>NC_080071.1:93470050-94097109 GCF_949987535.1 Balaenoptera acutorostrata
CCACTGCTTCCAGGAAAAATGCCTGCTGACGATGGGCCGCTGGTCAAAACCAGACCAGGCCTGTCACTTAGATACACAGCAGATGCTGGTCGACTGGCTAATTCTTTTCCTCCAGACAAATCTGTGGTCATCACTTTCCAATAAAAACCTCGAAGGCTCTCTGGTGTCTGTAGCTGCTGTGCTCTGCAGTGCGGTACATGGAAAAGGCGGTGTGATTCTCCACCTCTCCCTGCGATGAACTTGGGGCTCCTGCCATTGTGGGGGGCGGTCAGCGTCCACCCCTGACTCTGGGCTGACCCACGGCTGACCCTGTGGCTTGCCGCAGCTGCAGAACACATGGGAAGTGAGGTGTGCTCGAGGGCCTCTCCATAGACTTCTGCCTCTACTGTGAGAACCAGCCAGGGTGAGCCTTCTGGAGGATGAGGTGCCTGGAGAGGGGTGAGACCCCCCCCCACACACACACAGCCCAGACCCGGCAGCACTCAGCAAGAGCCTGGCACAGGCAAAAGGACTCTGCCCAGGTCAGCCCTGCTGTCTGGTCTACTGCAGACATGTGCTGCATGGTGATGAGCTGTCGTGTGAGCCAGTAGGCTTGGGCTGTTTCTTACCAGGCAATAGCTAGCTGATACACTTCATAGGACACACCAGGCACTACAAATCTGGCTCTGCTTCCAGTTTCTTCTCAGGCCAAACCTTTCCCCACTCTACACTCTGACATGTGAAATGCCTAACACTGCCCCCGTCCTCTGTCCTTTGTCACCACTCTGTTCTGAGCTGCCCACAGTCTCTGAAGCGCCCCTTCCTAGGTCTGCTTTGCAAATACCTTTCATCCTAAGAGTCTCCTTGGGTGTCATCTCCTCTTTGAGGGCCTCCCTTCCTCTCCAGGAAAAATTGGCTAATACCTTGAGTTGTTCTTTCCTCCACCAAACAAATACTAAACATCTTTAGGCCTTTTCCACTCTTCTTGATTTTCATGTTTATCTGTCTTTTCTAGACGGGGAGCCTCTCATACTCACGTCTGGATTCCAGTGCCTGTGTGAGGCATACAGCAGGTGCTCAATGCTTGTGGGGCTGTCAGGGCTCCTGGTGCTGGTGGTGTCAGTGCCCAGTGCTTCTACAGCTTTGATTGGGGCCCCCGAGTCTGTCACTTTGAGTCACTGGTGGCTGATGTAGTGGCAACACTGCCCTGTGAATGGACAGCCGGGCTCTCCTGGTCTCTCTGTTTTCTCTGCCTTTTCACTTCACTTCTCTGGGCCTGAATGCCCTCACCCACTGTATGAAGCACCTCTGCACCCAGCTTTATGTGCTCTCCGTGCATCTTTCTACCTCAGCCGTTGCTGGCAACCACCAGTGCGCAGGTGTGACCCAGCGGTACCTCACCTTTGCTGCCCCTCCTGACTCCCTGCTGCAGGGGCTTCTCTGCTGCTGGACGCCCCTCTCAGCCATCCTCTTCATGCCCAGCCTGAGGGACCTGACGCCCATGGGCCACCCTTGTCCAGCAGGGTCCTGGGGCTGGTGGACTAACATCTCGCAGTGCTGGCCAGCTCCATTGCACCCTGGATCTGCCCCCTCCTTCCATTTCCATCACCTTAGGCCCCTCCAGTCCCCTGGGATTGCTCCTCAAATAGACTACCTACTCCCAAGTCCGTGACTCAACACTGTCTCTGGGGGTCCCCAGGGGAAGATGTCCAAGATGGCTGCGAATGGTCCAGAGTTCAGGGGGTGGGCGTAGCCGCCCTCTGCAGAAAACAACAGGGATGTACACCCTGGCGCAGCCACTTCTATGTGGTCCCTTGATCTCCTAGGCTCCTGCTTCCTCCTCGATAAGGTAGGGGCAGGGCCCTGGCTGACCTAAGACACTATCCGAAACCTCCAGGTGCCACTGCTGCGTGGCTCTGGGGACCCCAGGGAGAATCTGTCCTGTTCCCCAAAGGTCTCTCGCTCCAGCACAGTGTCGGGCACGGATGGCCCTATGTCGGCTGTGGAAGGAGTAGGGCTGGTGCTGCAGCCCTGAGTGTGGCCCTGGAGAGAAGCCCTCAGAGTCCCCCAACCCACCCCAGGGTTGGAGTGTGGCCACGTGGTGACCGCGCTGTCCCAGCTCCAAGCTCCTGAGGCCTGGTGTGAAAGATGAGGTCTCAGTGTGTGGGTGGAAGTGTTTTCTCCACTGGGACCCAACTTGTAATGACTTTCCCACGTTCCCTTTTCCCAGCAAACTGAGTTTTAATACCTGTATTAGAACCTGTGGGCTGTTTGTCTTAGCGGCGGCTCCCTGGGAACAAGGGCGGCTGGAGGTGGCAGAGGTGAAATATATCTTCTCCTCCTCCCCCCAACACCACCCCAGAAGCTCTAACCTTCTAGAAAATTGAAAAAGGGGAAATCATCTTTCTTAAAATCTAACTCACTCTGTGACTGGTGACTGACTTAATTAAAGGGGAAGCTCCTAGGATGGGACGGAGGTGGAGTCAGCACATGTGAACCTGTTATGGGGAGGAAGGAGGGAAGGAAGGAAGGAAGGAAGAAGGGAGGGAAGGAAGGAAGGAGGGAAGGAAGGAAGGAGGGAAGGAAGGAAGGAGGAGGAAGGAAGGAAGGGAGGAAGGAAGGAGGAGGAAGGAAGGAAGGAAGGAAAGAAGGAGGGAGGGAAGGAAGGAAGGAGGGAGGGAAGGAAGGAGGGAAGGAAGGAAGGAGGGAAGGAAGGAAGGAGGAGGAAGGAAGGAAGGGAGGAAGGAAGGAGGAGGAAGGAAGGAAGGAAGGAAAGAAGGAGGGAGGGAAGGAAGGAAGGAGGGAGGGAAGGAAGGAGGGAAGGAAGGAGGGAGGGAAGGAAGGAGGGAAGGAAGGAGGGAAGGAAGGAAGGGAGGAAGGAAGGAGGAGGGAGGAAGGAAGGAAAGAAAGAAGGAGGGAAGGAGGGAAGGAAAGAAGGAGGGAGGGAAGGAAGGGAGGAAGGAAGGAGGAGGGAGGAAGGAAGGAAAGAAAGAAGGAGGGAAGGAGGGAAGGAAGGAAGGAGGGAGGGAAGGAAGGAAGGAGGAGGAAGGAAGGAAGGGAGGAAGGAAGGAGGAGGAAGGAAGGAAGGAAGGAAAGAAGGAGGGAGGGAAGGAGGGAAGGAAGAAAGGAGGAAAGGAGGGAAGGAAGGAAGGCGGCCCACCATCTCATCAACACCCTGCTGATGGGATGGCTAGGGCCCAGCGCTGGGCTGTTATTCAGGTCTGTGGCCACGTCTTAAAGGGCTCCCATCTGTCTTTTTACAAGTTGGGGAAGAAACTTACACATCATTGCTGCCACATCCAGGGTGGACTTGTGTGCTGCAACTCACGCCAGCTCCCAAGTGCTTTACGAATGTTTTTTCTGTTTAAAGAGGGGGCTTTTCATCAAATATGCTTTTTAAAGTATTTATTTATTTATTAAAACTATTATTGAAATGTAGTTGATTTACCATGTTGTGTTAGTTTCAGCATAGCACAGTGATTCAGTTATACACACACACACACATATATATATTCTTTTACCTTATAGGTTATTACAAAATGTTGAGTAGAGTTCCCTGTGCTATACAGCAGGTCCTTGTTGATTACCTATTTTATATGTAGTCGTATGTATCTGTTAATCCCAGCCTCCTAATTTATCCCCCCTGTAAATTGTTTTCTATGTCCGTGGGTCTATTTCTGTTTTGTAAATAAGTTCATTTGTATCTTTTTAAAATAGATTTTTTAGATTTAAAAAATGTTGTGGCAAAATGTTCATAACTTAAAATTTACCATTTTAACTGTTTTCCAGTGTCCAGTTCAGTGGTAGTAAGTACACTTACATTATTGTGTAACCATCCCAACATCTGTCTCCAGAACTGAAACTCCGTCCCCATTAAACACTCCCCATTCCCCCTCCCCCTGCCCCTGGCACCCACCCTTCTACTCTCTCTGTGACTTTCACTACTTCAGGGACCTCACATAAGTGGTATCACACGGTACTTGTCCTTCTGTTTCTGGCTTATTCACTAAGTGTAATATCTTTAAGGTCCATCCCTATTGTAACATGTGTTAGAATTTCCTTCCTTTTCAGGGCTGAATAATGTTCCCTTGTACGGATGGACCACATTTTCTTATCCACTCAGCCGTCAATGGACACTTGGGTTGTTTCCACATTTTAGCTATTATGAATAACGCTGCTCTGAACACTGATGTGCAAATATCTGTTTGAATCTCTGCTTTCAGTTCTTCTGGATATATACCCAGAAGCGGAAAGGCTGGATCACCTGGAAGTTCTACGTTTATTTTTTTAAGAAACTGTGGTACTGTTTTTCACAGCTTAAATATGCTTTTTTTAATTGGAAAAAAGGAGCTCTGATGGTGTGTCGTTTGGGGAATTTTGATCAGCATGTGCTTAGAGCATATGCATTCCTGCCTATTTTTTTTAAATAGATTTAGAACACTAGTCTAAATCTATGTCAGGTTTTCAATTTTTTTAAAAAAATTAATTAATTAATTAATTTATTTTTTGGCTGTGTTGGGTCTTCGTTTCTGTGCGAGGGCTTTCTCTAGTTGTGGCGAGCAGGGGCCACTCTTCATCGCGGTGCGCGGGCCTCTCACTATCGTGGTCTCTCTTGTTGCGGAGCACAAGCTCCAGACGCGCAGGCTCAGTAGTTGTGGCTCACGGGCCTAGTTGCTCCGCGGCATGTGGGATCCTCCCAGACCAGGGCTCGAACCCGTGTCCCCTGCATTGGCAGGCAGATTCTCAACCACTGTGCCACCAGGGAAGCCCCCCTGCATATTTTTAATGTGGGGAACAATGACACCTTTTTCTTTCAGCTATTGAAGAGCAAACCCTGACACTTCAAGGTTATGATGTTTGCCATTTGATATTACAAAGGAAGTTTGTGGGAATAATTTTGAATTCTTCCTTTCAGGTAAGAGGAGCCCATGAAGAGGAATCAGATTTGAGAATGGGTGATAGAAACATGACCATCGTTTTATTTACATAAGGCTTACCCTTTAAAAATCAAATTGACTTTTAATGAGTAATAGTTCACCTGGAACAAAATTCAAAAGGTATAAAAGGGGACACAGTGGAAAGAAGCATCTTTCTCTCAGCCCTATCCTCATCCACCAAGAAGATTACCTTCCCGAGGCACCCCAGAGTTCTCAGCTTCTTATGTCCTGGGTACCTCTATGCACATACAATCAAGAATGTACACATTATTTCTTCATTTTTTAAATAATGCAAATGATACCCTATTATATACCTGACTCTATACCCTAACAGAGCACTTTGAAGACTTGTTTATATCAGTTCATAAAGAGCTGTCATATTCTTTGTAATAGTTGCCCAGCACTCCATTATTTATAAATCATTTTAAAGGGAAATTATTCTTTAAATATTGTGTTTCTGATTTAAATGAGGACTGAGGTTCTAGCTACCTGAAGCCTCAGGGCAGGAGTGGAATAGCTCAAAAGCGGCTGGGAGGAAGGCCTTTCTAGGGAAAGTTGCCTTGAAATGTAGTTTTGTTCTGTTTTGTTTTTAAAACGTTTTATTGAGATCTAATTTAATGCAGAAAAGCGAATATATCATAAGTGTATAGCTCCTGAACTTTTATGAAGTGAACACACCATGAAAGCAGCATTCATGTAAAAAATGGAATATCATCAGCACCCAAAGCGAGGTTATTTTTAGGCAGGGGTATTTCTCTGCTCTGCTCTATGTCTGAAAAAACGGAAATTTCAACTCTGAGGCAGGTTTGTTTGGAAGCACATGGTGGTCGGATCTAGGTCTCCCTGCTGGACGTGATACCGACCAGGGTTCTTGGTTTCCTCAAGCAATAGAAATTGACGAGAGGCCACACAAGAAATTCAGGCCAGGCTTTACTGGGGCTCCTGCTGCAGCAGGGGGGGAGCGGGAACAAGTAACAGGTTCCCTTGCTGCTCCCTGAGGGGGCAACAGCTGGTTCCTTTTACAGGGTGAGCATAGGGGTGTGTCCAGGCAAGGGTCGGGCCACAGGGGTGGCTTAGGCGGTCTGCGCGTCCCTTTGGTGGTGTCACGTGCAGGGCATGCTCAGTACCCTGATTTTCCTCCGTGCTTCAGAAGTGGCAGTTGGGTTTTTGGTCTTTTTGTATCTTCTTGTCCATAATTTGCTCCAAAATAGCATGCGCAGCAGCTAATTTTAGTCCCTTATAGTTTCTTCGTATTTTGTTGCCTGGACACATTTGTCCAGGTGCAAGCACTGCAGCAAAGGGTCCCAGGTCCCAGCCTGTCTCGGACTCTCCCCCCAAAACCATAGCAACATTGCCCAGGGACCAGGGCCAGGACTGGGTGCCAGCCGCAGGGAGGACATAGGCCCCAGGGTCTGTGACCCCATGTTGCACCCCGCCCCACCCTCTGCCGAGAACTGCCTCTCCCCACGATGGAGACCTCGGGCCCAGTCTGCAACCTGCTGGCTGTGTGATCTCAAGAACGTTACTTAACCGTTCTGGGCCTCCGTTTTCTCACCTAGAAAATGGGGTAACCAGGGGTGGCCAGGTGACAGAGGTGAGATGCAGAGCTGGGGACACAGGGGCGTCCACCTGAGGGAAGAGATTACACCGCCCTGCACATCAGTCAGAGTTGCTGGTCATTGCTGCCACTTGATGGCTCAAATCTCATCCTCCTACTTGCTGGTGGCTCAGGGCGCTGAGAAAGGGGGTCCTTCCAGGGAGACAGAAAATCATCGGAAGGTGTGTCTGTTGTGCAGCGGGGGAGCTGGGCCTGCCCGGCTGACGGCAGGGGAGAGGGGCACTGGAATCCGCACGTGTAGCGTCCCAGGATCCCAGAGAGCCTTCTGACGCCGCCTCCTCAGGGCGATCTTGACCAAGCCCGGAGCGGGAGGGGCGGACACCCAGGGAGCCCTGGGGTCTGTACCTGAGTCTTCCTGACCCCCCATCTCTCCCTGGAGTCCTGGCGCTCACAGTGGCAGACACCCCCGTCCCTGCAGGGCTGTACGAGGAGGAGCAGCTGGGGGCTCTGCGGGCGGGGCTGCCCCAGGGCATGTCCCATCCTTGGTCGTCGCTGTCCTCCAGTCCCTGCAGCGGAGCAGCCAGCCCGGCGGGGGGTCTCAGGCCCCTCGCTGAGCCCAGACTTTCCATCTGTTCATCCCGCAGCCTCTGTGTCTCTAAGCTGCTGCCCGGTCATCAGTGTGCCCCTGGGCTGCCCGTCATCTCTCCCTTTTCTCTCCAAGCCCAGGAACGTCTCTTTAGCTCTTTCCTCCTGGGGCACGTGGAGGGGGGGAGGGCTGCGGATTCCCCAGAGATTAGTAAAGAAACATCAAAGCGCGCTCTGGGCTCTGGTCGACATCTGGCCCTGCAGCCGGCAGCCAGGACTTGCACAACACACTGGGGGCTGGACTTGAACGTGCAGCAGTTCTGTGGGGCTGCCAAGTCTGTGCTGTGCTCTGGAGCAGAACCCGTCTCGGAGTTGGGGCAGTCCCCGGGGGGTGAGGTCCCGCACACCCTCGTGCCCAGCTCCCGGTGCTGGGTGTGGGGCCTGTCTGCCTTCCGGGGACTTAGGTGTGGTGGGAGTGCGGACCCCGGCCAGAGACCCTCAGGCAAACGGCGGGAGGGGTGCGGGCAGACCTCAGCCTCAGAGCTGGAGGTGGGAGGGACCCTAGGCTGTGCTGGGCAGGACGGACATCTGGTGGACCCGGCCCTCTTGGGGGCCCTTCCCAAGCTCCTCACGGGGGCGGGGGAACAGGAGGCTGCACCCTGTCCAGTGCTGCAGCCCGGCCTGCAAACGTGAGGGGCCAGGAGTGTGGCCGCTCACACCCGGGAGTGTCTGGGGGAGAAGGTGACCCCCGGCTGCACTGCGGAGTGGACCAGGAGGTGGAGGTGTTAGGCAGAGGGGACGGCGTGGGGTGGCCCGGTGTGGGGTGGCCCGGCGTGGGGAAGGGCATTGCTGGGGCCTGACTGCCGTGGAGGGCCGTGACCCTGGTGACGTCGGTCATTTCCCGTCGTCTTGGGAATTCCAAGTGGGAAGGAAGGCTGCTCATGTTCTGGATTCACTGTTGTCCTCTTTTTATCGTTTATTATCGGAACCATAATAGATGCACCCAGCTGTTTAAGTCCAGGAGAGTAAAAACTGAAGCCCTTCACCTCTTGTCATGACTTTCTGAGGCTGACAGCAGAATATTTTCACAGTTGCTTCACCACTGAATCCTTGGTATAATAAAGTTACATACCCAGAAATCTGTCTTTCCAAAAACCATATTATCCTGCTTATAAATCTAGTAAATGTTACATTAAATGCAATTGTGTTTAAAAAGTTAACTATTCTTATTAATTCAAGTTAAACAAATTAAATTCTCCGTTTTATTTACAAACTTAGCTAGTTAAATTCCCTGTACGATTAAAATTGCATTTCTAAACTAAATAATTTGACTTTCTCTTTAAGAGCTTCAGACACCCAATAGGGCAAGTGCAGAAACCTAACAAGGACAAATTTCCTGTGTTATTGCAAATTGAACAATTAAGTAACAGTCTTACGTCTCACAAAGATCCAAATCCAATTTCTCTGGAATATCAAGGGTGCCCGGACGACCCCGCCCTCAGGAGCACTCACTGCTGGACGCTAAGTCCGTGGGTTTGGCCTCCTTCCCGTCCCCATCCACGTCCCCGTCCCCATCCCCATCTGATGCAGCCCCCTGGGGCTGAGTGATGCCCTCAGAGAGCAGTTGTGTCCTCTTGCTGGGATCTGGTCCAGGGGGATCACACTGGTACAACAGAAGGACACGCAGAATCCTTTACACGGTTGCCCTGGAAACCAGGGACCCCACGTCCACACGTTGGAGGGGTTAGCTCCAGTTAGGCCCCCAGACGTCCTTCTAGGCGATTGATGTGTGGGTCTGGAGCTCAGGGGAGAAGGTGGGTGTTGGTACCGATTTCTGAATCATAGGAGGAGATGCCATTTACACCCCAAGAGGGCAGAGCTTGCCCAGGGCAGAGCGGGGTCAGGTGGTGAAGGTAAAGACAAGGCCTCTAGTCATAGCAGATTTAGGATCAGGCAGGGAGAAGGAGCCAGTAAAGAAAGCCCTAGAAAGGTCAGCCTGGGTGAGGGAGGAGCAGGCCAGAGGGTCTCCCACCCCAGGGGTCTCCCGCCCCAGGGGTCTCCCGGGATGAGCTGGGGGCCGGAGGCACGTGGACCCCGGACCCTGGGACTCAGGATGTGGGGTGACCTTCTAGAATCTGCATTTTAAACCACCTCCCTGCTGACCCCAGGAACACACGGGGAGGAGCTCCTCTCTCCTCTGCCGGCTGCCTTTTCCGGAACTTTCTCTGCTGGTCCTGACAGCCGTCTATCTGCCCAACGCCCCTGCCATCACCTTTGCCTAATTTCCTCTGTTTTTTTTTCCTTTTGACCCACCCACTGCTTTCTGGTAAGGTTTTGTTTCTTTTTATAAGAAGAAAACTGACATTCATTTAGCTCTTTCATAACATTTAAGGGAACTGAGCCCAGCTGCTCCATGTCCTATAATTAGGCCTCTGGGCAGTTTTAGAAAAGAAATAACCACATGTTCCCAAGCCCCTTACAGAATTTCCTGGGAAAATGTGACCGTGTTTCCTTGGGAAGCCAGAGCACCCCCACGTGAGAGTCAGTGAGCGGGCGGGGCCTTCCGACGTCCCTTCTCTTTGGCCTGTGCTATGACAGGGACATACCAGCCTTCACGGCCTCCCCGCAGCCTGCAGGGCCGCAGGGCGTGTTCTCAGGCTCAGGTCTTGACCGTGGGCGGGGTCAGAGCTGACGTGGAGCTCCCGCTCCAGGCGAGGTGACGGGACGCCCAGGATGAGGGTCGTTTCCCTTTCTTGTCCTGTGTGGCCCTATTTCTGCATCCCGCCCCCCCCCGAGGTTGGAACACATTGACCATAGAGGTGGGACCCCGTCCTGGTGGTCTGGCTGCTCTGTTGCCCTGCCCACCCTGGGAACAGCCAGCTGGCCAGCCAGCCAGGAGGAGACCCCTCGGCCTCCAGGTCACCCCGGCAGCAACCGCGCACCGCCCAGCTCGGGGCGGACGGAGACAGTCGTGCGAGTCTCCATCGGAGGGGCGGGGCTGCCGCACCCCACACCCCCGGCCCTGCTGCACATCCCAGAGCATGTGACCGTGCCCCGGCCATCGGGCTCCCCCGCCATCAGAACCCACCCAGCACCTCAACCGTGGTAAACGAGCGTGTGTCCTGTGTCCTGCCACCTGGGCCGTCCTGGAACCCAGGGCGCTTGAGGGCCTGGGCCAGAACTCGGGCCCGGGAAGCCCTGGGTTGGCCTCCTGGCTGGGCGCGGGCCTTTCTCCTCCAGCCTGAGTCTTCTCACAGAGACTCCCCGTCTCCACCCGGCTGGGCCTCCCAAAGCCCCGTCCTACAGAACCGCCTCTGGCCCAACTGGTGCCACCTGGGGGCCTCTGGCTGCCGCTGCCCCCTCACCCAGGGCAGACTGGCCACGTCTTGGTGTTGCAGGGGTGACCCGAGCACGCCGGAGCCTGTGCTGGGGGCTCCAGGTGCCTCTGGAAGGAGAGCATTTGACACGGTGGGGTCCTCCGGGCCGTTCCGTGACGGGGATGTGTAGCTGCCCGTCCTCGTGCTTCCCTGGGCAGGTGCAGGCTCAGAGGGGGCCTGCAGGAAGCCCACTCGGCCAGCCCGGAGCCAGCTGGGGGCGCGCTCGGCTGCAAGCAGCAGAGAACTTGGCTCCCGAGGCACGGACCGGTGGGGCTGCTTCTCACTCGCCAAGTCCTGATGGGGCGTGGCCGGCGTGGTTCCAGGTTCACGGTGGAGAGAGGATACAGGAGGGACATCAGCCAGGTGCGCCTCTCATGAGGAGAGCGGCAGCTGTCCGGTCTTCCACGCCCAGCTCAGTGGCCAGAACTTTGCCAGGATGCCGGTCCCAGCTTTGGGGCGGTGGTGGCTGGGAAATGAGCATCTGGCGGGCACGCTGCTGCCTCAACAGGACGGGGTTCCACTGGCCGGAAGGAGGGTGGGCGTGGGTGCGGCACGGTGGCTGGCCACGGCTCCAAGTGGGAGCCGCTCAAGGCGCTCGTGAGTGCCTTGTGTCCTGTGGTCCAGGTGGTGGCCCCGTGGCGATGGTGGCACAGGATGGCTGCATTTTTGGCAAAGAAGGAGACAGTGACTCAGAGAAGTTAAGCTCCTGGCCCAAGGCCACCCCAAGGAGGGCCGGGACTTGGGTCTGTGGGTCTGACTCTTGTGTCCCTCCAAGCACCCCGAGTTCTCCTCAGCTCCAGCACACATGCTCCAGACATGCATGTGCTCACATGCGTACACAAACATGTGCACACACGCACATGTATGTACACACATCGGCACACATGCACACATATATGCACATGTATGCAAACACAAATACATGCAGACACATGCATTGCACATGCATGCACACTCCTACATACAGCCATGTGTGCATACATGTACATGCATGCACGCATATGCATGCACACACATACACTTGCACACCCATACAGAAACACATACGTACATACACACGCATGCATGCACGAACACACATCCATGAGTATGCACCCCTCATGAGAGCCAAGCTCCTTCTGGCCCCCCACCTTTTGCCAGGTGGTTCCCCCTGCTCCGGAGCCCTGACTTCCCCACCCCCAGCACACCTGGGCAACCAGGGAGGTCCCCCTATTCTGGTTATTTCTGCATGTTTTATTCATAGCACTTGTCAGAGAGTGATTCCCTGATTACTGATGGACGTATCTGTTTATTCCTGCCCATGCCACCCAAAACAAGGACCACACAGTGACACGGGAAGAGACGTCGGCCACAGGGAAGTTGCCGAGGCCAGGCCAGGCAGTCTGGATAGACTGTGGGCTCTGCAGCTGGACTTTTGGCATTGCCAGCACTTGCTCACTGCAATGGACTGAATGCGTCCACCCAGATTCATATGTTGCAGTCCTACCCCCAAAGTGGTGGTATTAGGAGGTGGCGCTCTGCTTCGGGACTAGTGTTCTGTGATAAGAGACCCCACAGAGCTCCTCGCCCCGCACCCTGTGAGGACACAGCGAGAGGACAGCAGCCTATGACCCACGAAGGGGGCCTCCACCAGATAACGAATCTGCTGGCCCCTTGACCTTGGACGTCTAGGCTCTAGAACTGGGAGAAATACATGTCTGTTGTTGAAGGCCCCCCTGGTCTGTGGTACTTTGTTATAGTGGCCTGAAGGGACTCAGACACTCACTGTGTGACCTTGGACAATCACTCCACCCTTTTTCCTGCCTCTCTTTCTTCATCTGAAAAACCAAAACTCATTTCTTCCTTCAACAGCTATTTACGGTGCATCTACTCTGTACTCGGCACTGAGCGCGGGACGGACGTAACCCTGAACCACTTGAGACGCGGCTTTCAGGGGCCACTTCTTCTGGAGGCAGGAGAGAGGTGTGCCAGGCGCCATCGATCCCTGGACGAGAGCTTGGCAGGACCATGAGGGCGGGGGTGCAGACAGCTGTCAGGGACGATCTCACTGGGCAGGTGCTGCCTCCTCTGAGGTCCGAGGCCGTGAGGGGCCAGCCACAGATACTTGGGTGAAACCCGTTCCAGGCAGAGAGAGCAGTAAGTGCAAAGGCCCTGAGGCAGGAGCCCTGCTACAGCTGGGAGGCCAGTGCGGCTGGCAAGGTCATAGGCCATAGGTCATACATGGTTTTGTGGGCCGTGGTAAGGGTTTTGGATTTTGCTCTGAGTGAGGTGAGAAATTTGAGACAGTCTTGAGTGGAGGGGTCACACGATCTGTCTGATGGTTGAAGAGGGTCCCTCTGGCCAGGCGGAGGTTTGACTTAGAGGCACAGGTGGGAGAGGGAGGTCGGGGGGTCGGGATCCCCTGTGGATGTGACCCGTGAGAGGCATCAGGGCCTGGTGTGTTTGGAGGAAGACTCGTCTGTACCCGCTGATGGAGTGGCTGACAGGGTGAGAGGAGAAGGGGATGGAGCAGCTCCAAGGTTCTTGGCTGGAAGAGCTCAGCGCTATTTCCTGAGCTGAGGAGCCGGTGGGGGCAGAGGCCGGGCGGGTGTGGGTCCATGTAGGTGTGGAGCGCACAGCATGCCATGGCTGCTAGGGGCCCCCTGCTAGGGACCGGAGGTCGGCTGGGGTTCTGGAAGGCAGGGCCTTGGGAGAGGTGTTCGGAGAGAGGGGTGAGGGAGTTGTCAGCGTGAGGATGGTGTTTCTCGTCACGGCGATGGTGAGCTGACCCAGGGATGGATAAAAACACCCTGTCCTGAGGTGGTCATGAGAATCAGACGGGCCGATCCAGGGATGCCTGGCACGTAAGACACACTCAGGAATGTCAGCTCAAAAAACGAATAGAAGCATCGGCAGAGTCCTGGAGGAACGTTAACTCTCTGGCGTGGGTACAGCCCTTGGCAGCTGGCTGGGAAGGGGCTCCTAACCTAGATCAGGGCCAGGGCCTGGTGGACCAGAGTGCAGGACACGCCGTCCCACCCCTCTGCCCGGGAGCTGCCCCGAGGTGGTCAGGCCTCCCTCGGAGGAGCGTGGAGGAGCCCCGTGGTCACATCCATCCCCTGCACAACCTTCAGCTGTGAGCACAGCCACAGGTGGAGGGCAGCCCATCGGTCTATCAGCACGGCCAACCTGTGGCCCCAGGTGAGCGCGAGGGCCGAGGGCAGGTGTGCGCGCAGGTGGTTGTTCCGCGAGCTTGGCCTGGGTCCGGGCAGCGGCGGGGGGCTGGGCCACGGAAAGCTCTCTGAGGGGCGGCCCGAGACAGGTCAGGGCGGTCGGACTCAACTGGGCGAGCAGAGGCTCCCTGATGTGATGGGGAGGGGGCGGTCTGGGAGGGGGCTGTGCGGCAAGAAGCAGGCGGAGGGGCGGCTCTGTTGACAGAGCAGGTGCCTGGCCCTGGTGGGTCTAGTCTGACCAGGGAGGAGTGAGTTGGCTGTCCTGGGCGACGGGCAGGCTGCCGGGCCTGTGTGGTGGAGACAGGTCGGGGCCATCGGTGGTCTTCCCGGCCGCACAGCAGGAGGGAGAGAGCGGACGTGGGGGCGAGCCAGGATGTCCCTGAGGAAGCCCCGGAAGGACGGGAGCCACTGGGGCCGTGGTGGTGGTAGTGGGTGGACTTGGGGGCCATCAGCAGGAGAAGGGGCAGCACCCGGTGCTGGGCCAGGCGTGGGCTGAGCTCCGGATCGCAGGGCTGGCCCCTCTGTGCGTCCGGGAAGCCCGCGCTCGGTGCAGGGGCGGCAGGAGAGCCGGCCGCACCTCTGGCCCACATGCTGAGAGCGTCTGTCGCAACGTGCGCACAGAGCCAAGGCGGTGGGCCGTAGCCGTGCCTGGCGGTCTCTGCCGCGTCGGGGCGCCGTGGCCCGGAGCGGATGGTCTCTTGGCTTTGCAGGTGTGCCTGTGCCCTTTCTGCACACGCCTGCCAGCCCCCTGCCCACTCTGACCTCCCGCGGGAACTCGAAGCTGCCCCCTGACCGCACGTCAGCACAGCAGGCACTGTGTCCAGGGCGGGGGGCCGGGGGTTGCACAGCAGGGCCCCCGCCCACCTCACTCATGAACGCGGTTCTCAGCCTCTGCCGCCAATTCTGCTCAAGTTCCGGTGGCTAATAAACAGCAGAGCTGGGAGCAGATGCCTGAGATCCCTGGCCACGCCCCTGGCCGCCCGCAGCGTGACGTGGACCCCGAGATGCAAAGTGTGGTGTGGGACCACGTGTGTGAGCTGGGACGTGGGCTCCCGCCTCCTGCCCTGGGCTCTAGCCAGAACGAATGACTTGGTGTTCACACAAGTGCGTTTCTTTGTGTTAAATTAGACTCTGCTACGACCAGGACTGCCCCAGGCTCCACGGAGCTGAGGAAACGTGGGCTCTTCAGTGGGCCGCGTCTGAGCTAGACCGTGGGCTCAGCAGGTACTTAGGAGGGACGCAGGAGGTGAGTCGATAGGCCGTGAGAGTCTGGCGCACGAGGCCCCTCCTGCTGCCCCTGTGACGCTGGGGGAGATGGCGGGGGCGGCCAGGAGGGATGAGGCCAGCGGACAAGCTCTGCCGTCGCCAGGCCTGGGGGCCTGCTTCTCCCCATCGCATCTCCCAGTGCAAGCTGCTCAGACCCCACAAGCCTGCCTCTTCTCTGCTCATTATCCTGGAACCTGAAAGTCCCCAGGGGTCTGGGGAGGGTCCTCAGCCTGGAACCCAGACGCTTTGGAGCCGCCCTGGCTGCACGCAGCTGAAATTGTCTGTCTCAGGACTTTGGGGGGCTTTGGCGAGACTGGTCCATATCGTCCCCGATTTTCTGGCTCCTCTTTCCCTCCCGTAGAAAAAGGACCCGCGTTAAGGGACAGCTTGGCCAGCCGCTTGGCCGCAGACACCTTCCGGGATCCCCCTGCGTCTTGTCAAGGGCTCACACCGAGTGGGCCTCCCAGGCTTTGCACACGTGCTTCTCTCTGTTTCAAATACGCCTCTCCCTTCACGCTCCCCGCTGCAGGCCTGGCTCTGACATCTCTTCCCCGAGGTGGGCGGGCGCCACTTCTCCACAGCACGTGTGTTGCAGGGACCCACGTTCACCGGACTGGGTCTTTCCCCAAGAGGACGCCGGGATGTCTCACCAGCTCCGCGTGCCCTGCGCCGACGCTCACTCGGTTGCCCCCTCACTCATCCACGGGCAGGAGGGCTGGACCAGAAAGTCCCGACCGCCCCCTCCCAGCATCGGAGGCTGTGTCCTCCGCCATCCTCTGGACCCCGGGGCCCCGAAGCCTGGGTCGCAGCACCAGCATCCGCGCTCACCCCTTTACCCCTGCAACTGGGGGAAAGCCGACTTTCTCAAGAAGCGTGAAATCTCTGTCTCGGAGACACGCTCATTTGGTGTCTGGGGGTGGTGAGGACGTTGTGGGAGCCCTGGTCCCTCCCTCCTGGTTCCCGGAGGGCACAGTCTGGCAGAGACGCTCTGCATGCGGCCATATGACTCTTAGCAGGGCTGGAAACCAGTTGACAAGATGCACACCTCTCTCGGGAAGTACATATTTCCTCAACCTGGGGCTTCTGTTGCTGAGTTTCACTGGAAACCGCCTGCAGTGTTACTGCTTGGTGCAAGGCTTAAACAGCAGGCTCTGTGGGGCTGCAAGATAAGGAGTGTTTGGGGCTGTTGGTACCCCCGGGGTGAGGGGTGGGAGCTTCCCTGCAGGTGGTCCCCACGTGTCCAGGGCCCCCCTCTGGCCGGCAGCTTGGCTTGAGGGCTGCTGAGTGGCGGTCAATAGAGGGAGAAGGGTGCTGGCGTCCCAGCTCAGGCTCCCGGCTCCACCATCCTGCCGCGGAAAGTGGTGAATTCGTGCAGGACGGTGCAGTGTGGGAGGGGGCGGGTGGGCAGGGAGACACTCCCAGAGGAGGAGTGGATGCATCTTGGAGAGTTCCTTGTTGTTGGCCCATCAGCTTAGCAAACGGGAAGAGTGGGCCCCGGACCCCCTCCCCGCTCCTGGATGGGGAGGGGAGTTAGGGACATGGCGAGGTCATTTGCCTGCAGGCTTGTGGGTAGCTGCCTAGACAGCAAAGGGAGGCTGAGCATTTTCTGGGCTGTGGTTTTCTCTCCCTTCTTCACATGAGTGCGGTGGGGACATGAGGTGTGGCCCCGAGGCAAGGCTGGGAAAGAGACCCTCGTGGGCCCCGAGGCAAGGCTGGGAAAGAGGCCCTCGTGAGTGGGGCATGGGAACCTCAGAAGAGCCAACAGAGGGTCAGGAGGACACAGCAGGGACCAAGCTGGCCTGTCCTGGCCCCGCTGTTCCTGCCCCGCATCTCCTGGTGGGGGCAGCCCCCAGCAGTGGGAAACCTCCTCCCTTTCGGAGCCTCGCTGATCCCCGTGCCCCCCACTGCCCTCCAGGGCCCCCCTGAGTGGAGAAGGAGCAAAGGGCAGGGGGCCAGCCAGGCCGAGGGCCACTGCTGCCTCAGGCCACAGCCTCTGACCCCTTCCCTGCTGGAGCACAGGGACCTTGGCCCTGGGACAGAGTCCCCATGGCCTGCTGCCTGCAAAGCCTTTCCCTGAACCTCAAATTGGATTTCCTTTAAAGGTGCGTGTGGATTTTTGTATTCACCATAATCTCTCTGTTTTAATGTAAAATATGTTTTTTCAAAATTTTAATTTTTAAACAAACTTGACCTCCGCACCCCCAGGTAACCAAGCTCCAGGTCTCCTGGCCTTTGCCCTCACCCCTGAGGTCTCTGGTCACCCCACATCGACACAGGCCCAGTGGCTCCTGGTGCTGGGCATGGCTGGTGAAGGCCAGCCTGCCACCCCCCAGCAGGTCAAGAAGCTTTGCAAACGTGTCAGGCGGCCTCCAGGGCAGGCAGTGTAATTGGGTGGTGATCCCTGGAAGCAGAGCTGGACGAGGGGAGAGGAGATGGGGAAGGGGAGAGGCCGACGGATCATGTGTCACCAGGAGGTCACTGCTGTGGACCCCGGGGCCCTCTCAGGGCCCTGGGGACCACAACACAGACTTATCTCCCGAGGATGGAGAATTTGTAAATGTGAACCATGGAGGGTGGCAGAGAGACAGTGATTACTTACAAAAAAATACGTGTTTGGGGGAATTTACTTACCTAATCTCTTTGAAATTGACCTTCGAATTCTGCAACGTAAGATTTATACCCGTCATTTATTTGGAATACAATAAAATACGCTCAGCGTAAACTACCATATATTTGAGTCTTTATTTCCTTATTTATATTTAATCAAAAATTTTAAAGTGTTAAGAAGTGTAGCGATGCCTGGGCTGTGGTTGGGAGCTCTGAGAAACCATGGAGAAATATTAATTATGCATTAAGGGAGATGATAAATTGGCCATGAAACTGAGACGAAGCTCCACCACCCTGAAGACGGTACCGGCAAGGAGGAAAAGCTGTGGATATTCTCGGGACCAGCCGAGCAGAGACTGGCATTGCTTGCAGCATTCCAGGTGGGAAAGCAGGGCTGGGGACCAGCCACTGTGTGAGCCCCTGGCACCACATCCCTGGCATGTACAGGATTTGGCCTTTGGGGGGGTCTTCCCTGACGCCACTCTCAGGACCGGGAGTCCGTACAGAGCCAACATGAGAAGGTGGATGAGGAACCCACAGCCCTGCATGTGGGTGCCGTTGCCCCCTGCCAGGGACCGTCTGCACGGCCTTCTCACAGCTGCCATTCAAATCCAACCTGCTACTCGTTTGTTACTAACCCTTGAGACTCTGCTGGGGCATGAAATGCTGAGCTGGTTATCAGTAATCAATGTGGTGTCCAGTAGTTATGGCTGATAATGAGTAAAATGGGGCACATGTGAAAGGAACAAGAAATCAGTCTCTAGAGATGGTGAGGTTCCTGAGGGCTGGCCGCCTGTGCTGTCCTGCATCATTCCCTGGGTCCAGTGCAGAGCTGGGACATGGTAGGAGGCTGGTCAGAAACCTGGTGAGGGAGGGAGGAAGGAAGGGAGAAAGGAGGAAAGGAAGGAAGGAGAGAGAGATGGAGGTAGGGAGGGAGGAAGGAAGAAGGAGGAAGGAGGGAAGGAAGGAAAGAGGGAGGGAGGGAAGACGGAAGGAAGGGAGGAAGGAAGGAGGGAGGGAGGGAGGGAAGGAGGGAGGAAGAATGGCCGAGTTATAGTGAATCCAACAGTGAGGAAAGGAACTAAGAGGGAGGAAGGCGGAGAGGGGATGTAGCTGAGCTCTGCGGCCCCGCTCCTTGCAGGGACTTCCCTCGTGTGTCCTGTGGCGGATCTGCATTGAGAATGATGGCAACTGAAATAGGAACCATCTACTTGGGCCTCGGCTTAGCCAAAAGCTCCCCCTTTCACCTGGACCTGAACCCAGGTGACGGGCAGTGGCGTCTGTGTGTTGTGGCCACAAGGAGCCGCACACAGGTGCAGGGATGGGCAGGAGCGTGCCCGGGGCTCGGGTTCCCTGGAAAGAGGCTCAGATTTCTTTTATCCGGTGACAGCCCATCTGCTGGCCAGCATGACGGCTCGGCCTCTTTGCTTGGTGTCAGGGTAGCTTAGTTTGGTGTCTCCTGTACATATGATGTCTTCTCACCTCATTCACATCTAAACCCAGGAAACAGCGGATGTGGCCAGGAAGTTCTCTGAGAAAGCCGTTGGCATCAATTACATTCTTTGTAATCATAGCTCTGCCTGGTCTTTAGACAGTTATGTAAATCAGTGGGACCTGGATTAAGATTTCTAATGAATACTGTAAATGTCTAATAAATTTTAAGATGCGAACTGGGATACCAGTGGGACTGATTGATTCTCATTTAGAAGTACTGTATACAAGAGGACATCCCAAACTCAAAACACTGTGCTTTGGTGAGATGGGATGGATGAGGGCCATGAAGAGCCAGAGATCCTAGCTTAGCTGAGGCTTCCAGGCTGGGGTGAGGGGTAGAGCCCCAAGTACAAGAGATGTCCTTGTGCCCAGGCTGTGCTGGCCTGAGACTGAGAGAGGGAGAGAGAGGAGGCTCCGAACAGGCTGCCCACGTGGATGCAGGGCATGAGTCCACGTCCCAGGAACCCTGGAAGGAACGAGAAAGGCCAGCAGGGAGGCAGGTGGGGGTGACTGTGCCCTTCCCTCATCTATTTCCTCAGGTCCTCCTAAAGCCCTAGCAAGGTGGGATTTCAGTCCCATGTCATAGACGAGCAGCATGAGGCTTGAGGATCTCAAATGACTTTGCCGAGTTCAGAAGATCAGGCTGTGGACAGGGGTCAACTGACCCTGAAGCCCCAGCTTTGATCAACACAACTCCGAGAGGGGCGGTACCGAGACGTGAAGGTCATGGGTGGACATGGAGGAGGTTGTCTCTGGACACTTACCAGATGTGGATGCAGGGAGACAGGGGCGACCCCTTAGGAAGGGGTGAAGTCTGTGTCAGTGGAGGTGATCTCAGCAGGTAGGGGACAGACTCTTGGTGACATTCCGAGGGCACCGGATTCCTCTGAGTGTCAGCTACAGTCTTGGAGCAGACGAGACTCTGGTCCTAAGAAGGATTACTGGTTCCCTGGTGGCCAGCTCACATCCACCCGCCAGCGGGAAGCAGGACATCTCCATAAACTGAGGGCAGGACATATGCTCCCCTGGCCTCACCAGCCCCTGCTGCTGGGCTCCACAGCCCACCGTGGCGTTCACAAGGCTGTCCCTCTACCCGCCGGCTGCTTCCCACTGACGACCAGAAGCGGCGGGGATGGAAGGCAGGTCCGTGGCCGAGGGGCACGGGACTCTCCCCGGGGGCTTCTTCCAACTGGCATTCCCAAATTCTTGAGATCCTTTTCCTGCTTCCCTCTCTCCTTCCCCCCAGGGGGTTTCCACAGCAGAGTCTTCAGACTTGAGCAGACCACTCAAACCACAGGAAGCAGCTGCCCTGGCAGGTGCTAGCGTGATGGACCGTGGTGGCCGCCTTCAATATTTATAAGGACGTGGACAGAATGTCAGTGTTTCAGGCCCAGCTCCAGAAGGCCAGGGATGAGGCTGGGCTCCCGTTCAAGCTGGTGTCACCGCTCACTGCGAGATGGAACTGCCACTGGCCAAACACACTGTGACAGGCAGGTCCTGGGGTTGCTGCCCTTCTTAAAATAATGGAGGCAGAACAGGAGATGGTGACCCCTGGGACAGGGGCACGGGGGAGACCCCGTGGACAGGGTGACCCTGGGAGGTCCCAGGTGGAGGAAGCGGGAGGCGCCTTCTCCGTGGAGGTGGGAGGAGCACATGCTTGTGGGGAAGGATGGGTGGGCCTCGTCTGTGGGGAGTGGAAGGTGGTGCTGTGTTTTTGGTCCGGGAAGCCTTGCCCAGGTTGCCAGTTCCCACCAAAGCGAAGGCAGGTCTAGAGCCCTGAGGATAGAGTCCACGGGTTGCGTGCTTGCGTTGCTGTCGGGCTTTGTCCTGATGCCTTGCCCACCTCTAGGACATCCGCCCTACCCGGCCTGGCGTGCACACATCCTCTCCCCGAGAGGCGGGCTGGATTCCTCAGCTTGGTTTTCCGAAGGCCCAGCACACGTTCATCGTGACCATCGGTGAACGAAAACCAAGATTCTGCTCTGGCTTTTGCCCTCCAGAGATATTTGCCGTGACCTTTAGAAACTTACAGTGACACCCCGGCAGCATCTCTTCCTGCCTGGTCACTGAGGGTGACGTCCATGTCCAAGTTTACAAGGAGACGGCACCTGGGAGAATCCTGAGGAGATGGCCGGGCTTTTTGGAACAGCCCATGTTGTTACTGGATGTTCGTGGTGTGGATAATAAACTAGAAACAGTGACATTGACTGAAATTTCTGGAAGTGCTTTGATCCCCTGTGTGCTCTGGAGCAGTGGTCCTGCTGACATCTGTGGTTTCTGTGAATGTCACCGGCAACTAAGCAAGTTACGTACAATAAATGACAGATATAATTCTGTTTGGTTCCAGGTTAATTTTCAATCCCTACTCCCCGCTCCCCACTAGGAATGGGTGGAGTCTTGCTGGGGAGGGTCTTCTGCTGGGTCCAATTCTTTCTCCAGGTCCTGCCCTGTCTGCTGACCTCCTCTGTGTCCCTCAGCCATCCTGCCCCGCTGGTCTGGGTAGGAAGGGCCGCTTTATGTATTGAATTATGGATACAAATGGCTTATTTCCACCTCAGGCCCTCACACTAATGGGGTCCTCTGCGGGATGCTCTTATTTCCCTTCTCCACATCCTTCTACTTAGCGGCATTCAGATCTCAGCTTAAATGTCATTTCTTCAGGTGGTTTATCTGGCCCTGTTATACACTAGCCAGGAAGCACTGCCATACTGCTCATTTTCACTCTCTGAGAGCACTATGTTTATTCAGAGATCTCTCTCTCTTTCCCCTCTCTGTCTCTCTTTCTCTCTTTTTATCTTATTGATTTCCATCTATCTACCTACCTATCTTACCTATCTATCATTCTATCTATCCGTCTATTATCTATTTACCCACCTATCATTTATCTGTTTATCTATCATCTATCCATCTACCTATCTATCCATCCACCTATCATCTATCTATCTATCATCTATCTATCTACCTTCTATCTGTCTATTATCTATTTACCCATCTATCATCTATTTATCTATCATCTATCTACCTATCTACCTATCCATCCATCTATCATCTACTTATCTATCATCTTTCTATCTATCTACCTTCTATCTGTCTATTATCTATTTACCCATCTATCATCTATTTATCTATCATCTATCTACCTATCTGCCTATCCATCCATCTATCATCTACTTATCTATCTTTCTATCTATCCGTCTATTATCTATTTACCCACCTATCATTTATCTGTTTATTTATCTATCATCTATCCATCTACCTATCTATCCATCCACCTATCATCTATCTATCTATCATCTATCTATCTACCTTCTATCTGTCTATTATCTATTTACCCATCTATCATCTATTTATCTATCATCTATCTACCTATCTATCTATCCATCCATCTATCATCTACTTATCTATCTATCTATCTATCGATCGATCATCTATCTCTCATTGTACATCAACTGCCTAATTTATGTTGAGCTTCAGAAATACGGGCTCTTGTTCGTTCTGTTCACGCCAAGTCCCCAGTGTTTGCAGTCACTCCCAGAGCACTGTGGGCACCAGATGATACACACGTGGTGGATAGATCAGTGGGTGACAGGTGAGTCTGCCTCCCCTCTTATTCCTGCTCCGAGTTCAGGTTGTAGGGGAGGATACTGGTCCCTGCATCTCAGCAGCTGCTTTTAGCTCCATTCTTACCTGTGAGGGTCTGAGGAAGGCACCTGCTGCTCTTGGCACTCTCAGGACAGCGGTGGCCGCAGTGTCACTGAGGCAGGGTCTCTCCTCATGGACAGCAGGTGACTCTGTCCTGCTTTGAGGGGTTTGTTGACTGGTGTTTGTGGGTGGGGAGACGAGCCTCCCCGTGTGCAGAAGTCAGGCACCTTCACGGGCACATCTGCATGTCACTAGTGAGCATCTCCTGTGGTGGGGACGGGTCAGCTGTTTATCAGTCACTCTGAGGAAGAGACCAGGAGACGGAGGGCTTTTTGGAGACTGTTCTAGCACCACAGGTCCTGCAGCCTGCAGCCCAGTTGCACATTTGGTTGGTTGATGGATTAGCCAATTAATAAATTAACCCACTCAATCTTTGAGTTCCTACTATGTCCAAGATGTATGATAGATGTGTGTGTGGGGTAGGGGGTGTGCAGTGGTGGACAAACCATAGAGATTTAATATTAATTTGAAGGTTTAACAACAAATTATTTTATTAAATAAAGAAGAGATAAAGTAACCTATTTACACACTAATTTTAAGACAAAAATAACTGGAAGCACGATTTAAAGAAAATGACTCAGGGAATTCCCAGTGGTTAGGACTCCATGCTTTCACTGTGGAGGGTGCTGGTTCGATCCCTGGTCAGGGAACTAAGACCCCCCACAAGCTGCACCGCACAGCCAGAAAAATAATAATAATAATAAAGAAAATGACTCCATGGCAAGAATCAAGTCTTTCCTTCATGTCGATGCCTTCATGGGGGCCCGTGGCTCTGTGGCCTGATGTTATCACATACCAGCTGTGGGGCCCTGGCTAGTTAGTTAACCCTGTTCCATTTTCTCATCTGCAGAATGGGTACATGTCTGTACACAACATCATTTTGAGGATTAAGTAGTAACACATGTAAAATCCATACACACCACTTAATACAAAGAAAAGTGAGTTTTACAATCATTGAGTTGTTCCTTTTACTTTACGTCTGAATTTACCTCCTAGATTGTGAGGAAATGGTCCTCCACTCACCAGAACGTTCTGCTTGAAACGTCGGGACCCTGCAGAGGGTGTGAGTTACCTGGGAGACACCAGCCTGGCGCCGCCATGGCAACGTGGGTTGGCCAGTCACAGTCGTCGTAACTCAGCAGCGCTCAGCCCTCCTTCCTGCTGAGCTTCTTCAGCAGTGCTGCTTCTACCCTCAGGTCCAAACAGAGACGTAGGAAAAACCTCTCTTCTGTTTCTTTTTCTCGGCCCGCAAGCCTCCTCCAGCCTCTGGTGGGAGAGGTATTTCCAGGGGTGACCAAACTCTTCTCCGCTGATGTTCGCCCTCACTCGGCACCCTCCGTGGACCGTATTGATCACTGTTCATTAACACACCTCGCAGCTTCTCCTACTTCTCCTCAGACTTGGCTTCTTAAAAGGACTTCACCTTCTGTCTCTCATGAACATTTGATCACTTAAAAAATAACAGAGCAGCCTTAAAAAGCCAGTTTCGCAGAGGGTGTTTTCACCCTGAATCTTGCCTCATCGTTTCCTTGGTACAGCCTGAGGGGAAGGTTCATTTAAAACAGCTGAGAGGTGAAGTCATCTTTCACCAGCACAGAGCACAGAGAGGAAACAAGAGAGGTTTGCCCCGGGCTAGGCAGGCTGCAGGTAAGTATTTCATAAAGGCCAGAAAGAACCTACTGGCCCCAGAGCCCAGGAGAAGTTGGACCCTGCGGATCCAAGATGCTCTGACCTTGGTAAGATGGTCACCAGTGATGCTGGCAGTTAGAACTTTGTTGAGAAAAGTTTCTACAACCTCATGAGAACGCCAACAATTCAGATGAGATGTTACACTATTTTTTTACACAGCCCTTATTTGGTATTCCTTTTGCATTGCCTATTTTTAAAGCTTCATATTTTCCTGTTGCTTCAACATCCCACAGACAGTGTGTGACCACCCCGCCCAGGGAACTAGACGCACCAGGGTGGCCGGGCCGCCCCTGCCACAAGCTCTCCTTCTCAGCCTGCGCCCCCAACTGTGACCTAGTGACGTTCAAACGCACCCATGAACACCCCTGCCGTCTTGCTGTGTACTCCACCCCCACCTCGTAAAGGCCCTTGCCCAAGGTCCTCGATCTCCTGGGTCCCCATCTGCCTGGTTGTGCCCTTTCCCTGTATGCTCCTCCCACGTGGCCCTGGCCTCCATCCTCCAGGACCTGCGAATACAATAAATCCCTAATTTTACATGCTTCTCCAGGAGTAATTTCTGTGGCCGTGTTGGAATTCTCCTTAAAGACCCCACCAGGGAGACTGACTGTGTTTACAATGTACCTTTGCATGGCTTCCTTACTTAGATTGCTCAGCTCTGGGGGCCATGTAAGAGGTTGGCCGGGACTCAAAGTCTAGTCTGTGTTCTTCGTCCGCTTTCTGTGTAGTTCACTAGTGGGTGAACTTGGGAAGTCCCCCAGGGGCTCCAGCTGGTTGGTTCACTCAACACCTTTCCAACCCCCTCATCGCTTGAGCCAGCTTGAGAGCACATCTCCAAGAGGCCCTGGTCTGGAGGATGCTGTAGGTGCCCTGGGTCCACCTAGCAGGTGCGCTTGTGGAGACCGGGGCAGAGGTGAGCAGCTTGTTTCTTCTGCGCTTGAGTTGCTCATGCCCAATCACCAGCATCACGGACGCCCCTGGAATACGCAGGGCTACATCGACCCCCAGAGCCACGTGGCGGGCTATTTGTCCCCACTTGTCATCTTTGCCTGCAGGTTCTGGGCTGTGTGGCCCTCGGACCTTCATCTATGTCTTCGTCAGGGATTCTTTAAATTACCAAATATTTCCTTCATTAACCCTTTCCTATTTAAACCAGCTCAAGTGGACACTGTGGGCTGCAACAAAGAACCATCACCAGTTCAGTCACTTTACTAACCTTAACAACAATGCCTCAAGGCAGGGACTCAACTTCGGTTTTCAGAGAAAGACACTGATGCAGGTAGGTGAGTAAATGGCAGTAGTAGATGTTTAATAGGCCAAAGCTCTTGTTCATATCATTGTTTGAAATAAACTGTTGTGCAGTTATTTTTCTATTTTAAAACTTGCTTAGGGCTTCCCTGGTGGCGCAGTGGTTGAGAATCTGCCTGCCAATGCAGGAGACACGGGTTCAAGCCCTGGTCTGGGAAGATCCCACATGCTGCGGAGCAACTAGGCCCGTGAGCCACAATTGCTGAGCCTGCGCGTCTGGAGCCTGTGCTCTGCAACGGGAGAGGCCGTGATAGTGAGAGGCCCACGCACCACGATGAAGAGTGGCCCCCGCTCGCCGCAACTGGAGAAAAAGCCCTCTTACAGAAACGAAGACCCAACACAGTAAAAATAAATAAATAAATAAATAGAATTTAAAAAAAAAAAAAAAACTTGCTTAAAGGCTGCCACGGCAGGCTCGTTGAGTTACCTAAACAGCTGGACCTCAGAATGTCTGATGGTGAGAATAACCTTTAGCGCCTGCCATAGAGAAAGCCCTGTAGGATGTGCACTGGAATGCTACTAACGGCAGGAACGTCTCTGAGTTCTTAGAGGGTCTGGATTTGCCCTGTAGAAATGAATGTGCAGCTTATTTCATGAGAACTGGAAATACTTATGGGCTTACCCTAGTGCCTGCACCGTGAATTACTGATGGGTCACCGTGAGAATTTGTATCATCACAGCTTCTAGTTGATTGTTTCTCATCCATTAAGGACTTCATTCTGCTTTTTTAACAGAAAACCACTTCCCACTGAACATAAAATTTCATCTGTGGAAAGCCATTCTAACTGACAGCTCCTCCATCTCCCAAGGTGAAGGGAGTGGGAAGCAGATGGGTGTAAATCTTAAGTTCTCAAGGCAGATGGTCTGAAGGCTCCATGACCTATTATGCCTTCCCCTTGCTCGAGTTAAGCTCAGAGAGGAACTGGCGTTTCTGGATGTGCATATTTATAGTTAAAGAAAATCCACCGAGTTTCCCCATAAAGAGGAGTGGTGTGGCAACCGGCCACACGTGGACAGCTGGAGTCCACCGGCGGGTCCCACCAAGGAAGAGGACCCATGTCACAAGCCTTTCACAGCCTGGGACCAGGAAGGGTCACATGCAGGAAGCAGAGATGGGCATTTGGTGCTGATGGGCTTCAGTCTCTGCTGGGATGAACAGCTTCAGGGTGTTTGCTTCAATCATGTGTCTCAAGTTCAGGTGCACGGGAAGCACAGAAGATTATTTCTGCCTGGATTTTGGTGGGAACCAGCCGGTGGGCAAATTTGATCTCATGGAGACATTTGTAAAGTTACTTTTGGGTTTCAAATACTTTGTTTTATAAACCTAGTGAATATCCATTAACGGTGCCTGGAGCTGAGGGTGCAGAGGTGAGTAAGACATGGCCCTGCACACCTGTGGGTGGGGGACACACCAGGAAGCCACCATAACATCCCTGAGGAAGGAAAGGGAGGTTTGACCAAAGGTGCGCCTTACTTTCTGGCGGGTTGTGATTGACTTGATAAGCCAGCCCAGTTCTGGCATCCTGGGGTCATCGTCCCTCGGTGCCCTCTGCCCTCCGTTCTCTGAAGGAGAGGGGTTCCTCCCTACTCCAGCCACCCGTGAAGTCATCTGAGCAGGGGTGCTCTCACTCACTAGTCCCCCGAGCCAACCTCTGGTGTCTAGAATCCCAGACCAAAAGAACAGAGCCGCGGGGCAGTCCCTGGAGGGAACCAGTCTCTGCTTTTGCATCTCCGAGGCTCCCGGAACCCGCAGAGAATCTGCTTGGCCAGCATTACACGCGCTGCAGCTGAAAATTTTCCCAAGATGGAACCCATTGTTGGGAGTGATTGAGTTTCATATTGTTTTGCCAACTCCCAAACAAACAGACAGACCCATTTGGAACTTGTTTTTTGTTGTTGTTGTTTAATAAAGCAGCAATCATATACCGTGTGAGATAATGGGACAGTTGAATGAAGACTGGAATTATTTTGTTTTATGGAGTCTTAATTAGATTTGTAACGCAGAGCTCCCAAGTACCAAATGTTTGCTTCGATTTAATGAGACCTGTTATGGAGAGTTAGAGAATTGTAATTCTCCCATTAACTCAACAATGACACATATTGCAAACTTTAGCATATATCAAGTTACAAAAGTTACTGCTCTTGACCCAGTAGGGAATCCAGTCCTTAATTCTCCTAATTTCTCCACAGTTTCCTCTTGGTGTTCTTTGCATGACCCCTGGGGAGGAATCTTTCACCTTTGAAGTTTCTTCATTAAAGTTTTAACGATTTTCATCCCACCTGAGCTTCGATTTTGGTGACAGGCTGGCCTGCCGTTGGGTGTCATGGAGGGTCTCAGCTCAAAGCCCACGTCTCCGGGCACTGGCCACATCCCACCTCCCTGCAGGTCACGCCTTCCTGGGACCCACCAGCAGGATCTAACAGACACTGCGTCTGGACGCCTGTGGGTCAAAACCAACGGTGAGGCGGGTTCTGTAAATAATTTATCACCCAGAATATCTAAAGTGCTAGGTTTATCAAGCATCTGTTTTATTAAAAAAAAAATAAGCCCAGTGGCTATTCCTACAATCACACCACACCAGTGGCCCCTGGTAGAAGGGAGGGCGTAAGTCACAGCTGGTGCCCCAGGGGAGCATTTTGAAACCGGGCGACAGTTTGGGAGGGGAGGTGGGGAGTTCCCTCTGCATCTCCTTGAGGGGCTACGGGCTGGGGCTTCTCATCCCAGACTTCTGACTGGGCTTCTGGCTCCCAGACCGTGGTCTTGGGGACACACAAGACGGCAGCCTGCCCCCATCATCTTTCCTCCTGTCTCCTGGGCGCAGGTGCACAGAAAGCCCCTGTGGCCCTACCTGTCCCGCAGTGCTGGAGTCCCGGCCCTGCTCTCTTGAGGAAGTTACTCAGTCTCTAAGCCTCAGTTTCTCGTTAGTGCAAAGGGAGCTGCGATACCACCTACTTCACCAGTGACCAGGTGAACGGGGCGCGCAGCACCACGCCTGGCCCAGTGTTCAAACGACCGAACCCTGCTCTCGGACCTCCCCAACTTCTTGGCTTTCCTTTTCTCTAAATTTCAGGGCACCTTTACAGTGGAGAACATGAAGCCTACATCTGGCCCAGGGTTGGTCCTACAAAAGTCTCCAAATTTTGCATTCCTATAAAAAGGTAGTTTGGGAATAACCCCCATCATATGTATACACTGATGAATTAGTGTGATAGTATATATAGAGAATCTGTAGTGAACTTTACAGGACATGTAGAGAAAAGATGAAAGGAATGGGATAAAATCAAAAGGATCAAAAGCAGTTGTGTCTCTTTCTTCCCTGGCCCTCACCCTCTGTTCAACCTCTCTGTGGGTCCCCACTCCTGCCTTGAAGACCCCAAGGCTCCCCTGTTCCTGGGCCCCCCTTATCCTCCATGGCAGCCAAACTGATTCGGGAGCCTTTCTTGACCTTTCCCTCAGCCCCAGAGGGCAGACACTGTAGGGGCCCTCCCCAGATTTAGCAGAGGCAAACCTCACCTCCGCACACCTTCACGCCTTCTGTGCCCGAGGGTCTGCAGGAAGGACGGGGTGGGGACTCCCCTCTCCTAATCCTCACTCCCAGAGCCTACCTTTCCTGCTAGCTCACTGGAAAGAGGTTGGCATTTTCCCCGAATGCACTTTAGTGAAGATGCCAGTTAAGAGAAAATGGAACCCATGAAAAGGAGCCTCCAAGGGCATGCACCTGTTGCCTTTGCAGGATATAGATCTCTCTTCTCAGGGAACCGGGGACCAGGACACAGAGAAAAGCAGCGAGAGGAGCTCCCGTGGGATGGTGGGCAATTTGCTCACCCTGAGACTGAGTCTCCACATCCCCAGATGCAGGTGACGTCAGCGCCTGTCTCCGAGGCCTTCAGGATGAATGGGGGGGGAGCATGCAATGCTTAGCACAGGTGCCCGGCACGGATCAAGTCATGACTCCCTTCCCCTTTGTCTGGTCTTCATGAGACTTGCTCTCACCATTCCCGGGGCTCTGGGAGGAGCGTGCTTTAACCTCCCTGGGCTGAAGTCTTTTTAATCTGTGCGGTGGGAGGGCTGGGTGGCCTAATGGCAAGATCCCTGCCTGCTGCCCACTGTGACTCTGTAGTTCCAGGTGCTCTGGCAACTGACCTCATCTCCTCACCCCTAGGAGCCTTCCTGCTGGCGAATCAGCCCCTCAGACCACTAGCTCCTGGGGGCCTGGAGTGGGACCTGCTCTTTGGGAACCCCACCAGGCCGGGCATATTTCCTCCTTTTGCTCTGGTGAGGGGACCACTAGTCGGCTCCTCTGGTCCTTCTCTTTGTCAGGTCCAGAGGGTCCCATGCCTGGCTCAAGACCTCAGCCCATGCAGAGAGCCGAGGGCCCACAGCTCTGGGGTGCAGGCCCCACGCAGGCCCTGCCTGGCCCAGCTTCCCACCCCCTAGGCCTGTGCCCAGTGTGTACCAGAGCCCTCCCTGCATCTGGTTCACAGCCTGCCGCCAGCGGGGTGAGTGTGGATCTCCAAGGGCCCCACTGTCACCGTGGAGATGTCTCTGGACACGTGGGGCCTGTCCAGTGCATGTGAGGACACTGCCGCCTCTCCAGTTCTTGGGAGGATGAGTGTGGAGGGAAGTAACGGATATATGCTATTATTTTTAGCAGTACCTCGAATTCTGAGCTGCCCACTCTTTACAAAATCAGCAGGAGGTGGCCTGTGGTTGTCAGCCTCCAATAGGGCCCCCTGTGACCCCTATCACAGGGGGTGCAGTCCCCTCCCACACTGCACCAGAGGGGGTCTGGGTGCTGGAGGGTGATGGGCCGTCACTTCTGAGATTAGATGGTCAAGGATGCAGTGCCTTCTGTCTTAGATCCTCTGTCTCACCTTCTTGGATCCCTTGCTCTGGGGGAAGCCAGCAGCCAAGCAGAGCCCACAACCATGTGTGGAAACTTGGAAGTGGGACCCCAGGGCCCAGCCAAGCCTTCAGAAGAGACCCCAGCTCCAGCCGTCAGCTTGGTTGAGGCCTCCTGAGAGACCCTGAGTCAGAACCACCCAGCTTGGCCACACCAAGGTTCCTGACCCTCAGAAACTGTGAGATCATAAATGCATCCTGTCTCAAGATTCTAAGCTTGTGGGAATTTGCTCTGCAGCAGCAAACAACGCAAACACTGCCTCATCAAGAGCCATAAAGACCGTGGCAGGTGTGCTGTCCGTCAACCGCTGGTCCAGTGGAGGTTACACGGTTTTACCCAGTTGTTCATAGTCATTGTGAGCGAGTGTGGCTCTGAGAAAAGGAGCTCTGGACTCAGAGGCACCTGTGGCCACCTTGCTCAAGTGGCATTCTCTAAGCCTGCATTTTCCCACCTGTACCGTGTGCATGAAAATGCTGCTCACTCTGTGGGGTTATTGAAAGAATTGTCTGAGTTAAATGCTCAGAACTCTGCCTGGAAGAGTAATGACTCGTTCAGTGTCTGTTGAACGAGCTACTCGTTATTCTGCCTCTGCGGTCTCACAGCATCTGTGGAAGAGGCTGAGTGCTCTGAGAACTGCCATTTTAATGTGTTGAGAACAAAGCCCAGAGACCCCTCAGGGTGACCAGAGAGGAGGGTAGCCATGATCAGGGTCAAGGGGGACCAAAGTCAAGATCACTTATCCTCTTGGCTTTTGTCTCACGACTGTCTCTGGCCCAGATGGATCCCTTCCTTCTTCACTGCTGGTGCCAGCAAGCCCACATGCGTGAGGACCGTGGGCGACAGAAGAATATGGCTCTGTTCTTTCTTGATTCCCAGGGTGGGGGGGTCCCACACCCTCTTTCCTGGAACTTGAAAGCCCAGAAAACTAGCTGGAGGAGCCCCTGGCAGCCAGAGGAGACAATTACGTTTTTTAAGCAGTGGAAGGAACTGGATTGCCTGTAAATGTTAGAGACAAGCTTATATGAGAACTTGGTGCAAGAGCTATAATCAGAACGATGACAAGGTTTAACAAGAAAACAAAAGAAGTAGAGCCAGAAATTAGGGACGTTAAACAAAGAGGCAAACAGCTAACCAATGACTGCAAAAGGGAGGGTCAGAGCCTCTGTCTCAACAGCGTCGGGCCTTGGGAAAAATTGAGGGATGTCTGGTGGGAAAGGGCTGTCGCTAGAATGTGCTTAACCCAAAGGAAACAGAAATGCTCTCTACACAGAGCGAGGGTGGGAAAGTTAACAAGGAGGTGATTATCTGCCTGCAGTGCTGGCCAAGCCACTCAGAGGGCCCTGAATATACACAGGAAATTTGGCCAGGTCACATCGCCTCTCTGTGCCCACGGGAATGTGAAGCGCGTGGACACAGGGATGGGGCCCTGCTGTCCTCACCCACACGGAGGGGGATCCCCCAGCCCTCGTGCGAACAGTGGCTCTGTGTCCAGTCCTGCACCTCCAGAACCCCTTGAGGGAAGGCCCACCACCTGGCACAGGTGCAAATGCAGCCCAGCACACACGGAAGGGCTGGGAATCCCAGGTCCAGCTCCAATTCTAACCATCACACTGTGTGACCTTGGCCTTGGCTTCTGCATCCACAAGACAAGGGGCCGAGCTCCCTCCACTTCATTCCTGCCCCTTCCTGCATCCACCTCCATGCAACCTGGCACCTGAGGCCATGGCCTGCCCTCGACTTCGGTCTCCTCTGAGCAGAACTTTCTACGTCCTCGATGGAACCAAGGTGACTTCAGCCCTGACTAGGCCCTGAAGAAAACACATTCTCTGCCCTGAAACGGCAGACCTGACTATCCCTCCTGAGTCACAGGATGAAATGTTCTCCTCCGTGTAGTCACCTGAAATGTTGTAATTTGTTGTTTTTAAACGCTTTACACATGACATACATTTACTTTCCTTGTGGTCTTCTACCCTCATAGAAAATAAAGTTAGGAAAATAAAGATGCAGATGAGGGGCTTGAGGCTGGTGACCTAGGGTGACGGGGTCTCGGGGACAGAGCAGGAGAAGTGAGGTCTGAACTGCAGACTCGGGTGCCAGGCTGGGAGTGTTGGCACGCATGGTTCCCAGTTGGGGATATGAATGGGCTCGGGCGCATCCAGGGCAACTGTGAGTCTGGTCTGCACAGGCATCCTCCCCAAGTACAGGCCTCCGTCCCCTGCGCCTCCACTCTGGGCTGTGCCTCTTGGGGACCTGTCCCTGCAGGCCGCTGTCGGCCCTCTTACCACGGTGCAGGAGCCCAGGCTGCGTTCTGTAGAGCAGACCGTGAGATGCAGCGTGCGTGCCTGGGTGCGTGGGGTTTGTTGAAAAAGCTTCTTTGGAGAAGCCAGTAGCCTCGAGGGCACAGGCGGAGGTGGTGGGGGGAGCACGTGGGTGCCCTGAGGGAGCTCTGGAGGGAACTGTACCTGAGTGTGTCCTCCAGGCCAGGGCGCAGGCTCTCGAACCCGCCCCAGCAGGTAAGTTCCCAGATGGTCACCTCTGGAGGCCAAGTCCAGAGAAGGTCAAGGGTGCAAAACCCACCAGAAGCAAAGAGCGCATAAGCCGGGGTGGGCACGTCACACTGGCAAATTGGTTGGCGGGGGGGGGCCATCTTGGCGGTGGACAGACAGCGTCCACCCTCCTGGCTTCTACTCTGGGCTGGACAAGGCTTTGTGCACATGGTCCCCTTGCCCCCACGTCCCCTCCATTTACCCTATAGACACTCCTAACCCAGCCCTCCCAAAGATCCTCAAGTGGTTAAAAGAAGCATTGCTTTGCTACTGAGGACCCCCTAAAATTGTGAACTGGAGAGGGACTGCGGTCATCATAAAATGCTCCAAAAGGCAATCAAGCTATTTTTATTTTCCATCACAGAAATTGCTAAATGTAAGCTTGATCCCAAGTACAACACCTGGCAAGTAGCCATCTGGCTTTATCTTTGTTTGCCAGCCTTGCGAAGGATTCATCTAACTTATTTCAGACTCGACCGTGGAGCGGGGAGAATATTTCAGGAACAAAGTCTGGTCTGAGGGTGGCAGAGGCCACTGTCTGAGACCAGCCACAGCCAGAGGAGGCAGGAGCCAGGCGCAGCCCTTCCCTGCCACCAGAGCCCCTTCCCTTCCTGGAACCAGACAACCAGACCCTACAGAACTTTGACCTCGAACTTTAACCGAGCTCTTCCCGGACCTGCCACTTCTATCACCCTGATGCTTCCCTGGAGACTCCCAGGGAAACAGGGTCAGGGCATCCCTCCTCCCTTGGGTGAACCACAGGGTGGAAATCCTGGAGGATTTTCTCTAGGAAGAGGCATTTGAACTCTGCCATGGGGTGAAGCATTATCTGCAGCATGGAAGGGAAGTGCGTTCTAGGCCAAAGAAAGACACATGCCATGTCACAGAAGTGGAAGCCTGAGCGGTGTCTTCAGGGCCTGGTTCTGCTTCTGTGGCTGGAGCATAGAGGCAGGTGAGGTTCCAGGCGCCCGGAGCTCTGCCCTAAAAAGAGGGGCTCTGATCTGCAAGAAATAGGAAGCCACACGGTTTTCGAGGAACAGAGTAAAGCAATGTGACCAATAGGGGAGAGGAACGATTATGTATGCAACTTCATCTGTAAGAGGAAGAAACTGCAGTGTGAAATGCTGACAATAATTATGTTAATGACATCACGGGCTACATAATAGCTCTCAAATGTTCTGGGAAGAAATTACACATCCAGACAGGTTCAAGCCCTCAAAAGTTAATTATACCAAATCTGAGATCCTCCATATAGGACCTTCCCATGTTTAGAGAGGGTAATAGCAAACTCAGAAAGATTTTTCATCTAACATATACCCATCCTTCAAATTATGATCTCTAAGCGATGTTGTAATTCCTCGGCTGTAAACAGTTTTGAGGTTAATTACTCTCCAGTGAAGAGTCAATTAGAAAAGGAAGCTCCCTCATCCCCCTGCTCAACATAAGCAGATTAAAACAGACATTTCAGACCCTCATCAGAGCCAGGTTTGCAAAGGAAAACACTAGTCTATCTTATTTCTTGCTAAGAAAAATCATCTGCACCACTAAATGCACCACGGAGCTTGGTAGCAGAATGGTCCGGGGCTTTCTGGAGCACAGACAGCCCTGGCTGGGCCCTCGGTCCCCCAGCCTGACTGCGTTCCCACAGGCCTGCCCCCGAGCCTCCACCCCTACGGCTTCCTTTCCTCTGGGGGAACCCATGCACCAGTCCCTTTACCCTCCCTGGGTGGGTTTCTCTCCACAAGCTCTCGGCCAACGTCTCAGCCCCGCTGGGCCGTGGAAATTCTGCATGTTCCCCCAGGTAGGCCAGTGACCGGGAGCCGACGTGCCCACGGGCCTCCCGTGGGGCCTTCGCGACACCCCTCCCGCTGTGGGCTGCGCGCCCGTGACCTGCATCGAGCTTCTCCTGTTATGCGACCTCTTGGACTAGGTTCCAGAGGAAACGGGAAGCCTTTGTGTTTGAGGGGAGAGTGAGGCTGGTGACAGATGCAGGCAGGTGGTAAAGGATGAAGGGTGCTGGCTGGGCAGCAGGAGGAAGGGGACCCCCGTCCCGAGAGGCGGTGAAAGGCTCCCACTGCCCCTCCCCTGCAGCCCCGCTCAGCCCTCGGGTCGCGGGTGTGGGCACGTCTCTCCCGCTAGAGGCCGTCGGACCAGGGCTCCTGGTGTGTGTGTGAGCTACCGGGGGGCCCAGCTGCTGGGATAAAGGGGGCTGGTCTGCTGGGCGGTGGTAACCCTCCAACACACACACACACACACACACACACCATATACACAATAAACACCACGCACACCTCACGTACAATAAACATCACACACACACACCACACACACACACACCATATACACAATAAACACCACGCACACCTCACGTACAATAAACATCACACACACACACCCGACACATACACACACACACACACCATATACACAATAAACACCATGCACACCTCACATACAATAAACATCACACACACACCACACGCATACACACACACACACCACATACACTATAAACACCATGCACACCTCACATACAATAAACATCACACACACACCACACACGCCGCCTCCTCAGTGACTTCAGGTTCTCTGCCTCCCGCCTGGGCCTCCATCAGTGTTGGGACCCAGGCGGGTCACCATCAGACCTCTGACCACGGGCTCCTGAGCTCCTCAGTGTGGACACCACCTGGGCCAGTCAGCTGAGGCCTCCTGTGCGTGCCTGGGGGGCGTGTGACCGGCTCTGCCTGTACTGGGGGTGGGGGATGCCTTCAAAGGCCTCCGCAGAGAGGCAGGCTCTGCAGTGGGGAGGGTGTGTAAGTGCAGAGCGTGTGTGTGGTGTGGTGTGTGTGTGTGTGTCGGGTGTGGAGTGAGGGAGGGAGGGAGGAAGGGAGGTCTCATCCAGGAGGCCTGGAGGAAACCTGACTCTTGCCCCCAAGTGGGTGGGCGGGGATGTGTCAGGCAGGCTGTGTTTTCTTCCTGCAGAGCAGACAACCTCCGAACGTCAGCCCCAGCCCCCCGGGTCTGGGCAAATGCAGCTCTGCGGGCTCAGCTGGGATGGGGCTGGGGTCGGTCTGCTCTGGTGTCAGGCTGACCCCAGCGGCTCCCTGGGCAGGTGGCAGGAATCGCAAGGAGGGTGGGGAGCAGGATGTGTGGACGCGTGTGTGATGTATGGTGTGTGTGTGGCAGGCTCTGTGTGTATGCTTATGTGTGTGCATGTGTTGTGTGTGTGTAGACGTGTATGTGGTGTGTGGGTATGTGTGGTGTATTGTGTGTGTACATATGCACAATCAGATCCTGTTCTCATGATCCGTGTGCCTGGCTCTGGGCTCTGGGTTGAGGGGCGCGGCAGCGGGGACATGCGGACCCTTGCCTTCATGGATTTCCAAGTCTCATCGCTTTCCACGTGCTGCTTTGTAATGTATTGGGATATCCGATACTTTATGACAACTTTAACAGCTTTATTGGAGTATAAATGCACACATTTGTGTGCAGTTTGAGGCATTGGACACACACATGTGCACACACACTCGAAATCATCACTATGACCAAGGCTGTGAGCAGGTCTGTCACCCCATGTTCTCCTGGTTCCCCTTGGTGACCCCTTGGCCACCCCTTGGCCCTGCCCCCAGGGCCCCATCCACAGGCAGTTACTGACCTGCTTTCTCACATTATAGATCCACTTTTAAGTTTTCTGGAAATATCTATAAATAGAAACACAGCATGTATTCCTATTCTTTTTTTTTTATTGATCATTTAACTATTTTTAATCTCATATTTTTCTGATTTGTACATTTTATTAGAAGTGATATTAAATACATTAATGAAACATTCTTCTCTGACAAGCAACATATTTCAAAGTTCTCTTTCTCAAATCATTTTAATTATTAGAATTAAATATGAATATGAATTTAGAAATCTAGAATTGTGTTGATATGTAAAACGGAACTCAAACATCAAAACCACCCTTACTCTTTTCCTATTCTTTTTAAAATTAAAAAATACCATGTAGTAAAATAGACTTTTTTCTTTGGGTTTACAGTTCACGAGTGTTAACAAATGACAACCTTCGTGGAACCATCACCACAGCTCCAAAATGCCCCCCAATCCCTTGTGACTTTATGGTCACCCCTCCCCATCATAACCCCTTGGCAACCACTGTTCTCTTCTCCTTCATCATAAATTCATCTTTTTTAAAATGGCATAAAAATGGAATCATACAATATGGAGCCCTTGAGGCTGGTTCCTTTCTCTCCATGTAATGCCTTTGGCATCGCTCCAGCTGTTGAGGGCGTGGGCAGTTTGCTCCCCTTCATGGGTGAGCCGTGCTCCCCTGCAGACACCCCAGTTTGTCTGTTCACATGTTCAAGGGCTTTTGGCCGCTTCCGGTGTTTGGCAGATATGAACAGAATCAGGCTTTGTACTACAAGGAAAGTCTGATCCTTTGGAGTCTTTGTGAGTGAGGAGGGCTTCCACTGTGCTGGTGGGAACAGAAACCACCACCACCCTTCAGCATCTGGGTGTTGCTCCCCCAATTCTTTTGGGTGCTCTCAGGGGGTTTCCCCACACCCATGCCCTACTGGGCTCCCAGCTCAAAACTCAAGGGGGGGCTCTGCATATTCTCCAGAACATTCTCTCTGTGCAGCTCTCTCCTCTCCCAGCTGTGCCCTGATCATACTGGCCGCCTTTGGCCTCCCTGGCACCCAGCTCCACCTCCTTGGACCTGCCCCGCTACCTGGATGATCTCTCCAGGTGGTAACCTGGGACAGCCCCGGGGCTCGCCTCGTTAGTTCCTACCTATCAGAGGTCACTGTCCTGCTTTACCTGACATGCAGTGTCTCAAACACTATTGCTTCACCGACTTTGTCCAGGCTGTTAGTTATTTCAGATGGAGGATAAACCCAGCCCCTGTCAATCCATTGTGGTGTGAAGGGCAGTTTCCAGCCCAGGACAACTACCCTTTAGTTTTCTGCATTTTATGGCCCTCCATGGCTGTAATTCTATGTTTATTTTTCCATATAAATGCTAGAATTAGCTTGTCAAGTTCCTGCTGTTATTTTATTAGGCTCACATTAAGGTTTCTAAAAATCATTAACGTAGCGATTCGTCTGAAAATTAAGTTCTTATCCAAAATTAAGATACATATTACCATGTATTCAAGTCTTCTGTATCTCAGTAGGATGTTTAACTTTTCTTAATACAGTTTTGAAAATTTCTGGTTAAATTTATTCTTGGGTATTTTATTTTTTGCCTTCCTTCATATTTTTAACAGGTTATTATTTATGTAAAAATTTGGTGCATTAATTTTATCACCAACATTATGTTCAGTTTTTAAAATTTATAACCATTTTCAAGTACATTTTCAGCTCTATTTGCATTTCATAAGCAAATAGTCAGATGCTGCTTCCTTCCTCCTTATTTAGTTACATTTTCTTATTGCATCGGTTAGCACTTCTAGAAAAGTGTTAAATGATGTGGTACTTTGGGACATCCTTGCTCACTCAACATTAAGGAGAGGGTTTATTCTCTCTTACTATTAAGAAGGATTATACTTTTAAATTTGAGGTAAACATTCTGATGCTTCTAAGTGATTATCTAACCATTCCTTTATTATTATTAAGTGTTTGAAGCCAGGATGGATATTGAATTTTAAAGAGTGGCTTTCAAACTCTAAGGAGCGGAGACCTCCTGTTGCACCCAGATTGAGTAGCCTCGTTTCTCCCAGGTCCCCTCTCTTACAACTAAAAAACCCTGGACACACACAATGGTCAGGCACAGGAAGACTGACAGATGGAAGGAAGGAGGTGGGCTGCCAAGGGGACTCAGGGCTTGAGGAAGAGGTACGGGGAGTCCCTGGGGTCCCTCATGGGCTTCAGCCCTGAACTGACAACAGACACAGACAAAAAAGGCTTCAAGAGCAGTGTATTCCCCTGGCCAAAGGACCGGGCAAGGGTCGTCTAAGAGCAGGAAACTATTTTGGCAATGCCCGCCCTCCTCCAGCCAAACACCAAGTGGACAACTGCCCCCCACCCTCCTCTGGGTTCATCAGGGCCAACGGGGAAATTGATGTTCCATCCTAGCCCCACTGTCTCCACTCCGTCTCACAGAAGCAGACGGCCTGCTCAGATTCCCCTGCCTGGAGGTGTCAGGAGGGTGCTATATTACCTGTAGGGAAAAATAGCTTGAATGCTGGTGGATATCTCATCTGAAATCAGGGAAGCCAGAAGCAAGTGGCAGCCATTTCTTAGTCCTGGAAAACATCCCTCAGAATGAAGGGGGGAATAAAGACATTTTCACATGAAGGGACACTAAGATAATTTGTTGATAATAAATCTACCCTTGAAAAATGTCTAAAAGAAGTTCTTTAAACAGAAAGGAACTGGTAACAGAAGAAGACTGGGATTTCAGAAAGGGAAGAAAAACATTAAAATTGGTAAAATAGGGGTAAATCTCATAGATAATCCTTTTCCTCATGAGTTTCTTAAATATACTTGATGGTTGCAGCAAAATATAACATCACTGGATGTGGTGCTCAAGACATTTAGAGGAAATACTTAGGGTCATGGTTTTTAAAAAGTGGGGAGGGAGGGTAAAAGGATTTAAATGGAAGCAAGGTCACTACACTTCACTCAAAGAAGCAAAACCTTGGTATTAGAGCCCATAAGTTACGTATGTGAATTGTAATACCTAGAGCAACCTCTAAGACAACACCACATGATAGACTCAAAAACACTACAAACAAATCAAGATGGAATTCTAAAAAAGTGTTCAGGTAACCCACAGGAAGGTAAGGAAAGGGAAACAGAAGAAGGATAAACAGAGGAAATAAAAAATAAATAAATAAAACCACAGACAAGCCCTAACACATCAATAATTACATTAAATGTAAATGGTCTAAATATACCAGTTACAAGACAAAGATTGACAGAGTGGATTTAAAAATAACAACAACCATGATCCAACAACATTCTGTACATAAGAAATGCACTTCAAATATAACAATACAGGTAGGTTGTAAGTAAAAGGATAGAAAAAAGGTATGCCATGCAAACATTAATAAAGAAAAAAGCAAGAGTAGCACTATTAACATCACATACAGCAGACTTCAAGATGAATTACTAGAGACAAAGAGAGACATCACATAATGATAAAAGGCTCAATCCAACAGAAGCTATAGCAATTCTAAATGGTGTGCATCAAATAGAAAGCATTAAAATACATGAAGCAGAAACTGATAGACCTTAAGGGAGAAATAGACAAATTCACAATTATAGTTGGGCTCTTCAATACACCACTTTCAACAACTGAAATGACTATTACACAGAAAACCAGCAAGGTTATAGAAGAACTGAACAACACAATCAACCAATGGTATCTAACTGATATATAGAGAAAACTCTGCAAGCAACAGAAGAATGTACATTGTTTTTCAAGCAACCATGGAACATTCACTAAGATAGATCATATTCTGGGCCACAAATCAAACCTCAACAAGTTGAAAAGATTTAAATCATATACAGTATTTTCTCTGACCGTAATGGAATCAAATTAGAAATCAATACAGAAAAACAACGGAAAAATCTCTAAATACTTAGAAATTAAACAAGGCACTTCTAAATAATCCATAGGTCAAAGAGGAAGTTTCAAAGGAAATAAAAGAAATACATAGAACTGAATGAGAATGGAAACATGACAAATCAAAACATGTGGAATACAGCTGAAAGAAAACCTTAAAATTTTTAGATTATCCCATTAGAAAAAAGAAAAAAAAATCACAAATCAACATTCTAAGTTTCTACCTCAAAAACTAGAAAAAGAGTAAAATAAACGAAAAGCAACCAGAAGAATAGGAATAGTAAAGAGCAGAAATCAATGAAATTGAAAAACAGGAAAGCAATTGAGAAAATCAATGAAACAAAAAGCTGATTCTTTGAAAAACAATCAATAAAGTTGATAAACCTCTAACAAGACTGACTGAGATAAAAAGAGAAAAGACATAAATTACCAATATCAGTAATGAAATATCAGGAATGATAACGGGGGCTATCACTAGGGTGCCTGCAGATATTACAAGGATGATAAAGGAATACTACAAACAATTTTATGCTCATAAATTTGACAACTTAGAGGAAATGGACCAGTTTTTCGAAAGCTACAAACTACCCAAGCTCAACTAAGATGAAATAGATAAGCTGATTAATCCTAAAACTATTAAAGGAGTTGAATTTGTAATTAAAAACTCACAAGTGATTATTGACAAAGGTACAGAAGCAGTTGAATAGAAAAAGGATAGTATTTTCAACAAATGATGCTGGAGTAATTGACCATCCATAGGCAATAAACAGACTAAGCCAAACCAAACCAACACCCCCCAACCTTAACTCCAGACCTTATTAAAAAACCAACTCAAATTGGATTGTAAGCTTAAATGTAAAATTACAGAACTTCTGGGAAAAAAAAAGACAATATCTTTGGGACCTAAGGCTAGGTGAAGGGTTCTCAGATTTGATAACAAAGTCAAGAAAGGAAAATCTGATAAATTGGATCTCAACAAAATTAACAACTTTTGCTCTGTGAAGAGGATGAAAAGCCAAGCTTCTGAGTGGGGGAACATATATGCAAACCACATATCCGACAAAAGACTTGAATTTAGAAAATATAAAGAACTCTTAAAACAACAATTAAAAAAGCAAACAATTCAATTAGGAAATGAGCAAATACTTGACAGCAAACCTGGCAAATTCGCACATGAAAAGTGAAAAGAAGTTCACTATCATTAGCCATTAGGGAAATGCAAATTAAACATGAGATGAGGTATTAATGCACACCTATCAGAAGCGCTAAAACAAAAATGTGGTAACACAAAATGCTGGCAAAGATGTGGAGAAACTGATCACTCATTCATGGCTGACGGGACATAAAATGGTGCAGCTTCTCTGGAAAACAGTTGGCAGTTTCTTGTAAAACTAAACATGCAACTACCATACGACCCAGCAATTGTTCTCTTGAGTATTTCTCTCACAGAAATGAAAACTTATGCTCACACAAAAACAGTACGCCAATATTTATAGCAGTTTTATTCATAATAGTCAAAAGCTAGAACAATTTGGGTCTCCTTAAAGGAGTGAGTGGCTGAATAAACTGCAGTGCATCTACACCATGGAACAGACACTCAGAATTAACAAGGAGCCAAGTACTGATACACACAACTTGATGAATCATCAGAGAATTACACAGAGTGAAAAAATCCTATCCCAAAAGCTGTGTAGTATATAATCACATTCACATAAAATTCTTGAAAAAACAAATTTATAGGAATGAAGTTCAAGTTAGTAGTTTCTAGGGGTCAGGGTTGGGGATGGGGATGGGGAGATGGGGAGGTGGGTGTGGTTGTAGAGGGCAGCATAAGGTACCCCTGTGGTGATGGATATGTGCCACACCTGTCAGTACCCTGGATATGATATTGTGCTGTAGTGCTCCAAGATGCTACCATTGGGGGAAACTGAGTCAAGGGTCAAGATGGTCTCTCTGTATTGTTTCTTACAACTGCATGTGAATCTATAAATATCTCAGAACAAAAAGTTTAAATGGGAGAAAATATTTGCCAACCAAGTGACGGACAAGGGATTAGTCTCCAAAATATACAAACAGCTCATGCAGCTCAATAACAAAAAAGCAAACAACCCAATCAAAAAGTGGGCAGAGGATCTAAATAGAATGCCTACAGAGAAGACATACAGATGGCCAAAAAGCAGATGAAAAGATGCTCAACGTCACTAATTATTAGAGAAATGCGAATCAAAATTACAATGAGGTATCACCTTACACTGGTCAGAAAGGCCATCATCAAAAAATCTACAACAAAAAAGGAAACCCTCCTACACTGTTGGTGGGAATGTAAATTGGTAAACCATTATGGAGAACAGCACGGAGGTTCCTTAAAAAACTGAAAATAGAACTACCATATGATCCAGCAATCCCACTCTTGCACATATATCCAGAGAAAAGCATAATTCGAAAAGATACATGCACCACAATGTTCATTGCAGCACTATTTACAATAGCCAGGGTATGGAAGCAACCTAAATGTCCATTGACAGAGGAATGGATAAAGAAGATGTGGTACATATATACAATGAAATATTACTCAGCCATAAGAAAGAACAAAATAATACCATTTGCAGCAACATGGATGGACCTAGAGATTGTCATACTGAGTGAAGTAAGTCAGACCAAGAAAGACAAATATCATATGATATCGCTTATATGTGGAATCTAAAAAAAATGGTACAAATAAACTTATTTAAGAAACAGAAATAGAGTCACAGGTGTAGAAAACCAACTTATGGTTAACCGGGGGGAAAGCGGGGGTGGAGGGGGATAAATTGGGAGGTTTGGGTTGACATATACACACTACTATATAAAAAAATAGGTAACTGATAAGGACCTACTGTAGAGCACAGGGAACTCTTCTCAATACTCTCTAATGACCTATATGGGAAAAGAATCTAAAAAAGAGTGGATATATGTATATGTATAACTGATTCAGTTTGCTGTACACCTGAAACTAACACAGCATTGTAAATCAACTATATTCCAATAAAAATTTTTTAAAAAAGAAAGAAATCTAAGGGGCTCACCATATGGATTTTTTCTAATGACCTTATTTGGTGGGTGATATAATAGATTTTCTTATATTGATCGATCATCTTATTCTTCAACTGAACCCTGACTGTTGTGCATTATGCTTTTAATGCTCTGCTCCATTCCACTTGTTTATATTTTTTATATTAATATTTCTGAAGGAGACTGTGCTGAAATCTGCCTGTGCATTCTGTTAGCTTTGTGTGCTATGATTACGATGACTTAATAAAAAATATTTGGATGTTTCACTCTTCTATCTCTGCCCTCGAACAGTTTGGGTAGCATTAGAATGATGTGTTATTAGGAAGATAGATATACTTATCCTTGTATTTCTTGCAGTTTTTGCTTTAAAGGTTTTAATATTGTATTATGTGGCACAGAAGAAATTTGACAGATATTCATTTTAGATTGCTCTGTTCTGTTTTGTTTTTCTTATGTCGCTTTTCCCATAATCCTTTTTCTCTACTCCCCCCGAGTCCCTTTGCTTAATGCATCTCTTGTAGTGGCATATCTGTACATTTGGGGTTTCAGCCTAGAATCTTTTTTCCTATTGATAGATGAGTTTTATCCATTTATATTTAATATGACAATTATTTTTTCTAGTTCTGTCATCTAATTTTGTCTTTTTAAGGATTCTTTGTTTAAGCTATATGACTCATGCTGTTTGTGTGTTTGTGTGTGTGTGTGTGTGTGTGATTTGGGTGTTTTTTGTCTGTTTGTGGTCTAGTGGTTTCTTACAGCTTTTATTAATATAGTAAAACCTCTGTTTGTTTCTTTTATCCTTTCTCATAACTCTCCTTCCTCTCTTCAACCTCCTAGTTTAGGTTACACTGTATTTTTAATTTCTTGTGATTATCTTTAAACAGTTTTATGAAAGACTAAAATTTCTAGTACTTCATCAATCAGTTTAAGTATTTATTTCCCCCTCCATCTCCTGATTTTGTTGTTATATTATTATTTCTTCACTGGCAAATCTATAGAATCAATTCTGCTCTATAAATGAAATTCACATAGAAGTTTAGCTATAGTTCTGTATTTATATTCAGGGTATCATCAGAGTTTTGATGACATCTTCTTCCTTCATCTCTCAGCTGACTGGATTTCATGAAATGTTTTTTTTTTTTTCCTCAAATAGAGCTTGGAGGTGCCATTTCCCAAATCCTTTCATATTTGAAAATGTCTATATGTTTTCTTTACATGTGAGCAACCACTTGTCTGGGGGATACTCTGTAGGCAGAGAAAATCAAAGGCCAGTCTGGTTTCTCTCTGGTGGCAACTTAACCTTTACTTTTTCTTCCCCAGGTGCTCACAGGATTCTTTATTTATTTTTGAAATCTGGTCATTTTACTAGAATATGGCTGTTCTGTTCAAATTTTTCTTGTGATATAGTATGCCCCTTCAATGAGCAGATTCAGGTCTTCTTTTATTTCAGTTTTCTTCTATTATATCTTTGCATCTTTAGTTTTTTTGGTCCTATTTGTTCTGTTCTCTTTTTGGGGGAACATCAAGTTTGAGTATGTTATCCCTTTTTTGTCTGTCTTCCAGATCTATTATTTTCTCTCTAATCATGTTAACATTGTTTTCTTCAGCTGTATTTCGTTCTTTCAAATTCTTGATATTTTAGCAATATCCACTCATTTTTTCTATTTATTTCATGGTTTTTATTTCTGTATATTTTAAAATTTCTCTTCCATTTCTTTGTCTGAACTCTAGCAGTTTATTTTTTATCTCTTGGGACCTATGTACTTTGTATCTCTGCTTTCAGTTTTTGTTTTCAGGAAACTGTGTTTTAACTTTTCTTTGACATCAGGAGGAATTTTTTTACTTGAAATGTTTTTATTCTCCTTTGAAAGTGTGTTTTCTCTTGCCCTTTGGTGACCATGCTATTTCCTACGTTTTTCTGAATGTCTATGAAGGACACGGGTGCATCTTTTGACTCGTGTTTAGATTGGAAGGGGGCCATTTCTTTCAGTAGCATCTTGCTGAAAATGCTGTGGGAAATGGGTAGAATGGCTGGGGAAGGAGGCAGCCTTGTTTCAGTGTTACTGAGAGCAGTCTTTAGAAACCAGCTCTCCTGTTCACTACTTCTGGGCACTTATTCATGCTCCTACTCTGAGCAACCTCAGTTCTCCCCTTCCAAGTGGGCCGGGGGTCTGATCGGCTCATGTGGCATCTTCCACGTCCCAGACTTGGTGGTGTAACTCAGCATTTGTCTCTCCTGCTGGCTGGGATGACCACCATCCCTCTCCACCCTCTCCACCCAGCGGCACCAACAGCTAGTTTCTTCTAAAAATAACTGCAATTGAAGAATATTTATCACAGGCTTGTTATGACCCAGACACAGTTCTAAATGCTTTGCATGGTCATCTCATGTAGCCCCTCCTCAACCCTAAGAGGTGATTATACACCCTGATATTGGAGGAAACGGAGGCGGGGGCTGAGCAAGCTGTCCGGAGTCACAGCCTTGCAGGTGGGATATGGGCTCAGCTGTGGGCCTCAGGTGGTCTGATTCCAGGGGCTACCTTCTCAACACCATGTACCTTGTCTTCCAGGCTCCTTACACAGCCTCATTTCTCCTGGCACCCTGCAGGGTTGGACAGGGTGCAGGGACCCTGGTGCTCCAGTAAGGGACCATCAATTGGACACGTCAGAGCTGAGACACCTATTCTGAAGAACAACCTTCTTTCCCACTTTTGCAGTTGGGCTCAGACGGTTCTTGGCAGTGCTTGTTCAGGGATGTGTGTCAGGATGTTTCCTGGTTTCTTTGGTGGCAGGTTTTATTTTCAGAGTGTGATTGATAAGGGGATGCATCACCTGGATTTCCTCCAAGGGAGGACTGTTGCACCAGCTTCTGGGTGTGCTGGAGCAGACACCCCCGTAATTGTCAGAACTTCCACATCAAGGTTGGCTCAAGGCAGGTGAATAAAGGCCGGACACTGGGACCAGTGAGAGGCAATGCCAGTGGGCTGTCCTTCTCTCTCCACACCTGGCTCTTCCTTCTCACTCTCTCTGACTTCCCTGGGTCTCCACCCAGACACTGCTGCCTCTTTCCTTTGGCAGTGCTGGCCCTGTCCAGAGTCTTCTCTTAATGTCACATTCCTCCTCCCAGCTCTGGTGACCTGCATTGCCACCCCTCTCTCCTCTGGATCTGGACGACTTGCCTTCCAGCCAAACTATGACCCAGTCTGGCCTCACCTTTCTGGTCCCTACAAGAGGCCCGCCGGAGGTCCTGATGTCAAACCCCACCCCACCCCGCCCACCATCCTCTGGCCCCGCTCCACCACAGTGCCTCGCCCCGCCCCAGTGTCCACTCAGACCTGCTGAAGGTTTTGTCACCATATCTCTTCCCCGACACCTCTTCCCCTCCCATGGCTGCCCACTCTGGTCCAGGCCCAGGTCCCACCATGACTCAACGTTCGCTACCTGACTCTCCCCTCCCACCAGAGGCTCCGACACCAGTCTGGTGGATGAATTCCCTACAACACCACTGGCAACACCTTGTAAATCTTCAGGGGTCCCTGCCCCTCCCTGAGGCTGGGTAAGGCCCCAACTGGGCCGACTCCTGTGTCGCTGGCTTTGCCTCCCTTGTCCCTGTCCCCACTTCCCACATTTCTCTACTGGCCTCGCCCCTGCTGCTGGGCCCACAGCTCCTCTCACCCCCACCTGAAACACCTTCTCCCCTTGACAGACGCAAGGTTGCTCCCACTCAGCCTGGAGTAACCCTCGCTCAACTGCAGAGAAGATCACCCAGGTAATTCAGCGGCAAGACACAAGTGCCCACCTGGATGGTCCAGTAGGAGGAGGGATTGTGACAAAGCTCCTCATGACGATTCAGATGTTCACACATTTGCATCTCATCTGACATAGACGGCTGGTCTTCCCAGGGTGGGAACCTGCCCGCTGCTTCTTCTCTAGCCACAGAAATTCCTTTCACACGAAATATGAGTCAGGTAGCTTCCTTCCCCCAGAGACCAGTCATGGAAGCAGAGGCTGGCTGTGACTGAGACCACAAATGGGGGCTTGGGTTCGGGTTCCCCACGTGCCTTCATGGGGATGCGGTGGGTTTGCCACTTCTTCACTCTCTGTTCCAAGTTCCTCCACGTGGTGCCCTGTGGGCTTCAATCACAGCAAACGTGTGAGACAGAGCTTTGGAAGACACACAGCACCCTGTGAGTGCAGAGCAGGAAGATTTTAACCCGAACTGACGCAATTACCCTAAATGAAGCTAGCTGACGATGTCAGGCAGGAGCTGTGGAATGTTGAATAATCACCATGTTTTGGTCTGTGGTTTATGCTTTGCATTAAAATGGCATCAAATGAGGGATAAAGAAGTCAAATATTTTAATTGACTGATAACGATGTAAGATTCTTTGATTACACAAGGGCCCTTAGGTAGCAAAGTGTCTAGAGCAAAATTCAGCCTGGTTTTTTACCCCATTTCGTCTTCGTGGTGTCTACTGAAGTGAGCAGATCACATGAGTCTCCTTCAGGGTTCTGGCGGCATTCTCCTCTCCCCCCACCAACATTTCTGACATCTCCCTTCCAAGGGCCCTCCGAGGCCCCCTCACACCTCCCTCCCCAGGAAGCGCCTCCCACCTGCCTCCTCGGGACACACAGGTGTGCGGTGTTGGCCATCCTAGGTAGCCGCCTGCACCATCCTAGGTAGCTGTGGTCCGGAGAGGATGGAGGAACTTCCAGGACAGGAGCCATGTGGCTGGTCTGCCTTTGCCCAGCGCTGAGCTCGGGGCTCCATGTGGCCGGGTGCTAAGCTTCGTCCAACCCCTCCCCTGCCTATTTTTTTCTCTCTAACCAGATTGAGTTCATCCCTCTTGCCTCCCACCTCCTTTGCCCCCTCCATTCTCGGGTTTGCCTTGGGGTGGAAAAAGTCCTTCTTTGAAGGACAGCCAACTGGTTCTACCTGTGAGGCTCTGCTCCCTGTGGGACGGCCAGGACCATGCCCCGCAGCCCAGCACATCCTGCATGGAGACATCCTATCTTGGCTGCATCTGTTCCATCCTCTGGCCCTGCTCAGGGGTGCCGAATTGTCGAAGGAGGCGTCTCTGGCGTGTGTTTGAAGTCATTCTCTCCTTCCCACCAAAGTCAGGCCCTGCCACACACACGCACACACACACACACGCACACACACACACGCTCTCCCCAACCTGCACCCTGTTCCCAACCACGCGGGAGGTGGGGAGAATCTACTGCTCCCCTGAGGCGTTAGCTCTGAACACACACGATGCCTCCCACCCCTGGTTTGGGGGCTTCCACTGATAAGTGTGGCAGAGAAGGTAGGAATCAAGCCACCCAAGGGGTGTGTGTGGTCTGATGGCTTACGTCATTCCCCTTCCGGCTAGCCAGGGCCTCTTCCACCATGGAGAGGTCCCTTTACCAGTGACAGCCCCACACGTGGAAGCAGTGAGCGGTACCTGGGCAGGGGCTTCTGAGGTTTCCACACTGGTTGGCGGCTGACATTTCTGGGGTCGGCAAGCTGCAGCAGAAGCCACAGAACGACGTGAGACAAATTTACGGGTGGGAGAAAAAATTGACATTGAGAGAATTTTGTTTATTTACTCTTTGAAACTTATTAACTTTCGAAGTCAAGTTTAGCGAAGGTGGCTATCGGTCAGTATCAGCAGAGGGGCGCTAGCCCTGGCTCCTGGGGGCCCACACGGCTGAAGGAACATCTGGTCAGCAGAGGGGCGCTAGCCCTGCCTCCTGGGGGCCCGCACGGCTGAGCGAACATCTGGTCAGCAGAGGGGCGCTAGCCCTGGCTCCTGGGGGCCCGCACGGCTGAGGGAACATCTGGTCAGCAGAGGGGCGCTAGCCTTGCCTCCTGGGGGCCCGCACGGCTGAGGGAACATCTGTTCAGCAGAGGGGCGCTAGCCCTGGCTCCTGGGGGCCCGCACGGCTGAGGAAACATCTGCTCAGCAGAGGGGCGCTAGCCCTGGCTCCTGGGGGCCCGCACGGCTGAGGGAACATCTGTTCAGCAGAGGGGCGCTAGCCCTGGCTCCTGGGGGCCCGCACGGCTGAGGGAACATCTGTTCAGCAGAGGGGCGCTAGCCCTGGCTCCTGGGGGCCCGCACGGCTGAGGAAACATCTGTCTTGGTGAATTCTTGCAGCGACCTTCTAACAGATGCTTGTTGGGGTTCCCACTGTGCAGATGAGGAAGCCGGCCCTGGCGTGTTGATGAATGCAGAGGCCGTGGGTACCAACCCGATCCTCTGACTGTATTCTGGTATCTTGGCCAAAGAGGCGCCTCCTCCCGCCCCCTTCAGGACCCAAGGATGGTGGGTGGGGTTTTGGGGGGTACAGAAAAATGGATTTAAACACAATCATATATCCACGGAGGTCCATGGAAACAGAACAATAGCATTTGTTCAGAAGAGAGAGAATTTCTATTTTCTTTTGGGTACAGTAAAAATAGCTTGTGTGTTCCCAAAACAGTACTGTCGGTTACTGCTCAGGGCCCTTTATCTTTAAATTAAAAAACCACAACTGTATTGTTGCCAGGTTGTTAAGACCCAAATGGTCGTCCTCCCACCCTGTCACCAGGGTCACTGTGATCCTCTCTGTGTGAAATGGGCTTGCTTCCCAGGCACCACTGGCAGCCAGGCCCGGCTGGGGGGTTGTTTTTGCGTGTACTTCTCAGGAAGACGTGCCCAGCTCTGGGGCAGCTCTGGGAACGACCCCTGCAGGGCTGACAGGGGTGGGAGCTCCCCAGAGCTGGGTGTTCTCTTCCCTCAGACCCTGGGCACTCCCTTCACCCCTGCCCCCTAATCAGGAGAAATAGGAGGAAGCTTTGGGGGTTCCAGCGATGAGCCGCGGCTGGGCCCCTGCATGGCCCACCTTACTTCATCCTTCTTAACTGCAGCCGTCGGAGCTCCCGGGAAGCCCACGGGCTTGGGCATTTTCCAGCACTTGGGCGTCTGTTGAGTTTAAGTTACTTCTCACCAAACCCGTCCAGGATGAGGCCCCAGAAGAGGTTGTAGGACCAAGGTGGTTTCCTGGCGCAGGAAAAATCTGGTCATCGAGGTGTCAGCCTGCATACCCTGCCCACAGCTGCATGTTCACACAGGCTACGTGCTTAAGCAACTTCTTTAAACCCTGTAGGTGGAGAAGACAAGAAGGGACAGAGCTGCCCTATTCCAGCCTTCCACACGCACCCTCCCACACACACACCCCGCTGTGCATGCTCACCACACACACATTCACACGCGTGCTCACACACACATGCACCTGCACATGCACCTGCGTGCACACACACACACACACACCCCTCAAATATGGAGAGAATCTTGCTGAACACGGCAGCTCAGAAAGTCTGAATCTCCTCACTTCAACTTGGGCGGGACAAAGCAGAAGCTCTCCATCGCGTCATTAGCGGTGTCCCAGGTTTCCTGCGTTTTGAGCAAAGGTGACTTGAACTTTGGCCTGGAGGAAGAGACAGGGCTCCCTGGGGAGGGGAAGCCCCCAGCTCTTCGATGGCCTGTGGAGTAAACCAGGTGACAGACAGCAGATGGCAAAGCCGTGTGCAATTTCCAATCCAACCCCAGGACCTTAGAGCCCTGGGGACACTTGCTCTCCTGTGAGGCCAAAGCCACCCTTCAAACTTCCCTGGACACGGCTGCTCCAACCCAGCCTCTCGCCCTCTCAGGAACACCATCCCTGGACCCTGGGGAGAGGCAACACATGCTGAAACGTGTTTCCTGCCATGGATGCACCTTCAAGATGGGCCTCTGCCTGAAAGGGGCCGTCCGAAGACCCCTCTGTCCACCAGCCACGTCTCCAGCCACTCACAGGTGGCCCCAGGTACAAAGGGGTCTGGTCTGACTGTGGACTGAACAGGTTCCCTGCTCTGATGGGGCTGCAAGACCACTGGGAGGCGGAAGGATTCAACAGGACCACTGGGAGGCGGGAGGATTCAAGTCTCTTCTGCTATTTACAACCCAGCAGGCGAGTTGAATTGACCCAAGGGGAAGAAGAGCAAATAGGCCATCTGGGGACCTCCCAGCTTGCATGGGGGCAGCAACTGGGAGGGAGAGCTGCCATGGGTGAGGGAGGGCTGAGTAGGGTGGGGGGAAGTCGGAGGCCTGGAAACTTCTCTTCCTCCTGTCCTCTGGGAAGCTGTCCGTGAGGAGGAAACTAGACGTGGCAAACAGCATCGCCCAGGCCCAGCTGACGGCCAGACGTGGTGTGCGTGTGCATGTATCTTTCTAAGCAGAGCGGCAGTGAACAGACAGCAGAGAAGAGCCCTGGCCTTGGCCTCCCGGGAGCAGGACCCCGCTTCCCGTGGACCTTCCACCCGGCCACACCCAGCAGCCCCTGCCCACCTGCAGGAGGACCTCGCCCGGGGACAGGTTCCTGCTTCATTCACATGAGGAATGAGGCATTGTGTGCAAGACGGCATGAAAATGTCCCCGTGTTTTCAGTCATTTCTTAGAAGGTGTTATGTTTTGGAGCATTTCATTCGCAGAATTCTTCAAAATTAAACTGTCAGATATTTACTAAAAACAAAACAAAACATTAACTTCTATGGAAACAAACATGCCCACTCTGCTCGGCGGTGAGAGCGGCGCCCTGTCCCAGATTCCCGGGAATGGGCAGCGTGGACCCACGTCAGCTGGAGGGGACACGCGGGGCCCCGGCCTGTGAGGGCTGGACCGCAGGGCACGCACCCAGCCATAGGACTCAGGGACAAACCTCTGCAGCGGAAGATGAGGTCCTCTGTGGGCGGGGCTTCAGGGAGCAAATGTGTCCGGAGCTCGCTGTGTGGCTGCGATGATGCTTGTGGACACTCATCCGTCTCAAAGTAAGTGTCCCGGCAGCGACGCAGAAGAGAAATGACGGGAGCAGACATCTCCACTGTCGGTGCAGAAATGGAAAGACACAGTCCACTGGCTCCGAGAGGCGCACCCATTTCCAGCCAAGACCCGTGAACTCAACAGCAGTGCCCCTCGAGCCACAGGCTATGCACCTCTGGGGCTCCGAGACCCCCTTCCAAGGGGTCCACATGGTCAAAGCTATTTCCATCATAGCGCTAGAAGTCACTTCTCTTTTTGCCCTCGCGGCGTGAAGGTGGTGATGGGGAAGCCACAGAGCCTCAGCTCGGATGCCGGCAGTCGCCCCAGACAGCGCAGACAGCCCCCGGATTCGTCACCATTTAAAAACTACACGTTTTACTTAAGGATGTCCTTGATAAGAAGTAACATTTTAAAATTTTATTAAGTCTTGACCCTCTTTTCCACTTTTTCACTGCCTGTGTGACAGAAGGGGGCTGCACACGGAAGACGATGGGACCCTGGAGGAAAACGCCTGCTTCACGGGACAGTGCGCGGTTCTCACCGACGTGGTCCTCACACAACCGTGGTTCTCACGCAACCGTGGTTACTCCGACCTGCGTGTTTGGCAGATATTTTCTCAAAAATGAACGAAGTGAGCCTGTTACTTAAGGAAAACAACTGACAGTACTTGACATCAATGATCAGATTCAAGCTTTTTCAAGTGAAAATTCGAATTCTGGAAAACATACGTCTGCACCATGAGCTTGACAGCCCCTCTGCACTTCTCGGATGAATTGATGGTGATATTAATGAATGTGATTCCTTAAATGTTGTATCAGGAAATGTATCAACATTCAGGAAATCTGCATAACTCAGTGAAGAAATAGTTTCCAAGTGACCCATTGTGACATTAATGTAAATCTGTACGCAGACAGTAAATCATGCCTGGGTGATAGATCCACTCTAAGTGTAAGATGGGCCAATGAATTTTAATATCACTGAGCACACAGTGTTCATTTTATTAAGTCCTGATAAGGTTTTGGATTCCGCAGTCCAAGTAGCTTTAAGAAACTACCGCTTGTCAAGTTCGGGTGTATTATCAAAGCAGAATGCACACAATTATCTGGAAAAGCCACCAGACGCTCCCCGTCTGCCACTGACATGTCTGTGTGAGGCCGGATTCCCTTCATTCAGTTCAACCAAAATGATATCTCCAAACAGATGGGGTTTGGAAGCAGATAGAGCAACAGCTGTCTTTTCCTTTAGACCAGACATGAAAAAGAATTGTAAGAGGTAAAACAATGCCTTTCTTCCCACTAAATTATTTTTTTGGTGGGGAAATATGCTATTTTATTCATAAAAATATATTCACATATAATGGGGTTATTATTATTGCTACATGAATTAATAGGTATTCTATTAAAATTCTCAGTGTTACTCTGTAGTAAGGTGACTATCAACAGATGTAACTACACAGCAAGAAGTCTTTGGGGTCCTGACAATTTTGAGTCACGAAGCCCATGGGTATGAGAACGGCTGCTCGGCCTGGGCGCCTCCCCCAGGGCCCGTGGCTCCCCCAGAAGAAGGAGTGACGTGGTGGCCTTGTCCCAGGAGACACGTGAGCCGGGGAGCTCTTCATCAGTTCTGTCTGTTCATTCATCCATTCATGCATTCACCGACCTTTACTGAGAATGCTGTGGGTTGGGCCAGGGCGTGGTGGGCAGCGGTCCTTTGACCTGTGGGTGGGCATCGCCATGATGCCTGGCTCAAGGAGCAGAGCAGGGTGGGGGCTGGTCAGCTCCATGCACCTCCTTCCCAGGCTTGAGGCCCCCAAAGTCGCCCACACCTTAATGACACAGATTCATGTGATGGATACCATCTTGCTGCAAGAAGGTTTTGGAAACAGTACTCTTCAATTAATTTTCAATTAAATTTTGTTTGAAATGCTCTTTGGCCTGGAAACTGTTGAGTAGACGCAGATCACAGAATCAGTGTCGACGGCTCTGTCCGTCTCCCTGGAGGAGCAAGCGGTACAGTCCCCACCCCCATGCCTCCCCACCACCACCCTGGGAGTCAGAGACAAAGGAAGCATTGTCTTCAAGAGGCATTGTCAGCTCTGCTGCTTCTCGCTGCCCTAAACACGCCCGCCACGGGCACACACACCCCACGAACGTACCCCAGGCACTCCCACGGGCACATGCTCCCCGCCCTCCCGTGCACGTAGCTCTCACTCCCCCATACACACGCACACACCTCCCTACCCCCACAGGGAACAAAACTATCTAATTTTTTTTTTACAAAACTAAAATTTCGGACGTTATTGACCAATAAAGCAGCGACTCCCCATTAAGTCAGTGAAGAGAAAGAGGAGAAGGAAGGCACAGCGGGGCTGGCGGGGCACCTCCGCTCCATCCAGAGGAGCCCAACCCCTCCCTGCCCGTCCATCTGCCCTGGGATGGGGAAGACCTTCCACTCTGAAGCCAACAGCTTTCAAAAATCGCCCTTTTTGTGCATTTGTGCCTGGGAGGACCTCTTCCCAAAGGGAGCCGTGCTGATTAGCTGCACTCTGAGTGTGTCCACTGAGGGAAAATATTTCCTCTAATGGGGTCACTTGTCAACAAGGCCAGGCTTGGCACTGAAGACCCCACTTTCCTCCTTATCGTCTGGCCCCATTCCCCACGGGTGAGGCGGTTCGTGACACCAGCCTTGTTCCTGCACACTCTCCCTCCATCCGCCAGGCAGCAGGGATGGTCACTGGATCCCCACACCTCCTCCAGGGAGCCCTCGCCCCTTGTACGTCCAGGCTTCAGTGCTGCGTGGCCAGCCCGGAGCCAGGCCCTCACCTGCTCTTTCCAGAGCCGCATCCAGGGCTGGGGGTGGAGTGATCCTGCCCCCGCCCCACCCCCCGTTCTCTGCTGGGCTCTCCCTGAAGGGGATGGTCCTCGGGATCATGGAGCAGGTCCTACTCCACTGCCTGGCCTCCACCACCTCCCGCTGTGCCGCCAGCCTGATCAGCCACTCCTGGCGGCCCACAGCTTCTGGGCTCAAGGGGGAGGTGGGCTTCCTCTGTCCCTGTCCTGCCGGGCCCAGCATTCTCCTCCTCCCTCTGGCCTGAGACTGAGCCCTTCATTCCCAGCCGGTGTGGCCACGGTGCAGCTCATGGACTGAGGGCCCTTCGGTTGCCCAGCATCTCCAGTCCTGGGTCCTGCGGGACCCTGAGTCCTCCCCCGGCGGGTCCCCACACCCATGTTCCTGCCTGGCTGCACCAGCCTCCCAGGCTGAGACTTCTGATCTGCAGGACCGGCAGCGCTTCTGGGTCCCAGGAGGGAGACAGAGCACATCAGAGCCCCCGTCTCTGCAAGACTCACAGCCTTGTCTGATGCCGAGCTCTCCGGGGGGCGTGTGCCCCCGTGGGACCAGTTTACCACCTTGGGACTCGAGATATTACACCTGCAGTCACAGGGTGGAAATGGCTCAGACTTTGCCCTCCGGGGCCCTCAGCGTGGGACAGAGGTACCACTTACCAAGAGCTCTGGGCAATTAAGCACGAAATATTCATTCAATTATTTGCCTAACAAATTAACTTAGTTCATCATGAAAAATGGAATTAATTTTATTTATCGGGTCCATGAAAGTCAAAGCAAGCCAACTTTAAAAATGCATATAATATGTACAGCAACTATTTCTAGCACAATAAAGGCAATTATTTTTAAAAATAAAATCTAGTACTGGTAAGAGCATATCTATAGCAACTGTTGGGTAGTTATTCTTGTCTATTTTTGAGCAATGAAAAGTCAGTACTATGCAAATGGCTCTTAGTGCATTTTTATAATAAAATGTGGAGTACTTGCAAGCATTAACAAGCCCCCGCTGAGTGCTTCTTGGATGGCAGATCCTTGCTTCTTCACCTTGGCATCGGCGAGAGGAAGGCTCTCGGACACCGGGCACTCACGGTCCTAGGAGGCAGGTGGAGATGCTGGGGCAGGACCTCACGCCATAGGCATTACTCCTCTTGTTCCACCCCCCCTCCCCCCTCATGGCTGATCGCTGAATATGGCTATTGTGCATCCCCCTCCTTGCACGTGGCCACTCTCGGGGTCAGCCCACTCATCTTTCTTGCCCAGAGTTCTGTCTCCCGTCCCCAAGTCCGCACCAGAACACCTGGCCATGCCTTTGTCTGCTAACACCCGGCCTCCTCCCTCCTTCCCCAGTGGTACCCAAATCCTTTGAGAACTGGCCCTGGTCCTCATCTGCATTGCCCGCCCCCTGTGGGCACGGCTGCTCTCTCCCGAGGGCCCCTGCTCACCGCGTCTTTCCAGGGAAGGCTCTCTCTTTGGAAGTGTTCTGTGCTCCCCATGCCAGGCTGGCAAGCTCATCCTCCTCTTGCACGCCTCACTCCAACTTGGCCTCCATCGTGCAGGTCACTTCCTCATCTTCCCCGAGGACTGCAGGTGCCCACTCCCATTGCCCTGTTCCTCCAACCCAGGGGCCCTACAAGTCCTTGTCATTGTGTCTCCTACAGAGCCACTCCTGCTGCAAAGATTTGGTTGACTTTGTAAATTACACAGTAATAGACTGAATAGAGTTCTCAAAACTGTGCATGACACACGCTTCTTCTTTCTTAAGAATCACTGTTTTGAGACTTCTCCAGCGGTCCAGGGGTTAAGACTCCTCACTCCCAATGCAGGGGGCACAGGTTCAATCCTTGGTCAGGGAACTACGATCCCACATGCTGCACAGTGCCCTCCACAAAAAAAATTTAAAAATAAATTTAAAAACAAGAAAATTTGTTTATAAAAAGAAGAATTGCTGTTTTAATGCACAAGTTGCAACGGGATAATAATCTTTTAGATGAAAGTTCTGTGCTCAGTACTTTCTATACATCAGTTCAAATCCTAAGGAGAGTTCTTTTCGCTTGGTACTGCTAATTTCATCTGCATTTTACAGGTGGGGAAGCTGAGGTCCAAGAATAAAAATGAGTTTGCCTAAAGCTACATAGGTAATGAGTGGTGGGTCCAGGACTTTACCCTGAGTCTTTCTGACACCGAAGCCTGCGCTTTTAACCACTGTGTGTGTCTGAAATATGTCTGCACATCTGTGCCCCCCATTAGACCGCTAGGTCCCCTGAGGAACGGACTGTGCCTAATTTGTCTGGGTAACGCGGAGCTGTCACAGCCACTCACATCCCAGATACTCAGTGAAACTCACATGGTGCAGACCTGGTTAGCGTCTCAGCCCGTGTCAGAGGGTACATCTGCCGATTCAGACCAGACCAGCTCCGCCTGCATCCCCGGCGAGCAGGAAGACACGGCACGAACCTGTAGCTCTGAGCCAGGAGTCCCCGGGGCCTCCTGGTGTGGCCAGGCTCTGCCTCCAACAACTGTCTTGCAGTCCAGTTTTGCGGGACATGGAGACATAAGAATTGGGTCCCCACGTCCCGCAAAGCCCCTCTTCTTGGGACTGCAAGCAGTCTCTTCTTTTTTTTTTTTTTACTTTTTAAAACGTCAAGCTTTATTAATGTATAATTTACATATGATAAAGTACAATTGGATTAGTTTTGACAAACGCATATAGTCTTGGAGCCATCATCACAACGTAGATAAAATGTTTTCATCACTCCAAAGATTTCCATCAGACCACTTTGCAGTCAATATCCTTCTCCAACCCCAGGCACACAGAAGGTAATGAATAGTTACCTACTGGATACAGTGAGTTCTACCATCACTGCAAGTGCAACAGAAATCTGTCATTTAATCTACCAAACACAAAATACACCAGAAAAAAGGACTACAATAAAGGAATTCTCAATATGCAGCATGCCAACTTGTGAGCTTGTAGCACAATTACTGCTGGGCCTTTTTCACTTTCTTGGTTGACTCCAACATCCATGGAATTTAAGCCACCTTCATCCTTTGAGGGAATAAGTCCCCACAAAAGGCTACTTATGCTAGAGAAATTATTTTTGCATAAACATACTCCTTGGGACTTATCAGATCTACTAAAACTTCCAAGATTCCTGTACAAGGCTCCCTAGGCTAATGAAACACTGCCCTGTAACAATGCTAGTCTTATAAAGCTGACAGAACTTCGGGTACATTAAGCTTCTGTAAAGTGTTAGTTTCTGCTAGCAAAAATGACAAAATATTATATATTTGTTCTACTCTCCCCTTTTCATTTCTTGAGCTCAAGTCATAATACCAAAATAAGTTTGGCAAATGAATCCCCCAAAATACTTTGTCACCTGCTGTATTTGGAATACTTTTTATCACTGTATCTAATGTCATATCAACCTCCTATAGACTGCAAAAATAAGCTCATTTACATGAGCTACTTGAACTGTGAATTTTCTAGGACACTTGCAACCATCGGGGTCCAAATGAAGGCACTGTCCTGTGATGCTTGAAACTCAAATGACTTTTATTTAAATTGAAAACAATACTTAAAACTGCATTTAGAGTCAAAACTCTTTTGTTTATAAAAATTATAAGGAGTATTCCTAGGTGAGGCAAAGTATTACTAGGTTAACAAGACCAGATTTGACTTTGGACTTTACTCTTTGAACAAATTGTAGAGAATGGAGAAAAAAAAAAGTTATTTACAGAAAACAATATCTACATATGTACTCAGAGGTACAAAGACAAAAGAGACTTAAGTATATGCTGGCATCTCAGAAGCAGTTCTCAAAGAGCTTAGTTTTATTTCCTTGAATTTGAATTTTAAGAATGTCTAAGATCCTTCTTCATCCTCGATCTTGGGAGCCAAATAGTACTTTAAATGTCCCATATCAGCAATTTTATACTCTACGACAAGGGGTACATCTGCAGACATACTGAGTGTTACTGTAGGAGAGAGTGGAGTGGCTTCTGTAAAGAAGTTCAGATACCTCAGTGCAAAAGTTAGCTGAACTGGTTCATTCATCTCTATGGTAACAGCTTCCACTTCTTTATCAACATTACTCGTTTGTGACAACTTAGTGTTTCCATTTCCAAGTTCTCCACTTGCAGAAAATTTCACTCCATCTTTTGCACAGGAAATTACAACAGCATCTCCAATATGACTGAGATCTCGGCATATACGTGCAAATTCACCAGAAGGCATTTTTACTACACAGCTGTACTCTTGTTCTGGAATTCCAAGCTGTTCAACATCTAAATCCATTAACTTCATTTCATAGTCTGAAACCTTTTCTTGATTTGGAGCTTCAAATACTAGTGCCAAGGTGTCCGCGTTATCTTCAGCCCTTAGTGTAATGATGTCTTCATTGCCAGCACATTTCAGTATTTTGGACATGCTGGTGAGGTTCATGCCCATGGCCAAGTTGCGGTCGCAGCGGTACGTGCCGAAGCCCTCGGAGCGCAGGGTGAGCTGCACCAAGGAGACATGGGACGAGTCCATGCTCTGCAGGTTCACGCCGCTCGAGCTGATGTCGCAGCAGGCCTCGTTGATGAGGTCCTTAAGCGCCTCAAGCACCTTCTTCAGGATGGAGCCCTGGACCAGGCGCGCCTCGAACATGGTGGCGGAGTCGCAAGGACACGGCTACTGGCGGAAGGAAGGAGGAAGGTGTAGCCGGCTTAGGCTTCAGAAGATGAGAGTGAGCGGGGGAACTAACCCACGAATGCTTGAGACGGAGGAAGCCCACAGCCAGCCCGCCGCGCCTGCAGCAGTTTAATCAAGCAGTCTCTTCTTACCCCGAGCCTGGAGACCTCCTCAGAGACGAATTCCTTTGAACCCTTTACAGAAGTCAATTCCTTATCTATTAGCACTTACCTCGCAATAGGGTTTGGGGTTGGGGGAGAGGGATTAGAAACAATAATTAATAAGAATAAGCAATAATAATAATACTAACTAATTAAGATTCCAAATTGCTCATTCTTTTTAATAGTAATGCTTATTCTCCTTATCAGTTCTTAAATTTATCAGTATCTATCTCTTTTCTGGACTCTCCTACACCAACCCCCCACCCCTATAGCATGTGGGTATCATCTAGAATTTTGACTATAGTTTATTACAGATATACTTTTTTGTTTGTTTTGTCTTAGTCCTTGCTTTAGTAAGTGATTTGGTCACTGATGTCCAATATTCTAGAGTTCATTTCTTTTCTTGTTATAGGGCTCTTTTTTTTTTTTTCTTAACCATATTTGATTATTTATTTATTTATTTTTATTTTTGGCTGTGTTGGGTCTTCGTTTCTGTGCGAGGGCTTTCTCCAGTTGTGGCAAGCGGGGGCCACTCTTCATCGCGGTGCGCGGGCCCCCCACTATCGCGGCCCCTCCTGCTGCGGAGCACAGGCTCCAGACGCGCAGGCTCAGCAATTGTGGCTCACGGGCCCAGCTGCTCCGCGGCATGCGGGATCCTCCCAGACCAGGGCCCGAACCCGCGTCCCCTGCATTGGCAGGCAGACTCTCAACCACTGCGCCACCAGGGAAGCCCCATATAGGGCTCTTTTAAAATGTCTCCAAAAGAATCTTTGTGTAATAAAATTTCTGAGGACTTCCTTAGGCATCTGAAAATATCCTTATTTTGCCAGTGTGTAAATGATAGCTTAGCTGGGTATAAAATTATGAGCTTAAAGATTGTGGCCCTTTGATATGGAAACTATCACTCTACCATCTTCCTGCATCCAGTTTTGTCATTAATAAATATGGTGTCAATCTGATTGGTGTTCCTTTAAAAATTACTGTTTATTTTCTCATTGGAAGTTTTATAATTTCATCTCCTTAATGTTCATAAATTTTGCTATAGTGTGTTGAGATGTGGCTGGCTCTCTCCCCTGCTTATTGAGATTGTACATATTCCTGAAATCTGGGAAATTCTTGGTCAATAATTTTTCAAATATTGTCTTCCTCATCCTTATTGTTTTCTCCCTTCTGGGACCCTAACGTCTGAAAAGACAGTTCTTCAGTCTTCTGTATTGCTTGACTTTCTACTATGAAAAATCCTTTTCATATCTTCGTTGTTTCTTTTAGAGAATTCCTAAGACTGGTCTTTTTATTTACTAATCTCAAGCTAAATTCATTTTCACATTTAACTCAGCTACTGATATTTTTAAAATAAATAAGTAAATAAAAAACTACCTCCTTGGTTTTTTTCTGTATAACTTCTTGTTCTTTCATCTTCCCAATAATCCCTCCCCACCCGCCTTCTTATTTCTTAGAAGGGATTGAAGAGCCTTTTAAAAACTTCTTGTTCTGCTTTAATGGAATAAATGGAATTCTTGTTCCATTGATTCTGCTTCATCTAGTATGAATTTCTTTCTCATTCTGTTGTCTTTCTCTTTATAGCAGTTGTATTCCTAAGTCTCATTACTTTTGCTGAGAGAGTATACTTTCCTGAGATCTTCTCTATCTTTGCTGGAAGTGGGTACCTGAGGGGAGAGGATAAAGCTCATGTAAGAACTTGGTCCACTTCTGAAGATTTTGTGGGGTGGAAGGAGGGTGCATCTCATGGTGAAGAGCATCTAGTGTTACACATCATGTCTCCTCCTTGGCACTGGTCTTATTCAAGAACTGCCTCCCTGCTGTGATTACCTAACACCTGAGCAGAGAGAAAGGAATGCTCGGTGGCTGGAAAGTCTGGAAGGACCTGTTTTGAATGGTTCGTCATCCCAGCGAGAGTGTAGCAGAGTCCTTGATTTACCCCACCACCCCCGCTAGCCCTGGGATGACTTCTCTTCTCACACAGACTGAATGGGGCTCCACAAAGCTTCCAGAATCAGTGGATTGAAGTCTGACATCAGTCTTGGAAAATCTCAGCCATGAGCTCTTCAAATACAACTTCTGCTTCACCCTCCCCTCCACCTCTCTCCTTCTGAGACTCCAAATATAAGTAGGTTGATCCAGTTGACTTGAATTCAGGTCTGTTTTTTCTAGTCTTTTCTTTCAGTCCACTAATCTTGTCTTCTGCTGTACCCTGTCGGCTCTCAAATTTATTCAACGAGTTTAATTTTAGGTACTGTATTTTCACTTACAATGTCTAGATGATCTTTTTTTAATAGATTTTTTTTTTTTTTTTTTTTTATAAATTTATTTATTTATTTATTTTGGCTGCGTTGGGTCTCCGTTGCTGCACGCGGGCTTTCTCTAGCTGCGGCGAGCGGGGGCCGCTCTTTGTTGGGGTGTGTGGGCTTCTCATTGTGGCGGCCCCTCCCGTTATGGAGCACGGGCTCTAGGCACACGGACCCCCGTAGTTGGGGCACGCAGGCCTCAGTAGTTGTGGCTCACGGGCTCTAGAGCGCAGGCTCAGTAGCTGTGGCGCACGGGCGCAGTTGCTCCGCGGCATGTGGGATCCTCCCGGACCAGGGCTCGAACCCGCGTGCCCTGCATTGGCAGGCGGATTCCCAACCACTGCGCCACCAGGGAAGCCCCTTTTTAATAGATTTTAATCCTTTTTTGAAATTCTCCATCTTTTCAGCCACTTAGTGCATCTCTCCCAGGTTGTGGTTGACATATTTGTACTTGTTAATGTTAAATCTTTGTGTGTTAACCCCAGTGTCTGGACTATCTATTGATCTACTTTTATTGACTGCTTTTTAGCAATCATTACTTGTATTTTCATACTTCATATTCATGTAAGTTTTGATTGTAGGCCGGACATTGTGCATACAAAAACAATAGAGACTAAAGTTGATATGACTGTTCCTCTGAGGATTCCCCTTCCCCGCCCCCAGATAGACATAATCACCTCAACCTAATTAGAAATTGAGCTGGTTCAAGACTGGGTTGCAGCATTAGAATTAATCCACATTTGTGTTTTCCAAGTCTGAAGGCTGATGCCTGTGTTAGTCTGGGTTCTCCAGAGAAACAGAACAAATAGGATAGAAAAGGAGATTTATTGTGAGGAATTGACTCATAGGAGATGTCCCAGTTCAAGCAACGAGGCAGAAAGAAAAGGGACAGATTTCTTCCTCTGCATTTTTGTTCTATTTAAGCCTTCACAGTATTGGAGAGGGTCTTCACATGGGGGAGGGCCATCTACTTTACTGAGTCCACCAAGTCTAATGCCAATCTCATCCAGAAACACCCTGGCAGACACACCCAGAAAGAATGCTTAATCAGATATCTGGGCATCTTCAGATCCAGTCAAGCTGACCCGTAAAATTAACTATCACAAAGTCTGACAGGGGGTGTCCCTAGCAAATGAAGTAGTTGGAGATCTCACTGCCTTTGCAGCCCAGCTGCTCCATCTCCTGCACCCCAATACTCAGCAAGGAATCTGCAGGAGAAAACAGCTACATCTCTTGGTCTCCTCTAGATTCTAATCTCTCACGGCATCCCACATGATTTTCAAAATATTCATGGACTTATCTTTTCCCCAGGACAGTCCCTTTGCCTAGGCAAACCCCAACACTAGCCTCTACCCAGACTCAGAAAATGCCCTCAGGAAAGTAAATGGTTGGTGATTGCAGGAATGGCTCTGCCTGCTCTTGAATTTTTAAAAATTGAAATATAACAATATTATGTTAATTTCATGTGTACCACACAGTGATTTGATATTTGCATACATTATGAAATGATCACTGTAGTAAGCCTGGTAACCATCTGTCCCCATACAAAGTTATTACAACACTATTGATAATATTCCTTTTTCTGTATATTACATCCTCACGATTTATGTATTTTATAACCGAAATTTTGTACCTCTAAATCCCCTTCACCTATTTCACCCAATCTCCCACCCTCCTCCCCTCTGGCAACCACCCATTTGTTCTATCAATGAATCTGTTTTTGTTTTGTTTAGTTTGTTTTGTTTTTTAGATTACACATATAAGTAAAATCATACTTGTCATATTTGTATTTCTCTGTCTGATTTAGTTCACTTAGCATGATACCCTCTAGATCCTTCCATGTTGTTGCAAATGGCAAGATTTCATTCTTTTTTATGGCTGAGTAATATTCTATTATATATAAATACCACATCTTCTCTATCCATTTGTGTCTGTGGATGGACATTTAGGTCGCTTCCATATTTTGGCTATTGTAAATAATGCTTCAGTGAGCATTGGAGTGCATATATCTTTTCAAACTAGTGTTTTTGTTTTCTTTGGAAAAATACCCAGAAGTGAAATTGCTGGATCATATGATAGTTCTATTTTTAATTTTTTGAGGATCCTCCATACTGTTTGCCACAGTGGCTGCACCAATCTACATTCCCAGCAACAGTGCAGAAGGGTTCCCTTTTCCCCAAATCCTTGCCAACACTTATTATTTGCTGTCTTTTTGATGATAGCCATTCTGACAGATGTGAAATAGTGTCTCCCTATGGTTTTGATTTGCATTTCCCTGGTGACTAGTGATGTTGAGTATCTTCTCATGTGTCTGTTGTCCATCTGTATGTTTTCCTGGGAAAAATGTCTATTCAGGTCCTCTGCCCATTTTTAATTGGTTGTTTTTTTTTGATGTTGAGTTGTATGAGTTGGTTTTTTTTTTTTTTTTGGTATATTTTGGATATTAACCCCTTACTACAAATATTGTTTGAAAATATTTTCTCCCATTCAGTAGGCTGCCTTCTCATTTTGTTGATGGTTTCCTTTGCTGTGAAACAGCTTTTTAGTTTGAGGTAATCCCATTTGTTTATTTTTGCTTTCATTTCCCAGCCTGAAGAGACAGATCCAAAAAGAATATTGCTAAGACTGATGTCAAAGAGTATATTGCCTAAGTTTTCTTCTAGGAGTTTTATGGTTTCAGGTCCAACATGTAAGTATTTAATCCACTTTGAGTTTATTTTTGTATATGGTGTGAGAGTAGTCAAGTTTGAGTCTTTTGCATGTAGCTGTCCAGTTTTCCCAGTATCATTTATTGAAGAAACTGTCTTTTTCCCATTGTATATTCTTGCCTCTTTGGTCATAGATTAATTAACCATATAAGCCTTGGTTTATTTTGGGGCTCTCTACTGTGTTCCACTGATCTATGTGTCTGTTTCTGTGCTGGTACTATACTGTTCTGATTACTACAGATTTGCAGTATAGTTTGAAATCAGGGAACATGATACCTCCAGCTTTGTTCTTCTTTAGAGGCTTTGGCTATTTGGGGTCTTTTGTGTTTCCATACAAATTTTAGAATTATTTGTTCTATTTCTGTGAAAAATGCCACTGGTGTTTTGTTAGATATTGCATTGAATATGTAGATTGCCTTGGGTAGTATGGTCATTTTAACAATATTAATTCTTCCAATCCATGAATACTGTGTATCTTTCCATTTCTTTGTGTCATCTTCAATTTCTTTCCTGAATGTCTTATAATTTTCAGAGTAGAAGTCTTTTATCTCCTTGGTTAGATTTATTCCTAAGTATTTTATTCTTTTTTGATTTGCAATTGTAAATAGGATTTTTTGTTAATTTCTCTTTCTGATAGTTTGTTATTGGTGTAAAAATACACAACAGATTTCTTTATATTAATTTTGTATCCTGAAACTTTATTGAATTCATTTATTAGTTCTAATAGATTTTTGGTGGTATCTTTAGGATTTTCTATATATAACTTTACGTCATCTGCAAACAGTGATAGGGTTTTTTTTTCCTTTCCAATTTGACCTTTTATTTCTTTTTCTTGTCTGATTGCTGTGGCTAAGACTCCCAATACTGTGTTGAATAAAAGTGGAGAGAGTGGGCATCATTGTCTTCTTCCTGATCTTAGAGGGAATGCTTTCAGCTTTTTGTTGCTGAGTATGATGTTAGCTGTGAGCTTATCATATATGGCCTTTATTATGTTGAGGTACACTCCCTCTATACACACTTTGTTGAAAGTTTTTATCATAAACATATGTTGCATTTTGTCAAAAGATTTTTCTGCATCTGTTGAGATGATCATATGATTTTCATTCTTCGATTTGTTAATATGGTATATCACATTGATTGATTTGTGGATATTGAATCACCCTACATCCCTGGTATACACCCCACTTGATCATAGTGTATGATCCTTTTAATGCACTGTTGTATTAAGTTTGCTAATATTTTGTTGAGGATTTTTGCATCCGTGTTCATCAGTGATATTGGCCTGTAATTTCATTTTTTGTGTGGTATCTCTGTCTGGTTTTGGTATCAGAGTGATACTGGTCTCAGAGAATAAATTTAGAAGCATTCTTTTCTTTCCAATTTTTAGGAAATAGTTTGACAAGAATAGATATTAACTCTTCTTTAAACGTTTGCTAGAATTCACTTGTGAGGCTCTCTGATCCTAGACTTTTGTTTGTTGGGACTTTATTACTTATTCAATTTCATTACTGGTAATTGGTCTGTTCATATTTTCTATTTTTTCCTGATTCAGTCTTGAGATGTATTACAATATGTAATTGTTCGTAGTAATCTCATAACCCTTTGTATTTCTGTGGTGTGGGTTGTAACTTCTCTTTCATTTCTGATTCTTGTTGGATTGATCTTTTTATTATTATGTAGTGTCCTTCTTTTTCTCTTGTTACAGTCTTTGTTTTAAAGCCTATTTTGTCTGTTATAAGTATTTCTACCCAGTTTCTTTTTGTTTCCATTTGCTTAGAATACCTTTTCCCATCCCCTCACTTTCAGTCTGTGTGTGTCTTTAGATCTGAAATTAATCTCTTGTAGGCAGCATATTTATGGGCTTTGTTTTTTTGTTTCTTGTTTTTTTTTTTTAATACATTCAGCCACTCTATGTCTTTTGATTGGAGCATTTAGTCAATTTACATTTAAAGTAATTATTGATAGGTATGTGCTTATGGTCATTTGTTTTTGGGTTGTTTTGTAGTAAATTTTTTATTCTTTGCTTCCTCTTTTCCTCTCTTCCCTTGCGATTTGATGACTATCTTTAGTTTTGTTTGGATTCCTTTCTCTTTGATTTGTGTGTATCTATTATAGTTTTTTTAATTATAGTTTTTTGGTTTGTGGTTACCATAAGGTTCATATATAACAACATATGATTATTATATATGATTATCTTAAATTGGTAAGTTTGAATGCATTCTAACTTTGCATTTTTACTCCCCTCTCACATTTTATGTTTTTGACATCATATTTTATATCGTTTTATTTTGTGTATTCCTTAACCACTTATTGTGGATATAGATAATTTTACTACTTTTGTCTTTTAACATTCCTACTAGCTTTTGCTTGTATGTAAAACTCTTTATTTCACTTTCAAATCTGGATGAAAATCTTGCCAAGTAGAATATTCTTGGTTGTAGATTTTTTTCCTTTCATCACTTTAAATATATCATGTTACTCCCTTCTGGCCTACAGTTTCTACTGAAAAGTTAACTGATGATCTTATGGGGGTTCCCTTGTATTTAACTAGTTGCTTTTCTCTTGCTGCTTTTAAGATTGTCTATCTTTAATTTTTGCCATTTTAATTACAATGTGTCTTGGTATGGATCTCTTTGAGTTTATGTTCTATAGGACTCGCTATGCTTCCTGGAAGTGGATGTCTGTTTCCTTCCCCAGGTTAGAAGATTTCTGTTATTATTTCTTTAAATAAGTTCTCTGTCCCTTTTTCTCTCTATTCTCCTTTTGGGACCTCTATCATGCAAATATTAGTGTGTTTGATACTGTCTCAGAAGTCTCTAGCCTAATTTTTTTAAATACTTTTTTCTGTTCAGCTGGGGTGATTTCCCCTACTCTCTCTTCCAATTTGCTGATCCATTCCTTTGTATCATCTAACCTACTGTTGATTCCTTCTGGTGTATTTTTCATTTCAGTTATTGTATTCTTCAGCTCAGTTTTGTTCTTCTTTATATTTTCTAACTCTTTGTTGAAATTCTCACTGTGTTCATCCATTCTTCTTCTGAGTTCCTTGAGTATCTTTACGGTCATTACCTTGAACTTTTTATTGAGTAGATTGCTTTATCTCTACTCCATTTAGTTCTTTCTCTGAGGTTTTGTCTTGTTCCCTCATTTGAAACAGATTCCTCTGTCTCTTCATTTGGTCTAATTTTCCGTGTTTATTTCTATGTATTAGGTAGGTGGGTTATGCCTCTCCACCTTGGAGAAGTGGTTTTATGTTAGAGGTGTCCTATTGGGCTGAGCAACATGCTCCCTCTGGCCACAAGAGCTATGTGCCTTAGCAGTGCCTTCTATATTGGCTGCATGGGCCCTTCTGTTGTGGTGGGGCCGACTGCTGTGGGCATGTTGGTAGGTGGGCTGACCCCTGGCCCCACCTTGTGTAGTGGCTGTGGGCCCACTGGTAGGCAGGTAAGCCCCAGGTGCTAATAGGCTAGAGGGAGGATATCAAAATGGCACTTGCCAGCACTGGTGTCATCACGGTAGAAACAGCTCCCAAAAATGACTGCCACCAGCTTCTTTATCCTCAGGGGGTTCCCAGCTGCCTCCTGCCTCCCCAGGAGGCTCCCCAAGATCAAAAATTGAGTCTGACCCAGGATCCTTTCAAACTACTGCTCTGCACTGGGATTCAGAGTGTGGGAGATTTTGCGTGTGGCTTTTCAGAGCAGAGTTCTTATTTCCTACAGCCTTCTGGCTCTCCTGAAAGTAAACCCCACTGATCTTCAAAGCCAGATGTTCTGGGGGCTTATCCTCCCAGTGCAGGACCCCTACCTGGGGAGCTGATGTGGGGCTCAGACTTTTGCTCCTTGTCAAGAACCTGACTATGGGTCACTGACCCGGAGTTGTGGGTTCTGACTATACTGCATCTCTGCCCCGCTTACGTGTCTTGCTGTGGCGCCTTCTTTATATCTTTAGCTGTGGGAAATCTTTTCTGCTACTCTTCCAGTCTTTCTCATTGAAAATTGCTCTGTTAGTAGTTGTAGTTTTGGTGTGCCCATGGAAGTAGGTGAGCTCAGGGTCTTCCTACTCAACCATCTTGGGGAAGCTCTCCTCAATGAACTTACCTGCTCTGGAATTTAATTTGTGTGGTCCTTTGTACTCCCATGGCTGTCCAATGTCTTTATAACTATAATTTTCCCTAGCTGCTATGGTGGGAGCAATGGTCTACTGATTCTTAGTGCAAACCATGTAGAAGCTGACACCCCTTACAGTGGTTAGGGGCAGAAAATTATTGCCCAGTGCCGGGGGAAGGGACAAGGGCACACAGTGAGAACTCCCCTTCTCGTATCCCATCACCAGAATCTACCCTTTTTCTACTCTAGGGCATAATTCCTCCCTCTACTCACTTACCGAGAAGCCCAAGTACCCAGAGGTTCTCGAGGTTTTATTTATTTATTTATTTTTTACAGATTCACCAACTTGCCTCTGCTTTTTGGTGCATCACTGACATTGATTTTGGGGCAGGAGCCAGTGGTAACCCATGCTAGTGACTCATCATATCATGAACCAGAATTACAGCAAAGACCCAGCTCTGCCCCATATTATCTGTATCCCCCTGAGCAAATCACTTCACCTCTCCTTTCCACAACTGCAAAACAGTGTTGACCTAGATCACACACCGTTCAAATGTGTATAAAAAAATCCTGAAATCTTTAAATGTTATGTCCATGTAAGCAATTATTATTTCTTGCTCTTTGAAAGCAATACTCTTATAGAATCCATCTGTATCACTATTTTGAAAAAGTAGTACGTAGAATTCCTTTATGCCCTTTACCCAAGTTCCTCAATTACAAATATTTCCCCCATTTGGATCTATCATCCTCAATGATAGGTAGATAGAGAGATAGATAGATAGATAGATAGATAGATAGATAGATATTTTTCTCCTAAACTATTTGGGATAAATTGCAAACACCATGTCTTTCCCCTAAATATTTTTTGTATATTTCCTGAGAATAGAGATATTCTTAACAGGAAATGAAGTAAGAATACAATACTCATAAGTGATCTGGAGTTCATATTCCTATTTGCTAGCTATTCTATATTTCCCTTTGTGGCCATTTTGCTCAGTCCAGGGTCTAGTCCAGGATCACATGTTGGGCTGAATTTCATGCCTTTTTAGGCTCATTCTTTTCTGGAATGGTTCTTCAGCCCCTCTATCTTCCCCTGAACTTGACAGTCCTGGAGAGTATGGGGTGGATATTTGCAGGGTGGCCCCAGGGTTGAATCCAGAGGATGTATTTGGGCAGGTCCACCCGGAGGTGAGGTTGTGGGTGGCACAGCACATCGCGAGGCACTTGGTAAGCTGGGGTCAGGTTTCCACCAGTCATCCCAGCAGTCACTGGAGACTCCAGGCTGAACCAGTGCTAATGGTGATGCTGCAGAGCTGTGGTTCTCGAAGTCCGTCACCACTTCCATTTATTAACTCACCTTCTACTGCAGGGAAGAGCTTTTCCTTCCCCCTTGTTCATTTATTCCTTTACTTTTGTATCGGTATGATCTCATGGATTCTTGCATTATTCTACGGGTTATAATCTGCTACTGCTGTTGGCCGTCAAGGGACTGTTTGAGTACGTACCTCCTGAGTGATACCCCTGTAGGGTCCCATGGGTCTCGGAGATTGTAGGATGAATGGATGAGCTGGTCAAGGGGCGAGCTCTCGGTTGTTTTGATAAAAACCAAGTGAATCAGAATTAGCCCAGGTGCCTATTCCCTAGAGTGGTCTGCTTTTCTAGCATGAATCTCCTAGAGCCCCTGCAGGGACCCCTGCCTCCCGCCAGCCTGGAGAAAGAGCCAGGCTAGATTGGACACGTGCTTTCTCACTTCCAAGCCTGCACACTCTGCCCTCAGCTTGAATTATCCCCCCAGACCTGCTGCTAAGGCCCCTTGTTGATCATCTCCAGAACCCCTCGGCAGGAGCGACCCTCTGTGCTGTGGGTAGCCTGGCACTATATCGAGAGCCTTCTACCTGCCCACTCCCGCATTCCCGGGCACTGCAAAGCAGACAAGCTGTTTGGAAAAGCATCTGGCGGCACATAACAAGAATCATAAAATTGTTTGTTCCATTTGACCTCCCGGTGACATTTCTGGGAAGTCGTCCTGAAAGAAAATTCCAAAAATGGCAAAAGCCTATGCGTAAAGACGTTTATTGCAGAACTATCCAACTCACAAGGCACACTGGACACCTGTCAGTTGGGAAATGGTAGGTAATTTATGGTACACTGAATGGATTGAATATTATATTTCTTCTCCTATGATTCTCAGGATTATGAAGAAGCAAGAAAAATGTATGATGCATTAAGTAGGAAAATGCAGAGTACAAAACCTTGCATAACCTTGAGTATCTTTATGGATAATAATAATATCCATATTCTCCATAATAATATGGACGAAAAGGTTTCCTTTCCTGAAGAGCTGATATCAGAACTCCTCCTGGCGGGGGGAGGTGGCATTGAGTTCTATGTACACACAGGTGGAGGCTCCCAGGCCCTCGTTTAAGGCAGCCCTGACTGTTGGTGAAAGTGTGATGGTCACTGAAACGAGAATGGTCCCCTCTCAACTGGACCAGCACTGGGCCAGCATGGGGAAAGGACAGGAGTATCTGCTTCCTCACACCCACACCAGGGGTCCAGGACCAGCTGATCTTACCTGGGAGTATCTGAGCAGTGCAGGCAAACTATATGCAAGGCCGAGCAAAGAGCAGAGACTGCAAAAGCTGAGGAGAGAGATCCTTACAGGCTTCAGCTGCTAGGGGCCTCCTGGCAGAACCAGAATCGGAGCTGGGACCCGGGTGATGACTAGGACCTGGGGAGGCTAATGAATAGACCTACGGGCGAAGGGCATCTTTCTGTTTTTGTTCACAGCTTTATGGGGATACAATTCACACACAATTAGCCCATTTAAAGTACACAATTCAATGACTTTTTGTATATTTCTAGAGTGGTGGGACCATCACCCCTGTCAATTTTAGACCATTTTTATCACCCCCCAAAGAAACCGTGTCACCCCCACAATATTCCCATCCTTACCACCCTCCCCAGTCTTAGGTAAACACTGATCCACTTTCCGTGTCTAGGGATTTGCCTGTTCTGGACATTTCATATGAATTGAATCACATAATATAGCGTCTCTTGCTACTGGCTTCTTTCGGCTAACAGTGTTTCCAAGTTTCATTCACATTGCAGCACACAGCAACACTTTATTCCTTCCTATGATTGAATAATATTCTGTTCTGTGCATACCATATTCTGTTTATCCATTCATCAGCTGATGGACATTTGGGTTGTTTCCACTTTTTGCCACTGTGAATGCTGCTGCAGATATTTGTGCACAGGTGTTTGTGTGGATACATGTTTTCATTTCTTTTGAGTATATACCTAGGAGCAGAATTGCTGGGTCACATTGTAACTGTATAACTTTCTGAGGAACTGTCAAACTGTTTCCTAAGTAGCTACACCATTTTTCATCCCCACCAGCGATTTCTCCACATCTCACCAATGCTATTATCTGTCTCCTTGATTCTCGCCATCCTAGTGTCTGCGGCATCTCCTCGTGGCTTTGATTTGCATTTCCCTGATGGCCAATGACATTGAGGCTCTTTTCACGTGCTTATTGGCCTTGTTCATATCTTCTTTGAAGATGGATATAGTCTCTGGCATTTGACAAACCGCTCCCACACCTCCTGTCTGGTGTGTGGTGTGCATCTGGGTATTTATTTTTGATCTGGCATTACTTTCTTTCCTCTAGGAATTGCATCCTTCTCCCTTTGGGGAATAGCTCCTCCTTCCCTCCACCTTTTTCCTAATATGTGTGGTACCAGAGGGTTCCTCTCTTTTTCCTCACTCGTCTCCACAGCCATGGCAATTGTCTAAGGTCGGCTGGAAGTGAGCCTGGGAGATGGAGGCCTTGAAATGGACGTCAGGGCTGTGAGGCACGTGGGGCAGCAACCTCTACACAGAGAGAGGCAGGGACGAGAGATGGCAGGAGAGCGGGGACCTGGCCCACGGGCTCATCGGGAACCTCCCAAGAAGCAGTGGAGACCGTTTCTTGGGTTTCAGCTGCCACCAAGGCCCTGTGCGTCTTTGAGTGGGTTTCCGCACTTGTGACCAAAGAGTCCCAAAGACGCAAACCTCTAGGAGGAAGGCAGGCAGAAATTGATTTGCAGATGAGCCTATTGGGCAGGAGAAAGTTGAGTGCCTGGTTTGAGGTCCAGAGATCACGCTTATTTATCTTTTGTCCCTGATCTACTTTGACATCTCACTGGCGACAGGCCACTCAGGGGGCGCGGGACGGGCCGAGCTCTCAGCTCTGCCTCTCTGGAGCAGGCTCTCAGGCAGCGCAGCCAGACCCTCGTGCCACAGACGGGGTTCCCACAGCAACCCCTGGGGAGGACAGAGCCCGCGGGGGTGCACAGAGTGCAGTGCTTTGACTTCCATAGAAAACAGGCAAGTTATAAGCACAAGTGGTGCTTTACACAGGCCTGTGGGCAATTCTTCAGTGAAAATTCAAACCTAAGGCTGCAGGGGCCGAGGGAGAGAGCAGTAGTTTTCTTCAAACCTACTAGGCACCAGAGCCTCTGCTAAGCAGGTCACCTCTCTGTAGACAAGGAAACCAAGGCCAGGTGGGGTTAAACACTCTCCAGGGTAAACCAAGGAGCCAGGGGCCACCCCGGAGTCCAGGGCTGCAGCTTCCCTGGGTCACGGGCCCGGCTGCGAGGCTGGGGTCTCGGTGTCCGCTCCGTCAGCGGGGTTAGCACAGGCTGAGCACACACCGCCCTGCTGAGCGGACACATGACACCCACAGAACCTAGGAAATGGGTCAAAAGCCCCTTTACACGTGGTCTGACTTTATAGGGCTTTAATAGGCATCAAAGTATTCCTTGGAATTTAGGGGTTTGGCAAAGGTCTAAAATTGGTTTTTAAGTGCCTGCGGCTTGGCAAATCCATACTGCGCTTTGGGAGGTTCCCTTCACTTCTAAACCCACGCCGGGCTTCGAAGGAAAAATAATATGGATCCTGCTGAATGAGTCTCACTTGTTCCTTGAAAATTTCATTCCTTGCAAACCAAAGAGGACAGTGGTTTGAGTTCTCCCTCTTGGCACCAGGATGTACCCTTGACAATGCTGGGAAGGTCTTAGCCAGTTTTTGGTCACGTGTAACTCGTAGCTTGGTACCAAGATCAGAGCTGGGGCCTTCGGAATGGTCTGGAAGGTGGTGGCGGAGGGGGGTGCTGGAGACCAGTGAGAACGTGGGCAGGAGAGGTGGCCGCCTGGGCTTGGAGAGCAGGTCCTGAGGCCGTGTCCCCCCTCCCTGGCCCTCCCCCGTCCCACTCACATGGTCTTGTCCAGCGCTGAGCCTGAAGTGTTCGGTGACAGAGCCTGAGGCCTGCCTGAGCGATAGGGCAGGAGGGAGACAGGCAGACACACTTTCTGGTCGGGGACCCCCAGCCCCGCACGAGCCAAGAGCCGAGGGGTGAAGCCCTGGGCCCACGGCTGATCCAGAACCTTCCTTCTGTACTGCTCTCCACTGCTCTGCCTGACGGCGCTGAGCGCTCTCCATGGCGACAGCGTGAAATCCACTGATTTGTCTTAGTCGTTTTTAAACAAACAAACAAACAAAGAACATTTTTATTTAGAGGTAAATGTAGATTCACATGCAGTTGTAAGAAACAATACAAAAAAAAAAGAAATGATAGAGAGAGACCCCAGCCCCCTCCATCCACTTTCCCCCACAGGTAACATCTTGGGTGACTAGAGTATAATATCATAACCATGAAATTGACATCAATACAAAACACCCAGGGATGCAGTTTTGCCAGTTTTCCATGCCCACCTGCCCAATGAGGGTATTTAGTTCTATGAATTTAATCACACGTGTAGGTTCCGGAATCCACCAGCACAGTGAGACAGGAAGCCGCCCCAGCACAGGCTCCCTCGGGCTCCTTCTACAGCCTCACCACCTCCCTCCTGCTCCCTAACCCCCGTCACCACTATCTGCTCTCCCGTCTCTGTAATCTCATCATTGCAAGCGGGTTATACACTATGTAACCTTCTGAGACTGGTGTTTTCATTCAGCATAACTCCTTTGAGATCATTCAAGTGTTTGTACCAATAGTTCTTCCTTTTTATTGTGGATCAATAAAATTGATCTGTGATAGCGTGGAGGAACCTCAGACTATTTATCATGCACATTGTTAATGGGCATCTGTGTTATTTCCAGTTTGGGGTTCTTATGAGCAAAGCTGTTATACACATCAAGGTACAGGCTTTTGTGGGAACAGGGTCTTCATTTCTCTGGGATAAATGCCCAGGAGTTCGTGGCTGGGTCATGTGTAGTCGCATGTCCAGTTTGGTAAGAAACTGCCATATTTTATTCCAGAAAAACTGTCCCACTTTCCATCCCCAGCGGCAGTGGAGGAGGGGTCCATTTTCTTGGCATCCTCGCCAGCATTTGGTGGTGTCACTATTTTCATTTTAGTCATTCTGATAGGCGTGCAAAGGGGTGAGATAAGAGTTCCTGGAAACAACCCAGACATGCTCAGGGACCTTCCACGGTGGAGGCTGCTTGTGGGGACCACGAGGCAGAGGGTTCCCCCCGGGCTCTGCTTCTACACAGACCCTCAGGCCCCCTCCACTCACCTTCAGACCATGTCGGGTCTGTTTGCTGGCATTTGACCTGGTCGCACAGCCCAACATCTCAGAACCCCCAATGGCCTCCACCTTGCAAATCCACCCCACCTTTTATCCCCTTAGCCTGGAACACTGTCCCCAGAACCTCATAGCCACCCTCTCTCAATGTCAGAGGTCCACCCAGAGAGAGGCCTCTTCTGCCCACGCCAACAAAGGCAGCTCTCCTTCACGATTTCCCTCCTGATGCTTAGACTTAAACTACTTCATCTATTGCTTGTTACCTGATTTTCCCCCATAGAGTCAATTCCTTGGGGAGATCGATATTTCCAGCGCCCACATAATGTACAATGGGTGGGGGTGTCAATCAGTATTTGGTAAATATCTGAATCAATGAATGGATGGATGTGTGAGCCTTTAATTAGAACTCTAGTTAGAGCACCAACAAAACGAAATGCTTGGCCACAGCGGCTGATGCGAAAGGCCCGCTGGAGCCCTGGACGTGGCTCTATGCCAGGCTGAGGTCCACGGCCACAGGGTACTGCCCCTGGTCCACCGAGCATCCTTCCTGCAGGCCTGAGGCCCCGCCCCTTCCAAGAAAAGTACACGATCCCTCTTCTTTCCTATTCGGTGCTAAGTTAGCGATGTCATGTTTCAATATGGCTGGTGTTCCCAACCTAAATATTTTAAATAAAAAGAAATATCAGTATTTTTTTCTCTACCAGAAATAAAACTATGGCTGTTTAACACACCCCCTCCAAAACTTATCCTCTGAATAACTTTATTCCACACAATTAAACATACATTTCTACATCCACACACTCAGGCCCTGAAATACAGTGTAGACATGTTTCTAGAAAACATTCGTTTCCCTCATTGTGTTTTCAGAGGCGTTTGTCTGTGAAGACTTGTGTTCACAGTTATAAGACATGTGACATGCAGGTGTGCTTTGTCCCAGAGGTTAGCAACTGTTTTGGTCTTGGGCCTCTTTATACACTTAAAAATTACCTCAAAGAGCTTTTGTTCATATAGGTTATATCTGTCAATATTTACCATATTAGAAATTAAAATTAAGCATCCAAAATATTTATTTGTTCACTAAAAATAACAATAATAAACCTGTTACATGTTAATATAAATAACTTGCTTATGAAAGCTACTGTATTTCCATTAAAAAAATAAAATAAAAATAATGGTACTGCTTTATAATTTTACCAGATCTCCCCAAAGTCTGATTTGATAGATGGCAGCTGTGCTCTCACACCTGTTTCTATAACCATCAGGTGAATATGTTTTTTGGTTGAAGGACGTGGAGAAAATCTGGCAGATGGGTTGTCCAAAAAACACTCTCCTGACAGTTTCTTCATATAATTGTAGATATTCTTCTTTGACACTATAGCAAACTTGACAATTTCTTGACGATTAGTTGCAATGTGGAATCTGAAACACTATCAATAAACTTTCTCTTCTGTTACATTAAAGTGCATTGGTTTCTCTTTTTCTTTGAATGGATCTTTTGCCTTTGCCTGATTTTATAACATCATGTCTTGGTCACTTGGAAAATATGGTTCACTGAATTCTGTAGAGTTTCAAATGTAGACACATTTCATTATACAATATCAAAAAAAAAACACATTTGCTGATATCACCAGCCATCTTATCAGAAAATTCTTTAAGGAATGGGAAGCTATGAAGGGTTGCATGGTGGATAGATACACATTTTCCAAAATTCTAATTTTCACTTGGAAGTTCACATTTTATCATTGGTAACAAATACTGTCAGTGGCTTCCTTTGGAATGACCAGTTCACTTCATTCGTTTTCATGGTGTCTGCGAAACGATAAAGACTAACTAGTTTGTCTGCAAGTTGTTCTTTCAAGTAAAAATGATGTTCCACAGAAAAGGGCAGTTCAGCTGCCAACTCAGTCACCCAGGCTTTTCCTGAAAAGCACAAACACTGTGCTTCAGTTTACAGAGAAGTGTTGTGTGTGCACTTTCCACCTTGTAAGGATATTAACAAGATGGGCTCCTCAAACATCGAGATTTAGTAGAACTCATAATTTTGTCATTCCATCCAGAACACTGTCAAGTGAAAGGCCTTACCCTTGAGTGCCCAGTTCAGAAGCACAAGAACACTACCAGCGCTGATTCAAAGCACAGCACCTGCCGTGTCACCTGTCACTTCCTTTGCACCATCAATGCAAATGTCAACACTGTGAAAAAAGAGTAACATCTTATTATTAAGAAAATAGTTTTGACCTCAAAGTCTCCTGAGAAGGTCTCAGGGACCTTCAGGGACCTCAGTCCACACTTTGAGAAATATGGCTTTAGCCAGAAGATCATGAGATGAGCCTCATTTCTTTACCTTCTTCCCCTTTTTGGCATATAAAACTTTACAGCACACATTTAAGGGAAGCTTGGTAAACTTAAGGCAGAATCTTTTACATCAATGGATACAATTTAAAAATCAGTGATTTTTCACATTAATAACACTTTTATAATTAATGTAGTCATCTATACAAAGTTTCAAAAGTATTTGCAATAACTGAAATCTATGCAAATTTTCAGACATAAGAAGTTCAGAATAATATAATATGTATCCATGAAATAAAATGTTAAACATGTAGTTGAAGACACTCTGATCCTGTTTTCCTTCAGCACCCCTCCAAGAGATGATCATCGTCCTGGATTGGATGTTTATCCTCACCATGAGGTTCTATACACTTTTATTATATATGATGTATCTATATCTCTAAGCAAAATGTAATATTGTTAGGAAAAAACAGTTCTGAAAATTCTTCTTATGCACTTAAAGTTTCTCTACGTCACATATATATGTATGTCCAGGAGTGGAATTGTCCCATTATTAGTAACATGCATTTTCATATTCACTAGATATTGGCAATTTATTGTCTGAAGGGATTCTATCAACAGCAATGCCTAAAAGCTCTTTTTTCTCTACATCTTCTGCAGCATTTGGAATAATGAGACTTTTTGTGGATCTTGCGGGTATGAAATGGAATTTTATTGTAGTTTAATTTGCATTTCTCTGATTATTATCTGAAATATTGATAATATTTTCAGATTTGTTTACCTTTGGATATTCTTCTCTCATTAATCACCTTACAACCAATTTTTGTACTGTTTATTATTTAATATTGGTTGTAGGGATTCTTGACATATATCAGATTTTTATTCTTTGACCATATTTGTGGTGCAGATATCTATTTCCATGTGGTGGTGTTTTCTTAAATTTATTATGATGTCCTTTAATGTATAGTTTGTACTGTTAATACAATCAGATTGATCAATTTTGTCCTTTATGGTGTGCCTTTTCTAAGTCTTCCTTAATAAATCATTCCTTACTGCAAAGTCACAAAATGTCTCCTTGTATTTTCTTATAAAATTTTAAAGATTTATTTTCCACAATTAAGTTTAATTCACCTAGATTTTATCTTAGGGTATCCTGTGAGTTGGGAGCTAATTTTATTTTATTTTTTTCCATGTGAACAGCAAATTTCCCAGCATCATCATTAAATCCTTTCTCTATTGACCTGTGGAGCCACCTCTATCCTCTATCAGGTTTTGCATATTTAGAGAACTCTTCCTGAAAAGAATATGTTCTGTGGCTCTTGGGTAGAGTGCTTATTAAATTTTGTGGGTCAAATTATTTGATAGGGCTGTTTGAGTTCTCTGTATCCTTACTGATCTTCTGTCTACTTGTTCCATCTGTCACAAGAGGGGATCATCAACTCTCCAACTATCATGGTGGGTTTGTTTGAACTTTCACCTCTTCCAGTTCTTCTTTCATGTATTTAGATTTGTTATAGCCTCTTGATGCATCAGCCCTTTATCATGATAAAATGCTCCTGTGTATTCCTGACAATATTCTTCATTCTGAAGTCACTTTGCCTAGCATTAATATACCCACTCCAGCTTTCTTATGATTAGAGTTTACATGGTATCTCCTTTTAATATTTTTACTTTTGCTCTATGTTTATGTTTAAAGTGCATTTCTTGTGGACAGCTTAAAGTCTTGTCTAGTTTTTTATCCAGTCTGACAGTTTCTGCCTTTTCTTTGAAGTGTTTAGACCATTTATATTTATTGTAATTATCAAATTTAACTCTATCTCTGTTTTAACTCCCATTTTTTTTAGCTAAATGGTTAATTTGCTTTAAAAATTTTAAGATATAAGTATTTCATATTTATCCACGGAGATGCCATTTCTGGTTCTCGTCGCTCCTCTGTGTGGATCCGAGTATTTACACTGGCTTCTGGGCATCTGCCAGGCACATCCACACAGGCTGTCTCATTCTGCCTTTGTGACATTTGCAGGCACAGGAGACTGTCCCCACTTCACAGAAGTGGAAGTTAAGACTCAGGGAAATTACAGGAGTTCCTGGTCTGAAAAGCAGATCAGGATTGGAACCCAGGTCTTTTTGCCCATTAATCACTGTTTTCTGTGGGGAAAAGGAGAATCAGTAGTGAGACTCAGACATCAGAAGTGAAGAAAGGTGGGGGGTATCTCCTGTAACAGAGAGACCACCAGCCTTCAGGTGAGCTCATCCCACAGGAAGGGGTGCTGGAGGAGGGCAGGGGCTCCTGGCCGGGCTGAAGTGTCCAGAGGGCCACTGGAGGGAACAGTTCACCCAGGGAGAGACAGATGGAGAGAGTCAGGGCAGATGGACAGCCGGGAACAGCCAGCAGAGGCCACCTCCCACCCAGGCCAAGGAGTTGCTGAGATGGGAAGCGTGTCAGATATGCCTCAGAGTGTCCATGGTACACTGGGGTTGCTGTGGAGGGGTCTGCAGGGCAGAAGGGAGATGGGAAGAGGTGCAGAAAAGTGTGGGTGCAAAAGAGGTGGGATCACTGCTCCCCTGGAAGAGCCCCGCTCCCAGGCAGGCCCTTGTCCTTGGCTTGGCTCTGGCCCGAGGCTGCGCTGGGCTCGGCGCCCCCTGCAGGGCAGTCCTGAGAGCCCAGCAGGAGGCGGAGGCACTGCCAGTCACCTGCTGACGTCCTGGCCAGTGGGCTCCCCCCTGCACCCTGCTTCTTCCTCCCTCCCCCTGCAGAGGGAGGCTCCTCGGTTCCTTAGGTCTCTGGGAACCACTGAGTGTGGACCATCTAACACAGGGGAGGCCAAACCCAAATGCCAGTCCCTCCAGTGGCACGCTGTGTGGGCTGTCATCCTCCTCAGCGTGGGAACACGGACGGCGATAAAACCTGCCTCACAGAGCGGCTGTAAGGACTCACAGAGGGGGCCTGGGTGCAGACGCAATTGCCACTTTTAAGGCTCTTTCACACCTACTCCCAATAAGGTGACACAGGGGACGTGGCAATTCCTTTGTGTTTTTGAAGCAGCGAGAGGTGACATGACCTGAAGTTGTCACCCAGGAGTCTGTCACCCAGACCCAGAGGTGGGTCAGGGACAGCCGCTGTTTAATCAGGCTTTTATTGCAGAAAATAGCTAATTTCTACTTTGGTGGTAGAAAGTGATTAAGAAACAGAGAAATGGGGGAAAAGGGCCGTACATGTGACTCTATAACTGCAGCCCCCCAGGCTCGTTCCCCGTGGGGGTGAGTGGGGTGCAGACCAGCAGGTGGAAACCTATTAGTCTGGAGGAAGGTGTGACCATGTGGGCTCTTACAGGAAGGCCTTGAGGTGGGAGAAGGGGAGCCCTGGGGCCCACTTGGTGCAGATTGGGGTTTCCTCTTTGGGGTGAGTTTCCGGGTGGAGCTGCAGGGCCCTGAACGTGGAGACACGTGAAGTGAGGCCGATCAGCAAGTCCCTTTTCCTTTCTGTTAATTAGGGGAAAAAAATCTCTGTCCAGCAGGCCCTGAGGCCGACTAATCAGAGCAAAAGGATGCCTGGTAGACTGTACGGAGCCAGAGAGCTGCTCACCAAGGACAAGGCTCCTGGTGCTGAACCCAAGGCCGCCGTGCCGTCCCCAGCTGCCCGGCCACGTGACTGAGAGCAACACCCGGTGGTCTCGACGGCGCCACTTATTCTGGGTTGATTGACCTTCCAGCCCAGTGCACTTGCCCCCGGAGCTGGCTTCTCACGGTGCCCCCTCCCCCTTCCCCTCCTGCACCCCACCGAGGGTGCACCAGCCCCCGCCCAGGCTGTCCTAACCCCGCTCTGGTCTCCGGGAGTCAGCCTCACCATCTGCACGCCTGGTTCTGTTCTCACTTCCGTTTTGCACGTTGTACAACCCTTCCATGGGAACCCTTGCCCTCCTGTGAAGCAGCGGAAGGGAGCAGCGCGTGAGATAAGCTGGCACAGGCCTCCTGGCACCAGCTCTTGGGCAGCGCCGCCTGCAAGGTCCGCTCTCTTCCCCAGCCCCCCTGCCCACACAGCCCCTGCGGGCCTCCTTGCTTCTCAAGTGGGAGTTCACGGTGAGCCCTTTGTCTCTGCCTGTCGGGAGGGCCTGTGCCTCTTGTCTGCAGGCACCTCCGCCTGTGCCAGCCCTTTCCCGCACGGGTGCTGCGAATGGCTTGTCCTGGGCCACTGCCATCCACCCCGGCCAGCTGGCAGGGGACAGGCTTCGGTTCTGTGATGTTCCTGCTGCAGACAAGACCGGGGAGGGCTGAGGCTGGATGCTGACTCCATCCTGACCCCCAGCACCGCTGGCCGCATTCAGAGCTGCTGTGGCAGAGACAGGGCAGAATCTTCTCAGCTCGGACATCTTCGGGGGTCTCCAAGTTCTGAAGTGAGGAGACAGCAGGGCCTCTGATCCTACCCAGTAGATTAAACTCCACTGGGCTCCATGGGATGGCCAGAAACTGCTGACACCTGCTGTGCATTCACGGCCGAGCTCAGAGGACGGTACAGTTTTTACTACGTCGCTTCCTTTGGTTTCTTTCTTCCAGCTGCCCCAACCACCCAGAATATTTCTCTCTGGGGACCAGGCCCAGAGGTGCTAAATCATGCGCCGAAGGCCACGGAATTGGCGAGTGTCTGGGCTGTGTTTCTCCGCAGGTCAGCATGTCTAAGTCGTTGGCTTCTTCCCCCTGCACCCCAGCTGCCCTGTCTGAACGAATCCTTGCCCCCGTCCCAGGACTGAAAACAGAGGGTGTTTGGGAGGTGTTTTTGTCTCCCCAGCCAAGTGGGCTGAGCTGGGCCCGCGAGCCTTCGTCCTGAATGTCACAGAATCATTGAAGAAATGTCTTCAGAGGTCAAAGACCCAGCCCTCAGTTGGGGGGATTGGCTGGTCTCAGGGTCCCGTCCCCCTAGGGGATTCTAGGATTCTCGATTCAAACACACAGGGCCCCTCCCTCAAGCAAGTGCTGGTGCGGCTCAAGGGCCCCCTCCCGGCCTCCACGGGGCCAGGACAGAGCAGGGGCCTCGGTGTAGTGAGACCACACACCCTGGATGGCCCTTCAATGCCTCCTGCACACCCGGGGGACACGTGTATCCTTGGAAACTCGTCAGCTCCGAGCAGGAAGCCTGAGCCCCCAACAGGGGCCAACACACATCTCCTGGTCCTCAGAGGGGCTGTGTTTCAGGGTGATGACCGGCGCACGACTTTGGTGCGTCCAGATTGGGGCCCGAGGTCGAGCAGTCTGACGAGCACCGGGCTGCAGGACATCGCCTGAGGATCTGGGGCTGTGAGCAGGGGAGTGGGGAGGGGCTGGGGAGGCCCAGAGTCGGAGGGTGGAGCCTGGGTTGGCAGCAGGGCTGGAATCCCTGGCATCAGGGGGGAAGTAAGGGGCGAGGGTCCAGGGGGCCGAGCGCTGAAGAACAAGGAAGGGGGAGCTTTCTGCCCTTCAGCTGGTCCCGGGTCCAGCCCTGAAAAGGTCCCTGTGGGTCCTGGAGGCAGATGCGAGGAGAACTCTCCAGGGGCCGGTCCATTCCTTGCCTCTTCCAGCTGCTTCCGGATGGCCTCCGGCGCTCCCTGGCTCGTGGCCACCTCACTCCCGTCTCCCCTTACATGGTCCCCTTGCCTCCCCTCTGGATCCCCCCTCCCTCTTACAAGGACCCTTGGATGACACGGGGCCACCCAGATAATCCAGAATATCTTCCCACCTCAAGATCCTGAGCTCAGTCACACCTGCAAAGTCCCTTTGCCAAAGAAGGTGACATTCACAGGTTCCGGGGCCCAGGGTGTCCATGTGTTTGGGGGTCCTTATTTAGCTGACGGCACCAAGCCGCCCCTTCCCCAGGGCCGGTGCAGTGCCCTGGCTGGAGGGTGACATGGGCAAGGTTATGAGCGGGCACTCAAAGGTAGGTTGATACGATGCCCTGCGTATTTCTAATTCCCCACCTGAGATGGTGATTTATGACTTACACCGTTGGACTTGGCATTACCTGAGTGACCATAATGCCGTGGGGTCTTCAGGGCTGACTGTCCTGTGAACTGTGCCAGTTCCACTCACAGGTTACGGGTCGGCCGTTTAGCCTGGACCTTTTATGGTCATCTGTCTCTCCTCTGACGGTCCTCTCCTTGGATGCAGACACCTCCATCTGTTTTCATTCAGCACTGTATCCCCAGGCTTGGCGCACGGAGGACACCAGATAAACATTGGGAGAGCCTTCTCTCCAGCAATTTGAGCCAAAGATAATATGAAATGAGATTTATGCAAAATTGCCAAAAATTATTGTTCAACTATTCTTGCAAATTTCTGATATCCTGAGGCTAGTACATTAAAAAAAAAAATCATGGAAGTTCGTTCTTAACCCTGTAATCCTTAATTTGTCAAGGAAAAGAGGCAAAACACCCTCTAAAGCACAATTTATTTAGCTGAGGACCTCACACATGGGCTTAGATTTGTGAAAACATGTCAGTGCTGATAGATGTAGTGGGATGAAGAGGGATACACCCACCCAGGCCTAAGAATAGGACGCGGTTCGGAATAAGGGTCTTTGCAGATGTAATGAAGGTAAGGATCTCAGGATGAGATCTTCCTGGACTATCCAGGTGGGCCCTAAATCCAATCATTGGTGTTCCGATAAGAGAGAGAGTCTGACACAGAGGCACACAGGGGAGAGCGCCAGTGGAAGGCAGAGGCAGGGGTTGGCCTGGTGGCCAGGGAGCCCCCGGAGCCCCCAGACTCTAGGACAGTCACTGCAGGCTCCACCCTGGGGCCTCCAGGGGGGGCGAGACCCTGCTGCACGTTGACTTCAGACGTTGGGCCTCCAGAGGTGTGAGAGCAGAAACTGCCACGGTTTCAAGCCCCAAGTGTGCAGTGATCCGTGGCAGCGGTCACAGGACAGTCACACAGGAGACAAAGACGAAGACTCGTGAGGCGCGTACCTCTGCGTGAACCCACCACAGCTCCACCCACGTTTCTCGAGGCAGAAGGGCCTGGTGGGCCCACAGAAGAGGACAGGGCTGCGGTCACGGTGGCCCTTGTTGGGATGCTGCAGCCCCTCTCGTCCGCATCTGCTCTAAAGCATCCTCAGGTCCACCCTCGCTTGACACAGAGGCAGTGGGTGATGAGGCCGCCTTCACAGCGTTGACCCTTGTGAACACAGGACGGGGATCAAGCACAGGTGCACCGTGCCCACCCCCTCTGTGCTCCTGGGGGGCCCTGCGACATGTTTAGCTTACTTGCTTTTTAAATTTTGAGAATATGAGACCTTATTCAAGCAAGAGAAGAAATAACTAAAACAATGTGACTTCCAATGTTTGGTCCATTGTGGAGAAAGTTTGGGGGAGGGCGGGGACTGCAGGGGGAAGGGGGAAGTCGGGAGGGAAGGCCCAGTGACAGCTGCATCACAGGGAGCTGTACCGAGGAAGGGACTGGAGAGAGACCCGAGAAGGGAAAAGGGGGAGAGCGCTGGGGGCAGCTGGAGAGGGTGGAGAGGAGAGCCACAAGTGAGAGGGAGGGGCAGGAAGAGGGAATTTGGTCAGAGAAGGAAGGAACAGGTGGTGGAAGACAAGGCAGGCAGGAGGACAGGACCAGGGGAAAAGGGAAGTGGAAGATGCAGGCTGAGAGGAAGCTGGCACTGCCCACCTGGCCGGCCCGATGCCCCCACCCCTCCCGGCGTCCTGGACCGGAGAGCAGCAGTCCCCAGCGCTGTCCCTCCCTCCTGGCCACCGAGACTTCTGGCTCCAAAATTTCCACTCCACACCATCACTACCCTTCATTTTTAGATCCTGCATGCTTCCAAAAAGCACAAACATATTTTATGAGGGAGTAAGTAACCACTTACAGCTTTAAAAAAAATGAGTTTACTTTAGAATAGTTTTAGGTTTACGGAATAGATGCAAAGATGGTACAGAGAATTCCCAGATACCCTATACCTGTCTCCCCTGTTGCTAATACCTTACCTGTATATTTACCACAATTAACGAACCAATACTGAAGCACTGTTAGTAACTAAAGTCCATGCTTTATTCAGGTTTCCTCAGTTTTTCCCTAAAGTCCTCTTCCTGTCCCAGGATCCCATGTAAGATCCCATATTTATTCATCGTGTCTCTTCAGACTCTTCTTGGCTATGAGAGTTTCTCAGACTTTCCTTATTTTTGATAACCATGGAAGTTTTAAGGAGGACTGATCAAGAATTTTATAAGAAGTCTTTCCATTTGAGTTTGATGTTTTTCTCTTGGTTAGATTGGGATTGTGTGTTTTTGGTAGACAGACCACAGAAGTCAAGTGCCATTCTCATCCTGCCACGGTCAGGGGTACGTCCTGACAATGCGATACATCTCTGCCAATGTTGACTCCTGACCACCTGTCTGGAGTAGGATGTACCAGGTTTCTCCACTAGGAAGTTGTTCTTTTTTTCCATGCTGTACCATTTGGAAGGAGGTCACCATGCTCGGCCCACGTCTTGGAACCTGCCCACCAGCCGTGGTTCTTGTTATCAGAGAATAGTGTTAGGAACCAAAATCTGGTGCTGGGTGTGCTCATTGCTACCACGGCGTCATTTCTGCTAGTCCTTCCCCACAGACAGAGGAAGGGAGCAGGGCACCTCCACAGTCACGGTGGGGGCAGAGATGCTCAACGCAGTGTCATACACAACGTAAAACCTCAGGACCCCAAGCATGTGGCAGGTGGTGACAGAGGTGACAAGGCTATTGAGACAAGCCTCAGGAACAGTTGAAGTTAAATGGTCAAATTTATACTTCTATCAGCCCAGAGAAATAAGACATGGAATCAGAAAATATGCTGAGTGATCACAAATTTTTAAAGTGCTGTTTATTGTGCTCTGCCACCCCTGCATTAGTGGGCTGGCAGGTGTGTGTGTGTGTGTGTGTGTGTCTCTGAGTTTACACTATTGTACTATTTACTGCACTAATGCATCAGGAACATCCCCCCATGTTCTGAACTCTTTCCATGATTTTTTTTTTTTATTTACTTTTGGCTGCATTGGGTCTTCATTGGGTTGCGCAGGCTTCTTATTGCAGTGGCTTCTCTTGTTGCAGAGCACGGGCTCTAGGCTCGAGGGCTTTAGTAGTTGTGGCTCTCGGGCTCTAGAGCACAGGCTCAGTTGTAGCACACGGGCTTAGCTGCTCCTCAGCATGTGGGATACCCCTGGACCAGGGCTCGAGCCCGTGTCCCCTGCATTGGCAGGCGGATTCCCAACCACTGTGCCACCCGGGAAGCCCCTTTCCATGATGTTTAATGGCTACAATTGTAATCCACTGAATCGATGCTGCATCATTTATTTAACTGTCTCATTACTATAGGACATTTGAGCTCTTCCCAGCTTTTGTGGTAGTTGTCATGGTGGCTGTTTTTGCTGTTGTACCCTGTACCCTGAGGACCTTGCTGTACTAAAGTTGTATCTGCCCCTTTGGTTCTTTTCTTAGCACATATTCCTAAAAATAGAAATGCCAGGTCAGAAAGCACGCACTTTGTTTCTGCCCTTGGTCTCTCTTGCCGAGTGTTTGCCTGCGATGCTGTGTTGGTTACACGTCTACACCGGGTAGGAGAGTTCCCATTTCAGGGCAGCGTCACTAGCAGATAATCAGTCTTCCAGTTACCTCTGCCCACAGCATAGATTTTAGAACAGTGTTATCCGATGTTTTACGTGTTACTTTGTATTTAATTTTAGTGATGTTAAATTCTTTTTATGTGTTTATTGCCACTTATTCATGTCCTTTGCCTTTTGCTATTGGGAACCTTTTCTTTTTCTTATTGCTTTGCCCAAGAGAATCTACATATTAGAAATCTTATAGTAAATAAGAAAATATTTGGGCTGAATGTTCAAATATATTAAAGAGAAAACAGGGTTTTTGAAACAAGGCACAAAGATGGCAGGGAAGCCAATAGCCTGCTTTCACATGAACTAATTCCCCTTCTATTTCAAAGTCTGACAGGAAGTAAATGAAATAAGGACAAATTAAATAGAAACACAATGAGCAGAGACAAGCTTAATGTCTGTGTCAGACACAGTCAAGTTCAATGCTGAAGGGGCAGCGCTGGTGATGGAGACCAGGCTTCTCATGCCCTCCTGGTGAAGGACCAGAGTCCCTCCCTCTGCCAAGGACCAGGGTGTCATCACACGCAGGGGAGATGGCAAAGCAGACTCTCCTGTGAGGCTGGTGGGACGACTGGTCACCCACACCTGAGGCTCTCCTTCCCGGCCCCCCAAGAACGTTTGCCAGGAGGATGGTGGCGACCCCTGTAACAGGGAAGGAGGATCAGCTGAGTGACTGCAGGCGAGTGTCTGCTTTCCTGGGGAGGACCCTTCTCAGCACAGAAACATGGAAGAACAATAAGAAAATGACTAATATGTCTCACCCGCATAAACATACATTTCTGTACACAACACACACACAAAGAAAGGAGAATCTGCTGAGAAACACCTTCCAGCAGGTCCTCCAAGACACAAACAAACTCCGCTCTGGGAGGACGCCTGCTGTGTGCAAAGTCACTTAGCAAGTGGGCTTCGGGGTGTTGCCCGCAGGGGACTTTGGGGCAGCCTTTCGGATGGGCTCGTGCCCTCCCTCCACTGCAGGCCCCAGGTCCCCGCCCAGCCCACTCCCTCCCCTGCCCAGGTCTCTCCACCCTTGTCACCCTAGTAGCCCCCCCCCCCACTTCTTGTCACCCGGAGCGGCTCCCACTCCCTTCCCCCTTTTGCTTCTCTGCAGCACTCGTTAGGATCCGACATCACCGTTTTTCTCACTTATTGGTTTACTGTCTGTCTCTCCCCCTAGAAAAGGAACTGCCCGCAGGCAGCCGGCTTGGATCGTTCTGTTCACAGCTGTTTCTCTGGCCCTCGGGGTGCCTGGCACATAGGACGTGATTGGGAAGTGTTTGTTGAGGACACAAGTGGCCCCCATGTGGCCCACTGGAGGGTTCGGGCTGCAAGCAGCTCACTCAGAGAGGGGCTGGAGGTCACGGTCAGGGCCATCTGGAATCACCGAGCTGGCAAAGCAGCTTTGCTTGTGCCATTCTGCTCCCAGGCTGCACGCCTTCCTGATGGGCATCAACCCCAGTAATCCTCTGATTGAGATTTTTCACCTAGATTCTAGTCTAAGGGGACAGGTCCAGGAGGCTAACATCAAACCAGGACTCCCTGGGAAGAGTCCTCAAGGCCCTGCTGTGCTGGCTTTTTAAAAATTCGTTGCTTTGTTTTGTTTCTTTTTTTCCTTTTTTATTGAAGTATAGTTAATTTACAATGTTTCAGGTGTACAGCAAAGTGAATCAGTTGTATACATATAACTTTATATATATATACCAGATTCTTTTCCATTATAGGTTACTACAAGATATTGAATATAGTTCCCTGTGCTATACAGTAGGTCCTTGTTGGTTATCTATTTTATATATAGTAGTGAGTATATGTTAATCCCAAACTCCTCATTTATCGCTACCCCCCTTTCCCCTTTGGTAACCAGAACTTGGTTTTCTATGTCTGTGAGTCCGTTTCTGTTTTGTAAATAAGTTCATTTGTATCTTTCTTTTTAGATTCCACATATAAGTGATATCATATGATATTTGTCTTTCTCTGTCTGACTTACTTCACTTAGCATGATAATCTCCAGGTCCATCCACGTGCTGGCTTTTTGAGAGTGTTTAGTGTTCGTGCAGCAGGCGTCTGGAGTGCAGAGAACACGGCCGCTCACGTCCAGGCAGAGCGTGGCATCCACTGTCTGCGCCGTCTCTCCAGCGGTAACTGAGTCACAGGGCTGGAACCAGGTGGGCTGCGCCTGGCACTGTTCCCGCCCCCCACCAGTCCCCCTGCCACGAGATGGAGTCGTGCGAGTGCACGTGTATGTGTGCTTGTGTGTGTGCATGCACGGCAATTTAGAAAACATTTGGTAAGTGGGGGACGTCTTACAGAGCAGAAACATTTCTCCTAAAAGCAAGCCCAGCATGAGCACCAAAGCCGAGAGGGAAAGCCTTTTGCTCAAAAGGATCGCTGAATGCGGATGAGAATCCCATCCATGTCGGCCCCAGACACAGTGACATGGGCTCTGAACGAGAGTTCCTGGGACCCTCAGGAACCCGGACCTGCCCCCTGCCCTGCTTGCCACCTGGCCCTATAACGTTGGGTTTTACGAACAGGTTTCAGTGAGACGCGAAGGCCCGGCCTCAGCATCCGGGGTGGACACTCGCCGCAGGAAAGCACGTTGGTGGAGGAGGCCCCCCGTCCTCATGGGCTCCAGAAAGACCTGGCGAACCTTGAGGTTACACCAAAGCCCCAGTAACTGGTTTTCCTCTAGCGTCACAGTTTCATGAGCAAGTTGACATTTGCCAGTTGGTGTTCATTACTGTTCTTGCCTGTAAATGTCACAGCCAATTCCATGATCCAGTGAACGGATGGTTCGACCTGGGCCAGTGGCGCCTTCACTGAGGTTAAACCTGCCCAGATGGGAGTGGACACTGGCCATTTCCCCACAAATGCATCCAGATCAAATTCTGAAGCCCCCTATTTATTCGTTAATTCTGTTTTTGGTTTGTGGATCTTATTTGACTTTCAGATGAATTTCATAATTGCTTTAAAGGAGAACTTGAAACCATTAAACGAAGCAGCTCTCTCTTGCCCCTGGCCATCCCCAGGCTGCACTTGAGTTATTCTCTCTGAAGCCACGAGTGTGTTTTGAATCAAAACTGCCTTCCTGGCCTGCCAAGAAGCGGGTTCAGAGAAGATTCTCTTGTGTTTCTGGCGCCGAAGAAGCAGCACTGCTGTGCCCTGGCCAGGCAGACTTGGCCGTTCACGGACATACAAAAGTATCGATGGTCACAGATGGACTTGACCTCATGGGGCCTGGGGTCCTGCCCTCTGGGACTGTTTTCCTCTACAGGATGGAGGAGACGCTTACCCAGACTGCGCCCTCGTGTCCAAACCCTACTCCTTCATCCCCGGCACTGGGCCTGCCTGTGGGGACTTAAACACACACCCGAGTTCTCCCTGAGCCTAAAGGGAGCAGTGGCGTGTGGTCGGGGCCCAGAGGGGTGGGTGGGCGCAGGAGTCAGGCCGCCTGGGTCCCTGTCTGCCCCCCGCTAGTCCTGCGCACCCCTGGGATGTCTGAGTCTCGGTTTCCACATCTGGAAAAGTGGGGTCCCACAGGGCAGAGGTATCAGTGTGGCAAAAGCTCATCAATACCAGGCCATAGTAATAATAATGGTAACACCAGGAACTGACGCGGAGACAGGATTTGATGTTGCCAAAACGTTTTTTGCATCTGCCACTCCTTTGCCCGTCACACGCTGTTCTGCTCTGCCCAAGGAACCTGAGCTTGGCCCGGTGCTGGCCTTCAGCCACAGGTGAGAGCCACAGAGCTGGGGTCGTTCTGAGGTCTTCACCCGCCAGGCTGGACTCGCCTGATGGCCCCCAGGCTCCCAGGTTCCCTGGAGTGAACGCCCAGGTGGGCTGTCTCAGGGCTGTGGGATCAGGCCTCACAGCTGGGTTAGGGCACCAAGCGGTGTCAGGGGCAATGGCTCTTCTCCATGGCACTGTGCTTTGTTCTCCATCTAAAAAGACGGTGTGGTGGGGAGGGGCTTCAGCGAGGTGAGATGGTTTGTGAGGCCACAGCCAGCAGGGCCAGTATGAAACAGGGCTCCTTCCCGCCCTAAAGCACGACTCCAAGACTTTAAGATGCTCTCAATTTGAAGACCTATCCCTGAGGAGTTTTCAGGGGAAAAAATATACCTAAGCAGAAACATTACTATGTAAATTATGGATACTGGTTTTAAGACGCATTCAAGGGTACAAACATGAGAAGAAAAGCATGTGTGTTTTCAAACTGGGGCAATGGGTACACACGTGGCATAGAGATGTCTGCATGGAAGAAACGTGCTTGTCCTGGTCCTGACTCAGGCTAGCACGGATATCGGGAGAGCCCTGGGCTCTCCACTTAGGCAAAGTCACATTAGTTAGAGGGGCTTCAGTGGGGAATACAAAGGGGTGGAGGAGAGGCTTCGAACCTGGATTTGGGAATGGAGGGGTTGGGAGTTGGCTCCGCAGCCGGCCCTGCAGCCTCCGTCCCCTCATCTGCAAACAGGACCTCAGAGCGTACTTCTCGGGGCTCCTGAGGACACAGGGTGACAGGGACACGGGGGCCCCGAGCACAGGCCCGGAATAGAACCCGGGGCACTCACCGGCAAACAAGCAGAGCCACACTCATTCTCAGCACTCAGCCCGGCGCTGCAGAACTGTCCCCCTGGGAGGTCTGGCCTAGGCAGGTCTGCAAAGGAGCCCCAAACCTGCAGCCCCCGGTCCCCGCTGGTGGTGAGGCTCTGTGTAGCCTCAGCCCCGCAGCACCTCCTTTACTATCCCCCTTAGAAGGGCTTTAAAGTGTTTCCAGAGTTGGATTCCAGCTGTGAAACCAAGCTGACCCTACACCAGGCCTGGCCGATGCCAGGAAATGCACTGACCCATCCAGGGTTTCCATTCAGGCTGGACTCCGGCCCTGGTCTCAGTCCTGCTCCAGAACTGACCCCGGAGGAACCGCAGGGCAGAATCTCCCCCGAGAGGCCAGCTACGGCTGTGCAGGGGTGCGTCTCAGGGCCGTGGATGGGCCACAGCGACCCCACACCAGTGCTGCCGGGGTCTGAGTGGGCCTGCCGCTGCCCTGGTCAGGGAGCCGCCCTGGACTGCAGGAGTGTCTCCGGGGCGGCACTCGGCCACCAGCCTGGCCCAGGCCGGGGAGGGCTTTGTTGTGACCAGAGGGCAGGGTGAGGCCGGCCCTGGAGGAGGCTTCCATCCCCTGGGGAAAGAGGTGCTACCAGGAGGCTGATTGTAAAAGAGTCCTCTGCCCGTGTGGAGAAGTCATTTCTGGGGCTTTTTCCCTTTATGTGGAGATGAGGAAAGAGCAGAAAAATGGTGGGAAAATTCTAGGAAAAAAAAATGCATTTCGGTTCTTGATATGTGACTCCATGAGGGAGGTACCACCCTCTAGCCAACTGCTCCCCACGGAGGGTTCCCACCACAATGTCGGGGCCCGGGGCGCCAGTGAGCAGTTCCGAATCTGCATGAATCCACTCACGTCCGTGCCCGGGGAAGGGCTGACCCGCTCGTCTCTCAGGCGAGGCCCTGGGTCCCCACTCCCGGGGCTGCAGGTTTCTGACCTCTCGGGAGTTGCCCCATGTTATGCGTCCCTCCCCCGCGGGGGCAGGGGGCTGTCCAGGGCTGGCTGACCTGGAGGCACGAAGCCCCGAGCCTCCCCGACCCCGATCTGGGACAGCGCTGCGAAGCCCCCGGGGACGCTGAGGGCTCTGCAGCGGCCACCCCGCAGCCCAGGGTCCCCGGCCCCCACCCGTCCCCCAGCACCTTGCGGTTACTCCCCGAGTGTGATTAAATGATAAATGATCTCCCGCTCAGAGTCGGACCTAAGATGAGCATCGACACCATCCACCTCATCTGTTTATTTTTAAATTAATTTCCAAAGAACAGAGTAATATTCTGAAGAGCATCTCCAGCTGTAAGTCACTATCTCGCAAAGAAAAGCGTCATTACCTCTTGGCCTTAGGGAGAGAGGCTTTCAGCTCTGGAAACGGCCTGGGAAGTAATGTAGTTTGAATCCCTGATGTTACAGTTGTGGAAACTGAGGTCCGGAGAGAGCAAGTAGCTCCTGGCACCTGTGTCCCAGCCCGCTCCTGCACGTGGGGGCTGAGAGCACGCCGGTGACTTTGACAGGGGCCGAGGCACGTTGGAGCTGCCCTGCAGGGCCAGAGAGCACAGCATAGGCGCACAGGAGAGGTGCATTGGACTCCCACCCAGCCGGCCCCCCAGCAAGACCCGCGCAGAGGCCTTCAGCTCAGCAGACCTCCCCTCCCCGGGAGTCAGTGCCCGTGCAGTTGGAGAGGCCCCTCTGAGAGTCCCTAGCCCCTTAGCCCCACAGCCAGGTGCGAGGGGCCCAGTTCTTCTCTGAGGGGCTGCCCTGAGGCAGGGGGAGGGGTGGTAAGGAGCCTCTGTCCCCAGAGCCCACCCAGCCCCTCTGGTTTGCTCTCAGTCGGGTCCCTCGAAGATGCCCTGTTCAGGCTGCCCTGCCATCCTCATCTCCCCACACACGTGGCACTCGGTGGCAACAAGCCCATCTGTGTCCCCGGCGCTGGCTGGACCCTCTGCTCCCGTGAGGCCATCTGTGTCCCCTCGGCCCCTCTGCCCCTTCTGTCCCTGGCTACTGCCGGGTGCCAGGCCTCCTACGTGGCCAAGGGCAGGTGTCATTCCTGTGCCCGCGAGCTGTGGGGACTCTGGCTCCTCCACATTCTCTGGGAATTCCAGGGATGTCACACGGGTCACGTATCTATCTGGGGGTCAGTGCCCTCCGCCTCTACTGAAGGCTCCGGGCTGCATCCCTGGCCTGTGGATCACTTTGGGTCTCGTGCAGAGCCCGGCCTGCAATTATTCTCCTGATGGGCGTCCCCCCGTGACACAGGCCTGTCCCTTCCTTCTTCCCAACAAAGCGAAGCCCCCGTTGTTACACCAGCCACTTTACCAAATCCGCCGGAGAGTAGCAGGGATTCGAACACAGGCAAGTAGAGCGCCCTCACCCCTCACTCTCTACGCGGGGCTCTCTCGGCCCCAGGCCTGCAGCCCTCCCCTCTCCAACGACAGTGCCTGCAAAAGCCAACCCCTAAGCCCTCTCTTTCTGCTCTGGATATGTCCTTTACCAAGACTGGAACATGGAAAACATGACCTGTCCTTTCAGGAATGGACCCTCTACGCCCAGGTCCTGCCTTGGCCCTCAGGCCTCCTCCAGGACAAGCCGAGGGAAGCCACGGCCACAGCAGGGCCTGCCGCGGGGTCGGGGAGCCACGGGCTGTGGCCGAGAAGGGCCCCCCTGCTGGGCGCTCCCATCCGGGGACTGTCAGGGCCTCTTTCCAGTAGGAGCTGAGCCCAGGCCACCTGTGTGCCTCTGTTGGTGTCGGGGCTTGGCCTCCATCCCCACGGCCTCTAAAGGCACAGGGATGAGGCGTGCACACATCACACGTGCACACACCCGCTCACATTTCCAGACATCCACGCTCTCACACACAGTCACACGCGTACCTCTTCTAAGAACAAACAGCCATCTTCAGGAACAGTGCAGATTAAATCCATATTTAGGAGAAATTTCCTAAAGAAAACATAATCAACAAAGATGCGGTCCTGCCCCAGGGAGACTTTACCTCATTATGCAGAGCAATTTAGCTCCTCGCTGACGAGAGCTTTTCTGCCGCAGAGTATAATATTTGCTTTCCCTTCACATAAGCAAAAGGCCCATTACAGTTATTTTCCCAAGACAAAGAACCACATGTCATTGAGAGGTGAATTAAGCCACCGCCTCTAGAAAGGCAGAGAAACTGCTTGAGGCATCATCATTTCCAGCCAGCAGGTTTCAAGAGGCGTTAGGGTCCGACCTCAGCCGGCAGCCCTGCCCCATGGATCTGGACCCCCCACCCACCCACCCAGCAGGAGCCCCAGACTGAGTCTTGTTGATCATGCTCACAGCCCCAGTGCTGGGCCTGCCACGGGAGAAACACTTACCAAAGCCTGTAGAACAAGTGGATTTGATGGTGGATTTCATGACAGTCTCCAGCTGAATCCTCGGGGTCTAAGGGAGGGGGAGCCAAAGAAAAAAGAGAGGAAATTATTCTCACATAAGAGCTTTAGGAGAGACCATCAAGATAGTATCGATTATAAACAACGACTGTCTTATGAAACTAAATGTTCACTTACCTTATGGCTCAGGAGTTCCACCAGAAGACCTGGACAAGAATGTTCTAGAAGCTGTACTCATAACAACGAAATACTGGACTCAGTCCAGAAGTCCCTCAACAGATGGAGGATAGATAGAACATCCGATGGCCCATCCACTCAATGGAGTACTACTCAGCAATGAAAAGGAACAGGCTGCCCATATATGCAAAAAAATGAGTGAATCTCTTAACCATTAAGCAGAGTGGAAAGAGCCATACATGAAAGAGCACACACTATTTGATCCTACTGAAGTGAAGCTCTAGAACAGGTAAAACCAATCAACAATGGAAAAATCAGAGAAGTGATTGACTCCTGGGGTACAGTGAAGCTTGATGGAGAGGAAAGTGCCAGAGAGAACTTTCTAGGGGATGGTCATGCTCTGCATCATTATAGGGGTTTGGGTTACACAAGTACATGGATTTGTTGAGACTCATCAGTTGACACCCTTATTGGATGCAGCTAAGGCAGTGCTCAGAGGAAAATGTATAGCTGCAAACACCTACATTAAAAAGGAAGAAAGATCTCAAATCAGTAACCTAACTTTACATCTTAAGGGGCAAGAAAAAGGAAGAACAAACTGAACCCAGAGCTAGGAAAGAAGGAGACAAGAAAGGCTGGAGCAGAGAGAAGTGAAATAGGGAACAACAGAACAATAGAGAACAAAACTAAAAGCTGATCCTTGAAAAGATCAACAAAACTGACAAGCATTTAGCCAAACTGACTAAGGAAAAAGAGAGGTTTATTCATCTCACTGCCTGTAGAACTTGCATAAAAGTCTATAAGCAATTGTTGAACTCCAGTTAATGATAATCATGTAAAAATATTTGAGGCAAAGGGTACGTATGTCTATTACTTACTTTGAAATGCATAAAATAAAAGATGAATTGATGAATAGATAAGCAGATGTGCAGATGCGTCAATATGTGATAATGCAAGTACGGCAAACATTGATAATCTAGGTGATAAGTTTAGGGATGCCCATCAAATGCTTCCAACTTCTCAGTGAATCTGAAAAACTCCACAATAAAATATTTGAAGAAATGACTGTCCATGTATCACCCACCTACGGCACCCTTCCAGCTTGAGAATGTGCTTCCTGTGATGGAAAGACCTGGATTATGCACATTTGCTCATCCAGCGCCACTCTTGAGTGTCTACAGCTGTGGACCAGACACTGTGTGGGTTCTTGAACCACATCAGCAAACTAAGCCACCCCTCTGCACTCAGGGAGGTTACCATGTGATGGGGAGACACATGATAGGCAGGACTAACCAGGATACACAGCCCTGCTGGGTGGGCAGTGCTGTAGGGAAATCCATTCCAGACGTGTCTATTTCAGAGGAGCGGGGGATGCTGGGTTTGGCTGGCAGGTGAACTCTCGCTTAAAGCCCCTCCCAGGAGGTCCCTCTGAGACTCCCCTGACCCTGTGGATGGATGTGGTATCACAGAGAAGGACCCTTCATCTGCTACAAGGCATAAAACAAGCACCCCAGCAGATAATAGAGTTAGTATAATTGGGGCAGGATGGTGGGAGGTGCGTGAAGAACACTCAGGGACCTCTTCTAGAAGCTCTGAGGTCTGGTGCTCTAGCCATGTGGGCAGGGAGGGACGGTGCTGGTGAGGCAGTGGTCTCTGGTGCCAGACCCCATTCAGGACAGACACCCAGCCACCTCTCGTCAGGGTCCCACAGGCCTTCAGAGCATGGGCGCCAGTCGGGCAGCTGCTGCCGAATGGGCGGGAGCTCTGGGGTCGCCTGGCAGGAAAGGGGTCTGCCCAGACCCCAGCCCACCATCACAGGGGCACTGCAGGTGCAGGCCGAGTGAGCCCCTCCGCTGACACCCGCGCTCACAGAATGAGCCCCTCGACAATAGCGTGGAGGGGGAGCTGCACTCAAGGCCCAGCCGGACCCTCACTGGTTCATCCCTGGATGGACGCCAGCAGCCTTGGGTCTTTCCATGCCACTCTGCTGATGTGGTCGGTTTAGTAGAGCACCCGCCATCACCATGGCCATCCAAAAAATATCGCTCTTCTAAGTGGACGTATCCAACAGAGGCATCGCGGCTCTGGCCCTGCCTGCTGCGTGAGGGAAGTGGGTCCACCGCTCACCAGTGGATGGACGTGTGCAGGGTTTCCAGATGGGGACTGGTGTGGCACTGTTGCTGTGAACATCTGTGGGCAAGGCTCTGTGCTGACGCACACCTTCTCTTCTGGGGTGATCTCTCTACTTCTATATGTCTGAGGATTTCATGGTACAAAATTTAAGAATCAGGGTTTTTTCTTTTTTTATTTTATATTGAACTATAGTTGATTTACAATGTTGTGTTAATTTCAGGTGTACAGCAAAGTGATTCAGTTATCCATAAACATATATCTATTCTTTTTCAGATTCTTTTCCCATTTAGGTTATTACAAGATATTGAGCAGAGTTCTCTGTGCTATACAGTGGGTCCTTGTTGGTTATCCGTTTTTAAATATAGTAGTGTGTATCTGTTAATCCCAAACTCCCAATTTATCCCTCTCCCCCCGTCCCACCTAAGAATCGGTTTGAGGAGAGCGGAGAGCCTCTGGGGGAAGCAAGAACACAGAAGAATATACGTGTTTCCCAAACCCAAAGGGGGCACGAGGGGGAGGAATAAAGAACTGCAGGGAAATTGCTCTGGGCAGACGTCGTGTGCGAGTGCGTAGTAAGCCCCCCTCAGAGTCACCCCACAGTAAGTCCTGGGAAGTGCACACAGGGCACATGGGAGGTGGCGTCCCCAAACGCCTGGGTGTCCAGGAGCTCCTGCGCAGCATCAGGCTGACACACCGGGATGGAAGGAGGCCCGGGTGGTGGGCCTCACGGGCAGGTGTGGGAACCCCCAGCAGGAGCTGCTCAAAGGCCTGACCTCTTCCTGCCAGGACTCAGCACAATACTGTCCTCTGGCCTGAGACTGGGTAGGCTAGGGACTGGAAACGTTCATTCATGGCAACCAGAATTTCAGCTTAAAAATGTGAAGCTCTCCTACCAGAAACTGAGGAGGACACCCAAACTCTCGCTTTGGGAAAGACCAGCCCTAGTCAGATCCTTCCCTTAGAGGGGGATAATCGGTCAGCAGTTAAGCACTGAAAACACTGACAAGGGCTAAAGAAGGAGTTCCAGGCACCTAAGATTTCAGGGAAAACATACCGATAAAAAAAGAGCTTCCTTGGAAAACAAGAAAATTTTAGAAATTGTGTGCCATCTCTTCTCAAAATTCAGGAAAGCACGGACGATGTGAAAGAGAGACGTCATCCAGTGTGCTGGGAGGTAATGGATGGAAAGGCGACCATAAAGAAAGTAAGATCATAATATAGGCATAAAACGATTATCAGGCACAAAAAAAGCAATTATAATGAGACAGAAAATCAAACCAACTTATGTGCATAGAGAACTAGAGAAGCAATTTCAGAATTCAGAAGAAATGGTCAAAGAGAAGAAAATGGTGATGTTTTATATGTATAGAGGGCTTGGAAAGGCGATCTAGTATTAGAAAATATAAATATATTCTAACATATTTACACTCTAATAAATAAATATATATATATATATATATATATATATATATATATATATATATATATACATTTCCTCAAGAATAGAGAAAACCTAGGAACCTAAAAATAAGCAGTAGTCAAAGATTTAAGCAGGATAAAAATCCATCCAAAGGTAAAGAAAACTGAATTTGCACTGTTTTCTGAGTATCATAAAATAAAATAAAATTATCACTTAGCTATAACTGGTGAATTCAGCGATGAAGAAATCTACAAAAGAAGGCATCCACAGAGGAAAAAAAAACATTTTTTGACTTCAAATTTCTCCTCCACTACACTGAACAGAGGAAAAGGGCAGCTTATTGATTTGTAAGAGCTCTTTATATTTGAGGGCTAACTACCATCTGGCATATATGTTGCTAATATTTTTCTCATTTGCTTTTTGTCTTTTAGGTGTGCTTCTGGTTGAGTTTTTTTTTAATTGTTTTGCCACTGAAATTTAAAATTTTTATGTAGTCATAATTTCTTCCTTTAGTGTTATGTTCAAAATATTTTTTTATCATTTGTAGCATATTAAGATATTCACTTAAGTTACTTTGAGTTTATTGATGGTTTCTTTAATTGTTCATATTACATAAACAACTATATTATCATTTAATGTATGAATGTATTTTTATGGTAAAAACTACAAACACTATGAGAACTCATGTTTCCTCTGCCCTTTGTCTTTGCGTGAGTAACACCAGCAGATTTCTGGTATGTGTCCATCAAAACTCTTGCTATGTGCTTATTTACATACAGATGTAGATAAAACACCAGCATCACTATACGTGTGTTTTTACATAAATGGCATCATTCTGTATGTATTGTTCCATAATTAGCATTTTTGCTTAATGATATGTGTTAGACTGTTTCCATGTCAATACATACATATCTGTTTTATTTGTTCTAGTTTCTGTATAGTATTTCACAGTAGATGACTGAAGTTTATTCAACCATCTTTATGATTAAAGGATAGTTTTTACCAACACACAGTGATAAACACTTTGCAATTACGTTGGCACCCTTGACTCCTAGAACTTGTATCATGGACATAAAAGGCCCGTGAGTTCACAGCTCAAACACAGCCAGTTTCCCTCCCAATGCCAGTGGCCGTTTACACACCACTCACAGTGGACAAAGCCCTTCTCACGTCAAGTTACACCAACCACTAACTTCTCCTGGGCTGTCAGATGAAACCTGCTATCTCTTTGCTGTTTTGCATCACCCTGATTACCAGTGTAATTAAGCAAACCTCCTATACTTACTGATCATTTGTATGTTTTTCTGTGAATTGCCTACGTAAGTCCCAAATCCATTTAAAATTCATGTTCATCTTTCCTTATTGCTTTTTGGGAGCTTGTTACAGTGTATGGACATTTATACGTTGTCTGTTATATAAGTTGCAAGTATTTTCTCTTAGACTGACATTTGTTTTTTAATTTCGGTGACTGGGGATTTCACTCTATTGAAGTTTTAAAATTTCATGTGATAGAAAATTTCCAACCTTTTCCTTTATGGTTTAGGAATTCCAGAAGGACGTCTCCAGTCAAGATTTTACGACGTTCTCCTCTTTGATCCTTTGATTGGCTCTTTAACCAACTAGTGTTAACTTTGAGTACAGAGAGTGCAGAGATCTATGATATTTTTCTCTGTGAATATACAGTGGCTCAAGCTTCAGTGATCATGTACCCACTGTCTTGATATATTCATCTCTGCTCTTTATTAAATTCCGTATATACAGGGAATTTGGTCCACTGATATATTTGTTTACTACTGTGCCAATAACAGACATTTTATGTAACTAGTAATACATCAACATATATAAGCAAATATAAATATAAGCACATAGACACATATTATTTATGTGTGGATGTAGATGTGTAAGGGTCTGTGTGTATTGTGTACACGTAAGTGTCTGTGTGTACACAGCTAAGTGTATCTGTATGCCTGGGAAACAGGGTGGAAGGATATAATCATGATTTTCTGGGAGGTGATGCTTGTACGTAATACAGATATAATGTGAGCTTGTGCGTCTATACACCATTCTTTCTATAGCCGCACACACGTCAACCCACACGCCTGGCGAGCACCCTGAGACAGCAGCCAGGGTGGCATCAACAGTGCTGTCCTGGAAGGCCTGGCTCTCGCCGCCTGCCCTGGGGCTGCAGGAAGCTCAACAGGGTGGCTTACGGAGGTTAGAGTTATGCCTTAGGACTTGCAGCGGGACAAGCATGGTCAGAAGTTTCGGCGTCACCATCACAAGGCACGTCCAGAAGTCTTTCCGCGTGGACTTGGGCCTCTCTGTCCACCAGCGAGGCCCATGAGGAATAGCTCTGGGATCCTGCCATCCAGAACCCAGGAGGACCAGGCACTGCCCTGAAACCTTGTGGTCACAGGCCAGCCACCCGCCTTCCCTGGCTTTCAGTCCCCAGGGGACACCTGGACGGAAGCCCCGACAGCAGCTCAGAGCAGAAAAGAACTCTGAGTGGTGTGTGCCTTCCTGAGTTCACCTATCAGGCGTGATGTGTGGCCATTGCGCTGGCACCTGCCCTGGCTGCACTTTTATGCTGTTCTGAAAACTGGTGGCCTATGGGGTACCGTTTCCTTCATGCTCAGTAATTCAGAGCTGGCCGTCAATGATCATCAGCTTATGTTGATCGGATGAGCTCCATCCATCCTCCACGTGGCCTGTAGACTAAAGCAGATACACCAACCAATCACAATGCATGGCCCTTAATCGAGTCCTGACCCAAACTGTAAAAGACTATAAAATAAAAGGTAGACGATCAGGAAAACATGAGCACTGAGATTAAGGACTGAGAATTAATTTTCTAAAAATATGAGAATAGTAGGTGTGGAGGGCGGGTGCGGACATGGCTGGAAGGCAGATAAAAGCAGATTGGCTCTAAGCTGATGAAACAACTGACAACTGATGAAACTCGGCCATGATGCCTAGGTGTTCATTACACAATTCTCTGCACTTTTGTCTGTGTTTGAAATTTTCCGTAATAAAAAGCTTTTTGTTTGTTTGTTTGTTTGATGTCTTCAAGGCAGAGAATCACTTTCTGCTTCTGGGGACATCATCTTGTTGGGAACAGTGGCCGTCATCTTGCTTCCAGATTTAGGATGAGTTAAGCTACCGATGAAGGTGTTGTGGAATTACCTGGAAGACGTGGGGCGGGGGGGGGCAGTGTACCTTGGCTGCTGAATCAGTGAACCATGGGGCAACCCCCAGCGCCCCCACCCCGGACCACTCCCATTTTCTTTGAGTCCCTTGGAACTGGGTGATGGCTTCTAGGTGACAGTGGATTGACCATGTCTTCATTCCACCTCACCTGACAACCTGAACTTTTCAGGGAGAAATCGGAATCCTTCTAGGCGAGTGAAGACCTATGTGCCTGGTGGACATGGCTAGGGTCTCAGTTCAATCTTGATGACCTTGTAATCTCCTGGCCCTCTTGGGAGGATAATCTCTTGGGATCCATGTTAGGGTCCACACACCCTCTAGATCCTGGAATGTAAACAAGATGGGCTGACACTGAGGAAATGAGTGCTTCTGGAAATTTCAGGGGAACTGATAGCTCCCAGGCTAGAGCACACAGTAAATAGACACCATTAGTGCTGCCAATACATGGGGGTGGTCAACAAGGGAAGTCTCTTGTCTAGAGCAAGGTCTGGGCATTTTTGGAGGTGCCCATCTGGGGTGTGGCTTGATGTGGTCAGGTAGACGTGTGTATCTGCTCCACCTGACAAGTCTACCCTGATAGAGAAATGGTCACACAGCTAGATGTTCCTCTACAGAAGGCCCAGCTGCCCCTCAGGCTCTGAGCCCATGCTCTGAAAACTGGCTCTGCTCAGAGCAGGGAAGACGTTGGCTGTTTGGTGTCAAACACAGTTAACCAGGTAGCAAAAGTTCCTCACTTCACGCAATGATGCAAGGCTGTAGGGGCATGAAGATGGCCCCTTGGGGCTGGGACTCCAGGCTGGCAGGATGCTCGGCTGCCGTGCCTGCGACTCCCAAGCAGACTTCGTGCATGTCCCCCTGCAGGACGCTTCCTCCCGGCCGGGTTACCCAGTGGGCTGCCCTGGCCTCCAGGACCACCCCTCACTCCTTAGGCCTGGGGACTATCACAGCCTCTCCCCATCTTCCTGCTTACCTGGATGGGACCCCAGGTCCCTGGGGGAGGAGGGTCCCAGGAGGGCCTCCACCACTCTGCCGGCAGCAAGCTCAGTCCTGGCAGGTCGGAGCCATGGGAAGCCCGTCCAGACAGTTAAGGGGCAATAAGGTCCCTGGGGGGCAGCCGAGCACATCCCAGGAGCGGCTTTGCCTGGGAAAGCTCAGAGCTGGCGGCCAGGATCTGGGTTGCTGAGACACTGCCCCTGAGCAGGGATTTGGGGAGCAGTAAGGTTTCTCTCAGGCCTGGGGGGTATGAGCCTCCTTCTCTGTCCGAGAGGCCACCTGTCCCTTCCAGGATGCCCTGGTGCCAGGCCTTGTCAAAGACATTTCATCGTGACCCCAGGTAATCCTTGCCAAAGCCAAAGACAAGATCCAGTTCCAGACGAGGAAATGAAAGCTAGGCGAGGTCGTGTTGTGACAGCGCCCCAGGCTCTCGACCATCACAGTCTGTATGTGGACGCACGGGCGCTGCTGCTGTGGGTTCCCAGGACGGGGGACGCTGAAGCCCCGGGCAGGACGAGCTTCGGGCCCAGGTAAGAACCTTCCCCAGCAGCAGACGTGCGACCATAGCCATCGTGAGCCCCCGAGGCCGTGGCACGCATCACCCCAGGGGCACAGGCCGGGCAGGCGAGGGCTGCAGGGCCACAGGGTTGGGATGTGAGGTGCCGAGCTGGAGGGCACGTCCCTGGGCGGCCGCCACGTCCTTGTTGAGAACTCACAGAAGCGCCAAAGGGGTCCAGGCTTTATTCTCATTGATGTTCAGTTGGACCCTGTGGGATGGGGCAGGCTTACCCTTCCTGACCGGTCACACCCCTTGTGCCACTGCAACCACGGCGGGGATGGTCCCTGCTTCATCCTCTTCTTTCTGGAAGTTTCCAATGCCTCAGCCATGGCGCCCTGTCCTCCCGGAGTGCTTCTCCATCGCAAACACCCGGTGGCTCCCCCGGAGCGTTAGCGTCTCCATCCGAAGATCCCGGGGCGGACCCGGTAGTCTAGCGCCCGCCAAGCCCCGGCGCCCCCGGACACACATCTGGTTTAGTCTCCCACGCTGCCCTGGGAAGCAAACCATGCGACATCTGCCAAAGCCCAGGACAAGGAGAGAGGGGATGTGCTGCTAAACGTCCCTCCAGTTTGGGCTTCGTGAGAATTTCTGCCTCGTCGGAAGCACGTCTCAGACCCCTCCTGCCCACGAATAAACCACAGTCATCTTTAATCTGCACACACGGCCTGATGAAAACGGAGTGAAATGTGCAGGACACCACCCCGGAACGTTAGTGACATTGCCGGTCAAGCCCTCGGTCCTTCCGCGAGTCCTCGGCGCTCCCTGTGTTTTGGCTGGACGGTTCCGCACTCTCCACACCGTCCCTGCCGTGCACACACTGATCGGGGCTGCATCTCGGGGCCTAATGGGCTGCAGCAGACCTCCCACCCGCACTCCAGCTAACGGTCCTCCAGGGCTCCGCCAGAGGGGCGAGGGAGCCGTCTTCCCTGTCCCCGCGGCACTGCCTTGGGCTGGGAGCAACCGGGGCATCAACCATCAGTGAGCTCGTCATCCACTCGATAAAATATGCATCATTACTCTTTCCCCTTCAGAGACACCTCGAGGGACCCACGGCGGATTTCAGCTGCTTATTCCAGATCAAGTAGGAGGTGGAGGGGCAGACATCCAGCCCCAAACCTTCGCTCCTCCCCAGCCTCTGGCGGAGCCTCTCGGGGCGAGGGGCGTGGCTCCCGAGCAGCCCTGTCTAAGCCTGTCATTATCCACTGCTGCCTCTGTCTGTCCCCTGGCAATGCCGCTAGGTAGGACACCTGTGGTCTTCATCCACCAGTGCACGCTCAGCTCATGGTAAATGCCCAATAATATTTGTTGAATGAATTGGTTGTGAAGGTAGCGAGCGGTGGGCTGGGTGCTGATACACCTGTTTTACGTACTCACGACATTATTAAAATAAGTTCAATAAGCTCCATTTTAAAGATGAAAAAATTAAGCTCAGAGAAGTTAAGAGTCCAAAGCTAGACTTTCAAATCCAGATATTGGTCTGTGATACTTTGTCACTAGACGTATCCCAAGAAGGGTGGGCACGTTGCTCATGTGCTGACCTGGAGATAGAAAATGGATGAGAGGAAGCTTGGATGGATGGATGGATGGATGGATGGGTGAGAGGAAGAATGGATGGATGGATGGATGGATGGATGGATGGATGGATGGATGAGTGAGAGGGTGAAAGGATGGAAGTCAGACATGCTCAAGTATTTATGATCGTGCTCTCTTCTCAAGGATTTTCTGAGGGCTACTTAGGCAACTAAGTATCTATGAACATAGCCAACTACCATCCATAGAAGTGGAGAACCTTTCCCAGCTGTGGTCAGAGAGAGATGTGACAATAGAAGAAGGACCAGAGAGATGCAGTGTTACTGGTCTTGAAGACAGGGAAAAAGGGCCTCAAGCCAAGGAACGTGGGCAGCTTCTAGAAGCTAGACAGACAAAGTGATGGATTCATCCCTGGAATCTGCAGAAAGAACATAGCCCTGCAGACTCATTTAGCCCAGTGAGCCCTGTGTTGGACTTCTGCCCGAGAGAACTGTGAGATAATAAATGTGTGCTCTTCTAAGCCACTAAGTTTGTGGTCATTTGTCACAGCAGAAACCAATACAGGAGGCTTGTGGTTCAACAGAGAAGCAGGCAAAGTGGTTAGGGGGAGTCTTTCCATAGAGCCACAGACAGCAGTCCCTTTCCTCCAGAAGGACATTTTGTAGATTCGTGATTACAGTCACCAAGGAGAGAATTCTTTTTCTTTTTTTTATAATACCCACTGTGATTTTTTTAAAAATTTTTATACAATCTTTGAAGGTTACACTCCATTTACAGTTATTACAAAATATTGGCTCTATTCCCCATGTTGTACAATACATCCTCGAAGCCTGTCTTACACCCAATAGTTTGTACCTCCCACTTCCTCACTCCGCTGGTAACCAGTGACTTGTTCCCTGCATCTGCAAGTCTGCTTCTTTTTTGTTATATTCACTAGTTTGTTGTAGTTTTTAGATTCCACATATAAGTGATATCATACAGTATTTCTCTTTCTCTGACTTATTTCACTTAGCATAATACCCTCCAAGTCCATCCATGTTGCTGTAAATGGCAAGATTTTGTTCTTTTTTATGGCTGAGTAGTATTCCATTGGATGTGTACCACATCTTCTGTATCCATTCATTCACCGATGGACACTTAGGTTGTTTCCATACCTTGTCTATTGTAAATAGTGCTGCAATGAACACTGGGGTACATATATCTTTTCAAATTAGTGTTTTTGTGGGTTTTTTTGAATATACGCCAAGGAGTGGGATTGCTGGATCACATAGTAATTCTATTTCTAGTTTTTCAAGGAACCTCCGTACTGCTTTCCACAGCCGCTGTACCAATTTACATTCCTACCAACAGCGTATGAGGGTTCCCTTTAAGGAGGGAATTCTTAACTGTCTAAATCTAAAGGAATTAGACATTTATCCCTGTATCATGACCCTTCCCATTGACGTGGTTTGTCATGCTTTCCAAGCACTCTAATAGCATCTAGGGCTCCTGTGAGGTATGGCCGTGTGGCCCATGCGTGGGGTCGCTGACCCCTTCGCCACCCAGGAACCAGGGCCCCATGCGGCCCGGACTCGCTCCAGCCTGTGTCACCAGGACTGGCCATGTTGGCCGCCTCCACCCTTGTCAGTTCAAGCATAAACGGTCAGTTAAACGTGAACCAGTGGGTGTGGCTTTGGGGCTCAGAGAGTCCCTGGATCACCTGCCTGACTTGAAAATGTGGGGTGCAAGGCCAGCCGTGGGAGGCGACGCCAGCCACCCCGGGGAAGCTGCACCGTGGACGTGCTTCGGCCACACAGGCTGCCCAGGGAGCAGGACTCAGTCAGCTACACGCTCACAGGCACACGCTCAGGCTGGCCCAAGGCCCAAGTGACCAGTGGTGTCACTGTGATGACTGTCTTCCCACTAAGTGGCCCTGTCTTCAGTGACTTTCAGCCTTGCTCTGGGGCAGGATGAGCTAATTGCAAGCGGGGCCTCTGCTTTCCGCTCATTCATGGAGGCTCAGGTGTTGAAAGCCGACTGTTTCCTGGTGGCTCATGTGTGCACGTGTGTGTCCCCACTCTCTCACTGGGGGCTCTGTCTGTAGCAGACAGCTGTCCCTGGGTCCTGACAATCCCACAGGGAAGAGGCTGGCAGGTGGAGATACCACAAACTGGGCGGCTTAAAACCGCAGAAATTTACTCTCTCCTAGTTCTGGAGGCCAGAAGTCCGAAGCTAAGGTGTCAAGAGGGTTGGCTTCTTCTGGGACTACAGGGAAGAATCTGTTCCAGGCCCCTCTCCTAGTTTCTGGTGGTCGCTGGCAGTCTTTGGTGACCCTTGGCTTGTAAAAGCATCACCCGATCTCTCCCTCCGTCTTTACGTGGCGGTCTCTCTTCACGCGTATCTGGCTCCGTGTCCAAATTTTCCCACGTCATATTGGATTAGGACCCAACCCTAATGACCCCATCTTAACTTAATCACCTCTACAAAGACCTTATTTCCAAATAAAGTCACATTCACAGGTACTGGGGGTAAGACTTCAAAATTTTGCAGGGGACACCATTCAACTATGGCTGTTTCCAATCTCCCTCTGCCTTGTTATTATATAATTTTATACAGATCACTGAATTGGGGGCCCACCTGGATCATCAAAGTTATCCCTTCATCTCAAGATCCTTCAGTTAATTATATCTGCATAGATCCATTATCCAAATAAGGGCCCACTCACAGGCCCTGGGGATTACGGTGTAGACATATCTTTCTTGGGGCCATGGCCACCCCACTGCGCCCCTGGGCAGTGGCGTGGGGACCTACCAGTTTTTCCCACATCCTTGCCAGGAATGGCTAGGACTGGATTTTCTAGTTGGAACCAAATGCATGGCATGTGTCTGATCAAGTCCAGTTAGTGAGTTTCTGTCAACAGGCTTTGCCCATTTTCCCTATTGGATTTCCATCTTTTTCAGGTTGATTTGTGGCTATTTTATGCAAAGGAGAAAATGGGAAAAAAGAATGAGATAGAGTGTCTGGGGCTGCACACAGGGATCCCCAAGCCATCCTGGAAATAACTGGAAGGGGTTCACCATGGGGTTAGCGTCTTTGTGAGGACTTTTGGGAGAAGAGCCGGAAATATGCTCGTTTTTACTAACAACATGTAGCCATATGCACTCCTGAGTCCCCCGCGTAGCTCCTGAGGGGTCTGAGGGTCATTCGCCCCAACGCCCCCGAGAGTTCAGAGACGAACGAGAAGCAGCAGCGCGAGTCAGAGCACAGTACCAACAGGTGAGCCCACCTGCTGCCTGGGTGCCTGGTGAGCCTGGCCTGGGGCTCTGCGCTCCGCCGCTCTCTCCTGGGGCATCCTGAGCTTGATGGGAGTGTCCTGTCCACAGCAAGGCTGCCCCGTCCGGTGGTCTTGTCCTTGAGGAGCAGAGCCGGTCTGCTCCCTGCAGGCAGGGAGATCCCCAAGAGGACCCACTCCCTCTCCGTGGTTGCTGTGGGGAGGCGGTTGGTCTTCCTTCTCCGGGAAGCGCGCGGCTGGGAGGGGCTGGGCTGCCCTCACGCCTGTCACAAGCACTGCCGTTCCCTGGGGGACGCGGTGCTGCGTTTCTGCAGGAGCACCGGGAGGACCTGCCAGGCGCCAGGGAGACGAGCTCACATTCCTGTCCTGCAGTGAAGCTCACGGACGCGCCCAGGAACAGGGAACTCGGCACGGTGACCCCGTCCAGGGTTCCCCAGCCCGGCCTCCTTGCCCCATGCAGAGGGGATTCTGCACTCGTAATTCTATTTCAGAGATGTAGGCACACGGGCCCGGGCACGGGGAAGGCCCTCGGCCCCGGGACTCTCACGCCCCCTGAAAACGCTGTTCATCACACAAGTTTCCCCGGGTCTCTGGGGAGAACCAACTTTTTCATCCTGGCTGACACGTCGCATCCTAAGTGCTCCCCAAAGCAAAACTCACTCCTGTCCGCAGGGCACTACAAAACTGGAACAGCCGCTATATTTAACCACCGCCACTCCACCGCACATCCTGCTGCCATGACAACCTGCCTTCTAAAATTAGAAATGCCGCTCACCATGGGGTAGCTGCCAGGGGAAGAGCTACTCCGACTGCCTCACTCAACCCTCCGGCCTGGAGCTGGGGTTCCCCGGGCCGGGCTGTGGACAGCCACCAGCCCCACGGCCTGGGACAGTCCCGCCGGTCTGCCCTCGAGCTGCCCTTGGGGTTCCCCCAGGGAGGGTGACGTGAGGCCATGCTGTGCGCCCTCTGCCCCGCAGACACCTTCCCCAGCTCCCTGGAAGCGTGAACAGAAGTGTCCCTCCAGTCACCTCCCTGTGTGCCCCTTCCTCACTTTTAGACCAGCAGCCCTGCCGGCATCTCACAGGACCCCTTACCTCTCAGGACCGACCCCCCCCTTGCTGCCCACGCAGCCTGGCCACCACCCACACAGGACACTGGTCGGGACCCTTGACCCTCGTGGCTCTCCCCACCGCCACCCACCCTGTCAGCCCGCGGAGATGTTTGCGCCCCCTGCCTCACGTGCCCCCTCCCTCCTCCCCCAGCCTTCCAGCTTCCTCCTCAAATCTTCCCTCGTCCTTGGATTACCGGCCGGTCCCCTAACAAGCTGCCCCTTAGGGACCCCTCCAGTCTCCACCTACACCACCACCCCTGGGTGCTTCTAAAAGGGGTGCCCCGGAGAGACTAAGTTCTGCTCGGCTCTCCCTGTTCCCTGCGTGGGTGAGGTTCTGGACCACTGGACCCAGAATACAGCTCACCCAGCTGTATTTGTAATTATCACACAGTAACTGATTTGGGGGGGGTTGGGGTATATAGTTCCATGGATGTTAACAGATCTGTGCCAGCGCCATCACAGTCAGGATGTGGCCATCACCCACTCCATCAGCCCAGGAACCCCTGCTGCTGCCCCTTTATAATCATACCCTCCCCCACCCCTCACCCCTGGAAACCACACCATCACTGTGTCCTTTTGAGAACAGCGTGTACATGGAATCCAGAGCCTTTGAGATTGGCTTCCTTCACTCAGCACGATGCCTTTGAGATCCGACCAGGTGGTTGCCTGCATCGTTGGTAGTTAGTGCTTTTTAGTGCTGAGCAGTGTTCCGTGATAGGGGTATACCAGTTTGTTTAACCATTCAACTATTAAAGGATATTTGGGGTTTTCCAATCTTTTGTGGTTATAAACAGAACTGCTATATACCTCCATGTACAGGTTTTGTGAACATAATTTTCGTTTATCTAGGGCAAAAACCCTGGAGAAGGATGGCTGAGTCCCAAAGTAGACACGTGGGTAGCTTTCTGTCCACTGTGGCTGTACCATTTTGCATTCCCGCCAGCCACGTGTGATTTCCCATCACTCCACATCCTCGCCTGTACCAGGCACAATCAAATCACACCATTCTAAGAGACGTGCTTGGCCAAGGTCACAGGGCTGCCACCAGGTTTTAAGGACAATGCTGTTTTCCTTGGGAATAACAGACCCTTTCATTTAACTAATACCCCGTCCCCTCATGGGCGCTAATGTTTTGCTTATGAAGAACTGGCCGAAGTTTCTAAGGTCTGTGTTTTATAGGGGATCCATCCAGGTGACCTGGTACAGATTCCTGGAGGAATCTGTCAGGATTGTCACCACCGACAAATAATAAATCTTCGCCAGTGTGGATGGCAGGCCTGGCCCCTGCACTGCTGTGCGGAATCCTCCCAACTCCACGGTGCGGGCGTTTCCTCTGAGCGGCTCGCCCAAGGACACGCAGGTTCAGGGTCAAGTTTACAGGAGGTCAAAGAAGCTGAAGTTGCCAGCCCCTGGCTCACACAGGTCCCTGCTAACGGGGACAGATCCTCGTGAGAAATGCCTTACATCTGCCTCCTGAAAAGCCATCCACCTGTTCCAGACAGAGCAGAGAGTTTAGAGTGTCACTGGCTCAAAGATCATTTACCCATGTCCACTACCCAAGGAAATGCAAAACATGCTGACCTCTCAAAGCTTGGGTATAAAAGAAATATGAGACTGTTTTTTTCTGAATTTGACAACAATACTAAAATTTCCTCTTGACGTCAAGTTGCGACGTTAAAATTAACTTTTATAAACTTTCAACTCTAAAAAAAAGTCAACCATGCTGATGGAGACTGCATTATCTTTTTATCGTCTTTATAGGAAATGATATTATGTAATTATAGGAAGAGGCCAACCAAAACTATACAGCCAAAAAATAGGCAGAGAGAAAAGTACGGCAGGCAGATAATTATTAACGATTACTGGTGTTATTCTTCTGGTTTTTGTGATGCTTTCAGTGTTTGTCAGCTTTTAAAGTACTGTCATTGGTTACAGTATTTTTCTCATTCCAAATAAATATTCACCTACATTTGTATTTGCAATTTTTCTCTCTTTCGCTTATTTGACTCCCAAGGTTGGCAAATCTTTAGGCCCTGCGCACCGGGGGGCCCCCTGCATGGGTGGGGTGTCAGAGCCAGAGTGTAGGACTTTTCTCACCTGCTCCTGACTTCACAGCAGATGCAGGAGACAGACAAAGCTGGGGGGATGCCCAGCACAGCCTCAGGGTCTTTTGATTGGGGCCAGAGCCCACAGGGCACACCTGAGCATGAGCTGGGCCGGCGGGAAGTGGCTGCTGGCAGATCTGCTGGCGATATTCTCCTCCGAGTGGGGGTGAGGGGGGCAGGTCTGTTCCTGGAGCCCCACAAGCGCTTCACTTCATTTTGTGGGCTCTTGAACATCCTGTGCCCCTGCCTGTGAGAGGCAAGCTCTCCTGTGCCAGAGAACAGGGAGGGAAGCGCCGTCCTGCACTCGAACCGTGAGCCCACCCTGCAGGGGAAGATGGGGTTTCCTCCCCGGACACAATTTCCGTCCTTCCGTCCTGATTCACAGTCACCTGGTCTTGTCATCACAGTTGGAGCAAAGCCAAATAGACGTGGCTGGGCTGTGAGGCCAGAGGGTGATTATTCTAAGCTAAAGCTGCCTTTGTCTGGTGTTCTCTGACATCCAGTGGACGCAGTTGCCAGTCCCAGTGGGCGGGGGGGTGGCCCGGCCCTGCTCTCCTGGTGGATTTCACAGGTAGTTCATCCCGGCAATGCAGCCGGAGAGTCTCGTCACAGTCACCTACCGCCGCATAACAAACCACAATTCTCAGTGCTCAAAACAATGGCAACAATTCCTTTGTTCTCGAACCTGTAATTGGAACGGGGGGTGGGGGGGATTGGGCAGCTCCCTCTGTGCCCTGGACCCCAGCTGGGATGGTTTGTGGGCGGAGGTCTAGGGTCATCGAAGGCTCCCTGTGGCAGGGCTTCTTTACAACACGCGGCTGGGTTACCAGGGCGGGGGTCCTATGAGACAGATAAGCCATCTCGTTGTGCACGTCCTGGCCCTGACGTTACGGGGCATCACTTCGGCAGCGCTGTACTCAGTGAGGCGGCCCCCAGGTCTCATGTCTCAAGAGAAGAGGAAAGAGATGGGGAACGGCAGGTTCTGGGGCAGGCGGGTCGCAGGGCCAGACGCCTGCTGTGGGGGAGGCCTGTGTGTTGGGCCCAGGTACCTTGGTGCTTTACAAGGGGGTTTTCATGGCCGGGCAGCACACGAGGCAGCTTGTTTGCCGGAGTGGATGCCCGGGGGTGCTGGTGGGAGTGTTCCAGTGACTTCCCAGGAAACCCTGGCCCAGCTCCGGCCCTGAGAGGTACAGCCCTGCAGGTGCAGACTCTGCGGGTCCCGCTTCCACAGGAGCACGTGAATCCCCCCACCCCGCTGGTGACCACTGGGAAAGGTATTCACTTCCAAGACTTGAGTCCCACACACATACAAGGAGCGGCTCTTGGGTGTTTTCAGGGTCACGATCTCAACATTGTTGCCCGATAACCCTCATGGTTGAAGGAATCAAGGTTGACGCTGTGTCCTCTGAAGGACAGGCATTCCTGTTTTGTCCCCCTCGTCTCCCCTCTCCTGCCCACCCCCCAGTTCGAGCAGGTGGTCAGCGGGGCCGTGCCTGTTGCCTCAGGGGAGGGACTGGGTTGGTGGAAGCAGAAATCATATCCCCAGTGAGACTCTGGATTTTGTTTGCAAGCCCTGAGTTTGAGTGCACGACTGGGCCCTTAGCCACAGGCACGAAGGAGAATAGTTCCCAGAGGAAGGACGGAGCTCCTCCTGGGTGCGGTCCTGGAGCAAAGGGTCTGGGCCCGGCGAGGCGAGCCTGGCCATGCCCTGTCCCACTTCTCCTGGACAGGCGGCTGGACGGCCCTCCGGCTCCCCGGGCTCGGTGGGTCCGGCGGCAGAGGTGAGCGTGTGCGACTCGTGCCTCCCTGGAACGAGAAGAGCAGAAGGGGCCCTGGCTCGGCCCGCCTCTCCCCACGAGGCGCAGCCTCCCAGGGCCCCCAACAGTCCCGCCTGCCGGGGCTCATGGCTGTGCAGTCCCCTCCCTGTGAGTCCGGACTGGACCATTGACTCGCTTCTGACGTAGGGCCCACGGCAGGAGTGATGGGATAGGCGGAACGAGACTGCAGCTTCTGCCTGGGGCAGCTCCCTCCTCCCTCTCGGCCCACCTTCACCCCTGGCGCTCGCTCTCTCACTCGAATGGAGCCAGCGGCCGTGCGAGCTGCCCTGTGGAGAGGTCCGGGCAGGCAGGAACTGAGGGTCCAGCAGCCTCACTTACACACGAGGGAGGATCTGAAATCTACCAACAACCACGTGAGCTTGGAAGTGGGATGTCCCACACTTGCCCCTTCGGATGGGATCGGAGCCCTGCTGATAGCTCGACTGCAGCGTCAGGAGACCCTGCGAGGCAGAGGCTCCCAGGCGTGCAGGGATGGATGTCTGACCCACAGAGACTGTGAGCTATAACTGATGTCTTCTTAAGCCACTAAGTTTGGGGGGGACTTTGTTTGCAGCAATCGATGACTACGTTCCCAGCTGCCAGCTGAACGCAGGGAGCTTCTCCACCTGCGGGAGGGCAGGGCAGGTGCAGAAAGCATCCCCTGACCGGGAGCAGCCAAGGTGGACGGTTAAGTGAGCGAGAAACCACAGCTACCGCAGCAGGCGGCCGAAACGCGCTCGCTGCGGCTACCGTATCATTCCGCTCCCTTCCCGGGGTGTGTGGTGTCTCCAGGCAGAAGGGCCTGCGTCATTTAGGAATAAATGAGGCTACAAGGATTAAGAGACCCGAAAGCAAAGGCTTAGACCGATGGGTGTCCTTCCTCAAGCAGCAGGCAGTTTGGGGGCAGGTGGCCGTCGGCATTGATTCTGCAGGGCCGTGATAGTCCGGGCCCCTCTCCTGCTGCCCCCGCTTGTGTCCACCTTCAGCGGGCAGTGCCAGCTGCTTGGCCTTTTTCACAAGGAAAGGAAAAGCATCCCCGGATGGGCCTGGCGAGCTTCCACTGTTTGTCACTGGTCAGTGCTGTGTCACTCGGTAGCTCCTGGCTTTATCCCCCAGAGTAGAAAGAGGGTCTTCTCAGCTGATTTCCCCCCAAATGCAGCATCCTGGCCTTGCTGGATGCACCCTCTTCCTGCTGACGCCTTATTCTTCTCCAAGCAGCAAAGAGGGGTGTTGCCTGAATACCTGATTTCTAGTCAAGGTTCAGAACTTGACTTTGTTTGTGACTTTGGCCGATTTTCTTTGCTTCTCTGGGCTCTGGTTTTCCCAGGGAAAAAGCCGAGCAGCACAGTCAGTTAAGGTCCCTCCAAAGTCATCTTAAATGTGACACGGATGTGACGTTCTCGTGTATGAGGAGGCCTGGTTGGGACCTGTCTCAGGACTTGCTAAATAATCTGGAAATTTCAAGAACCATGGAGAATAGGAGGCCTGGGAAGAAATGGAAAAGGAAGCAGAATAAATAAAAGTTTAAGAAACTAGATTATTTCTCAGAAGGAAGAGGAGCATTTGGGTAGAAGCAATCTATTTTATCAGAAAAAAAAGGCTCATTGGGGAAGACTAGAGGTGAACTTGAGGGCGGAAATCCCTCTGGTTGGGGGACTCTGGGCAGCAGTGTCCTCCCAGGTGATGGGGGGAAGGATGGTGACATGAAAAAGGTCCATATGGCAGAGACAAGAGCCGCCAGGATCAGCTCTGCAGATTCCCTCTGCATCAACTAGAATTTCTCTTGGGCCAAAAGACATATTTGCTGTGAAGGCGAATCTGGCTGAGGATACCTCCACTTGCTTGTGTTTCTTTAAGTATAATTTCAACGTCTGGGCCAGGTGAGTCCTCCCCTCCCGCACCCGTGAGCAGGTGGTGCTTCTCCCACAGGCAATGGTCTCACCCCACCATCTCCGACAACCTGCACTTCTCCCCCAGAAGCTACATGTCCTGCAGATGTACCGACTCCCTGAACAGCCCTGCTCTCTCCGTTTTCCAGATTTGTACGGCAGACTTTGCTTTGTAAGTGTTTCTGCACACACTTTTGTGTGACCTTGCTGGCATGTCCTGGGAGGTCCAACCCCTTTTTCTGAAGCTCCCACATGGCTGTGCACCTGGACCATGGCAGGAGCTCACGGCGCTCCTGTCGGACCAGGTATCAAGTCACGAGGCAATGCGGCTGCTCTGGACAAGCCCTGACGTTGTTCTCCAAGGTCACAGGCAAACACAGTGAGCCAGCAGGAGAGGTCAGCTACGCCCACTTCTGTGGCTCTGGGGAAAGTGAAGGAGTTGGTTGACACACACATCTGTCCGGGGGACACGGGTCCCCATCGCTATCCAGGGAGGCCTTTGCCAAGTAACGTCTTCTTTCTCGGACCGTGGGGCCTCTGTCTTAGATGTGCCAACTGCTGAAAGAGATCCAACGTCACTTAGGACTAGGGAGCATCCAAGGTTGAAAACGAAGGACCCATGACCCTGTCCACTGCCCGGGGGACAAGGAGGCCCTGCCATCCGCTGCAGGTCGTATATGCCACAGCGTGGATGGCCGGATTGACACCAACCAGCTTCTTGCAGGGTCGGAAGTAACAGACAAAACCTCAGGCTGGGCAACAATCTTAGGACAAAATCTCCAGCTTCGTGTGAACCAAGCTGACCTCAGGGTCGGAGGAAGCAGTCACTGTGCCTGCGGTGGCGCCCCGAGCACCACACACAGCCAACCCAGTTTTGGGAAGGGGTGCAGGTACCATCCCATTTTCTAGACGAGGAAACCAAGACCCGGAGACGGGAAGTGGCTCGGGAGTTCATACTCAAGGTGTCAGGACAGCCTGCAGACCCCGAGGTTCTGTGGCCCAAGGGACCTCTTCGTGGGGCTCCGGCTGTGATTTTAAGGGGTGGGTGGGGTGGGTTGCTTTTTCTCCCCCACCCCGCCCTGGGGCAAATTCTCCCAACCTGACCTGCCCTTCCCCACCTCCTCCTGCCATCCTCCTGCCCTCCCGCAGGGTCCGCACGTGCGAGGCCTGGCCGTGTGGCCCCAAGGACCCCCAGGCTCCAGGCAGCATTTCGCCGTGGCTCTTGACTTGGCCACGAAGACTTCTCCATCCTCCAGGAGACAGCTGAGTGGCAAGGCCCGTCTCTCTCTCCCTCTCGCCCGCTTCTTTCCCCCTCTCTTCCGCTGGCTCTGTCTCTCTCTCTCTGTGTCTCTGTCTGCCTCTGTCCCTCTGTCTCTCTTTCTGCCCAAATCACAGATTGGTGAACTTAGTAACTGATTGCTGTTATTTTAAATCTCCCAGCTCAGGAGGGACGGGCCGCATATCAGCAGGTACCTAGAACAATATGTCAGCCCATTTCACAGGTTCAAATTCATCTGCTTTATTGAGTGCCTCCTGGGGCCAGAGCTGCCTTCCCCTCACTCTCTCTTTGCCCAAGACCACGGGGCAGTAGACCTGCTGGACAAAGCCTCCCTGCGTGGCGGGTCCGTCCCCTACACCCCCCGTTCAGCTGCTTACAGGAGGAGTGTTTCCAGGTGTTTCGCTGCGGTGTCCGTGGGGAGCAGGGTTAGGCGGGGGAGCAGACGAAGGTGCGTGGAGGAGACCCAGGAGCCTTGTTTATTCCCAGTGCCCTTGGCTCTGGCTGAGGGGCAGGTTTTCAGGGCAGCCCCATCTGGCCGTCGCTGCCCGTGGCAGGGACGGTGTCCATCGCCCCAGCCCGCGGGAGCACTGAGAGGTGGTGTGTCCTGTGTCCTCTTGTTCACCACGACTCCCTGCTGGCGTCAAGCTGTCCTTCCCTCTCATGGGTCCAGGAGCTGGCTGCGGGCAGGGCTATACCATCTCTGGGCACCTGTGACCCAGCGAGAGGCACTGGGTACCTCTAAGCTCTCATGCGTTCTGTAGACCCTCCAGCTGGCGGGTGAAGGGTTCAGCCTCACTCCAGGCCACGGTCGAGCAGTAACGTGAGGGTGCATTGCAGCCAGCCTAGCAGAGACAGGCTTGCGTGATTCAGCGTGGGGAGCGTAGCTTGTTCTCAGTGTTGCCCCCTTTCGCAAGACATGGGGAGGGAGGCTGCTCCCAGGGGCAGCCGCGCCCCGAAGTGGCCCAGACCTGCCCCCCCAAGTCCGTCCCCGCCTCCCTCTCCTCCTTCGCTGACTCAGCTTCCCCGGAAGGTTGCCTTCAACTTCCCATCTGCTCCCACAGCCTCATCGGCTGGGGGCAGCCAGTTCAATCAAAAGAAAAGCAGGACAGATGCTGTAGGTGACATTTTCTTGGCAATCCCGGGAGAAAAGAGGAATCTGGACCCACAAGAAGTGCTGTGCGCAAGTGAGGAGCTGCCCCCCGCCCCTCAGCCGGGGTCTGAGCCGGGGGCTGATCGGGGACCCCCCCGAGGGGGTGGGACGGTGCCGTGGAGGGCCCACGCCAGGCCCGTCCTTCGTGGTCCTTCTCTGGGCGCTCACGCCGTGCGTGCCCGCATTCTCACATTGATTTGGTTTCACACTGGCTGTTGGCAAAGATGAACCAAAGGCATATCCAAGAGGAAACCACATCAGATACTGCCTACTGGGGGAGGAGGTTCAAAGTGAGCCAGAATCAATGAATTTCACCCAACACCTTTTGTGTCTGAACATTCCTGTTACACGTGTGTAGTGGGTCCAAAAAGTCTCTCTCACCACAGTCACACGCCAGGGAGCGGGTGCCTTTGTTTCCGCGTCACTGCTTGGGTCTCGCTCCAGGGGCCCCGCCAGCCCCTGGGCCAGCCTCGCTCTGATCATCCCAGAGATCAGCCCCTGAGGCAGAAGTTCGGCCCCTCAGATGGCATCTCCCTCCCTCCCGCCACCCTCTCCCTGATGGTGGTGCACCCACGGGGGCTGGGGTAGTCGGCTCAACAGACGCCGTGGCTGGGGAGGTGGAAGGGACCGCCGGGCCTTGGATGAAGTCTGGAGCTTCGACGGCCTCGGATGGGCGTCCCGCCCCTGGGTGTTTTCCCGCGTCTCTGCGGGAGCCGTGGCTGGTTCCCATGTGCTCTGCTCTCTGCCCCACGGGCTCCTGTTTTCTGTTGCTTCTTTTACCCTCCGGGGCCTCTGGGTCTGGGTCCCTATGTACCTGTAGGACCGGTGACGACCTCGGGTGGCCAGGTATGTGTGCCTGGGGGCCCCCCCGCCCGCTCAGCGAATGCTCAGTAATTGCCCAAAATTGCATGTCCCAACACACAGCCACATGCTAACGTGCTATTTGACCACTGGAGTTCCGTTATGACAGACGCATTCAGGGAAACCGCAGCTGGAACAGCGCGGAGCCCGTCGACGCAGCCCTGGGCCTGGCAGACACTGGCTCCTAGGCTCGTGGGTGCTGAGAAGAGGCTGCGGGACAGACGGCACCGCGCGGTGGTGACCCGGGCGCCATCTGGCACGGGCCACCCTCAGACCGAGCCACGCCAGCAGCAGCTTGGGAGGCGGCGGCCCCAGGAGACCCCTCCCCGCCCCACCTCCAGCATCCCGTGGCCTTCGCCGCTCCTGAGAACCGCGGGCTGGGAGCAGCGTTCGGAGCTGGAGGAGGTCCAGAATTGCAGGCACGGGGGTGTCTGGAAACCCCTCCCTCTTTTCACAGACGGAGAAGCTGAGGCAGAGGAAAGTGCAGGCGGAAGCAGGCCCGAGGCTGACTGCCATCCAGGACCGTTTCCACTGCGAATTCTGAACGCCCAGCAGCATTTAAAGCTTTACTGAGGTATAATTTACATGCCATAAAATGCACCCATCCTAAGTCTACAATTTCATGATTTTGAGTAAACTCACAGATTTGTGAAACCGGCGTCACGCTCCAGTTTTGGGACATTTCTGTCACGCCCCAAATGCCCCTCCAGCCTTTCCGAGGTCAGGCCTCCACCGCGTCCACCCTCAGCCCCAGACACTGCGGGTGGCTTCCCGTCTCTCCCGGTGACACTGAGTGGACGAGAGGCGACACATCCGAACCCCAGCTGGTGGTCAGGCCGGTGTCTCTGGCCATGATCTGTGCAGTCCACAAAAGGGGCCCCTGCAGCTTGGTGGTCTGCAATCTCCACCCTGAACCGCGGGAAGGAAAGTGGTCATGCAGAGGGGCGGGCGGGAGCTGTGAACAGGGCCCTGGGGCCGAGCGCTGTGCCCTTAGGAAGGCTGTAAATTACACGTTCGTCCCTCCCCAAACACAAAAGCAGACATCCATCTCCTGCAGGGCTGCTGAATTCTGCCAAGCAGCAAACAAATCACAAACACCGCCACCAACGGGAAGAGAAGGGAAAATTATAACGTCGGGCATGGCGGCCTTTGTGCCAGGAAACACGCTGTCGGGAACCGAGGTGGGACTCAGGGCCCATCACACCCCTGCGAGCTGGGGGCTGGAGGCCCCGCAGAGGCCTTGCCCCTGCAGGCAGTCCTGGCAAAGCCCCCCAGAGCCTGCCCACGTGAAGCTCAGGCAACAGGAGCAGGGAGCGGGGCCAGGGTGACGCACGGTTCCCGTGGCACCGCGAGGGACGTATCCCAGCTGAAGGGTGAGCACAGAAAGCTGCCTTTGCCACCTCTGACTGCGGCCACCGCGGACGTGCCCACACCTGCCTGCCCCGCCCCTCGCCCAGCAGGGTTCGCATGTACCCTCTGCACAGTGGCGTGGCCCAGGCTGACAACCAGGGAAGGGGAGAGGGGCACCAGCCTTAGGCACACGGAGCCCAAAGCCTGCACACCAGACCCCCTCGCGAGTCACCAAGCCCCGCTTCCCACCCCCTCAAGGTTAGGAGTGGTCGTGGGACTCGTTCTAGCGAACAAACGTGAGCATGCGTGGTGGGCCCACCACTAAGCCTCCTCCCATCCCTGCTGGCCGGGCCCCGACCAGGGAGACCCGGACACAAGGAGATGGAGAAGGCACAGCCCTTGGCAGCTTGGGGGCCAGATGCCCCCATGGAACGTGGGACCTGCCACCACCAGCCGGACTTCCGGGGCAGGATCTGCATTTCACTGTGCTGAACCACTGGGGCTTCTGGTTTTGCCTTTACGAGAGCCTGTGCTGCATCGCCTTGTTACCTCCTCTGATCCCGCAGGGCCCCCTCTGCCCGGGACACGTACCCCAGCCCCCCGGGCCAGAAACGGAGTCTGCCAGCATCCCGGTGCTAGAGCCCAGCGGTGACGGGTCAGGCGCCCGCGTCCGGTCCTGCGCTGCCGCTTCTGCAGGGGCCTCCCTTGAGCCTCTGTGCCTCGGTTTCTTCTGTAAAGTGGAGATCAGAGCAGATCCTTCCCTCAGAAGGGTCGGCGGGAAAACTAAACCGTGCTCACCCTGAGATGTGTGCGCAGCTGCGCCAGCCCCGGAGGAGCTGCCAGGCAGGGAGCTGGCGCTGTGCTCTGTCCAAGGGGGGAAGGCGCGGGCGGAAGCAACGGCGCCTGCTGCCCAGCCGGGCTGTGAAGACCGACCTGAGCCTGCACTTTTCCAGAGAGTTATTCTTCCTCCCATTCAGGGCCCATCTGCTCGATTGAACAGGCAATCGGGATCACCTTGTTCACTTGCGCCAGAGCCCCTGGCCCTCAGTCCCAAAAGGCCTCCTGCTCTGGGCTCCAGTGCAAGAGAAGGAGGCAGCAGGTCTGCCCACCGTCACGCTGGTTCTGCCTCTGTTGCTTGGGGTCCCTGTGGACTTGCTCCTCACTGCCCAAGGGACCCCGCCTGCTGCAGCAGGGCATCTTCCTGGGCCACAGCTCTGGGTTCCACCGTGTGGGGGCTCCACCCTCAGGCTCAGATGTTGCTCCGGAGGTGTGGCCACGGCATGGGGCAGTTCCCAGCTCCAGTAAGCCATCCAGTAAGCTGTCCACCCTCAGCTCAGGGCTCACCAGGCAAGACGGTCCTGAGGAGGTCCTTCAGGACCCTTGGTCTCTATTTCTATCAAGGCACCGGAGCCAGAGCTATCTCAAGAATCAGAGAAGATTTTACACTATTGACATGGGGAAGGAAGGGGCTGGAGACTTGCCCCCTTTCCTCCCAGGTCTGCAGGGCAGGCAGTGTCTATCGGGCATCAGGGGTCCCTGTGTACAGAGCTGTCTTCGCATTTTAGGCGCCAGTGACTAAGAGGAGCTATTCAAGCTTCCAGGGGAGTCACAGGCATCTGTGTCCCAAAGGACGGTCCACATCCACCTCGACCTACGAGTGCCTAGAGACTTCTCTTTGCTTCATGCCTCCTCAAGGCCCCTGGCGACAGGAAGAGTGGTGGAGGGAGGGCGGGTGAGTCAGTCAGTCCTGGAATCCCTGAATTAAGTCCCTCGTGGGGCATCCAATGGGAGTTAGGGTAGGTGCCCTGGCTCCCAGGAGAAGTGCCTGGGCTGCAAGCTGAGACTTGGGAGGGTTCTGGGCTCAGTCAGACGTTCCTGAAAATGGAACAAGAAGCGGCACAGGAGATGCTCAGGAAGACGAAGTTTATTATACTCACAGGTCCCAGAGGCAGGTCTGCAGGGCCACGCGGGGAGCACCGGGGGGTCAGGAGGCAGGAGGGGCAGGATAAGCCACCGCCTTTCTTGGAGTTTCTGGAGGAAACGCAAGGCAGGGCAGGGTGACAGCCTAGGATAGGCTTGGATGGACAACTCCTGAGGCTTTGGGACACAGGCTGGCCCCTAGCTGCCTGGCACATGGCCCTGTGGTGATGCAGGCAGAGGACCGCTGCCCCCTGGGGTACCTGGCAGAGAGACGACGTGTGGGTCTGCGCAGGGCAGTTGGTGGACGGGGTATCATCCCGCCTGGGCCCTTTGCTGTCGGAAGGAACAGGCCGGCCCTGGGAGGGGTGGTCTCTGTCCAGCCAGAAAGCGTTTTAAGATGTCAAAACATCATAATGTACAGAAAATCAGAAACAGAAACAGTACAGGGGGTCATCGGAAAGACCGAACTCAGGTGTGGCCTGGGATGTGGCGGGAGGGAGCTCTGGCCGTGGGGCGGGGAGGCTCCACCTCCCCCCCCAGAGGCCGACACAGGCTGGGTGATGCTGGGAGGAAGCTCTGGACCCCAGGGACCTGAGTCTTAACTTGTGAACATAAATCGGATGCTTAAGTCACCGATTTGACCTTGGCTGTCTTGTGTGTAAGGTGAGTGGGTTCAACAAGGTTTTCTCAGGCGTGCCTTTTGGTTTAGGTGGCCTGCATGAGTGCCCGGTCGCTGCTGTAACAAAATGCCACAGAAGGACCACAAATTGAAGTGGATTCTCTCACAGAGGGAGGGGTCTGAAGTCAAGGTGCCGGCAGGGTTGGTCCCTCCGGGAGGCGTTCCTTGGCCAGTGGCCGCCTCCACTCCCGTCTCTGCCTCCGTTGTCTGTGTCTCCTGTGCTCTCCTCTGCTCATAAGGACACCAGTCCCTAGACGGAGGGCCCACCCTAGACCCAGGATGATCTACTCTCACCATCCTTAGCTATTTACATCTGCAAAGATCCTATTCTTAAATCAGGTCACATTGTGCAGGTCCTGGTGGACATGATGTCTCACCTCGCTTATGACCCCGAGGAAGCATCAGCAGTCCCCTGGTGATGAAAATGGTGGATTCGGAAGGTTAGTCCATAACCCCACGGAACTGGAGCAGGGAGGATGCTGTCACCTGGGTGTGGGGCGGTGGGGACCACCCTAATGTGGGGGCAGAGGGAAAGGTCAAGGGGGACCCTCTGAGGAAGGGACAGCAGGGCCTGGGACCCTGAAACACCAGCGCCAAGATGGATGAGTCATGTTTCAGGTCTCCACCAGTAGAACCACCTGAAGCTACAGTTCTGAGTTGGAGACACTTTGCAGAATCAGGCAGAACCAACTAGGATGTCCTTCCCTTTCAGAAAAGGAGGAAAGAGGGGCCAAGGACAAGACTGGGCTCCAGATCCAGGACCCACCTCTGCGAGGCCCCCACTGCAGTCTCCAGTCTGTGGTTTTAGCTTCTCAGGTGTTCCTGGAGGATGTGCACACATTTGGGGACCATCCTTCCACCCCTCAAACTGCAGTGTCTGGACACTTCTGTCCTCTCAGCCCTAAAAGAAGTTGTTCAGAGGGGCCTGGCCCAGGAACAGACGTGGGGTTTCCTACACGAGCAGAAGGGGAAATCTGCCCTGAGGAGCCAAGTCAGACCTAGACCCGCCTGACCGTTTTCTCTGAACCGGTGTCACCCTGTAAGCAGGAGGACACCCCACAGAGGCTCCCGGGAGAGCAGGGCTGGGGGCAACAGCCAGGCAACCACAGGCCTCACACGAAGCTTGTGGACAGATTTGTTCACCTCTGTACTTGAAAACCACAAGCCCCATCTTGGACTGGGTACCATGTTAATAAACCCAGAAAGTCAGATTCCCGGGAGCACAGTCACGCATTTCCTTTAGCTGCTTTCACGGGATACACAGAGAACCTGTAACTACCTCGTAAAGGGCGCTCGGCCACTGTGTCCTCCAGTGGGACATAAAAAGATGGTAGCTTTCTAGACCTCAAACATTAGCCTTGTGAATTCTCCAGAAATGCTCTGAAGGCCCATAATGCTGGGAAAACAACTGCAGATATTTTTTACGGCAACTCCATCCTCCTTCCAAGTCTTAAAGCCACTGGGACCCCTGCCCTGCCGGTCGCTCACAGACCGCAGCTCTTTCATGATGGAAGGACTTTCTTTTTATTGCACCTTGGTTGACCAGTTTGAGCTAGGGTCCATTCAAACGTCATGGTAAAATCCTGAAAGGTGAGGCGCAAAAGCAGCCCAGGCAGCGGAGAGAGAGGCTCTGTGGGAGCAGCTGGGATTTAGTTTCACGCCAGCGAATATGGCCCCAGAACCCAAGACCCTTCCTGGGAGTCTTTACACAACACCCAGCAGCCGATGGGAAGTGGGTCTGGTCTGCACCTCTGCCACTTACAGGACCTCAGTCCAGTAGTGACCTTCTCGAAATTCCATTGCACATCTTCAAAATTTAGAATTAATAAAATTGCTGTGAGATCCAATTAAATGAGATTTAATTGATTCCATGTCAGTCATCCTCCTGAGGGGGGCCGCGGGGTCAAGATGGTCCCAGGACAGAGCAGAGATGAGAGAGAGCACTGCCCTGAGCGTCAGCAGGCCCTGAGGGTGGCCAGCTGTGGTCCTGGCGGGGCTGTGGGCGAGCCCAGCCCTGACTGGGGGAGCCTCCCTTCTGACCATCAGGGGCTCCATTTCTTCTCCTCTAGAAACAGAGAATTAGTTTATCTCCTATGTCTCCAAGTTTTCCATCTTTGCCTTTTTCTCCCTCCTTCTGGAACATTTTTCTCTACCGAGATTTCTGGTGCGTGTTTTGTCGCTTTGCTTTACGACTTGACGAGCTCATTTTCCTTCCCAGGAGCTGCTCCCTCCTCGCACCATCCTCTTCTCATTTCACGGATGCTCTGGCCTCTGTCATCACCGCAGAGACGGACTGCACCTTCTTCAGAACTTTCCCCTTGTTCCCTGTATGGTCTCCATTTCCCTCAGGCTGAGCCCTCTTTATTTTTCTGGGTCTTTTCCTTTCTGGTGCAGGCTTTCTGAAATACATGAACGGACAACCCAGGACACCGGATATTTGAAAGACTGAAGCAAAGGAAATACCAGCTGGGGGCAGGGGTCTGATTGATTGATGCCAGAAAGTGGATGGTGGGGACAATTTATATGGGGACACCAATAGCCACACAAGCTATTTGGGCCTCCCGTTTACTCAATAAATATTGAGTGCCAGGCTCTGTGTCCTAAACAATTCACTTCATTTCTTTACAGAAAAGCTGGCCCTCTGTTTTGCTTGCGGAGAGGAAAGCCTGTCTGATAGGAGTTCTGTGTCCGGGGCTAGAGGCGGGGCTGGGGAGGTGGATAGCTGGCCACGGAGGAGCCCTGTCTCCTCGTGCCGGGCCTGGAGTGTTCTAGAAGCAGCATCCTCCAACCCGCTCTGCCGCCACAGGCCATCGCCTGCCCAGCACCCGCTTTGCTGCCGTGAGCTCATTTCCCTTCCCTGTGTTGGTGCTGTGAGGTAGGGGAGGGGGGTGAGCAGGGTGCCTGGGAGGAGGGCTGGCTTTGCTGGGCCTGCCCGGACCCTCCTGCTGGGCTCAGCTGTGTACCAGGACACCCTGGGGAGCATTTTATTTATTTGCTTATTTATTTATTTATTTGCCTTTTCACACTATGCTTTTAATTTTTTTTAATACGTAGTTTTGTATTTATTTATTTTGTTTAACAGGGCTATAGCTGCTTCATAATGTTGCGCTAGCTCCTGCTGCACGGCGAAGGGAACCAGCCATATGTATACACTTATCCCCTCCCTTTTGGATTTCCCTCCCACCCAGGTCACCACAGAGCACCCAGCAGAGTTCAGGGGAGCCCTTTAGGATTCTCCCTCAGGCTGGAGAAGCTTCACCCTGCCCCCCAGGGGAGGTAGGGGCAAATAGGAGGTGTGTCTCACCCACAGGAATCCTGGTGCAACCCCTGCAGGACCACCTGGGCTGGACTCCTCTTGGGGGCTGAGACCCCGGCAGGGTCTGTGGCAGTGGTCAGGGAGCTCTCCAACCGTGCTAAGATTGGGTTTCCAGTCCAACCGAGGCTTCTGATGTGTAGCCTGGGAATGTGGGTCACGTCCCGGGCCTCAGGGTCCTCATTTTAAGCGGAGGATAAGAGGCGAGGTGGTGGCTTGGGAAGCCGTCCGTAGCATCCGGCTTGTGGCAACCTCTGAACAAACGCTTGCTGAATGAATGAATGAATGAGCGAAGCACTGGTGTGTTGAGCTGAGTTGGGACGGAGCGTGACAGGGCCCTCCTGGTGTTTCTGCAGCTGGTTTAAATGGGTTACGTTCAGAACCTGGGAGGGCGGCCCAGCAGACGCCCCAGAGCTTGCTGTTACCCTGGATAATCAGTGGCCTGGTAAACAGGAGCCCGTGTGGAGTCATAAACATGAGCTTAATGGGCTTTCAGTGAGCCTTGGGGGGCGCAGGGAAGAAAAGGGGCTCCAGGGCCAGAGCGACGGCCGTCAGGAAGAACTCTCACCACCCAGAGCCTGCACGGCCTGCTGTTGTCCCCGCACTATCCCCTCGCTGCCCCCAGGGCTCTTCACACATCACCCCGGGGGCTCTTCACACATCACCCCGTCTCACGCAGCCCTGGGAGGGGAGCTACAGCCACTCACTGACAGGAACTGAGGCCCGAGAGGTGAAAGCACTGTCCCCGAGGCCAGAGCGTGAGGGGCAGAACTGGATGTGGACGCAGGCCTCCGAACCAAGTCCAAGTGCTTACCCCCTGGACTGAGTGATCAGCTCGATTCTGCTCCATCCAGGGCCCCTCCTGCCCCTGGGGAACAGGCATGTTTAGAGCAGCCTCTTCCAGCCCCGTGGCCCCGGGGATGCCCTCAGGGATGCTTGGTGCCGGGAACCTGGGTGTGAGGCCGGCACCCGATCAAGGGCAGCAGGGTAGCTTCACCCACTCTGCCCTGAGCCCACCAGGCTTAGCCTGGCCCCGGCGTCCAGAAAAACAGCCCCTCTGGCTCCATCCCTTCAACTGCGTCCTGTACTTCACCCGCAGCCCAAGTCAACCGAGTCACCGCTAATCTGATTTCAGTGGGTTCCCAGTCCCTGATGGGGCCTCACTGGGCAGCACTCCCACAGGGATGGGGCCCTGCCCCCAGCCCATCCGCACACTCTCTGTGTCAAAACCCACAACCTTGCAGTAGACTTCCCGCCTCGGCCAATCCTGAGAAGGGGACATCCCCAGCTCTGTGGCCACGGACCCCTCACCTGCCATAGTTCATCCTCACCCTGCAGACCTGGTCCCAGCCTCCAGAGCGTGGTGCTGGGGGGCCCTGGAGAGCCGGCAACTCCGGTCCTGCTGCCGCCGGCCAAGAAGCCTCCCTCCCTCTGAGACATGCCACAAGGGCCAGCTGAGCCTGGTGCCTGGACCCCGTAAGGGTCAAAGAGCAATGACCACCACCATCTAACTCGTAAACCCCGTCCCTGCTCGAGACGGTCTCGTGGCCCCGGGGCCCCGCCTGCGGGAATGCACGGCAGGATTGTGTGCGCCCTGCACCCGCGGCTCTCGGTGGTGCTTTCTCGGGGTGCGTGCCGAGGAGCCTGGGAGTTTCATGCTGGGCCCACCTTGCCCCTCAACTCCACTAAAGGGCAGGACACCGGGTCTGGACCCACCGGGACCCCTAGCGCCTGGTAGACACTTATCGCTCTTTGCAAAACAGCTGGAAACCACAGAGCCAAGGCAGCTTCCTGGTGTCAGTCAAGACCCTGCTCCTCTCTCCTTATTTTAAGTCTCCGTTAATAGTTTCTGGGACACCAGACAACTTAAATCATGTAAAGGTGGATTTTAGGAACACCAGAAACCATCCAATATAGACCCTGCAGAGGGAGGCCCAGAGAGTCCAAGAGGGCTTCCCAAGGCCACACAGCTGGTTAGCCACAGAGCAGGCCGAGGTCCAGGCTCCCAGCCTGGCCACCCTGTGTCAGGCTGCCCCCCACCAGCCTGAGCCCAGGCGGCCCCTGGAGCGCTGTTTCTCATGTGGGTGAATCCAATTCTGCAGAGCTGACAGTTCCACGGCAGGAACCTGGCAACTGCAGCCTCCCCTGCCTTTGACCTGCCTCGGGTCAGGGGTGTGGGTGGATCCAGGCAGCTCTACCTGGCCTGCTGTCAGCACTTCATCCCCCAACCCTGGCTCCCGGGAACGGCCGTCCTTGAACTGGGCATGCCGGTGGTGTAAATCACTTCCAGGCAGCTGGATATTTGGTTTCCAGGTTGAATTTAGGCCTGCGCTGTGACTTGCAATCAATGGAATACATTTTCCCTGTCGAGGGGAGGAATGGCCTTCCCTCTGAAGTTAAAAGGAGGAAGAAAATTGCTTTTCTGATGTTCTTTGAGATAAGCTGGAAAGCGCCCAGTGGGGTGAACAGGAGGCTTTGGTTGGGTTCCACCTAGGCCACCAGCCCTGGCCCCAGCCCTCCGCCCATCGCGGCCCCGCCCTGGGGCCGAGGCAGTAGGGGCCTGGGATCCCAGGGGCAGGTGACGAGGCCCAGCCTCTGCTCAGGCACTGGGCCCAGTGGTTTCCCAGAGCTGGAGGGTGGAGACTTCACAGCTGCCATGGTCACCGGGTGAGTGGTCTGCACTACATGCTGGGAGGGGGGTGTCAAACGCAGGTCCAGCCAGGTCTGACAGCCTGACCAGCCCTCTTGGGGGACCACAGGCCCTTCCCTGGATGTACACAGAGTCCAGGTCAGCTGGGATTGCTGGGTGAAGACCGCTGGGAGGCTGTTGTCTGGGAAAGGGGGAAGGTTCTCCTGGGCAGTGACTTCAGCTGGCCTGCAGATGCCCCTTTCTTGGGGCCCTTGCTCTGCGTTTTAACAGCCTTTTGGTCAAGTCCAAAGGAGAGGAGGAAAAGCTGGTCAGGCCTCACCCTCAACCACAACAACAGCAGCCCTGCTGCTCTGGATTTCTGACCTCTTTCTCTCTCTGGTCCTGAGGCTGCAGGAGGCTGTGTTAACACCTGAAAAGATCCCAGAAAGTGACGCATGCAGAGCCCTGCCCCGGTGAAGAGAGCATCATTTTGGATGTGAATGAGACCCTCTTGGTCTCGTCTCTCACCAAGTAGAGCAGAGATGGGGGACATCTACAACCATGGTCCTCCCCAGACAAGCAGAAGCCCAGATCCCAGACCAGAACTGGACATGGCGCCCGGGGGAGGGTGGCACAGGCAGAATGTGGGCCTGGGAGGTGAGAGTCCAGGTCGAAAGCCGGCGGGCAGTCCAGCCAGGGTGCTGGTAAGAAAGGGCTGGGTGGAGGCAAGCCCCAGAGTGAGGTGACCATGTGGAAACGAGGTGGCTACCGCTGTCGTGAGAATGATGTACGAACCAACAATCGTGATGACAACTAATGTTTCCTTCACTCAACACGTATTTCTGAGACTCTATCGTGTGCCGGAAACAACTCAGGTGCTGGAGTGGTCTCACGGAAACCAGGTGAAGCAGGTAGAGTGACTGAAAGGCACAGCCACGGTTGACCCCTGAGCAATGGGGACACTGAGGCCTGGGATGGGTCCCTGCTGCTGAGACAGGACTAGGATGCCTGCCCAGATCTCCTCCTTGGTCAAGCGGGCAGGGGCTGGGGGCCCAGTCTCCTGGAGAGCAAAGGAAAGAGAGCCAGACAGGCAGAGAGGGCTGGGCTGAGGTGAGAACTGTGGGAATCACACCTTTGCATGAGGAGTTCTCACCTCAACATGTGACTCAGTCTCAGAGATCACCTGCCTCTGAAACCGAGCAGGACCCTCTGCGGCCTTCCTGGAGACAGACCCCTGTGTCTCCCACCTCTTGGTTGTAGAAAAGCTTTATGCCTTCCTGAGTCCCAAAGAGCAAGTTAATCAGAGAAGTGAGGGAATGCAGAAACAAGGAAGGCAGTCAAGCAAGACAAAATAATCATAGTTTATCCATAAACAAAGTCAAGGACTTTTAGTTCCTCCTCAAGGGCTATAGATAATGTTCTAAGCTTTATCCTTTGAGCTGTTTTGCAGACACTGAAACCTCTCAGGTGGAGGAAGTTAACTGCATGCTGACCACCAGCACGTAGACCCCAGACTGGTTGGAACCAGAAGGTTGATGATTGAGATTCCCAAAACATTGCCCTGTTACCTCACCACCCACCAATCAGAAAATTGTGCACAAGCTGATCATGCACCCTGAGACCCTCGCTCTCACTCTCTCTTTAAAGACCCTTCCCTGAAAGCCATGTGGAGTTCGGGTCTTTTGAGCATGAGCTGCCCATTCCCCTTGCTGGGCCCTGCAATAAACACTGTACATTCCTTCACTACAACCTGGTGTCAGTAGATTGGCTTTGCTGTATGTCAGGCAAGCAGATACGAGTTCAGTTCAGTCACACCCTCTGCCCCAAACCTTTCAAGAGTAGGGTGACTAGTACCCACCCCCAGCAAGACTCTCTCCTCCACCAAAATTCAGTCAGGCCCCTCTGAACCATCTTGTTCTCTAGGCCCTGAACTTGGACTTCTGTGTTTGTCTCTCTATTGCCTAGTTTTAGCAAGAATCCTGCTAAGTTACTTTATGGAGAATCACCCACCCTCAGTATCTGACCAATTCCTCATCCCCACCACCCCCCAGGTGATGTCTGATCACCCAGGGCTGCCTTGAGCAAGAGTCCTGTTGAGTTAGGTTAGCCAGAATCCCTCTCACCCCTGATGTTTCCTCTTAGTAATTTTCTGTCCACCAACCTTCCCCACCCCTTCAAACCTGCTCTTTGCTGTAATTCCCCATTTGTCCAGGCTGTATTTGGAACTGTGCCCAGTTCTACCCTTTCTCCACATTGCAATAGTTCCTGAATAAATTCTGTTTTTACTGCTTTAACTACTGCCCAGCTCTGGGTTTTCTCTAATAGCCTTTTAGGGACAGCAATACAGGTTCTCACACCTGAAACGGGGTGCAGTGCATGGTGTGGGCAGCAGGGAACTCAGTCTGGCCAGTGGGAACAATGGTAGGCAGCCAGTGAGAATGCTGCTGTCCTGATGTCCACTGGTGTACCAGACACTTGTGCTGTGACCTGTGGTCCTTGCAGTGGACTTTGAGATGCCCAACACCAGCAGACTACCATGCAGGAGGGAACATGGGGATCTGAAAGTTAGTGACAAGAAATATCTTGCTGTAGCTTGAATGGTGTCCCCTAAAAGATATGTTCAAATCCTAGTCCCTGGTACCTGTGGATGTGACCTTATAGGGTCTTTGCAGATGTGATCAAGTCAAGATGAGGTCATACTGGAATAGGGTGACCCTAAAACCAATGACAGTTGTCTTTATAAGATAAAGGAGAGAGAGATTTGGTTACCGGGACAAAGGGGACACACACACACAGAGAAGAAATCTGGGGGAAGACAGAGGAAGAGATTGGAGTGATGTGTCTACAAGCCAAGGACGGCCAAATGTTACTGGCTGTCACCAGAAGCTGGAAAGAGGCCTGAAACAGACTGTTCCTCAGAGTCTCCAGAAGGAACCAAGCCTGCTGACACCTTGATTTCAGACTCCTGGCCTCCAGAACTGGGACAGAGTGAATGTCTGCTGCTGTAAGCCCCTCCACACACACACCACTTGTGGTACTTTGTTATGGCAGCCCTAAAAAACCAACACGTATGCAGAGAAATGAGGGCTGAGCAGTCTGCTGTAGACAGTAGCTGTGTAAAGACTGAGGCTTCAGTTGCTTTGCCATTTTTGAGAAAATCTCAACAATTTATTTATTATTTACTAATTTTTTTTAATTTGCAAAGGATCCTTTCAGTACAATAAGCTTCTAAAAGTATACAATTAGTGAAAATCTCTGCCTCATTTGGTACACAATAAAGACAAACATGTAAACTGCATATAATGTTCATTGACATGTACCACTCACCATGGGGCCATGGTGATTACCCTGAATTCAGGAAAGTTGGAAGACACAAATCTGCTGAAAACGTACCAGCAGCTACTTTAAAATGTAAGTTGTAATTCATGTAAAACTGTGACCAAAAATCACAATGTAACACGTGCATATACAGATGGATTTACATACACTTTGTGGAGCACGACTTTACATTTAGATCAAATTATTCTTTTTCTTTAAAATAAATTTATTTATTATTTATTTATTTATTTATTTATTTTTGGCTGTGTTGGGTCTTCATTGCTGCGCGTGGGCTTTCTCTAGTTGCGGCAAGCGGGGGCTACTCTTTGTTACGGTGCGTGGGCTTCTCATTGCAGTGGCTTCTCTCATTGCAGAGCACGGGCTCTAGGCACGCAGGCTTCAGTAGTTGTGGCACATGGGCTTAGTTGCTCCACAGCATGTGGAATCTTCCCAGACCAGGGCTCGAACCTGTGTCCCCTGCATTGGCAGGTGGATTCTTAACCACTGCACCATCAGGGAAGTCCCAAATGATTTTTTTTCTAAATTAATTTTGTTCATTTTAACTCCTAGGCTTCCAAGTGCACGCATGGAAAATTTCTGTGTGGGTTCTGTTAGCAGAAGAAGGACTCACAGTTAAAAAATGCCAGCTTTGGGCTTCCCTGGTGGCGCAGTGGTTGAGAATCTGCCTGCCAATGCAGAGGACACGGGTTCGATCCCTGGTCTGGGAAGATCCCACATGCCGTGGAGCAACTAGGCCCGTGAGCCACAATTGCTGAGCCTGCGCGTCTGGAGCCTGTGCTCCATAGCAAGAGAGGCCGCGATAGTGAGAGGCCCGCGCACCGCGATGAAGAGTGGCCCCCACTTGCCGCAACTAGAGAAAGCCCTCGCACAGAAACGAAGACCCAACACAGCCATAAATTAATTAATTAATTAATTTAATTTAATTAAAAAAAAATACAAGGTGCTATAGAAGCACTTTAAAAAAAAAAAAATGCCAGCTTTCCCTGGTGGCACAGTGGTTAAGAATCCGCCTGCCAGTACACTGACACAGGTTCGAGCCCTGGTCTGGGAAGATCCCACATGCCGCAGAGCAACTAAGCCTGCGTACCACAACTACTGAAGCCTGCGTGCCTATATCCATGCTCTGCAATGAGAGAAGCCACCACAATGAGAAGCCCCCACACTGCAATGAAGAGTAGCCCCCACTCGCCACAACTAAAGCCCATGTGCAGCAACAAAGACCCAACACAGCCAAAAATAAATAAATAAATAAATTTATATTAAAAAAAAAAAGATGCCAGCTTTAAGTTTTCTAATCAGTGTCATCAGATGCTATGAACAGGAAACCTATTCAGTTAATTCCAAGAAAGGATTACATTTTTTTAAGTTAATTTATGGATTCAAAGTAAAGCCTTGGGAAATTCATCCTTTTGAAAGGGAAACATCAGATATTATTGTGAGTGCAATTCAGTCAAAAAGTTCAACATTTAAAATAAAGTTAGTTTTTTGCAGTGATAACACAGAGTTTGGTGGTAAAGTGATATTCTTGTTAAATGGAGGAGCTTAAGGATAGAAACAGGGTATTCCTTAGGGTACAAATATAATTCATAATTTCTCAAACATGCTATGATAATTTACCAACTGAAATAGAAGCTACAGCTCTCACATTTTACAATATTAAGAAATATATATTTATTTACATATAGACGCACACAGAGTTAGGCTAACTGAACTATAAAATTTTTTTGAGTAAGCTGATGTTGGAAACAAATATACATATCATGGCAGTAAATATTTTCTCTCTTTGTTGCCTATTAGGAATTTAATTTTAGTAATATCTGAGTTCTGCAGGACCTAAATGTCCTACAATGCTATTAATGATCCTTCCAATGTTTTTGGAAATCTTTACTGAAAGTATGAACTGAATGGAGTGTCAAAGAACTTTAGCTTTTGAAGATTTTGGCAAGTATAATTATTCAAAACAAAAACATAAGCAGGAAGTTATTTAAAAAAGAAAAGAAAAGGAGAGTTGAGTGTCAATCACAAAACTAAATAATAAATTAAAAATAAATAAATGCTAGCTTCTATTGCTCAAAGCTCCTGAGAATAATAATTATAAAAGCCAAAAAACTGGTCTATAATTAATTATTTTAAGGTACTGGAGATAAACCAAATCAGGAAGAAACAAGAAAGGATATAATCCCTGAAATATAGGAAAGTACCCAGAAAATTAAACTCTTTGGAGGATAATAATGTTCTCCTCTAAATTTCTTTTTAATCCACAGACAAGAAAATTAAACTCACTAGTGATTCAGATATCAGAGTTAGCAGACAAAGTTTTTAAAATAGCTGTGGTTAATATGTTAAACAGGGGGAAAGATATACAGAATGGAAGATGGAGTATTTCAGTGAGAATTGAAATCTATAAAGAAAGTCAAACAGACATGGTAGAACTGAAAATACAATATCTAAAATGGGAAACACATTCAGTAGATTTAAAAATATACTGACACTGCAGAGGACAGAGGCAGAAAGTGTAAAGATAAGTTAATAGAAAATACACAAGGTGAAACAGAGAAATAAAATAAATAATAGAACTGGAGAGACATGAAATCACAAAAAATGGTCTAATAGAAATCAGATGATGATGGAATATTTTTAAATGAAAGGGATGGGGGTGGGAAGAGGAGATCCTGCCAACCTAGAAATCTATATACAGAAATCTTTCAAAAAGGATGGCATATATAATGACATTTTCAGAAAAACAGAAGCAAAGAGAATTCATTGCCAGCAGACCCACACTTTAAGAAATAGTAAAAGAAGTCCTTCAGATGGAAGGAAAACAGTGCCAGCTGGAAGTTGGAACAGCAAAAGAGCTAGAGACAGGACAAATATTGTGTGTAAACATCAGAGACTATTAATTGTCTGAAACAGCAATAACTTTTACATCAGGCTTATATAACACATGATAATAGCATCAAGGACATGAGGAGGTAAATGGAATTATATTCCTGTCAGAGCCTTCTTTTGTCAGCTCTGGTACCAAGAAGCAGACACAAAAACTAAGTTATACTTGCAAAAGATTTATTGGGGTGCACCTGAGAAGGAGGAGGAGCAAGGGAGCAGGAGTAGGTGAACAGACCATGATGTGGGTTTGACACTTGTGGAAAAAGAGAAGGAAGGAGGAAGGCTTGGGTAGAGAGCCTCAGACTGTAGTGTGGCTCTGAGAAAGCCTTGGCCAGTCCCAGCCAGGCCACTGGGCAGCCCCCAGCAAAGATTACCTGTCAAAGGAATCCTTGGGCAAGAATAAGCTGGCTTTGCATCCCTCCATGGGCCATCATTGCCAGAGAGATACTGGTGGGGAGAGACCATGGCCTTGGCTTGATGCTATGGTGGATCAGCAGCAGTTGCCCCCAACTCCTTTCCCTGTGGCAAGGTCTCTTGAACCCACACTAGTATTGCTTTAGATGTAGTAAAAGTTCTACTTTACAGTGGACTGTAATAAATCAAGGATGCATATTGCAATCTCTAAGCAACCTCTAAAAGAAAACTACAAAAATATATACCTAAACAGTCATTAAAATCGAATAATAAAAAGCACCAGATTAGCAATATTTTCGAAAAGACAGTGCAAAGGAACAAAGGGGCAGAACAGATGGGAAAAACAAATGGTAAGATTAAGAGCAATTGCATCAGTAATTACATTAAATGTAAATGGACCAAAGTCAAAGAAAGACATGAACATGTTAAATTAACACGAGCACCAACCATTTACAAGATTTAATTTTGAAATTCCACGGTGTGCTTTGGCATATCTCAATAGTGGGAAGAAAAATCTTTTGAGAGAACATTTTAAATTGGATAATTTTACTCTGTACTAAAATGGAATTCAATTGAGAGGTCTTACAATTTTTCAGGGTCTAAATACAGTGAAACATTCAAATGAATCTTAAATACAATTTATTTGACAAGTTTTAACTTATAAATATATTTGCCAAAGAAAAGTACTCTGAAAGGAGGAATAAAGATAGTACCTGAGAAAACATTTGGCCTGAAATATTTACACATTTATTTATGAAAAAACAGAATTTAGATTATCCTTCATTTAGCAAATTATTCTGAGCTTACTTGATAACTCAGCATCAATAGAGAATATTCTCTCAGTTAACAGTCTGTGACCAATAGAGGAAGCCAACTGAAGTCTCTGAAACTTCAAATTTATTAATGACAACAAAACTTTGAAGAAGATTTCAGTTTTATGAAGAGACAAAAAAGATAAATTTCATGGAAAGAAAAGTGGCAAAGCAATGGATTAAGTGTATGAATACATATCAAGAATAATGGGCTTGGGCTTCCCTGGTGGCACAGTGGTTGAGAATCTGCCTGCCAATGCAGGGGACATGGGTTCGAGCCCTGGTCTGGGAAGATCCCACATGCCGCGGAGCAACTAGGCCCGTGAGCCACAACTACTGAGCCTGCGCGACTGGAGCCTGTGCTCCGCAACAAGAGAGGCCATGATAGTGAGAAGCTCGTGCACCGCGATGAAGAGTGGCCCCCGCTTGCCACAACTAGAGAAAGCCCTCTCACAGAAACGAAGACCCAACACAGCCAAAAAATAAATAAATAAATAAATAAATAAATAAATAAATAAATAATAAAAGTGTTAAAAAGAATTCATCAAAATGCTGTTCACTTTTAAAAAAAAACAAAAAAGAATAATGGGCTTAACATAATTTTAGTGTTTAGATGACCAGTATAAAGAGGTTTATCTTATTTTTGCTTTAATGAACACAGACATGTGCTATTTTTCACAAGAATTTTATATTTTAAGCTCATTTATTGGTAGAATTATTTTATGGATCCAGCAATGCAATGTAATTATTTTCTTGATCCATAAATAAATATTTCAAAACTTCCATATTTTCATCCTTTTTGTTGTCCCCATCACTCTCAGCACTGTCCTTGTTTGATGGTGTCCTTGGAAGCCCAGCATTGAAAATCGGGGTGATGGTGGTGGCTTTGGATGAGCCAACGTATGTCACCATGATGAGGTGCCTGTCTCGGGCTCCATTCATTAGAAGGGAGCGAGTTAGAAATGAAATTGGGGGTGGCTGTGGTGAATATGCCCCAGGCACATTGGTAGGTTAGAAGGAGTTACCCCCAGGAAGACTTTAGACTGTAGAGTCTACCAAGTCCAGCCCAAGACCATTTCTCGTTTGGAACAGTCAGCAGGGAAAGGCGAGGTGACAAGGTGTCACAGAGGACGTTGTGTTGGTGTCCAGAAAGCAGCATGCTAATGAACGCAATCTTGTTTATAAGCCAGATCAGATACTCCTCGTTATTCAAAGCCAGAAGAAGAAGGCAAGTCAACAGTAAGGAGATACAGTATCAAGAATCTGTAATGACGAAGGTCAAACTTCATCTTACCACTAGCGAGTTCCTCTGTTATTTGAAAAGGTTACTCACCCCACTTGGAATATCAAGTGGTAGTTTGAATGGATTTACAGCTTTTTCTATCTTTATCTTTGGCAAACTGTCTGGATGCAAATGTCAAGATTGAAATGCCCAATAACTCAGATGTCTAGATCCAGCAAACAGGAAATTATTAAGATATTTTTAGTTAAATTCCTACTTTTTAATTAAAGTGATGGATAGAGCATCTTAGCATAAGCATTCTACTCCCTCTCTCTCCTTCTAACAAACATCTTAAGAATTAGGGAAAAGGAAAAACACTTCAATATTACTTTCTTTTCTCATGAGGAGCCATTGGCTACACTAGCTTGTATTTATTCTAGATCAACAGAACGACTGTCAGAAATAAGCTAAGGAAATAAGCGGATAAGATTTAAAAGTGAACACACATATACACACTACTATATTTAAAATAGATAACCAACAAGGACCTGCTGTATAGCACAGGGAACTCTACTCAATATTCTGTAATAACCTAAATGGGAAAAGAATTTGAAAAAGAAAAGATACATGTATATATATAACTGAATCACTTTGTTGTACACCTGAAACTAACACAACACTGTAAATCAATTATAATCCAATATAAAACAAAAATTAAAGGAAAATAATAAAATAAAATCAGATAAAAAGGTCAAATGAAAAAAAAAGAGTGAACACAGTAGCAAAAGCCATGGATTGTGTGACTAAGTTACCTTATTTTATTTCCCATGCTTCAGTGTTCATACTGTAAAAGCACCGTGTGTATGAATAGCACTTGAATTAAACAGGCGTGAGGGCTGGACCCCCCTCCTCCTGTGGATGTTAGCCATACAGCGCGGCTCCGCGTGTGGGTGTCGGGGAGGGGGGGTGTGGAAGAAAGCCAGGGCCCTGGGGTCAGGGTCCCTGGGTGAATCCCGAAACTCCTTCTGAGGCTCTGTGATGCAGGGTGATGAGTGAATTCCCCCGTCTCTGCTTCTCTGCAGAGTCACGCCAATGCTAAGGGATGCTTTACCTACAGCCAGAGCTCAGTCTCAGGCACATTGTAAGGGCCCAGCTCCCAGAGCTCTCAGTCACTCCCAGGTGCTCATGGAAGGCGTGCTCAGGAATCCTGGGGGCTGGTTGAGGCCCATCCTATAGAAGTGGTTGCCCCATTCAAAGGTGCTGAGTGTTCTGCTCAAGTGGCCTAGAGACAGATGACCTCGGGGGACCCAGGAGCCACTCCCAGGCCCTGCTGGCTGAGCGTCCCAGCTGAGAGCTTACAGATGGACGTTTCCTTCAATCCATACACTATCCCGAGGGCGGGCAGTCAGAACTAGCACCATCCAGGCGCTGGCACTAAAAAGTTATGTACCTTGAGCAGGTCATTTTTCTGTGCCTCAGTTTCCTTGCTGGTAAAACAAAGGGGTTGACTCAGAGCCAGCACATTCTCCTTCGTGCACCCCAGAACCCCAGCCAATTTTAAGCTATCTATACATATACAATGAAAATAATTGTTGTTTTTCTAAAATTGGAAGGTCACAACCTAGGCACAGTCTTTTCGAGAAGCATAACCTCAGTTATCCTGTTACCTGTTGGAATTCCAACAGCACTCCATTACATAGATATTCTATAATACCTCTCTCTACAAAAACCCCCAGAGAAACCAGGCCTGTGAAGAACAGAACTATTACAGAGAACAGTGAGAGGTATTACTCGTGATCAGCCACTTAATTCGAAGGAGTAGGACCCAAGCACAATACCGCATAGTAAGTGAGCATTGCCTAATTAAAAACTCTTTTATAAATGGTACCATTAAATCTGCTATGGCTACTGATCTTGGGAGTGTTTCCATTATGGAGCGCTATTACGGGCCCTAAGAAGTGTCTCTGGAACACGATTCAGAGTTCACAAACCCAGCGAGGACCCGTGCTCCCGTTTCCAGCCAATTTTCAGAGCGCTGTGGAAAATATAGTTATGCAGGACGTGCTTTCCCCCCAGACTGGTTGCTGCCATTCTGTCGACAGGGATTGAACAGGTAAGCAGAGGGAGCTTGTGCAGAAAGAGCGGGGGGATGTGGCTGAGGAATGGGGTGGGTTATTAGGCCGCCAGGAATCAGAGTCAGGCCCGGCGGTCAACCCTGTTACCTGCAGGGCTGAGGGGCCTCTGCAGGAGGAGGGGGGCCCGCGGCCCTGGGACAGAGCCTCTGACTCCACCCCTGGATCCTCCCCACGCCCACCTGGCTCCTGGAGCGGAGCCATCCCCTGTGGAACTGAACGGAAGGAAAAGAATCACCTCTCCCCTCAGTTTCTCAGCTGGCCGGGGGGCAGGGGGCGGTTCACAAGTAACACAGACAAGAGAGCTGGGGCCTCACGTGCTGGGTACCCTTCTTTTGCGCCCCCGTGCCGCCTAACCCGGGGAGGGAACCCCCAGAGCAGGCAGCCCGGCCTCACTGTGTCCCTCCTTTCTGTAGCGAGAGCGACTTGCCTGAAAGGTGAGTCTGGGGCAGGCACCAGGTGTGCTGGGCTCAGCTCAGCCCTGCACCTCCCTCTCTCTTGCAGAAGCCAGACCCTCTGCTGCTGGCCTGGCTCAGTCCACAGCGGGCCCGGGCCGGGCTCCTTCAGCGGGGATTTCTGTGTCTTGAGCCTGAGACGTGAGGCCGATCCCTCTGGGCTTATAGGGGCCTCTGGGTGAGTGAATCTGATAAAGTCAATGGATCAGCTTAGCCTAAGGAACCAGGCCGAGGAAGCAAATGCGGACATGAGGCCAGGTGCCCAGGGATGGTAACGCCCGGAGCGGGGGTCCAAGAAGACTGAGCTCTCGGCCCGGGCTGCACCTGCTGCGATTACGTAGCTCAAGGACCAGGAGGGGCCAGGTTCTTCCAGGTGCTCCAGCCCCACTGGGAATGCACCCGGGTTAAGGCAGTGGGTGGCAGACCTGCCGCTGCTCCCACCTGCCCGCGCGGCGCTCCGCGAGCACCCACCCCGTCCGCCAGCTGCCCTCCCCGGCCTGGGCCTGCTGCATCATCCAGCTGCTAAAATGACTGCACTTCCTCAGAGCAGGGCTCTGATGGGCTTACGTCATCTTCTCTCTAGACCATGGTTTAATCACAAGATTCCTGGAATCTCTGCTGTTACATAACCATCACCCCAAAAGTGACCCCTTCCTCTCTTTTGTTTTAAATACGCTCTTTTATCGAAATTTAACGTCCATGTTGGAAAGTGCCGACTCAGAAGTCTATGGTCGGTTGGGTTTTTTACAAAATGAACACACCAGTTGAAACACCTCCAGATAAAGAAAATAGAGCATTTCTGGCAATGTAGAGTCCTGGGGCCTCCCCAGACACACCTCCCCTCCTCCCCCAGGAGTAACTTTTCTCCTGACTTTGACATCATACTTGAATTCTGCCTGATTTGTCACAGACGTGAACGGAAAGACACAGCCTACGTTCTTTGGGGTCTGAGCCCTCTTGCGCGGCCCTTCTCTGTAAGATCCGGCCTGTCAGGGTGCACCCGCTGTCTACTCATTTTATTTCTGTTAGGAATGTAATTAGATGCCACAATGCATTTATGCTACTGGGCGTTTCTTTCATGTGCATTTTCAGGGTGCACACGTGGAAGAGTCTCTGCTGGGTGTCTACCTGGGAGGGCCATCCTGGGACAGAGGCTCCATGTCCCACTGCGGGAGGGACCCTCACTCTTTCTGAAGTGGTTGCACCAGTTTGGGCTCCCCATCCTCGCCGGCACTGGTGAGCACCCTCGGCTTCTATCTGAGCCTGGTTTTACTTTGTAGATGATGAAAATGAAGCTGAGTATGTTCCTTGTTCATGGCCACGTGCATACCCACCGCTGTGAGCAGTGTGGTCCAGCCTCTTGCCCATCCTCCCGACTTTCCTCATGATGGGAAGGAACATCTTACACACTCTGCATCTGAGTCATGGGCTATGTGTCCTGCAAATGTTGTTTCCCACTCTCCTGTCTTTAAAACTGCGGTTTTATTGTTTTGTTTCTATCTTCTTCAATTTTTTGTATATCTTTCTCCTTTCTCGCCTTACTTGCTGTTAATTTTCTTTTTTTAATTTCCCTTTCCCTTCCATTAGATCCTTCGTTGTACATCCCTTTACTCTTCTTTTAATTTTTATTTATTTATTTTTGGCTACGTTAGGTCTTTGTTGCTGCACGGGCTTTCTCTAGTTGCAGTGAGCAGAGGCTACACTTTGTTGTGGTGCATGGACTTCTCATTGCAGTGGCTTCTCTTGTCACAGAGCATGGGCTCTAGTTGCGCAGGCTTCAGTAGTTGTGGCACGCGGGCTCAGTAGTTGTGGCTCACGGGCTCTAGAGCACAGGCTCGGTAGTTGTGGCACATGGGCTTAGTTGCTCCGCAGCATGTGGGATCTTCCCGGACCAGGGCTTGAACCTGTGTCCCCTACATTGGCAAGAGGATTCTTTTTTTTTTTCCAGTTACTCTTTTTTATTTATATATTTTTTTGAATATTTGAATTTTATTTTATTTATTTTTTATACAGCAGGTTCTTATTAGTCATCTATTTTACACAAATTAGTGTATATATGTCAATCCCAATCTCCCAATTCATCACACCACCACCACCACCACCACCACGCCCCCGCATTCCCTCCTTGGTGTCCATACGTTTGTTCTCTACATCTGTGTCTCTATTTCTGTCCTGAAAACCAGTTCATCTGTACCATTTTTCTAAGTTCCACATATAGCATTAACATCCGATATTTGTTTTTCTCTTTCTGACTTACTTCACTCTGTATGACAATCTCTAGATCCATCCACGTCTCTACAAATGACCCAATTTCATTCCTTTTTATGGTTGAGGAATATTCCATTGTATATATATACCACATCTTCTTTATCCATTCGTCTGTCGATGGGCATTTAGGTTGCTTCCATGACCTGGCTATTGTAAATAGATCTGCAGTGAATATTGGGGTGCCTGTGTCTTTTTGAATTATGGTTTTCTCTGGGTATATGCCCAGTAGTGGGATTGCTGGGTCATATGGTAATTCTATTTTTAGTTTTTTAAGGAACCTCCCTACTGTCCTCCATAGTGGCTGTATCAATTTACATTCCCACCAACAGTGCAAGAGGGTTCCCTTTTCTCCACACCCTCTCCAGCATTTGTTGTTTGTAGATTTTCTGATGATGCCCATTCTAACTGGTGTGAAGTGATACCTCATTGTAGTTTTGATTTGCATTCCTCTAATAAATAGTGATGTTGAACAGCTTTTCATGTGCTTCTTGGCCATCTGTATGTCTTCTTTGAAGAAATGTCTATTTAGGTCTTCTGCCCATTTTTTGATTGGGTTGTTTGTTTTTCTAATATTGAGCTGCATGAGCTGTTTGTATATTTTGGAGATTAATCCTTTGTCCGTTGATTCGTTTGCAAATATTTTCTCCCATTCTGAGGGTTGTCTTTTTGTCTTGTTTGTAGTTTCCTTTGCTTTGCAAAAGCTTTTAAGTTTCATTAGGTCCCATTTGTTTATTTTTGTTTTTATTTCCATTACTCTAGGAGGTGGATCAAAAAAGATTTTGCTGTGATTTATGTCAAAGAGTGTTCTTCCTATGTTTTCCTCTAAGAGTTTTATAGTGTCCAGTCTTACATTTAGGTCTTTAATCCATTTTGAGTTTATTTTTGTGTATGGTGTTAGGGAGTGTTCTAATTTCATTCTTTTACATGTAGCTGTCCAGTTTTCCCAGCACCACTTATTGAAGAGACTGTCTTTTCTCTATTGTATATCCTTGCCTCCTTTGTCATAGATTAGTTGACCATTGGTGTGTGGGTTTATCTCTGGGCTTTCTATCCTGTTCCATTGATCTATATTTCTGTTTTTGTGCCAGTACCATATTGTCTTGATTACTGTAGCTTTGTAGTATAGTCTGAAGTCAGGAAGTCTGATTCCTCCAGCTCCGTTTTTTTTCCTCAAGACTGCTTTGGCTATTCGGGGTCTTTTGTGTCTCCATACAAATTTTAAGATTTTTTTGTTCTATTTCTGTAAAAAACGTCACTGGCAATTTGATAGGGATTACATTGAATCTGTAGATTGCTTTGGGTAGGATAGTCATTTTCACAATATTGATTCTTCCAATCCACGAACATGGTATATCTCTCCATCTGTTTGTGTCATCTTTGATTTCTTTCATCAGTGCCTTATAGTTTTCTGACTACAGGTCTTTTACCTCCTTAGGTAGGTTTATTCCTAGGTATTTTATTCTTTCTGTTGCAATGGTGAATGGGATTGTTTCCTTAATTTCTCTTTCTGATCTTTCGCTGTTAGTGTATAGGAATGCAAGAGATTTCTGTGCACTAATCTTGTGTCATGCAACTTTACCAAATTCATTGATTAGCTCTAGTAGTTTTCTGGTGGCATCTTTAGGATTTTCTATGTATAGTATCATGTCATCTGCAAACAGTGACACTTTTACTTCTTCTTTTCCAGTTTGGATTACTTTTATTTCTTTTTCTTCTCTGATTGCTGTGGCTAGGACTTCCAAAACTATGTTGAATAATAGTGGTGAGAGTGGACATCCTTGTCTTGTTCCTGATCTTAGAGGAAATGCTTTCAGTTTTTCACCATTGAGAATGATGTTTGCTGTGGGTTTGTCATATATGGCCTTTATTATGTTGAGGTAGTTTCCCTCTATGCCCACTTTCTGGAGAGTTTTTATCATAAATGGGTGTTGAATTTTGTCAAAAGCTTTTTCTGCATCTATTGAGATGATCGTATGGTTTTTCTTCTTCAGTTTGTTAATATGGTGTATCACATTGATTGATTTGCATATATTGAAGAATCCTTGCATCCCTGAGATAAATCCCACTTGATCATGGTATATGATCTTTTGAATGTGTTGTTGGATTCTGTTTGCTAGTATTTTGTTGAGAATTTTTGCATCTGTATTCATCAGTGATATTGGTTTGTAATTTCCTTTATTTGCAGTATCTTTGTCTGGTTTTGGTATCAGGGTGATGGTGGCCTCATAGAATGAGTTTGGGAGTGTTCCTTCCTCTGCAATTTTTTGGAAGAGTTTGGGAAAGATAGGTGTTAGCTCTTCTCTAAATGTTTGATAGAATTCACCTGTGAAGCCATCTGGTCCTGGACTTTTGTTTGTTGGAAGATTTTTAATCAGTTTCAATTTCATTACTTGTGAGTGGTCTGTTCATATTTTCTATTTCTTCCTGGTTCAGTCTTGGAAGGTTATACCTTTCTAAGAATTTGTCCATTTCTTCCAGGTTGTCCATTTTATTGGCATAGAGTTGCTTGTAGTAGTCTCTTAGGATGTTTTGTATTTCTGCAGAGTCCATTGTAACTTCTCCTTTTCCATTTCCAATTTTCTTGATTTGAGTCCTCTCCCTCTTTTTCTTGATGAGTCTGGCTAAAGTTTATCAATTTTGTTTATCTTCTCAAAGAACCAGCTTTTAGTTTTATTGATCTTTGTTATTGTTTTCCTTGTTGCTATTTCACTTATTTCTGTTCTGATCTTTATGATTTCTTTCCTTCTACTAACTTTGGGTTTTGTTTGTTCTTCTTTATCTAGTTCCTTTAGGTGTAAGGTTAGATTGTTTATTTGAGATTTTTCTTGTTTCTTGAGGTAGGCTTGTATTACTATACACTTCCCTCTTAGAACTGCGTTTGCTTCATCCCATAGGTTTTGGATCGTCATGTTTTTGTTGTCATTTGTCTCTAGGTATTTTTTGATTTCCTCTTTGATTTCTTCAGTGATCTCTTGGTTATTTAGTAATGTATTGTTTAGCCGTCATGTGTTTGTGTTTTTTACGTTTTTTTCCCCTGTAATTGATTTCTAATCTCATAGTGTTGTGGTCAGAAAAGATGCTTGATATGACTTCAGTTTTCTTAAATTTACCAAGGCTTGATTTGTGACCCAAGATGTGATCTATCCTGGAGAATGTTCTGTGTGCACTTGAGAAGAAAGTAATTAATAATAATAAATAATTAATCTGCTTTTTTGGGTGGAATGTCCCATAAATATCAATTAAATCTGTCTGGTCTATTGTGTCACTTAAAGCTTGTGTTTCCTTATTAATTTTCTGTCTGGATGATCTGTCCATTGGTGTAAGTGAGGTGTTAAAGTCCCCCACTATTATTGTGTTACTGTCGATTTCCTCTTTTATAGCTGTTAACAGTTGCCTTATGTATTGAGGTGCTCCTATGTTGGGTACATATATATTTATAGTTGTCATATCTTCTTCTTGGATTGATCCCTTGATCATTATGTAGTGTCCTTCCTTGTCTCTTGTAACATTCTTTATTTTAAAGTCTATTTTATCTTTTATGAGTATTGCTACTCCAGCTTTCTTTTGATTTCCCTTTGCATGGAATATCTTTTTCCAGCCCTCACTTTCAGTCTGTATGTGCCCCTAAGTCTGAAGTGGGTCTCTTGTAGACAGCATATATATGGGTCTTGTTTTTGTATCCATTCAGCAAGCTTGTATCTTTTGGTTGGAGCATTTAATCCATTCACGTTTAAGATTATTATCGATATGTATGTTCCTATTACCATTTTCTTAATTGTTATGTGTTTGTTTTTGTAGGTCCTTTTCTTTTCTTGTGTTTCCCACTTAGAGAAGTTCCTTTAGCATTTTTTGTAGAGGTGGTTTGGTGGTGCTGAGTTCTCTTAGCTTTTGCTTGTCTGTAAAGCTTTTGATTTCTCCTTTGAATCTAAATGAGATCCTTGCAGGGTAGAGTAATCTTGGTTGTAGGTTCTTCCCTTTCATCACTTTAAATATATTGTGCCACTCCCTTCTGGCTTTTAGAGTTTCTGCTGAGAAATCAGCTGTTAACCTTATGGGAGTTCCCTTGTATGTTATTTGTCGTTTTTCCCTTGTTGCTTTCAATAATTTTTCTTTGTCTTTAATTTTTGTCAATTTCATTACTATGTGTCTTGGCATGTTTTTCCTTGGGTTTATCCTGCCTGGGACTCTCTGTGCTTCCTGGACTTGGGTGGCTATTTCCTTTCCCATGTTAGGGAACTTTTCAACTATAATCTCTTCAAATATTTTCTTGGGTCCTTTCTCTCTCTCTTCTCCTTCTGGGACCCCTATAATGTGAATGTTGTTGCATTTAATGTTGTCCCAAAAGTCTCTTAGGCTGTCTTCATTTCTTTTCATTCTTTTGTCTTTATTCTGTTCTGCGGCAGTGAATTCCACCATTCTGTCTTCTAGGTCACTTATCCATTCTTCTGCCACAGTTATTCTGCTATTGATTCCTTCTAGTGTATTTTTCATTTCAGTTATTGTATTGTTCATCTCTGTTTGTTTGTTCTTTAATTCTTCTAGGTGTTTGTTAAACATATCTTGCATCTTCTCAATCTTTGCCTCCATTCTTTTTCTGAGGTCCTGGATCATCTTCACTATCATTATTCTGAATTCTTTTTCTGGAAGGTTGCCTATCTCCACTTCATTTAGTTGTTTTTCTGGGGTTTTATCTGGTTCCTTCATCTGGTACAAAGTCCTCTGCCTTTTCATTTTGTCTATCTTTCTGTGAATGTGGTTTTCCTTCTACAGGCTGAGAACTGTAGTTCTTCTTGCTTCTGCTGTCTTCCCTCCCGGGAGACGGATTCTTAACCACTGAGCCACCAGGGAAGTCCTACTCTTCTTTTAGAGGTTATCTAAGGCTTAGAGATTTAAAAATGTATCTAAAATTAATTAGTATTTTCAACACAATGCAACGGACTGAGATTCTTAGGCTCCATTAACTTCCACGTTGCTGTTGCCCTGTGTTTAACTCTACACCCATTTTAACCCTTTTAGCAGGACATGATCATCGTTGTTGTTCTAAACACTCAGTACTCACTCCGGTTGCCCCTGCATTTACCCTTTTCTGTTATTCGTTCTTTCATTTCCATGTTCCCACTGGGATAGTTTTCCTTCTACTCGGACAATTCCCTTTCACACTACCTTTAGTTCATGTGTTTTGATTGCAGGTTTTCTCAGACTTTATTTGAAAATGCCTCTCTGTTACCTTTACTTTTAGAGGGCATTTTCACTGGGCATAGAATTCTAAGTTGGCAATTATTTACTCTTATTTTTGGAAGATGTCATTCAATTTTCTTCTGGCTTCAGTTTTTGTGCTGAGAAGGCAGCTGTCGGGTTTACTTCTTTGAAAATAATGCATCTTCCCCACCACCCAGCCCAGTTTTTTTTCCCCTTAAATACTTTTAAATTATGGTAGAAGACACATAACATAAAATTTACCATTTTTAAGTGTACCGTGCAGTGGTTTTTAATATGTTCATATTGTTCTGCAACCATCACCATCCATCTCCAGAATTCTCTTCATCCTGCAAAACTGAAACTCTGTACTTATTAAACAATAACTCCCTGTCCCCCAACCCCCACCCCAGCCACCATTCTACTTTCCATCTCTATGATTTTGTCTACTCTACTTCCTCATATAAGTGGAATCACATAGTATTTGTCCTTCTGTGACTGGCTTATTTCACTTAGTTTAATGTCCTCAAGGTTCATCCATGTTGTAGCAGGTGTCAGAATTTCCTTCCTTTTTAAGGCTGAACAATACTGCATTGTATTTATAGACCACATTTTGTTTATCAATTCAACTGTTGATGGACACCTGCATTCCACGTTTTAGCTATTGTGAATAATGCTGCTATGAACATGGGTGTTCAAATATCTCTTCAAGACTCTGCTTTTAATAATTTTGGGTATATACACAGAAGTGGGATTGCTGGATCATATGATAAATGTATTTTCAATTTTTTGAGGAACTGCCATTCTGTTTTCCACAGCAGCTGCACCATTTTACCTTCCCACCAACAGTGCACAAGTGTTCTGACTTCTCCACATCCTTGCCAACACTTGCTATTTTCTGGTTTTGTGTGGTTTTGTGTGTGTGTGTGTATGTTTTTTCTTTTTTCTTTTTTCTTTTTGTAATAGTAGCCACCCTTACGGGTATGAAGTGACCTAAGTTTCTTTTAATATTTTCTTTTCATCCCTGGTTTTCAGTTGTTTCACTATGTATGCCTAGATGTGGCTGTTTTTTGTTTTTTGTTTTAATTGTACTTGGGGTTTATAACATTTCTTGGTTCTATGGCTTGATGCTTTTAGTGTTTGGGGACTTGCTCAGCCAGTGTATCTTCAAATTTGTTCTGTCCTATTCTCTCTTTCCTCTGGGACTTTAATTGCAGGTATATTAGACTTTTTCACCATCTCGCATGCATCTTTTATGTTCTTTTTCTGCATTTGTCATCCTTTTACTTTTCAGTGGGTCTTTCTGGGTATTTTCTACTGGCCCATCTTCCAGTTCACTAATCTTTTTCACTGTGTCTGATTTGCTATTAAATCCATCTAATGCCTTCTTTCTTTTGCTATTTTATCTCCCAGTCCTAGTACTTCCATTTTATTCTTTTTCATAATTTTTAGCTCTTCACTGAAATTTTCTGTGTAATTAGCTATTTTTTAAATACATTAATCAGTGATGTTAAAGTCTGTAATAACTCCTGTGTCTGTATCTTCTCTAAATCTGTTTCCATTATTTGTTTTTCTTGCCTGGATTTTGGTCATTTTGTATTGTCTCTGGCATGTCTAGTAATTTTTGATTGAATGTTTGATAGTAAGTATAAAATATTTCAGGCATAGTTTGAGGTTCTGGATTAGATTATCTTCCGTCAAAGAGACTTTTTCAGCTTCTGGTGGTTAGTTAACAGGGAAGGAAGTTTGCCTCCACCACTTGGAGTTGAGCTGAGTGGATCTTTGGGAAGATTGATTGGCCTAGTGGACTCTGGCTGGTGCTGGAATTCCTACCAGGCCCTTCATCTTTGGGAGACAATTTTCTCTGTTTGTTGTCATCAGCTCCTTGGGTTTCTGATGCTTGAACCTCTCAGCTGGTGTCTTCTGCTCAGTTTATCAGTCTTTGGGGCCAATGTTGGTGAATAACTCAAGGGAGGAAGAAGAGCCAAATGTTGTACTCCTTTCTGTGGGTTTTCCTTCCCTCCAGGATCTTGACCCCTCAATTACTCTTTATCTTGGCAGCTCTTCAGACCTTTAAATTGATTTTTAAAGTGTATTTTATCTAGATTTTTTGAAATGGTTCTCAGTGGCAGTGGTGAATGTGGTTCACTGTTATAAGAAGCAGACATTTTCCCTTTGACCTTTTAATGCCGATTTTAATGCACAGGTGGGTGATAAAAATGAACTTCATCCCTTCTTCCTTTTTTCACAAGCTAGTGGACTATTAGACCACCGATGGCAAATATTTGTTGAGCCTATCTGCAGGGTACTAGAGGTAAAGCAAATGACTCCTTTCTGGCCTTTTCCCATGGAGCTTTCAGAGCATTAGGAAGAGGGGCAGATGCTTTGTAACAATTTAAACGTTTCTTTTTTTTAATTAATTTATTTATATTTATTTATTTATTTATGGCTGTGTTGGGTCTTCGTTTCTGTGCGAGGGCTTTCTCCAATTGCGGTGAGCGGGGGCCACTCTTCATCGCGGTGCGTGGGCCTCTCTCTGTCGCGGCCTCTCTTGTTGCGGAGCACAGGCTCCAGATGCGCAGGCTCAGTAGTTGTGGCTCACGGGCTTAGTTGCTCCGTGGCATGTGGGATCTTCCCAGACCAGGGCTCGAACCCGTGTCCCCTTCATTGGCAGGCAGATTCTTAACCACTGCGCCACCAGGGAAGCCCGCTTTGTAACAATTTAAAGACAGTTTTAGATTACATCATTTTGTTCTGTTTAAAAGGAAACAATAAATCTAAGTGATAATCCATTTAAAGGGCTGAGTCCAATTCCTAGCACCCTCCTGGTGCTCAATTAGTGCTCCTGGTTATTGCTGACATCCTGGCCCTCCCTAGAGCTTTGCATTTCTGTCTTCTACCTTCAAAATTCTTCTAAAAAGTTGGGATAAATTAGGAGTTTGGGATTAACAGATACACACTACTATATATAAGATAGATAAACAACAAGGACCTACTGTATAGCACAGGGAACTATATTCAATATCTTGTAATAATCTATAATGGAATATAATCTGAAAAAGAACATATATATGTATATAGATAGATAGGTAGATATAGACATAGCTAAATCACTTTGCTGTACATCAGAAACTAACACAACATTCTAAATCAACTGTACTTTAGTAAAAAAATAGAAAAAAAAAATTTGAGAATTGCATGTGTCTCAACCATTTCTTCAGACAACCTAGAGTTGAAATATGAGTTGCAACCAAGAACAAAGGAGAAGCAGAGTGTACACATCCTGACTTTCTCTTCTCTTCCCCACCTTGCAAAGTTAGAAGAAACCACATTTATCAAAAACCCAGGAGAGTTACACTGGACCCAGAACTTTTCTTTGCTCTCCTCTTCCACTTGAAACACAACAATGAATATGCAAAATGAAATACCTTTAAAATGTTTTTTACAGATAAATTGCCAAGGAAAAAAGATATGCATGGGAGATCTAAAGATTGAAAGAGACTTAAAAAACATCAGTGAACACACTGTGTTAACCTTATTTGGATTCTGGTTCAAACAAAATATTAAAAGATTAAATTGATATATATGAGGCAATTGAAAATTTGAACAGTGACTTGGTATTTGATAATACTAAGAAATTTTTTTTAACATAACCACAATACCATTATCATGCCCCCAAAATATGAGTCCTTATCTCTTAGAAATACACGTGGAGATGATTACAGAAGAGATTTTATGATGTCTTGGATTTGCTTCTAAATAATATGGAGGAAGAGGGAAGTAGGAGGGAGATTAGATTTAAAAAAAGAGAAAAAGATTACCCATGGGTAGATACTTGAATGCTCTAAAAGGTTAAAAATACACCCAGAGTAAGTATTTCTATGACTTCTGTCTTTTTGGATCAACTACTGCTTTGCCTTATCTCTTCTTGTTTCCTTCTTTAAATTTCCTGAGTAAACCATTAGCTTCTGTACTAACTCCCCACAGCAAGCAATAAGTTGGGTAATATTGTCTCAGGCGATCAAAGTCCTCATTTCATTTATCTCTTTTCCCATTAAGAGAATGAGTCTCCCTTCTCCACAGGTTCCCCCATAACCTCAGAGCCAAGGGAGAAACGGTTACGATTCGAGGCAGGATTTCTTTGATTCCCAGATGATCACTAAGCACCCAACCACTAGGGTTACTAAGCCAAGCACTGAAGCTGGCAGAGCAGACCTCATTGTTGTGAGATGGGGTCAAAAAATAAACTCTATGTCTGGGGTTGGAATTCCTGCTGAAAATTTGGTCCTATGTGGAAAGACCCTAACCCTAAACCTAATCCACCCCGTCACTTGTTGGAGATAGAACAGTGTGTATGTGGCGGGGGGAGGGTGGTGCTCAGCAGGGAGGGTCCTGGGTTCAAGCCGCAGCATCCTTGGATGCTCACCGGCCACGTGACCCAGGGAAAGCCTTTAACCCGCCTGAGCATCAGATTCCCCGTTCGGAAAATGAAGCTAACGTTCTTCCCCGGCCTTCTTCCCTAAAGCGAACTAAGGTCAGAGGAATTAAATCCCAGGAAAGAATTTAGAAAACTTTAGAGCAAAGCATTGGAGGAAGGGGAGGGACCATTACAAGAATCTAGAAGCCTTGGGTCAGTACAAATTGTGCCTGAGAAACGTGGGCTTGATTCTAGTTGCTTAGGTAGAAGAAGTCAATTGTAACCGAAGATGGAAGTTTTTGGTGTCGGAGCCTTTATAAGATGGCACTTGGGAAGAGCATACCCCCTATCCAAGGCAGGAAAGCCAGTCTCGGGTGCCCCACCTCATCTCTGCTCCCTCAGAAACAGCAACACCACAGATGGTCTCACTGGCTGACCCCCGCCTGCATTTTCTCTAGTCTGGTGACGGCATCTCAATCCCCGTGCATGGTCTGCCCCATGAGCCCAACCTTAGCAGACTCAGCTAAGAAGAGACGGGGTGCAAACTCACCCCTCAGCTCACCCTGGCAGGCTCATCGGCTTCTCCCTAATGCAAGAGGTTCCTCCTGGTTGGCCCATTGGTTTTGCCACTGACTCAAAAGCCAATGAGGCACTGATCACGCTTCGGGCAGTAAAATGCCCCGACAGTTTCCATCCCACTCTCCCACTTTGTGAGAATGATCCACAAGAGCAGAGCCTGGAGTAAGGCAACTGCCCCTTGCCCGCACCATCTCCCCAGGGAAATACTCACGGAAAAGTCCTGGGAACCGGGAGTGTTGGTCAGTGAGTGGTCCACCAGAGGGATTTCTATCATCCGCAGCTGTGACCACAGAGATGGGATAGCAAAGCACACAGAGAGATGGGAACTGGGGGGAGATGCCCTCCCCCACCTGTGCTTCCCTCCCTCAGAGAGGCAGCCTTTGGGGCGGGGCGACGGGGTGAGACCCCCAGGCGGAGCCAGTCTGTAGAGGGGTGTGAGAGCCGCTCTCCGGGCCGTGCCAACCATCTCGCGTCTACACTCACGCAGGGACTGTTCCCTGTCTCACCTCCGGGCTGGGAGGGACGGGAACCGTGGGTGGGTGGAGATGCCGCCCGGGCGCGGGCAGCTGGCCAGAGGAAGGGCCAGAGCCTGGAAGCAGTCCGGGGCTTCTAGGACTTTATTCAGCCTTTCTGGCAAAAGATAATTATAAACCTTCCAGTTATCTGGGAGTAAATTCCATTCTTCCTGTGAGATGGCTGAGGGGCAGGGGCGCAGGGCTGCCTGGGGGCAGGATGGCCCTTTTATCTGCTCCAGACCCCGGTCTTCCTGTGGGGCAGGTAAACACCTTCCACAGATGAGCTGCAAGGGGAGGCTCGCGGGGCAGCCAGGCGCACAGCGAGCGGGCCAGGGGAGCCACTAGCCACGCCTGGGAAAGCAGTTTCCCTTCAAGGACCAGTCTGGATGAACAAAGGTTTCTACAGCATCCACAGTGAGGACATGACCTCAAGATGCAGAGGAAGAGCTTGCTTAGAACCGCCATGTATATATACACACATGGATGTGTGTGCGTGTGTGTGTGTATGAATATATATAGTATTGAGTCACTGGTCACAACAGGATGAAGGCAATTTTTAGAAAGCATCTGCTCTGTGTTCTCAGTTAAATTCAAGGAACTCTATGGAAAGAGATGAGGAGGGAGATGGTGAAGTGACAGACTAAAATGAAAATGGAATTGGCTGAGAGGCAGGCAGGGCTCACCAAGCAGACAGGAAGGAACGCAGAACTGCACCAGCAGACGAGGAGGGGGACCCCAGGGGGTGGAAGGGGCAAACCACGGAACTCATGCCGGGACGCAGAGCAAAAGGACAAAGATGAGATAAGAGGCACCACGATGGAGAAGACGGTGGCGTGAAAGATATAAGACATCCACCCTGGGGATGGTCACTCCCCGAGAAAATGGAAGGAGAGTGGCACATGGGACGGTCAGCACAGCGCCCTGAACCCGAGCGTGGCCTGAGCCCGGCCTTCCATAAAGGTCACGCCAAGTCTGAGGACAGATCGTGAAGGGATACAAATGCCTCCGTGTATCCCATACTATCATTTGGGTTTACAAATATAGAAGTGGGCACAGAAAGGGGACAGACGTGTCTCAACGACTAGGCCGTGAGCCGACCTGGTGAGAGTAGCGTCCAGTTTTTGCCTTAGAGGCATGTTGGCATGAAGACACTGACCCTTTACCTATCACCCCAGCCCTGCCTTTCCCTGTGACCCACATGAATTGCTCTTATCATTAGAAATGGAGAGTTTTACAGTTGGGCTCCAGCTCCTGCAAACCAAACACATGATCCTTGGATTACCCCCACGTCCAGCACCCCACCCCCCGAGTCACCCCCATCCCAGTGCAGGCCGGCTGGCTGTGCAATTCCTAGTTCTCATTCCTTCCCCAGGACAACCCTTGTCCCCACTGCCTGGTGAATTCCTTCTCATCCTCCACAGCCCCCTCCAAGGACACCTCCTCCGTGAAGCCCTCCCTGATGTCCACCGGGCCTCCCCAACGCGTGCCACACTCCCATGGTGGGTCTGAGCCCGGGAGTCGTCAGCATGAGGCGGGCTCTCCACGCTCCCCCGGGACGTGGCGCTGGCTATTCCTGCTCAGCTTCTCAACGTCGTCACTGAATTCCACAGGGTGTAAAGTTGCAGGTCTGCATTTTTCCTTTGGACTGAGTCACACACACACACCGGGCATCTGTACACCCACCTTCACTCACTGCTGCCGTGGCCCAGGAAGAGCAGTACAGCCTCTAAGCGTCACAGTTCTTCACAAGATCAGGAAGAACGGCGACCCCAGACTCCAGCTGGTGGGCTACTTCTTGGTTTCTGGGGTCTCCTCCTTGGAGTCAGTCCTCTCCAAGAACACCTCGGCCATGACCCCCCCAAAGCCCACTGCCATGCAGGAATGGCCAACAGCATCTCTGAAGTGACAGAGGGAATGTTGACACTGGGGGTGCTGAGGGAAAGGGACAGATGGCCTGTCATCCAGAGGGAAGGGAACAAGTGAAAGACAGCTGAGGGTGGAACTGAGCTGCGGTCACGTGTCACCAGAGAGGAACAGATGTAAACGCCAGTGAGAACAGGTACACCCAGGAAGCGAGACACCGTCTGGAGGCTGTCAGGGTGCAGTCAGACAGCTCTGGTCGGTTTGGAAGAGACCCTGGGCTTATTAACTACCTTGAGTGCCAGGAGGTGAAGGTGGCTTGTGCAGGTGACAGGTGTGTCCTAGTGGATATGCCGCTGCCTTGACACCATGGCCTGTGCAGGCCAGAAGACCTCAAGCCACAGCCTGGCCACCCTCATGTGTGCTGCCCTCTCCCCGAGCCAGCCCTGGAGCGGCCCCAAGGACACACCCGGAACCTGCAGCTCTACATGACCCACAGAGCTTGAGGCGCCCACCTCCGTCTGCCCTGGCACGTTCGTGTCCAGCGTTTCATCTGCTCGGTACAGCAGGGAGATGGTATCACAGGGGAAACCGAGGAACCACTGTTCGAGGACACGGGGCCAGGACGACAGGTGACAATGGGTACGACTACTAACCGCTCTCCAAAGCTGGGCATCGCCCCTCCCCTCTCTGAGCCAGGGTTTCACTCCCTGTGAAACACAAGGGCTGCCGTCCAGAATCTCCACGATACGATATGATGCTCATCTCTGCTCAGTCCTGATTTTAAAATGAAGGAGCTGCAACCCCTGTTTCACTGGGTCTTGCTGGGAGGCGGTGGCAGGACCGGGCTGAAGCGGGTACGCCTGGCTCTTTGCCCCAAGCACCCAGGCTTTGAGGGGGTGCCAGGAGGATGAGGAGGCCTGGGGACTGCAGGCCTGGAGAAACCGCCGGTCTGAACTTGCTTGAGGCTGAGAGGAGGAACGGGGAGGCCGCAGACCCTCGGGGAGAACAGTACATGTCTCTCACCTAGATAACACTCTCACTCTGCTCTGCACGCACGCAAGTGCAAGAACCCCCTTTAACAGCAAATGAATAACTTCAACAGCAAGTGTGTCATAGTTGGCCACCATGACTTAAAGGAAAAGGCTGTACAAAGAAGATGTGGTATGTATATACAATGGAATACTACTCAGCCGTAAAAAAGAACAAAATAATGCCATTTGCAGCAACATGGATGGACCTAGAGATGATCACACTAAGTGAAGTAAGTCAGACAGAGAAAGACAAATACCATATGACATCACTTATATGTGGAATCTTAAATGATACAAATGAACTTATTTACAAAACAGAAACAGACTCACAGACATAGAAAACAAATTTATGGTTACTGGGGGGAAAGGTGAGAGGGAGGGATAAATTAGAAGGTTAAGGTTAACATATACACACTACTATATATAAAATAGATAATCAACAAGGACCTACTGTACAGCACAGGGAACTCTGCTCAATACTCTGTAATGACCTATAAGGCAAAAGACTCTGAAAAGGAGTGGTTATATGTATATGTATAACTGAATCACCTTGCTGCACACCTGAAGCTAACACAACATTGTAAATCAACTACACTCAATATAAAATAAAAATCAAAAAAGAAGAAAGGCTGTACAAGACGAGATACACGGCAACACAACTGAGTTTCCGGCGGGGCCTGAGCGTGTGTCCTGGGGCTGCTGCACTGCTACTGGGGTCTTACAAGTTGCTGTGAGACTCTTAGTGCAGCGTTGAGCTAACTTTGTGATGTGCTTCTTGATGCCTCTTTGCACATTACACCAGCGTCCCTGGAGCACAGGGCCCCGGAGCTCCAGGCGGTCCTTTATGTTATCGGTCGCTGCTTTCCGCGTCACGAGGGGGCGGCAGCCTTGCTAACTAGAAGCCGACCCTCCTGCTGCCCCCTCCCTCCCAGCACCTGCCCAGGGAAACAGCGTCTCTGAGCCCCGCTGGTTCCGCCCAGAGCACCTGCAGGCCAGGAGGAGGGCCTCGCGGGGCTTGGGCTGCGGCCTGCAGAGCGGGCGACCAGCGCTGAGCTCTGTCCTCTGGAATCGTGGGGCTCGCGGGGTAACGTCGGGGAGTCACCAGGGCAGTTCTCCACCTTGGGTTCCTTCTCAGTTCTGGGGAGATGTTGATTCCACACCACACTCCAGGGAGGTCGAGAGAGACTCAGAGCTCAGTCCCTCAAAGGGAGGCTGAAACGAACAAGGCTGGTGTCACAGGCCGTCAGGATTGGAGAGGCAGACCCAAGTCCCTTCTCGGAGACCGCGTTCCACGACTGAGACGGTAGACCCCGCAAGGGCACATTCGGGGGGTCAAAGCGGACTCAGACGCATGGGGCGTGCGGAGCGCTCTCTAGCCTGCGGGCCAGGACTGAGCCGGCGGGGCAGGGTGGGCATGGGGATGCACCAGGCCAGGGCCCCAGAAGGCAGGTGGGATGGAGGGTGCTGGCCTAAGAGCGGCCCGCCCCTCTGCACAGGGGCAGGGACGGCCCAGCTGTGCTCACACCCGGTCAGCACCTCCCTGATCCTTGTGTAATCAGCAGAGAAAAAAAACGGGATGAAGCCACGCAAATTCCTCCACATCAGAGGGGATGAAAGGAGGCCAGGCCTCAGCCAGGGAGGGAATCAGAAAGGCACCAGGCCCTGGCCACCTCCAGGCCAGGCCGTCCCAGATGCCGGCCCCCTACGCCAGGCCACGGGCGGAGTCCACTCCTTCTGGAGACACTGCTGGTCTCTGAGAAATGCCGTCTCATCGCTGCCCTCCAGGCGCCTCTGAAGATCCCACGGTGATAATGGCCATGCAAGGCTTTGAGAGCCAGAGCTTGGGGAGCAGATGGGAGGGCTCACCATGATGCCGGGACTGACGGCTACAGGGCGTCCGGGCTCTGCCCTCAGATCCTCTGGGCTTGATGGATGTTCTGGACTTCTTCAGAAACGCCGCCAAGGGTAGGAATGCTCAGCCTTCCCCACACAACTCTGCGCTTATCTTTGAAAATGTATTCTTTGTTTCTGTAGAAATGATACATACCCAAAGTAAAAAAAAAACCAGACAGTCCAGAAAATAGAGAAAGCAGGTCTCCTCCATGCTCAGCGACCTGGACACAACCATGGCTGACCTTGGCTGGCATCCTTCTTCCCATAAAACTAGAAAAATGAAGCCCCACCAATGCCAAGTCCACAGCCAGTTAGGGAGGGTGACACGCACGAGGAAAATCTGGGAAAGGACACAAGACCCACTTCTTTCCAAACACACCCAAGGGAGACGACACTTCAGGGTGGGAGGAAGCTAATTCTTGTTTATACAAATGCAAGCTTACAGTTGTACACAAACCAGGTCACAGCAAGCATGTTGTTCTGAAATTGGCTTTTTTCTATCAACAATGTGTTATAGAATAGAAATAGTTTAGTATCAACAAATAGCCATGTAGGTCATTGTTTTTGACTACTGTGTGATATTCCAATGTATTTACCGTAGCTGACGTAGCCAATCTCCGTGCACGGCCATTGATAGCTTTTACTGGTTTGTTTTTTCTTGTTTACTTTTGTTTTATAAGTAATATTGTAAGGGCATCTTTGTGCATTCTTCTTTTAACCTTGTGTAGTTATCTCCTTTACAACAAATAATGGCTCAAAAGGCGGAAACATTTTACATCATGATACCTGTTTCCAAACTGTCTTCTAGATCATTCTGATTTAAGACTCCTACTAAATATGCAAGAATGCTGTCACCAACATAGAGATTTTCCAATCCAATTTCTGAATTCCAATAGGAATTGTCTTTAATCTTATTATTGTATTTACCTTCATCTCATATTTTTTCTTCTATTTTGTGTGTATCTGTGCTGCCATTTCTGTCATTGGGATGACTTGATTCCTAATTTATTCATAAAAACCCTTACATATGAAGCTTCATCAGTAGGTGTGTGAAAAATATTGTCCCAAAATGTTAACCTCGTGGGAGTGTTTCTTGCCCAGCTGTTTTACATTTTCCTGTGGTCACATTTATCAGTATTTTCCATTATAATTTCTAGAGTTGGGGACATTCAAAAAAGACCTTTTCAACATCATCTGATTCCAGAACATTCAGATTTTGGTTTTTGCTATTTAATTCTTTTATGCATTTGGATGTATTTACTTTTAAATACATAGGACTCAGACTGTCTTCTTTCTCCATGTGCTGAACCATTTGCCCCAAAAGACTTTATTGAAAAATGAAACCAATCTCTCTCACTTGGTCTGAAATCCACCTTTCCGTGTGGAGCAGGTCTTTCTGTGCACCCAGCCCTGCCCCAGCCACACCTGGATTCAATGACAAGAGTTTTCATCACAGTTCAATGAAACTGACAGGTTTGCTCTTCTGACATGGTTCTACTTGAGAATTTTTCTTATGATTTTGAGGATTATGGTTTTTCTTCTTTTTTCATTTTTGGCAAGGAATCTTTGGATTTTATAATGAGCATCATCTTACTCGGTGAATAGAAAAAGAAATAAGTCAATACAGGAATAAACCATGAGGACACAGTGTCCCCTATAATCTTTCTCCACTTCCTGCAACCAGCCCCAAGGCATCTTCGTAAAACCTGCAGGAGTCATGGAATCAGGGGACACCGGACAGTCTCTAAGGGCCCTTTTTGTTCTGCACCCACAAATGGAAACATTTGAAACAAACATTCATCTGGTGACTTTTTGTTTGTCTTTTTGTTGTAAGGCGTCTCCCTTGCGGTTAATCTAGTCCCTCCCCACCTAAGACCCACCTGATGTCCTTGAGTTTGGGGCCTTGTGTCCCAGGCCTAGGTCCATATGTCCAGGTCTCAGGTCTGTACAGAGTCTCCGAAGGCAGCCCCACTCCTCCTCCCCTCCCTGGAGTCCGGGCCTCACTCAGCCAGTGGAGTGAGGGGAGGGACCGAGCGGTGACAGGTGATCACACTTGCCACCTCTCTTTACTCTCGGGCATTTCCTGAACTACCTTCACTGTGGAAGGTCTACTCCAGGGCGGGGGCACCTGCCCATCAGTGTCCCCTGCCTGGCGCTTGGTCCAGTTATCTATTGGTGTGTAACCATCCGGAAGGCCGTTTCATCACACAGCCATCAACCTTAGCCGGGGTGTCTGGAACAGGAACAACGGGGGCTGGTGGGGTCTCTCTCATGCACCTGGAGCATACCTGGGGGCAGCAGCCTTCAAATGGGGGTTATAGGTGCCTGTGGTGCCTGGGAACCAAGTGTCATGGCCATGGGCGCCCCGACCAAAGCCTCAATTTAAAGCTTGGCACTGAGCGAGAGGAGCAACTTTGATTTCCTCTGAAAGAAAAGCAGACCTGGACAAAGAATACTGGCAGTGGTAGCCTTGGGGTTCTGGTAAAACTTTGGGAGGAATGGGAAAGGCATTGTGAAAAAAATTACCCAGTATTGGGTTCCTCGCCAAACTTAGTGAATGAGGACACTTGAAACACATGTTGTTTCCCTTAGAAATAAAAATTAAATATGTTTCTTGTACCTGAGTGACAGGAGCAATGAATACCTGTAGCCATTTTGTTTCCATAAGCGACAGAGACATTGTCAAAAATACTGGATTGATGGATGGAGGGTGGATGGATGGATGGATGGTTGGAAGGGTGGATGGAGGGATGGATGGTTAGAAGAGTGGATGGAGGGATGGATGGGTGGGTGGATGGAGGGATGGATGTGTGGATGGATAGATGGATGGTTAGGTAGATGGGTGGGTGGATGGATAGGAGGATGGATGGTGGATGGATGGGTGGATGGATGGATAGATGGAAGGGTGGCTGGATAGATGGATGGATGAATGGATGGATGGATGGAAGGATGGATGGATGGATGGATGGTTGGAAGGGTGGATGGAGGGATGGATGGGTGGGTGGATGGAGGGATGGATGTGTGGATGGATAGATGGATGGTTAGGTAGATGGGTGGGTGGATGGATAGGAGGATGGATGGTGGATGGATGGGTGGATGGGTGGATAGATGGAAGGGTGGGTGGATAGATGGATGGATGGATGGATGGTGGATGGGTGGGTGGTTGGATGGGTGGATGGATGGTGGATGGAAGGTTGGATGGATGGATGGATGGATGGATGGATGGATTGATGGAAAAATGGACATTTAGGAGCATGACTTCTGAGAATGAGTTTTCTGATCTTAAAAATTTGAATGCGGTCTGTTCACTTACTTGTGGCAAAGTCAAATGTGATGTCATGATGTTTGGAAGAAAATAGTTTCAACAAATACTCACTTCTTTCCTGTGCACTTCAGTGACTCTTTGTCATGTGGAATTAACAGTCTCCCTGTTTCACAATATGTGCTCTCAAATCAACCCAAGAAATTCCTGTGTGCTGCAGACCAGCTTTGCGGGGCAGAATCGGTCTCCTTTCCTCACCTGCAGGCCTGTATATGGGACAGTGTGAGTCCCCTGAAACCCAGGCATCTTGAGATGAGTCAAATGCAAGTTTAGTCCTTTTTTCCTGCAGCTAGTTCTGCAGGCTGGATCTTTGTCCAGATGCCTTGGCCTTTGAAAGTAAGGTGATCTAACTTGGACACAGTCAGGAATGCGAGGCTTGGTGCCCTGACAGCTGCCTGTGGGAAACGGACAAAAACAAATTCCATTCGGGAAAGCTTTTCCCTTGTTGAGTATCAAGTCGCTTTGCATCAGCGTCTCCCGTGATTATGTAAAACAGGTGAATAGAGCAAACATGCTTCAAACACAGATAGAGACCAAATGAACTTAAGGGCCTTAATGGGATTCTAGCTCATGAGGTGTCAGCCAGGACTGCTGGGGAAGGCTTCAACCACGGGAGCCGCAAAGGCTCCTCCACTCTTGCGCGGGATCTAGAGCAGAGGTCGACAGACTCCAGGGTGCTCAGCGTGCCTGGGCCCTTGTGAAAATGGCATCCTGATTCTGGAGGTTGGTGTGGGGCCTGAGTGTCTGCGTTTCTCACAAGCTCCCAGGCGAGGCTGCTTATCCATGGACCGCACAGGGGGAGCAAGGGTCCGTCCACACGGAGAACAGGGCTGTGATCAGGGGCCTCTTCTCCGGAAAGGGCCTGGGGGGCGTCAGCAGCCCACCGCAGTCCTGACTAAGTCCCACCCGCCCCTTCCTCCTCTCCCCACCACCTGCCCCTCTGCTCTGGACTCTGCTCCTTCTTCCCTTCTCTCCCCTTCTACCGGGCGCCACCCCAGCTCATGGCTCAGCTGAGATGTCCCGTCACCCAAGCGCTCCCCAGGGTGGTGCCCACACTCGAAGCCCCTGGGTCAGGGAGTTGGGGACACCGGGCTGCGGTCCAGGCCTGACCCCACGTAAGCGCAGACAGTTGCTGGGCCCCAGCTTTGCACTCTTACACCCAGAGCTGGACAGTCGTTAAAGCTGTAAGAGCAGATGTTTCTCAGGAATTATCCCAATAGGGGAAAAGAGACCTCGGCATAGACCTGGGCCCAATTCGGAATACGGTGCGGGCACGTGAGGATTTATAGCTGAGAAGTGGGGTGGGGGTCAGTGGACGGAAAATCATAAAAGGCAACATCAGGGGTGAGGGGGGTCTGGCTAAACCAACCCAACAGGAATCTTGCAGGCCAGGGAGGTCAGACATTCCCGGGGGGGCGGGGGGGGGGGGTAGGGTGCGAGGGCCCCGATCACATATAGAGGGTGACCAGATATGGAGGGCAGGGGGGTTTGGTGCAATGGACCAAGCAGGGTCCTATTAAAACTGGAGTTTATAGGGAAGTGCACAGATGGGCCCAGGAGAAGGTTCGGGAGCCTGACCAAAGTTTGGTTGAGCCAAGAATCTTTGTCACCACCCAAAGCAGCCAACCTCCTGCACAGAAAGCCCCAGAAAGCTTTATGAAAACGCAAGAGGTTATAAATAGTCTTGAAGCCGGCAACAGTGGGCTTCGCCTCCTTCAGATGCTAAAAGGTGATTGCAGGCCCCATGTGGCCTCAGCATAATGCCGTGCAGCAGAGGGATTCCCGTCGGTCCCACGGCGGCCCTGCCCTGCGTCGGTCAAGACAGGCCCTTCCCAGAGGAGAAGGGATCTTTGCTTTCCTCACTGCCTCCAGCCCCTGGAAGCTGAGCCTGGCTCAGAGGGAACAAAGCCCAGCTGGAGCCCCCGGACCAGGCCGCCCTCCCCTGCTCTCCCTTCTGTCCGGGACAGTGGTTCCAGGCTCCTCCCCGCACCCCTGGGGAAACCAGGCCTGTGGAAAGGCCTGCCGGCTGTAGGGGGACCCCTTGAACTCTCTGGGGGCCTCCGAGCAGAGATACTCGCCCCCTTGGAAGAGACGCAGAGGCTGCAAGCCAGTCAAATAAATCTGGTCAGAGGCTTAACACTAAGTAGAATTGGCACCTGCAGGTGCTTTGAAGTGGAATCAAGGGATTTTTGATGTTAGGAAAAAGTGAAGTGCCTTCGAATTTGGAAAAGCAAAGGCTTTTCTCAGATCCGCTGGCAGTGATTTTACAATCTGGTCAGAAAGGAGCTATAAATGGATTTTCTCCTCTAAACAGAAAGGAGTTTCCATTTCACAACTGTGGTATGTCTCCCCCACCCCTGCTGCCCGGGGTCCGTGATCAGTGGTCTGGACTTGGCTTCTTCCCTGTACCACCCAGCCCTGTGGGGTCACGGGCACCCCCTGGGGAGTCACCCAGGCCTCCAAGCCTCCTTTGCCCACCGTGGATGGGACGGAGCTGGGCAGGGCTGGCCGTGGCTCCGCTGACTGGTGGGTGAGTTGGTGGTCCTCACTGAGCCCGGCCTTTCTATAAAACGAAGGGGCCGGACCAGATGCTTTCGGAGCCCATCTACTGCTAACACTTTACGCTTTGTGGACAGAAGCAGTTCTGACGCCTTTGTCCTTCCTTGTACCGAGTACCTCAGCTTGAATATAAGTTTTGATGCTACACAGTCTGTGTAATGTAACATGCACGGCTCTACAGGGTTGTTTGCGGTACCCCCAAACCTGCCCACGTTAGAGGGACCTCGGGGTCCTCATATTTGCTATGTTTAGTCTCTATGCATTTTTTTTTTAAATCACAGAAGCAATTTCCAAATGTTATTGCCTTGAAAAGACTTAACTCTTTTCTGTGGTGCTTTAGGGGAAAAAAAGAGAGATGGAGAAATCTTTCGTCCTCTTCTCATAAAGGCACCAATCCCATCAGAGACCCCGCCCTCATGATCTCATCTAACCCCAATCACCTCCCAAATACCACCACTTTGGGGGCTAGGACCTTGACACATGCATTTGGGGGAGACACAAACATTCAGTCCATAACAGTGGTGCTCATAGAAAAAGATATTCTTTAGTGATAAAGTGTTTCTGTACTGTTATCAGTTTCCTTGTCTGGAATAATTACAAACATTCATATAAGTCGCTTCTAGAAATGACACCGAAAGCAGGAACAAATTCCATTGCAAGCACACACGTGCGCACACCCACACACGCACACACCCCACTGTAAAAATTCCAAAATTAATTATATACAAAAACGTGTTACAATGCTTCTTCTAAACTCATCATCATATGACATGACCATTTGCACGCCCTGGAAGACAGGAGAGTAGGCAATAATGGAAACTTTTGCTGGTTGAGACAATCTCAACATCTCAGCACTGTTCCTACTTCTTTCAGTCAATCTCACGGACACATCCACACCCACCTCTATTCTCCCTCTGATGTCACACTTTGCTTGTCCAAACCTGAGATCACCATTTTCCCTGCAAACAACTTCTTTCTCGCTCCTGTTCCTACCCTCTTTTGGCCAATGGTCCCACCGTGCAAGGTTCCGTGGGGCCTCCAGGACTCCTCTCCCTCCCCCACCCTCCCCCTCCCCATGTCCCATTAAATGCCAATGCCTCACATCCTCCCATCCCTAGTATCTGCCCCTCCCCATCCCCAGTCAGGGCTCTTGCAAATGCCAGGCCCAGGTCTTCAGGGCTCCTTGCTTTCCCATCCGTCTCCCCTCCCTCCAGCTGCAGAGGGACTTTTCTGAAAGAGGAATCAGTGCTGGACCACGGCCCCAAACCCTGGGTGGCTCCCATGCCCTCAGGGTCCCAAATGCCCCCCCTGACATGCCAGCTTCCTGTGCCCTGGCTTTGCTTCCCCTTCCACCACCTCGTTCTTCGTGGCCCTGACTTTCACCCATTCATCACCCACTCGGGATCTCCACAGTTTTGTTGAATGAATGAATGGATGAATGAATGGAGAGAACCCTGAGGGCCTCAGCCTCCCTCCACCACGCCGTGACTTTCCATGTCCTCCCAAGTCCCCAGCCTGGGATGCTGGCCCTCCTTCCTGCAGGACTGAGTGTAACCAAGGACCTGGCAAGTGCCTGGCTGGATTTCAGAGCTGTGATGGGCCAGGGGCTGCTGCTGTGGTGTCCCTCCCACACCCTCTCAAAGGGCAGAGTCTGCAGAGGACGGTCCTACCCGCTATCGGCTCAGCTTGAAGACCTCCAAATCTTCTTGGCTGGGACCCCAAATATAGTGGAGTGGAGACAAGCCACCCAGCTGTGTCTTGCCTAAATTCCTCACCCACGTGAATGGTGGGAGATAATAAAACGATCGCTATTTTAAGCCACTCCACTCTGGGGCGATTTGTTCCGCTGCGAGCGGTAACTGACGCAAACATTAACATCGCGATCCCTGCCCAGGGCAGGGCAGTGCCCTCAGTGCTCTGTGCAAAGTAACTCTTTAAGTAGCCACCATCTTCCTACGTGGGAGGGGCTATTACCAACCCATTTTACAGTCGAGGGAACTGAGGTGCAGAGGCCTCTGGTGAGTTGGCCAAGGCTCTACAGTTTTTGAGGGTAGATTAAGTGTAATAAACGATTTTCCAAATGCATCTGAAGAGCTCCAGACTCTTGAAACCGACGGGCCTTGCCCCACCCTGATGTCACGGGGTCATCCAGGTGACCTGTAATGTCCGTTTCTCCCTGTTAGCTGAGGGCCAAGGCCGTCCTTCACAGGGAGGCAGGGTGACCGTCTCCACCAGCTGCTGGAGGAGCCCCTGCCTTTCCTGAGAGGCAGGTTCCACAACCTGCAGAGACACCTCCCCACCTGCCAACAGCCCTGCTTTCTGAGCACCTGCTCTGTGCTTCCATCCCGGCACCGAGGGAGCCCTCTAAATGCGTCCTCGCCCGAGCCCCTGGGTCTGCCCGCTTCAGCAGGTCTTCCCCATCACCCGCCGGCCCCGCCCAGACTGGCCTCCTCCTGGCACCGTCACCTGGGATTCTGTATCGATCATTCGCTCGCTTGTTACATAGTCACTGGGATCCGGGCTCCCTTGGAGCAGGACATGGCCTGCCCTGTCCTCCAGCTTTACCAGCTCCTAGACCAGTGCCGAGCACGTACTTTAAGTTAGTTACTTACTCCCCATTCTTAGAGCCACAGACAGCACCCTCAGCGAATGGAGGCTTCGGCCTCTGGGACGATCCCTCACGGAGAGCAGGCGCTCCGGTCCGTGGAAGCTCAGCATCAGGGCCCATCGGGGCGCCAAGAGGGCTCTGGGGTGCACGGTGACTTGACGTGAGAGGGCTGCTGTCCCCTGCCGGACTCCCACTGGGAAGGAGGGGCCTGGGGACGGGCCCAGCCGCGTGAGGTCCGCTTGCCTCCCACTGCGTGCGGGGCGGGTCCTGGACCGCGTCACCAGGCTCCGGGGTGAGAGTCCGGCAGGGCCGAGAGGAGAGCAGGGAGGGGATGGCAGGGACCTGTTTGCAGGCACCCCTCCCCGGCCAGGACTTGGCAGGTGTCGCCCCTGCAGGATGATTAACAGGAACAAACAACGGACGAGTCGGTGGAGGACGCGGCAGCGCCGTGAGGGCAGAGCCCATGTCCGGTGTCCTCAGGCCCCGAAGCACCCACTCAGGGATGAAGAAGTCCCTCCTTTACAGAGGGATCCTCAGGCCCAGAGCTGTTTTTTCCCTTTATTTATTTATGTATTCTGGCTGCGCCGGCTCTTAGTTGCAGTACACGGGGTTTTTCGTTGAGGTGTGTGGGCTCTTTGTTGTGGCGAGAGGGCTTCTCTCTAGCTGCGGCTCAAGGGCTTAGTTGCTCTGTGGCATTTGGGATCTTAGTTCCCCGACCAGGAAACCCGCATTCCCTGCTTTGGAAGGCGGATTCTAAGCCACTGGACCACCAGGGAAGCCCCAAGGGCCCAGAGCAGGTCTTAACCAGGCAGGCAGGGACCAGCAAGCCTCCCGGTTTAGCCAGTGCCCCCACTGCCCCACACGTCCTGTGAATAAGCAGCGCCCCCCTTGGAGCTTCATACAGCAGACCCGGCCCTCGTGTCACCTCCCTCTCAAGGGTCAGCCCCCGGCTGGGTGCCCCGTGGCCCCTGCCCCACCATCTCAGCGACTGCCTCTGCCTCGGGGCCTCTCCGGGCAGCGGGTGGGAGTGAGGTGGGTACAGGAAGCACCGGTCCCCCTGGTGAGAGGCTCATACTCTCGTCAGACAACCAGGAAAGACGCCTGGCCTCCCTGACTGTCACCAAGACGTCCCTGCACTGAACTGTGCTCCAGAAAAAGCCAAGACCACGGTCAGAGTCCTGCTGGCTATTCCTCTTTCCGTGGCGTCCCCAGAGTGCTGTTATTTCATGTATGTTTACAGAAGCGCATCTCACACTTTCCGAGTCGTGTTTGTGGAAGGGGCTCTGGCAGTTTTTCAGAGCTCGAAGGACACTGAGTCCAAGTTAATCCCGTAGAGAACTGTAAAAGCTTAAGCCCTTGCTGCAGAAAGAGCATTTGGCAACCCGGTGTTAAAATTCTCAAAACAAACTTATTAGTTAATGCAGCTTGTCACCATGACAACCAAACAGCGCAGAAACAAACCATTAGCACACAGATTTATTACTGTGGAAGGTTTAGCTAATACCGTTCCAGGGGTGTATTATTTTCCACTTGCAGTTACAATAAAAAAATCTAATTTAAAATCCAGCATGAGAGCAAGATCTGTCACAAATCTCCACTTGCAAAAGCAAAGCCCCCAGTGCACTCGCCCAGCCGTGTGTCTGCATGTGCGTGTGTGGCCCAGCACCTCCTTCACCAGCACCTTTCTCAGGTGTGCGAGGGTCACAGGTGCGCGCCCTGCAGCTGGCCACCCTCCTTGACCAAAGTGACACAGGAGGTGTCAGCAGTGACCACGAGACCTAGCTATGGACCAAGTCCTAGACCAGCAACACCAGCCAGGTGTCAAGGCGTCCTTTCAGACTCATCCTCAGAAACACATTAGAAGGACCTTCCCGAGTTCCCTCCAGGAGACCCTGGTGGGACATGGTCCCATTTGCAGCTCGCAAAATGGTCATCGTGAGTCTGGGAGGTGACCAGTGCAGCTCCTGAACCCTCCCTCACCTTCTTTTGGAATTCCGATTTCTTTCTGGAAGAGAAATCCCACCCAAAGCGTGTCTGACCGGGTCTCCTGGTGCCCCTCTCCCTCTCGGTGCCGTGACCTTCCCCACGACCTTCCTCCCCTCTCCACGCTCCTCTTCCCCCCGCCTAGAAAGATGCTCCTTCCCCCTGTCCTTTCCTTGGCCACATTTACTCTTCCTCCAAGACTCAGTTCCCAGCAGGCTGGGGTCCTGGCTGTGGTCTGATTACACCTTTGCCAAGTCTCTGTCCCTTGTGACCATTCCCTCGTTTTCTAGATTATCTACACCCTAAAAGTAGAAACTTGGGGCTTTAGCTCCATCTCCAGCTCGGTGGGCTTGGATCCATGATCGAACTACGAGGAGGGGATGCTCTGAGATGCCCCCAGGTAACCAGAAGGGGGTGATTCCATGATCAGAGGAGGGGCTGGTAAAGATGGTGACAACGTGGGCATTAGGCCACATCCCTGTGAGGTCGCGGCACCCCAGCGAGTATCCCGAAGTGCAAGAGATGGCTTCCAGGGACAGGAAACCCCCACAGGGAAGGAAAGGACCAAGAGAGTGGAGGGGCCTGACCAGGTCACCTTAGAGACGCCTCAGGGAGGGACCAATATGCTCCCATGGGCGTTGTTTGGAGGACACCACAATGGCTGGTGTCCCAGCCAAGGACGGGGACCACGGTGGTCGAGAACAGTGGGAGTCAGGGACAGGAGAGACATCTGCTGACCAGGGTGTGACTGTGCTTCACCACCCTCTTTAATTTCAGCCTTGACCATGAAGGTACAGAATAGGCACAAGAGCGTATTGTGTGCAGAAGGAAGAAAACACACCTGTCAATATCTTTACAAGCCTGAATCTAACAGTGGGCCCATGAAACATGAATAATCACAGCAGAATGCAACAGGAAGGACTGTACGTGTGCCAGTCTCTGCGGGGAGTATTTCAGTATTTCATTCGCTCACTCAGTCCACCAGGTATCAGGGCCAGGACGGTCACTACCCCCAGTGTAAGGCAGGGGAGAACACAACGCTCATCGCAAGGCTGAGTGTTTGCCTTCGACGCCGGAGCCCAAGTCCCGACCCAGAGGAGAGACCTCAGGGCCCCAGGAGACAGCAGCAGATCTGTGTAGCCGTCCGGCCCACGCCAGAGTGTGTCGGGCAGGCCTGGAGCTCCGAGGGGCCAGCAGACAGTCAGGGCCTGGAACAAACCAGGTAACATTTAAGCAGCTGGGACAGATGGACCAACCTCTTTCTGCCTCCTCTCCCCAAGCTCAGGGTCAAGAAACACTTGCCCTGCTCCATCCCACCCCACACCCTTCATCTGAGGCTTAATGTGGCAGCACCCTCCTCTAGGGGAGTGGAGGCCAGGGCCGCTCGCCCTCAGACCTGCCCCAGCAGCAGGAGGAGGGGCTGGCTGGTGGACGGGGGGCCAGCTGAGCTTGTACACATCATCCCTCCTCCTCCTTTGAGCTGGACGGCGGGCCAGCCAGGAGCACTGCTGGGCCAGGAAGTGGTGGTGCTTGGCTTCAGGTCTTGGCCAGTCTGGGTGGGGAGGGAAGGTGGATGCAGAGAGCCCTGGGGACCCACCCATCATCGGAGTGGGAAGCAGCCACAGGCAGAAGCAGGCAAGACCCTGGGTGCCCGCGTGCTGGGCTACCTTTCTGGGCAGGGCCTGAGAATGCGGGACAAATGGAAGATTCTGGAACAGAGCTCCCCTCCTGGGCAAGCAAGTGTCCTACCCGAGATGAAAATCTGGGATCTGAGGCTGGAGTTGGGAAGGGGTGGAGCTGGCGGGAGGGTAGAGAGGTTCAGAGCAAAGAGGCAGGAGGTCCACATCCAGATGGGAGGGTGCAAGAGGAGGAGCACCCTTAAAAGTGGCAGGTCCAGGAGAGAGGAGAGGACAGAGGTCACATAGGCACCGAGAGTTGGGGGGTGGGGGCAGGGGGCGGAGCCTGGAGACAACAGGGTCAGAGGAGCCTCGGGAGGGCCAGCCCCCTGCAAGGGACAGAACACAACAGAAACAAGTGATAATCACTGGGGGTGGTCATTAAAGAGCCAGAGGGAGGGATCCAGGACAGGGGAGGGTGGATCTTCACCCAAAAGAAGATGAAGTGCAGCTGCAGGGAGGTGGGCAGGGACCCCACCTGACAGCTGTCTGCTCTGAGGAGTGTGGACTCAGGGCCTCTGAGGAGAGGGAGGGGAGGGGGGCAGGAGGTGCCTGAGCAGAGGGACAGGAGAGGCAGGGACAGAGGATCCTGTGCAGCCCTGGGGCCACGGCTGGGATCGGAGCCTCTGCTCATTGGGCACCAAGTGGTGGCGTTTGCATTTTCTCCAGCTGTGGTCAGCATCCTGAGGGGGTGAGTCAGAAAGGGGAGCATGGGATACAGGCACTAGTGGACAGGGCAGCATTGGGAGTGGGTTTTGTGCATGAAAAATGTTGCTGCCATATCAGGAAACAAAGGATGTTGCAGCCATCAAGCCATCACATTACAGCCGCCCCGATGGTGAGCCCTGAGGGAACTCAGGATGGAGACAAACGGGCTGCCCATTGCCAAGTCCAACTACTCATCAGCCGCTGCAGCCACCCCCGACGGTGCACCATGAGGACACTCAGGATGAGAAAGCACAGGATGCTGGCCCCAGAGAGCTGAGGTGCAGATTAAAGGGATGATTTCAGTGAGCCCAGACTCTTGCATCTTCCCATAATAGAAAAGCACTAAATTCCTTAACTTGAGATGCCTGGTTTTCTTTAATTAACAGTAATCTTTTGATGTCCCAACTACCTGGTTTTTGTTGCAAAATCTCCTATATATCCTCCCCCCAACCCTTGTCTCTTTGGAGCAGTCCCTCAGAGCTATCTGAGATGCTGTGTCCCGGGCTTAAGGTCTCAGTTTTGTCCGCTGAATAAAACATAATTCTCAACTTTAAGGTTGTACATTTTTTTTCAGTTGACAGTACAGAGGCGAGTGTTGGTTCAGTCCTCCATTTTTAATAAGTCCCTTCATAATGACTCTGGGGAAAAAGCAGTCTGGGGGACATTAGAGGACAGAGGGGTGCAGTGGGTTACACTGGATGAAAATAGCAAAGGCCTGAGGGGAGGAGAGATGTCGAGAGATGGATGAACAAGACCATGTAATTTTTCATTTTATTTCCAAGCATTTTTCCCATCACCTTTCTTGTAGGAGCAACATACAGCTTCCCTCCGGAAATGGCTTCTCCCCTCTCTGCCCTACTTGGCTCTGGAAGGACCAAGAGATTGCCCTTGATTTTGCCACATCTATCTGGAGACATTTTGACCTCATGGCAAACACTTTGTTCTGTCAAATAACAGATGGTTATTCATAGTTCATGAAAGAACGGAATAAGCCGTAAAATTCAGTCATGGACAAGACCAATTACCCAAGGGTAATTACATGCCACTTTTTTCAGGACTAGCTAAGAAATACAAAGTATTGGACTTTTTTCCAAATCAAATTTAAGGTTATTGGTAGAAATAACACAAAATAAAGCCAACAAAAACTGAGGCTGCATACAATAGACGTCATTATAGATAAAAATTGAACAAAAAATCATTGCTCATATTGAAAACTATGAAATTGAACCAGAAAAAAATGAGCGTTGGTAGAAATAATCAACGGAAAATGAAACTGACAGTATGTAAAAATACACGTTAATTTTTTTAAGATTTAGATTGACAGAAGAATTCTTAACAAAATTTATTTATTTATTTATTATTATTTTTTTTTTATGTGGACCACTTTTAAAGTCTTTGTTGAATTTGTTACAATATTGCTTCTGTTTTACATTTTGGTTTTTTGGCCCGGAGGCATGTGGGATCTTAATTCCCTGATCAGGGATTGAACCTGCACCCTCTGCAGTGGAAGGCGAAGTCTCAACCACTGGGCCGCCCGGGAAGTCCCCTTAACAAAATTTAGATCTGTGCAAATTACCCAAGAAATTTGGCTTTGTAGAAGTAACAGCCACAAAAGAATACTCATTAGCAGAAGATACAATTCCTGAAATTAGATATCGTTTAAAAACAAAAACAGAAAAACACACAAAAATGGATGAATCAAATCTTCACTGAAAAATAAAAATGGAAACAATCTAGTTAACTGCACTGTGTAGAAGGTGATCCAAGAACTAAACTGGCTTAATGGAATTAGCTTCAGAAAATGCTTCCTTGACAGACTTCAACAGCCGCTGGTATAATTCTGATTAAACGATGGTGCATGAACTCAGAGTCAGAAACTTTCTCAGGGTGAAAATGTCTTCTGGTCAAAATGGTGAAGCCAAACAGCCTAACTTGAGAGACCCTCAGTGATGGGCCAACCTTTCCCTCGGCACCGGCGGAGTGGGTCATGCCACACCGGCCCCCTGGGGCCAGCGGCCAATCCAGTGACCACATGTGAGCCAAGCACAGTCTGTCAGAGCCCTTCCATGAGATTTAACACTTGGACTCTGCCAGAAGGAAAGTCTCTTTCTTTCTTCTAGATCACAAGCTGTAAGAATCCAGACTTGGGCTCTGGTGGCCTCCTTGGCAGCCAGGTGGAGACACCTGCTTGAAGAACAAAGTCAGTCCAAATTGAGACAGAGAAGGGAAGGCAGCAGGAGAGGGGGGCATGGAAAGAACGGACGGCCTCCCCTGAGCCCAGGGCTCCAGCCGTGCCTGCAGCCATCAGGCCCTGGATTTGCCAGGTAGGTGAGCCAGCCATTTAAGCTGGGTTTCCGTGACCTGTGACCCAAAGAGCCTGAACAGTATAGGAGCTGACCTCTGGATCAGGTCACAGAGCAGGTGTCAGAGAGTGAGGGGATGAGGGAGCCAGAAGGCAGGAGGTTGCAGTACAGACGTGGCTGCAGATTCAGGTTTCAGCGTGTTGCCGAGATACGGCTCAAGGTCATGAGCACGTCTGCTTGAATAACGGTGAGGGTCAATGATCTTGAGAAAGTTGAGGGATCGGGGCTAGGATGGTGAATATGTGACCCACTAGGGCCTCAGAATCGCCTAGAATGCTGTCTGTGTTGGTGGAGAGATGATGAGCCAGCCTCCAAAGTCCCCAGGGGAACAGGAGAGGGGCTGGTCAGGAGGTCTGTAGGTGACAATGAGGATGGGTCAAGGGCGGCATCCTCGGATGTTATGAGGCTCGAAGCCAAAGAAGGCCACTTCATGGGGCTGATTGTCAGAGTTCTATAAAGCTCAATTCACCGACTCGGTTACTGTGGGCTGAATTGTGTCCCTGCCAGAACTCATATATTGAACTCCTAATCCCCAGTACCTTAGAAGGTGACCTGATTTGGAAATAGGGTCATTGTCGATGTCATCAGGTAGGATGAGGTCGGACTGGAGCAGGGTGTCCTCTAACGCGACATGACTGACGCTCTCATAGAAGGAGGATGCTCGAACCCAGACAGGCACCCGGGGGCACCGAGCGAAGGCAGGTGGAGGCAACAGCCAAGGAGCACAAAGCGTGTGGGCAGAGACCCCCGAAGCAGGAGGGACGCCACAGGCAGATGATCCCCGGCAGCCTCACGGGGAGAGGAAGGAAAGAGCCCCACGGCCCCTCCGGTCTCCGGACGGCGCGGGACGCACCCTGTGGTGTAAGGCACCAGCTGGCGGCTCCCGCTGCGCTGCCCCGGGAAACTAGCGCCCTTAGGAGCCGATAATCCCACCCCAAGGAGTCCGCCCGTGAGAAGGAGTGTGATGTCCAGATAGACGTGTGCGGGGGGATCCTATGAACCCCAACTGGGAAGCACACCGATGTCAGCAACAGACGCGTGGATGAGCAAGGGCCCCTTGGGCCAGCCTGTCACCCACCCGATTTGGGTTCCCAGGGGGCCAGAGGCAGAGATGGCAAAGGAGTGGAGGCCGCCCATAGGGGTGGGGGCAGCGATCTGGGAAGGGGAGACTAAGTCCCTCCATGGGAAGGGGACAAGGGAATGGAGCAGGGGTGGGGTGGGGAGAGAAGTTGGGGGTGTAGGGGAGCCCCAGCCTGGCTGGACAGGACCAGGTGAGTGAGCTCTGTGTCCACTCGCCACAGCCCCTCTCTCATGGGCCACCACCGGAGGCCGCTAAAGCTGTCCCGTCCTGAGACAGTCCTCAAAACCATGTGGCCTTGCCCACCTTGCACACCCTCACTTATAGGGTAGACCCAAACTTCTGCCTGCCCCCTTTGGTCTGGAAAGACCCAGCTCCTGGTTCCTCCCCGTGTGGCCCCTTCACCCCATAGCCTGGGAAGCCCAGGCTCAGGCCCCTGCCCGCCCAGAGCAGCTCTGCCCAGGGCAGGGCTTTGACCGCCAGCTCCCACAGGCTCTGCGGCTTTGGACAAACCCCTCAGGGCTCTGAAATGGTCCCTTCGTGTGTAAAACAGAGAGCTGGGACTCACCGAGGTCCTTTCTATAAGGTGATCACCAATGTCACTGTTGCAGGAAGGGGGACCCCTTCCAGGGCCCGAGTGGGCTCTTGTCTGACACTCGGAAATGAAATGTCCGAGGAGACACACGTGCTGACAAAGCAAGAGACTCTATTGGGACAGGGCGCCCGGGAGGAGAGCAGGAGGGTGAGGGGACCCAGGAGGACTTCTCTGCTACATGGCTTGCAGTCTCGGGTTTTATGGTGATGGGGTTAGTTTCTGGATTGTCTCTGGCCAATCGTTCTGACTCAGGGTCCTTCCTGGTGGTCACGCATCGCTCAGCCGAGATGGATTCCAGCGAGAAGGACTCTGGGAGGCTGGTAGGACATGTGCACTGGCGTCTCCTCTTTCCTTTTGACCTTTCCCGAATTCTTCCTGTCGGTGGTGGCTTGTTAGTTCCGAATTCCTTACTAGGACCTCCTGTTTCATGCAAGTGGTTACTATGAGGCCTGGCCAGGACGGGCGGTTTCTGTCAGTGGTTCCCCTAACATCACCATTCTGCGTTGCCCCAGAATTTGTCCCCCTCCCATCGCACTGCCCCGCTCTGGGTCCACTGTCCCCCCTGACTTGACTCCTGCGAGCAGAGGAGGGTGAGGGTGCCGCTGACGGCTGGGCTACAGGTTTGGGCAAGGGCAGAGCCAGGCTGCGAAAGCTGAGCTGGGTCCCGGGCACTCCTTTCCCCTCGCAAATACACAATCCCAGCCAGGCGCACACCCCCGGGGCTCTCAAATGGCCCTCCAGTCTCCGTCTCCAGGCTGGACTCTCCAGGAGGCCTGGTCCTTTGTCTTCATCCTCTGCCCACCCGGGGAAGCCAGCCCAGGCAGGAAAAGCGAGCCCTCACAAACAGGCCGCACTCAAGGATGCCATGTGTGTTTTATTTTCTTTTTGAGCCTGAGCATACTTCGTTTCTGGCAGGATTGCCCAGATAATTCATCACCCAAGACAATTCTCATTTTCACTTAATGGGAAATCAAAGGTGTCCCCAAGTCACCGGCCCTAACGTTGGACTAACGTCGTGTGAGGTGAAGGGGGAGGGAAGGGGGCTGCGTTACTTGCTTTTCTGTGATTGGTGACCGACTGGCACCTTCTCCTTCTTTTTTTTTTTTTTTTTTAATATTTTATTTATTTATTTATTTATTTATTTATTTATGGCTGTGTTGGGTCTTCGTTTCTGTGTGAGGGCTTTCTCCAGCTGTGGCAAGTGGGGGCCATTCTTCATCGCGGTGCGCGGGCCTCTCACTATCGCGGCCTCTCTTGTTGCGGAGCACAGGCTCCAGACGCGCAGGCTCAGTAATTGTGGCTCACAGGCCCAGTCGCTCCGCGGCATGTGGGATCTTCCCAGACCAGGGCGCGAACCCGTGTCCCCTGCATTGGCAGGCAGATTCTCAACCACTGCGCCACCAGGGAAGCCCCCTTCTCCTTCTTTTAAAACTCTTCCTTTTCATGCCAGAGAAAACCCAGTAAGGAGAACTGTGCTCTTTTAGGGAAAAGTGGTGCATCCGAGAGCATGGGGCTGCTTTACGGGAGCCTGAAACCTGCCCTGAGGTGCTCTCATCCCACCACCTCCTCCTCGGAGTCACAGCCTACATGGTTTGCTGCTCAGCCTTCAGCTGGTTTTGAGAAATAATTGTAATCTATCCACTGGCACAAGTGCAGCTGGTTGCGATCTAGGGACATGAGCTATTGCTGCGGTGCTGTGTGGAAGAGGCTGCCTTAGGGCCATCTCCCAGCCCTGCCAGTCCTGTTCGCGGGCCAACCTGGAGGGAGTGTCGGGGGGGGCGCTGATTCATCAAGATTCGGCAGTGCCAAGAGGACACCATTGCCAATGGCACCTTAGGGTGTATCCCTTGGGGAGATCCGGAAGCGACCTGGAGGTCTTGGTGAATGGGTGAGAGCTGGCTTTCTGCCACCCCCGGCTATGGGACCTCGTTCGCTAGTAGGGACGAGGCTGCAGTAACAGACAAACCAACCTATTGGAGGGAAATCACGGCGGGGGTGGCTGCAGGTGTGGGCAGGGTGGTGGTGCTCTGCTCCAGGTGGTCACTCAAGGATCCAGCCAAGGAGGGGCTGCCAGCTGGAACACGAGGCTTCCAAGAGCACCCTGGTGTCTCTATCCCAGGAGGGGAGGAAGGAAGGACATGGAGGAGGAACACAGGTGGGGTCTTTCTGGGCCAGGCCTGGAGGAAACTGAAATGGCTCCCACGCATCCCATTGGCCAGAACTCAAGCATCCTCTATAAGCACAGGATGCTGGGAAGTGTAGTCCCAAACAGGGTGGAATGCTGGGAACTGTAGTCCCCAACAACACCGGATACTGGGAAGTATAGTCTCTAATAGCACGGGATGCTGGGCAGTGTAGTCCAGCTGGGAGCTGGGGCTGCAGGGCTGCCATTATGGCCTTCCAGAGCACCTGGGATGGGGCAGGGGAAGAGGTCCAGAGGCTCTGCCGTGTGAGGACCTGACGAGAGAGCTGAAGACACTCATCCTGGACAAGGAAACTCAAGTGCGTTTGCGTCTTCAAGTATTTGAAAGTCTGAAGCAGCTGGACTCTGTACTTGTGAATCCAAAGGGAAGTGGAGAAAAGGGTAAAATGCACAGAGAGCTATTTTGAGTCTCAGGGAAAATTCTCCCTGAGTGGAACAGCTGCTTCGTGAAACAGGGATCTTGCTGTGTGGATGGAACCCCTGGGCCACAGAGAGCCCGGGGCCAAAACTGCAGAGCAAGAGTTCTCCTCATCTTACTGCTTTTTAAAAATCTTTTTCTGCACATCCCTCTCTCTTTTCTTAATCCATCTTGTTTTGTCCTTTTCTCTGATCTGTGAACCGTTGCTCCTTCATCTCTGAGCAAGAGGTTGAGGCCTGGCCTGCAGAGCTGGGTTTATCCAGTTGTGTCTCTACTCAGGCAAGCCCTCAGTTTCTGTTTGATACCTCATTTCTTCACCAGAGCAACAAAAAAAAAAATTATTTGAGAAAAGGGAGGCTATTGAAGGCCACCTACCTATCTTTAGAACAGACAAGAACTATTACAAAGCTCTATCTGCAAGCCACCGTGAGCTTAAAAACAAGAGTGCCCCGGATGTAATTGTTGCCAAATATTTCCCCATGATGTTCACGGATGTGACGTGGGAAGGCAGGTGACCTGATGCCAGCAGGTGCGCACACTCGGTGGAGGGCAGGCTGAGGGCAGGTCTTGCTGTATCGTCCTCTCAAGAGAGAAGGAGCCTGGAACTGTCAGCCCGTCTCCTGCCAGGCACTGCAATTTGGCTCTAAATGGGGGCGGTGCTCAGATCACAGCTTTCAGACTGGACAAGATGCCCCTTGAACTCAGCCTGGGACCCACCACGTGGCAAAGGTGGCCTGGTGACAAAAGGAGCTGGGGGGGGGGCGTTGGCAAGACGCCCCCATTCCCTCAGGGGCCGAGCTCCCTGGCAGCTCTCTCCCCTCCCTGGGCCGATCCCCATATTCATCTCAGAAACCAAGTGGCTGCAATGCCTTCCCCACCCCGTGCGCAGGCCTAAGGGTCAGATACAACAGTGCGTGCAGAGCTCAGCCCCCGGCCCAGGACGAGGGCTCAGGCGCCTCAGTTATTATCAGGAGCATTAAGCATATTGCTAATTCAGGGTCACCTTCAGCCCCAGCTGGGCCAGCCGCGCCTCATTTTCACCGCAAAAGAGCCCACAGGCCAATTCCAGGGTATTTTCCTCTTTCAGTAAGTGTGTCTTTAATACTAACTCCAAAATCCTCTACTCCTGTAGAAAAACAGAGAAGCCTCCTCCGAAGACCCCCGAACCAACCCTGGAGGCTGCTTGCCTGCCGATGGGCCAGAGAAATAAGCGGGCCCCCCGCACACTCCCTCTGGCAGCGAGACACCGCTTCCCGGCAGCAGAGCAAGTCCCCCGCAGGGCCCCGCTCCCTGCACCGTCCAGCTCTCCAGCTCGCGCTGAGCTCCGTGAGCTCCGCACCTGTCAGGCGGCCGGCCTGGCCCGGCTGGGCTGCCGAGGCCCCAGGCTGAGTCCCTGCGTCGAGAGCGGCTGGGGGCCCCCTGCCGGCCCCTCCTGTGTCTACCAGCAGCTCTGCCAGAGCAGAAGTGCTGGCCTGGTTAGTTTCTAGGTTGTTTATCTCCCAGCACAGAACACACATTCCTGAGTGTGTGTTTAAATCCATAGATTCCAAAGGGCAACCAGGACTGTTTATCCAAAGCGGGGCCTCCTTAAACCATTGTTTTACGTAGCCCCCTTTTCCAAGCCATTTCCTATTTTCCTGCTGATACCATGAAAACTTAAAATTTTTCCGAAGGCTGTGAACGCCTGGAACGGCAGACAGCTGGCCTGAAGCTGGAGACGCCGTTAGAGGATCAATGGCCCACAGGAAACGGGCGATTAGCTCCTCAGATCCGCTGCTCCTGCTGATAAAGGGCCCCCTCCCTGCCGCACGTCCTCGCCCGACACATTCCTCTCCCGCCCCTGGAAACCGGCCGCTGACCCTTGGGGCTAGGAGGGCGGAGGGGAGGGTCACACCCCAGCCAGGCCTGGTCTCCTGGCCTGACCCCTCACCACCAGCCCCTCCGGAGCAGCCCTGGGGCCCCGTGTGCTCGTGCTGGCGGGCCGAGCACGGGGGTCTCTGCAATCTCGTCAATGCAGATGCTGACATGGCAGCGCAGGCTGGTGGGAGGTGCCGCAGCTCCCGGTGATGGCGGCGAGGCTGCTCTGTGCAGGGCCACGAGCTGCCCGTCAGCACCGCTGATGCCCTTCGTGAAGCCTGAAGGACTCTGGGCATGACGCTCTTTCACGCGCAGATTCACCTTTACCCCGCGAAGGAGGCAGAAATTTCTCCATATTGCAACTTGAGAAAATGAATGCAGAAGTAACCGCTGAAAGTCACAGCCAGGTCATTTATTCATTCAACAAACACCTCTTGAGCACCGGCGATATGCCAGGTGTTGGGATGCACGGCTGAGCGAAGTCAGAACTGGGTAGGGTTTAGTGGGGAAGGCAGAGGGTGTTGAACAGCTGTGCAAACAGCAAGAACCAGGAAGGGGTGGACTTAGTCTGGACTGGGGCCCGGGAATCTGAATTTTACAGAGAACTCCAGGGAGTTCTCACCAAAGAGATCTGGGGAGTGCATCAGAGCTGTGGTCCCCGGCGCCCCAGAGATTGGCTGCACCCCGAGAGAACCCATTAAATGGGCGCTCCCCCGGGAATGGGGGTCTCTGAAAGTGCCCAAAGGGCCTGGTGAGTGCCGTGGCCGCTGGGCGGGTTTGACCGGTCCGGTGAGGCAGGGAGGCATCCCCCCCGGGAAGTGACAGCCGGAAGTGCTCTGCCCACATGTGGGCAGCGAGGGGCCAGCCTGGGACTGGGCTGAGCTCTGGGCCCTGCACTTGGGGATCCTCCATGTGACTGTCCGAGAAGGGCAGAAGGGCCGGACGGGCTGGGGCCGTGGGCAGTGGGCAGCCCCGGGGACCGAGGGGCTCCCTCCATGGCCGCATCCAACCCCTCCCCCTGCTGAGCCCACCCGGGAAGTGAGCGGGCACCCACTTGAGACAGCGCCGAGCCACCCACAGAGCAGAATCTCAACGTCACCCGCCTGCTGGGCCACAGTCAAGGTCACCTCTGGCTCCAGGGCCTGAGGACGCGAGTTATGCAGCTGCAACACCCGACCTCCAGCCCCAGGAGGGAATGTGGGGTTCGCATCCCAACACGATGCCGCCTGGACACACGGCAGGCGAAGCCCAGCTCGCCATGAGCCCGGATGCCCCCAGACAGAGACCCCGGCCCTCCTGCCCGGCTGGTATCAGACGGGTAACAGGCTGGTTTCAGCTCCCCGGAGTCTCTGGCAAATGGGCCGAGACCAGCCATGGGAGACGCTCGGGGCTTTCTTTGCCAGCACACCACACCAGAGGGCAATGGCTTGAGAATCTCAGAGGGAATATATTGCCTCTGAATTTAGGAAGATTCTTAAAAAAAAAAAAAAAAAAAAAGCAGAAACTAATGAATAAAAGTGAAGCCAAAACAGCAAACCGTTTAGCTGTGGATCAGAAAATCCTCTCCCTCAAACGCCTATGGAGTGTGATGAGCCCAAGTCCCTGGGCAGTGTCCTCAGTGCAAATGGGGGTGCGGACCCCCAGGCCCGGCCCCATGAGAAGAGCGGGCCTCTCAGCGAGGACAGGAGAGCAGGACGGCAGGCGGCCGCCTGGAGGGGGGCAGTGAGGGGTCGGAGAGGACCGCTGGCCAGGGGGACCTGGTCTGCCCTGGGTGGGGGGGGGTCTCCAGGTTCATAATAAAGACTCCAGGACGCACAGTCTCTACCCAGCCTTACCTTGAGGGTCTCGGAGCTGCCCATCTTATGATTTTCACCGACACCGAACGTTCCATGGCGTAAAAGGCTGACGGGTCAGCCTTTGATGCTGTCTGACCCTTCTCCCTTCTGTGGTGTTTGGATGTTCTCTGTTTTGTTTTGATTTTTTCAAATAAAAAATGTTGTAACGTGTAGGAATCCTAGTACACTTAATGTGAGAGTTTCTGTAGGCTGGAGAGCTAGGAGTTGAATTGGAAGTAGGCTGTCAGCTTTTAAGACAACGCCAGGTTACTTCCAAAGCAGTTGTGCCCACATTTTATTTACGCACCCTTCTCTGTTGCACATTTTCCTACCACCAACCACGTTGCATTGTATAAGAGCTGTTTCAGTTTGCATCTCTGATTACCGGTGATGGAAAGCCCTGTTTGTGTTCACCAGTCACTCATACTTCTTCTCTGCAGACTGCTATTCCTAATTTTGCCATTTTCTGTTGGGCTGTGTGTCTGTCTCTTTGGCACTGGTGCAGTCTCTTGGTATGTTCTGGGCCATTCATATTTGCCTGGATATCAGTAGTATCTTATCCAGTTTGTGCTTATTTTTTTAGCTTAGTTTTTGATCTCTTGTGTCATAAATCTCAATGTGATCAATATTTTTCATTTTGCTGTGAAGTCTCTCTTTTAAGGAGGATTTCCACACATCAATGTCAAACATATTCTCTCCTCTATAGAAATGATTTTAGAATTCCATATGCCTTTACATTTAAGTCATTAATAAATATATCTGGCATCCATCTGTATGTGTGGTATGAGGTAGGAATGTAATCTTTCCCAGTTTTGCAAGCAATTTCTGGTGAACGTCTGTCACCCCCTCCCTGGTTCTGTTAAGCACTGGTTCACGCATGTAAATGGCCTCCTGGTCCTGTGTGCATGACCCGACACTCTTGTAAGCTTGTGCTTTCACAGCTGGTGGGACAGGAAATAAAAAATAAAAACAAAACCAAAACTCCTTTGCTTTTCCACCTTAAAATTGCTTGCAATTTACACTTCCATATGAATTTTAGAATCGCTTTGTCAAGTTCCACGAAAAATCTTTTTTCCTATTACATTGTGGAATTTCAATTCGATTTGCACTGATTTTAAAAGTTCATCAGGGGCTGAATTAACATGTTTAGAACAGGAAGTCTTCTCACCATCTGACATGGCATCACTCTCAATTTTTTCAGGTCCTTATGTCTGTCAGCAAAGTTTTATGACTTTCCCAGAAAGCTATTCTTAGGCCTGTTTCTAAGTACGTATTTCTGTAGGGGTTTCGAACATGACCTGTTTTTCTATTATAATCTCTGATTGGTTTCTGCTGGGACATAGAGAGGTTTGGATTTGCACAGAGATTGCACGTCCCCTGTGCTTCAGAGCTCTGATAATTCCTTGTTTGTCAAACCATCGGCCCAAAGGCTTTGGAAAAATAAAATCTTATTGAGTTGAGAATCCCACTGACAGAAGTGATGAAAGCGCTAAGCGGGTCTTTGATGCTGTCTGATGCCTTCACGGTTTGGCTGAAAGCAGGGGTGACTGACCAGCTGGGCTACTTCCAGCTCTGAGGGTCAGTGCCCTAGAGACCAGCCCCTACCCCCTATTCCCACACAGGTCCGGCCAAGCCTGGCTCCCCCTGGCGGGAACTGAGGACCTCTGCCCTCCTGGGCCATCACACAGGTGAGAGGAGCCCGGGCCGCAGGTGGTGGGAGCGGGCTGGGACCACCCCAGGCCCTCTGACCTCCAGGCACACCTTCCCTCACCCATCACGGGGGTCTCAATAGCAGAACCTGCCAACCAAGAATTCTGGTCAGAGAAGTTTTTTTCTTTTTTTGTTCTCAAAGCCAATGTGGTTTCTTATCTGATTTCCACCTGGGCTCTTCTTGGCCTAAATATTATGTCAGACCTAGATTCACATCTGCCTGCCTGTCTCGTCCAATTTTCCCCTTGCAGATGACAAGTTTCATGGCAGGTTTCCCTTCTGACTTCAGATAATTCCACCATAATCCACGACTGCCCATCCCCTGTTCCTGACAGGACTTTGAGTGACTAAGGGGACCTTCAAGGTCACGGCCATATGGGATCAGGGCCCCCTGTAACGACCCAACTTAATTTGATCCTCTGGAAAGACCCTGTTCCCAAATAAGGTCACCTTCACAGGCATTGGGGTTAGGAGCCCAACATCTCTTGGGGGGGCACAATTCCCCCTTTGGCGGTCTGTAGAGGGGTAATAACAAGGCCTGCAGGGCTGCGAGTTGTGGGGATCTGGGAGGCGTGCTGTCCTAGGGTCGAGAGCAGGGGTGTGGGAGAGTCTCTTGGGGGTTACTCGTCCCCCACCCAGCCTGGGAACTCAGGGCTCTGTCTGCCAGGAGGCGAGTGACCCGGACACTGGCCTGGGATTCCTGAGTGCCCACTCTGTGGCTTCAGGGACCCAGCAGCCTCTGGACTGCCCCCAGCCCAGGCGGTCAGATTTCCTGCTTCTGTGAAGCCCGTGTGTGGACCTGAGGCTTTTTGGTTGGTTCTAGTCTCCTTGTTCATGACCCTGTGGTTTAAGGGGAAAAAAGGAAAATAAAGCCCACCTCCCTTAGTTCTGCACAAGGTGCCAGAGTTATTGTAACAGGAGTTTCTTGTTTAGTCCAGTGACCACATGGGGACCGGGGGGGTCTCACTGTAAGGTCCCATGGCTCCAGAGCACAGATCCCACAGCCTTCAAACCTGGGGCCACTGGGAAGGGGACAAGGGCAAGAAAGGGCATACCCAGCCAAGAGCTCCATGGCCTTGATGGGCGAGTTCCTGGCCTCAGGGAGTGTGTTTGGGCGGGCAGGCAGGTTGAGACAAGGATGCCAAATCACCTCCAGGGGACACCACCTCCGGGGGCAGAGGCCTTACCCCCAGGGAACATCACCTCCAGGGACATCACCTCTAGGGGATACCACCTCTAGGGGATACCCTCTCCAGGGGGGACATTACCCCCAGGGAACATCACCTCCAGGGGGGTCATCACCTCCAGGGGAGGTGCCACATGACATAGACCACATACTGCATTCTGTAACATTTGGGCAAAATGTCCTTTGCCTTCAAACATTAGTAACTTTCTTATGCTCCCATGTTTTTCTTAAAGTGGACCTTGGCTCACCATAAAATTGTACTGTTGTCCGGGACTCTGAACGCTCTCCGCTCTCCTTGGGCAGCAGCATGTGCTGTGAGCTGCTGAGCGGGACGGAGGTGGACGGCCCCTCCCGCTGTGACACCTCAGCGGCCTCTCCATCGCCCTCTCCGCCAGCGCCCCACATTCCACGGCCGCACATGCAGCCTCTCTCTGTTGCTCTTCTTGCCCTCTGCACCCCTGTTTCCCATCGTTCTCTGCCGTGCAAGTCCCTCTCTCCTGATCTCAGCGGACAAGCCCACAGAGCCAGCCTGGGTCTCAGCACCGGCAGCAGGAGAGGTGAGGGCACCCTTGTCTGCTTCTCTTGCCAATTCCTGATGGCAGAGACATCTGGACACTGTGGATGCCCTCGTCCCGCTTGGTGGGGAGACAAACGGGGAGGGATGTAGTGAACCTGGTCCTTCTACCTCCTCAACAAAACCATCAAACCTAGGCTCACGTGCACCTGTGTGGGGTCGTGCACCTCGGACCGACCAAGAAAGGAAAGTCAGGACCATCTGTGGGAGGAGGGGATTTTCTGTGCCAGTCCCTGCACCTACATCCACACATTCCCCTGGAACCCACCTCCATGATTGGAGCAAGTACCCTCCTGTGCACACATTGTGTGCTCCCCCATCACAGCGTGGAAAGGGTTACGTGGGCAAGCAGCTAGGTTTTGACTTTTTGAGATGAGGTCATCAACACAGAAATCACTCCAAAAGGAGAATGAATGAGAGGTCCTCATGCAGATGGCTTTCTGCCTCCTAGAAGGTGCCCCAACCTGACGTGTTCCTCCCTACTAAGAGATTCCCCACTGGGTCAGGAGGCAGGGGGAGATCTCATATTCTCAGGGGGCATACACTCTTCCCCTACTTCTCAGCTGATTTTGAAAACCCTGATCCTATTTTCCAGATGTTCATTCTCCCAGCCTCCCTTGCAGCAAGGGATGGGCATATGACACAGCTACGCTGAGTAAGATGTAAGCAGAAAATTGCTGGGATATTTCTGGGAAAGGTTTTCCCTCCTCATAAGAACTATAGATGCAAGAGGAGAGTTCTCCTGTGCTACTCCTCTCCCTTTGTTCTGCCTTGGAATGTAGATATGATTCCTGGGCCAGTGGCAGCCACCTTGCAACCATGTGGTATAGGCATAAGGTTGAGAAGATTTCATAGCAGGAAGATAAAAAGAATCTGGATCCCTGATGGCATTACTGAGCTTCCAGACTAATCCTGAGACTATTTACTAGAATTCTTGTTGACATCATGACAAATATCCTGATGGTTCAAATCATGCTGTTGGATTTTCTGTTACTTGCAGCTATAAATATCCTAACTGATGTGTCATTTATAAGATAAATTTCTATACATCAAGTGCTATTGCTGATACAGGGAGGTATCAGTGGAGACCTACTGGGGATGGGAGAACTCCTATCCCCACCCTGCAGTAATCAGGATCCCTTTCCCCAGGGGTCAATGGAGGTCAAGTAGGGAACCTGGATTTCTTCCCATCTGGGAATAATGGGGCAGTGCTCCCACTTCCCCTGCAAGAGCAGCGTCACAGGAAATCAGCTAAAACAGATGATTTCAATAAGATCCAGAGTTTCAAAACATAATACACAAAGTATCCAGATCAATTGAGAATCATTTGTCATACCAAGAGCCAGGAAATCTCAAAATGAATAAAACAAGAAAATCAAACGATGCCAACAATGGGATAACAGAGGTATCAGAATTATCTGACAAAGATTTCAAAGCAGCCATTATGAAAATACTTCAATAAGCAATTAAAAATACACTTGAAATAAATGAAAAACTAGAAAGTTTCAGAAAACAAAATAGAAAGTCCCAACAATAAAATAGAAGATATGTAGAAGAACCAAACAGGAATTTTAGAACTTAAAATATATGTAATAACTAAATTAAAAAAAAATTTTTTTTGAAAAATCAGTGGATGGGCCCAACCAGAAGAATGGAGGAGACAGAAGAAAAATAAGTGAACTAGAAGATAGAGTATAGCGATTACCCAATCTGAATAATAGAAAATTTAATTAAAATAACAGAACCTCAGGGACCAGTGGGACTCTAGCAAAAGACCTAGGACTCGTGCCATCGGAGCCTCAGAAAGAGAGGAGAAAGAGGGAGGGGCCAAAAAAGTACTTGAAGAAATAATGGCAAAACTTCCCACATTTAGCAAAAGACATAACCCTATAGCTTCAAGAGGCTGAACAAACCCCAAACAGAACAAACCACAAATAGTCCAAAGACAACATCATAGTCAAACTTGACAAAGAAAAAATTTTGAAAGCTGCCAGGCAGAAATGAAGCATTACCTGTGAGGGTGGGAGAGGGTAGGGGTGGGGGAAACAAGTTAAATTACACTGACTTTCTCATCAGAAACCATGGAGGCCAGACAAAAATAAATGTGGCAAAACATTTTTCCCATGCTGAAGGAAAAAAACTGTCAACCCAGAGTCCTATATCGGAAATCAAGGCATTCTGAAATGAAGAAAAACTCAGAGAATTTATCACCAGCAGATCTACCATAAAAGAATGGTTAAATGAAAAGAAAAGATAAAAGGAGGAAATTTGGGGTATCTGGAAGGCAGAAAGAACAGGTAAGAAAAAAATGGGTAAATACAACAGATTTTCCTTTCATTCATGAGTTTTTTTTTTTTTTTTGAGTTTTTTTAAGTATGGCTGGTGATTCAAGCAAACGTTGTAACTGTCTGACATGGTTCTAAGTGTATACAGAGGAAATATTTAAGACAACAATGCTATAAATGGGGGGATAAAGGCATGTAAGGAGAAGTGACTCAAATTAGCAAACTAAAGATACTGGTAGACTGTGATAAGTTATGTATGTATAATGTAACACTTAAAACAACCACTAAAAAAGCTACACAAAGATATACACTTAAACCCTATAGATATATCAAGATGGAATGCTAAAAAATGTCAAGTAACCCACAAAAATACAGGAAAAAGAAACAAAGAAACAAAAACCAGATCCAGCAGAAAACAAAAATTAAAACGGGAACCATAGCCTTTACATATCAATGACTGCATTAAGTGCAAATAGTCTCAATACTCCAATTAAAACACAGAGATTGGAAGAGTGGATAAAAAACCATGACTCAACTATAAGCACACCACAAGAAATTCACTTCAATATAATGATATAGAAAGGCTGAGATTAAAATCATGAAAAGAATGTATTATCCAAAAATTAACTGAAGGTAAGCGGGAGTGGCCACATAAATAGTAAAGTGGACTTCAAAGCAAAGAAAAATACCAGAGACAGACAGAACATCATTTTGTAATAAAAGGTCAATTCATCAAGAAGACATAGCAATCCTAACTAAATGTGTATGCACCAAAAACAGAACTATAAAATATAAGAAACAAAAACTGAAAGACATGAAAAAAGTAAACAAACCCTCAATTAGAGTTGGAGACTTCAACACCTCTCTCAACTATTTATAGACCAACTAGACAAAACTCAGCAAGGATATGGACAAACTCACAACACGACCAACCAACTTACAGAACACTCCACTCAACCACAGCAGAATATGTATTCTTTTCAGTCCCAAGGATATAGCAAGATAAACCATGTCCTGTGCCATAAATAAACCTCAACAGATGTAAAAGAATTGATCATACAAGTGTGTTCTCTGACTAAAATGGAATCAAACCAACAATCAAAAATAGAAAGATAACAGAAAATCCTCCAAACAATTGGAAACTAAACAGCACACTCTAAAATAATTCATGGATCTAAAACTGAATCTCAAGGAAAATTTGGAAAAAATACATTGAACTGAATGAAAATGAAAATACAGCAGATCAAAACTTGTAGGACAGACAAAGCTAATGCTGAGAGGGAAATTCATAGTACTAAATGCACATGTTAAAAAAGAGGAAAAGTCTCAACTAAATAACCCAACACCTTGCCTCAAAACCTAGAAAAACTGAGAATAAAATAAACCCAAAGCAAGTGGATGGAAGAAAATAATGAAAAGCAGAAATCAATAAAATGGAAAACCAAAAAACAAGAGAGAAAAATAAACAAATAAAAGAAAATTTTATTTTGAAATATAAAAAATATGGCAAGTCTCTAGGAAGACTGACTGTGATACACAGAATAATGATTCCCCCTAAAGATGTCTACATCCTAATCCTCAGAACTTGTCAACGTGCTAGTGTACACAACAAAGATGAATTGTTTGCAGATGGAATTAAGTTTGCTAACAGATCACTTTAAAAAGGATAGGAAAAAGATACCAAGTAAGTAATATTACAAAGAAAATTAGACTGACTATATTAATATAACACAAAGAAGATTTTTAGAGCACAAAGTATCAGAGAAAAAGAAATATTTCATAACCTAATTTTATGAGTTAAATCATCAAAAGGAGAGAAATCTTAAATACGGATATGCCTAATAACAGAGCTTCAAAATGCATAAAACAAAAACTGCTCAAACTAAAAGGCAAAATAGACAAATCCACCTTTTTAATCAGATTTCAACATTCCTCTCCCAATAATTAATAGAACAAGCACATCAAAAATTAGTAAGGATAAAAAGACCTGAATAAATATATAAACGAATATTATCTATTTGACATTTATACAACACTCCACCCAATGAAAGCAGAATGCACATTGTTTTTAATTGCATATGAGATGTTTACATAAATAGACCATTAAAAATTTCAATAAATTTTAAAGTATTCAAATCATTGCAAGTATGATTTCTGATCACAACAGAATTATACCAGAAATCTGTAATTAAAAAACCTAGAAAATCCCCAAATACTTGGATATTAAATGTAAACTTTTAAATAACCATTGGGTCAAAGAAAAAAATTGCAAGAAAAGTTAGAAATAACTTGAACTGAATAAAAATATACAAATATCAACATTTATGGAGTACAGTGAAAACCGTACTTAGAGGTAAATTTATAGTATTAAATGTATATATAACTAAAGAAGAAACGTCCCCAATTAATAATCAAAACTTCCATTCTAAAGATCTTCAAAAAGAGCAAAATTAATCATCAAGGAAGCATAAAGAAGGAAATAATAAAGATAAAATCCAAAGTCAATGCAATCAATGAAAATATAACAAAAATGGAGAAAATAAATCAAAAAGCTGTTCCATGCAAATATGAATAAACATGGTAAACATCTATCCAGATTATCTGAAAAAAAGAGAGAAGTCAAGTTATCTATGGAGGGACAACACTACAGATCCTACAGACATTAAGATTAAATACTATGAACAACTTTATGTCAATACATTTGTTAACTTAGAGGAAATGGGGAAATTCCTTGAAAGATACAAAATACCAAAGCTTACTCAAGAAGAAATGTATAACACAGATGGTCCTGTATCTCAGTTTGGGGAGAACTAACTTCCTTTCTTCCATGTCTTAATCCCACTTGCTCTAGGATGCCACCTTCGATGCTCTCCTCTCTGGAGCAGCTGCCAGCCCTGTTTCTCACTGCCACTCCCCTCTACTTAGCCAACTGTCCAGAAGGTTCAGCCTCTTTAGCACCCCTACCCCATTTCTCACCCCCAGCCTCCTCCTGCCCAGCTATTGAAGAAACAAGATTGGGGGTCCTTCTTGTTTTGAGAATGTGCTCCTAACACCTTCAGGGAAACAGAGGAATGTTTGAAAGATCAAGTCTGTACAAGCCCCACAGGTTCTAGAAACATACAGCTCTCAATGCTGATGCTGGTGACCCCTCTGAAATGGTATAAAAAATCCTCCAGGTCTTCATTCTTCATGTGGGTGTAATTAACCAGACGCCTCAGCCCTCCCCTTGTACTCTCAGGAGTTCCGGTCCTTTCTCTGGTGGTCCAGCCCATCAATGACCCAAAAGTCCTCCAGGGGGAGGGAGAGGAAAAGATAGAACAGTGTATGCGTCCATCACTGAATGGGCATTTTACCCTGCAGGGCACTCTGGGGTGTCTCATCCCTTCCCCGCTCCTGGTTACACACTCTTCAAGTTCTTGTCAAATATCTTCTCTCTGCTGCTCTTCTTGACCTGCCCATGTGGTCATCTTTCACCGCTCCCATGGCACCTTGTAGCCCGGGGTTACCTGCCTTGGAGTGGTTGTGAGAACCTAACCATATAAAGGACAGACACCACAGGGCACGCCACGTGGCACACGGTGTGCCCTCGACAAGCTCCGGTTCACTTCTTCACCAAATGTGTCTACAGCCAAGGGCTGCATGGACCTCAGGGGCGACAGCGGGCTGTGGGGAGAAATAGTCTATTGGGATTTACCAGGCCTTCATTCAGAGTGGTTTAACCTGTCTCCCCTGACAGTATGTGTGCTTCCCAAACGTTACCTTAATAACCTTTATACACCAGGCGGAGAGAAGAGGCTCAATAATAATTTCTTGATGTGAAATAAATAAGAGGAGAAGGAGGGGAAAATAGAGGGAGAAGGAATGCATTTTGGGTAATGTATCTCATTTGGAAAAAAAATTATCAAAGATGAGAAAGGAGAGAAAAAATAGCCTTTCAGCTTTTAAGTCAGAGTAAAAAAGTGTTCACTCAACAGCAAATGAAAGCGAATTTGGAAAGGGGCTTGAAGTGCTCCTAGGCCTGACCCCACCCCTTGGTGGCCTCTGTCCCTGGGCTGGGTGTTGTTGTCACACACACTGAGTTAATGTGACCCCAGCCCCAGAGGTGTCCCCGAGGGGAACTGCACACGACCTCCTGCCAAGTGGAGAGGAGACTCAGCAGGACTGAAGGTCTTCTTGCTCCCGAAGGCTGGTGCAAAGCGGGGTGTGGGGAAGGGATGTGAGCCGCAGACCTGGCTCTGCCCCATCTCTCCACCCCTGTGGTCGGCCCAGGTTTGTGCTGGAAGGTGAGAAGGGCAGGTTGACCCTTAACCTCGGCCCCTGGGCCCCTGGCCCCTCCCGGACTCTGGCCAGCCGTGCTCTATGTCCTCCTCTTCTGGGAATGTCAGCCCTTGCTTCCTCTTCAAGGTGCTGCCAGGTGATGCCCCGCAACCTGGGTACATGCTCCATCCTCTCCAATCCCCCCTCTTCTCTGCTGCTTTCCTGTGTTCTCCTCCTGGGATGGGGGGGACAGGGGGAGGCTGGGTCAGCGGAAGTCATTTCCAGTTATTCCTTTGATGTTGAGTGTCTGGCACCTTGTTCACCCCACCCCGGACACCCCCAGCGCCCCACAGCACTGTGGACAGGACGGGTAGGTGGTCCCATCCCTGCCCCAGCAGAGGCAGGGTCGTTCTTCCAGGCGCACGTCTGCCGTCCGGACGGCGTCCACGATGGGGTGAGTGGAGATGACGGGGTGAGCGGAGGGGTTGGAAGGGTCCGTGCGCCTGGGCGTGGGGGGGAAGCAGAGAGGCGGGCGGGGGGTATGTAGGCCTCATGTGTCTGGCTGCAGACACCGGACCTGAGCCTCTCATCAGCGTTTCTCCAAGTGAGGGGTTCTGGCTAAGTTAGTTTGCCGGTTGCTTCCTCCCTGACCCCGCGGCAGGTTCCCAGCTCTCCTGTAGCCCCCGAGAGGGTCGTGGGGCCCCAAGGGCAGGGGGACCGGGTCTCCCAGAGTCAGAAGGAAGACGTAGAAGAAACTGTCAATTCACCCACAATTCTGACCACAAACACATTTATGATGACAGCTGCCCCACACGAGCACACTGCTGAAGATCGTGGAAGTGTTCACCTCACGTGAGCGAACTTTATGATAAAAAGACATTTTTAGGGCCTTACACAGGGTTTACGGCATTTGCCCCCCACTCACCATCACCCACCTCCCCGGGAGTCCAGCTGGGGGCAGGGTGGGCACTGGTTTGGTTCCAGGCAGAATGCTCTCAGTGTCCTGTCTGGGCTTTTGTGGTCAGCAGGTCCCAGAAACCTGAGACCTCCACAGTGGCCTGAGGGCTGGCAGTGTCCCTGCTGTTCTGTGTCACGCTGGTCCTGGAGACAGGGTCCCAGGCGGTGGCAGTGCCTTGGGGATGGGAGGTGGGATTTCATCGTGCTGGAGATGGTGGTACTGAAGGTTCTTGTTGGCTCAGTCACTACTGGGATCTGACTTGGTTCAGGCAGAGACAGACTGGCCGCAGGGTGGCAGCCTGCCTGCGGGGGTTGGAAAGGACACATTTTTAAAAGCTCAGCCTGGTCGGCACAAACGCACAGGAAAGAGTCACCTTCCGTGGAAGCTGGATCAGAGAGTCCTGCTTCAGAAAGAGGAAAACCAACCAACAAGGAGCAAGAAAGGGAAACTCTTTCCTGGGGTGTAAAGTAGACAGTTTCCGAAAAGGAACAAAAGAAGACAAATCTCAGCATTTGGAACAACTCACACCGATGGCGGACATTCCCAGAAAGATGCATCTGACGAGGCAATCAGACAATCCCCCCAAAATCAAGTAGCTGCCACCTGCATCCATGACGTTCCATCAGGAGACGGTGACGGCTTCAGGCTACTCAGAGATGGTCAGGAGAAAATCAGCACCTTCAGGGAAGCCTGGAGCTGCTTTCACAGACACCGGAGGATTCAGGGGAGCAGGGAGTAAACTTGTTCTGCAGCAGAAAGAACATTAGGAACCTGCAGCTGGTGCACAGGAGGCCCAGGTGGACATGCCAGACAAGGAGAGGTGAGGAGACCTGATGCGAAGGGCACTCAGACTGGACGGAAAAAATCCGTCAGAAACAGACCACCTGGGAGGTGCAGCAGGGGGTCCGAGGGCCCCGATGGATGAGGCTGAGTTAAACTCCTGTTTAAAAGACGCCACGTGTGCAGGAGAGCAGCCGGGGCAGGTGAAACCATCGATGCCCTTAAAGGCCACCTGCCATCTCTGCCCTGGGAAAGCTTCGCCACAGTCAGGAAACCACAGTCAGAAGGGGGAGGCCAGGGTCTTTGGATCCACCCACCCATCGGAACAGCGTGCCGCCGGCCTGACCTCCATCCTCACCTTGCCCCCTTGTCCCAGAGCAGAGGTTCCTGGGGTCCCTGGGGCAGCTCCTGGGAAGACGACTCTGCCCCGCCCCCCAGATTCCAGAACAGGAGGAAGAGAAGCCTGGGACTCTTCCCCACCAGGGCTCCCCTGCCAGACACACCCTCCAGGAGGGCGTCTGCACCCAGCACTGTCCACACAGCCTGGAAGCAGAAGTGAGTCTCCCCCGAGTTGTCCCCACCTGCTTCCGAGGATCCAGAACCACAGGGAGACGCTTTTCTCTCTATTAAAATAATTCTGATTTTTCTCCTTTAGTTTCATTACTGTGAAATGATTAATCAGTGGCTCAGATGGAATCCTCTTATTTTATAAATTCTAGATAATATTCTGTAACTGCAGTGTTTGAACAACTCTTATGTTAGTTGCTTACATTTTATCCTATTTACAAGTAGTGTAATTATAGTACCTTGTTATTGCTAATAAATTTATTAAAATAACCTAGGAACATAGCCAGAATCTTGTCTTCTAAAATAAATACAATTTTTTTCTCTTCTGGTTTTGTTGCTATTATGTGAATGATCACACAACATCTCAAATGGAGACTTAGAATTATGGCTTTTGGGACAGTGTTCTATAAATGTATATTATATAAATGTGAATCATTATGAAACTGTCACTTCTCATTTGATTTCCACACAGTGCAAGTAGAATATTTTTGTCACATGGTTTAAAGAATGCCTCCTATTGATCCAGGAACTGCAATATTTGGTCTCTCACATAAAGCAATTTTGGATTTTCTCTGGTTTGGTTTCACCGCTGTAGCTAAGTGATCACACAATCTCTCACACTGAGGCTGGACAGGATTGTAACTCTTAGGACGGTGATTTGTCAACAGAGCTCGTGTGGACCTGGCCAGAGACAACCCTAACCTTACGGGGAAAAGGCCCCAGGTGCCCCAAACAGAGTTCACAGGTCAGACGAGCCACTCTGCAGCCAGGCCTGCCCCAGGCAAGGTAGAGGTGACAGAGATTTTCCAGGATCCCCGACTACCCTCCCCAGCTCGCAAGTCTGGTCTTGGGTTTGGAAAGGACCTCAGACGTCAAGCCCCTCACCCCCTCCCTGGCCACCTTTGACCTCAGCCTCTGCCTGGCCACTCCCGTGACAGTTGGAACTGATGGCTGTGGGCAGGGCCCAGAGACACAGGCCCACTGAGGCCCCCCCCGCATGGCTTGACCTTGGGCACCGTGGACACTGCTCGCTCAGCCCCCCTTCACCACTGCCATCGGGTCAGGGAACGCCACTGTGGGGCTTGACCGTCGTGGGCGTCCAGCTGTCCTGCATCTGGCACCCACGGAGGGTATCTGGGCTCACCAGGGTTTGCTGTGCTGATTGCTTCACAATGTTCAGAGCACAGGACCTTCCCAGAAGGGCAATGGTATCACTCACTCAGAAGCAGGGTCCCCAGCGTGTAGTGATCAGTGTCAGCGGGGGTAGGCGGGGGCAGGTTTGAAGGCTCTGGTCGCCCTTGAAGGGGCAGATGTGAACACTGGTGGGTGCAGGTTGGGAGGGCCGCAGTGGTGCGGAGTGCCTGACAGCAAGAGCAGCTCCGGGGATGCGAGGAAGAGGGTGGAGGGGCATTTTGGTCTCAGTGCGGATAGAAAGGAAGGGGAGGATGTCACCGTCACACACAATTCCAATTGGAACCACAGGAGATTCTTTCTGGAAGTTGGAAAACACTTTACATCTCAGCTCTAGGAATAACTGTGAGACGACAGCTAAGGCAGTATTGGAAATAAAATCTAGTGGGTGCCCCTCTGCTGTAACAACAACCGGAACTCAGGGCGTGTTCCCTTCACATCAGCCCCTCTGAGCCTCTCCTGAGAGACTCACTCAGCCATCTGGTATACCACCTGGGGTCTCCCCTGCAATGTGGGCCCACTCCTGCCTCATTCCTGGCCCCTGCTGATGTGCAGGGCTTTGTGGGCACCACGGGATCATCGACTTGACCTTACAACCCTTTTAGGATTGAAAGTTCAATTGCCAGGCATGGTGATCAGGTTTCAAAACACTAAATCTGGCATGACTCTACCTTTCTCAAAATATATAATCAGTGTTTCTGCTTCTGGCTGAGATGGAATAATAGGAACTAGAGTTACCCTTCTGTCTGAACCAACTAAAGACTGGACACAGGACAGGAAAGGACTCTTTTTGAGACTCTGGGCATGCGGAAATGACATTATACTTGAGCAACGGAAACAAAGACCAGCTGAGCCCCAGCATTGCCCCACTCACTGCCCGGAGAGAGTGTGGATGGTGGAGAGGACCCAGGTGGGGCCCATGGGACTCCCCAGCTTGAAGTCTGGGGATGTTCAGGGGCTGGAGTTCAGGAGAGGAGGGCGCAGCACAGAGATAAAGCACCAGGTTCTACAGAGGGCATCCTCCCTGGAGTGTTCCGTAGAGCACTGACCAGGGCATGCATCTGAGAAAACCGATGTTTGCGTGAATGCAAAAACACCTAGCACCCAACGAGTTAAGTCCACAGTGTCTGGATCCAACTGAAAATCACCAAGCCTGCCAAGAAGGAGGGAAATGTGACCCATTATAACAAGGAAAATCAAGGGAAACTGATGGTGCTGTGACTGGATGGCGGCACTCGTAGACAGGACATCAAGGAAGTTGTTACAACTTCACCCCACGTGTTCAAGGAGCCAGAAGCAGACACACTGGTTAAACAGAGCAGTGAAGGTGTTAGAAGTACCCAAACCTGAGTCAGAGAGACGAAAACCACAGTGTCGGAGGGACTGATGGATGGTTTGATATTGTAGATGAAAAGATGACTGAACTTGAAGACAGTGATGGAAACCATCCTAAATGAAACACAGAAATTTAAAAAGACCAAAAAACAAGCAAAGAGAGAAGTACGTACTGCACGAATCCATTGATACAAAATTCTTGGATAGTGGATAGTGACAGGTGTCACCATACAGCTGAGGGTGGTGTGGACCATCAGGGATGGAGGAAGGGACCTCAAAGGAGCATGAGGAAAATTTGGGGGTGATGGATATTTCAGTATGTGGACTGTGATGGAGGTTTCGTGGTTGCAAATTCATGTCAAACTTATCAAACTGTGCAGTACAAAATACACAGTTTATTGTAGGTCAATTATAGGTCAATAAAGTTGTTGAATATATATATACACATGTATATATATGCATATATATACATATATACATGTCTATATATACACATATATATGTATATATAGACATGTATATATAGACATATATACATACATATATATGTATATATAGACATACATATGTATATATACATACATATGTATGTATGTATATATACATATGTATGTCTATATATACATATGTTTGAGAGAGAGAGAGAAAGAGAGAATAGAAAATATTTGGAAGGCCATTCAGCAGAATGTTCACTGTAGTCATGTCTAGATGGATCCATTATCAGTGGTTTTCATTTTCTTCTTTTGGCATCTGGATTTGCTGATTTTAGTACCAGGGATTTGCACTGCTTTTTGTCATAGTTATCTGCTGCCACATAACAAATGATCACAAGTGAGCAGCTTAGTCAACACTCGTTTTATCAGCCCACAGTTCCATGACGCAGAATTCAGCATGGTGAGACTGGGTTCTCTGCTCGGGATCTCATAAACACCAACCCACATGTGGCAGGGCAGTGTCCCCTTCTGGAGATTCTGCCAAAGAACACTCGCCTAGCACATGTGGGACGTTGGTTGAATCTGTGTGACTGAGGTCCCCATGTCGTTGCATCTGTATGACTGAGGTCCCATGCCCTTGCCTCTGTGTGACTGGGGACCTGTGTCCTTGCATCTGTGTGACTGATGTCCCATGTCCTTTAGCTTCAGCTGGGGCTGCTCTTGGCCTTTGGAGGCTCCTGCAGCTCCCGCCTTGTGGGCCCTCAGGCAGGCATGACAGACTTTCTCCATGCGTCTTCTGTGTCTCTGGCCTCTATACTCCACTGACTAGGCCAGCCCACCCCAATAATCTCCCCTTTGATTAACCCAAAGTCCACTGATTGGTGATCTGAATTACATTTGTAAAGCCCTCTTTGTCATGCTAAGTGTTCACGAATTCTGCTGCTCCTGTCCCTGCCTGGGGGTCTCTGGGGCTTGTGCCATCCACCTGGTCAGACACCAACTCCCGTCTAGCCTCAAGCCCCCAGGACAGCCACAGGGTCTTGGAGAAACTGTAGAGTTCTCAGGCCTTGCCCTGGACCCTCAAAACCCCAATCCTACCAAAGCTGGCCCCCTTCAGCGCCTTGGCAGGGCGGGGAACTTCACCATGGCCCCTTTTGTTAGGAAAGTGACAGCTCCGCTGGGCACACACTAAAGGGCGGTTCCCACCCGACCAGCAAGGGGACTTCCTCAGAGTGTCCTCCCCCAAGCCCGCCTAGGATGCACACCAGCAGAGCCCTGAAGGCCCCTGGGGAGAGGGACCCAGGTCACATGACCCACAACGAGTGGCTTGGGAAGGGAGGTGACTGGTCACGGCCACACTGTCCTCCCTGCTGCCCACGGCCGGGCCAGCGCCCACGCCCCTCCAGCTCCTCAGTACGGACTCTGGGTGGCAGCTAATTCAGGTGCAATGCTTCATAAAATCGGAGCCTCTTGTTTGCAGAGCACTTGGCAGCATTCAAAGGGTTTCATGCACCCTGAGATCAGAGCAAGAAGGGCCAAAAGGGTGGGTCTGGTGCTTTCGCAGGGACCCCCCGCTTCCAACCAGACGCTGAACCCACCACAAATATCACCTTATAGGTCTGCGAGCCAGCAGAGCCCCCTAACACAGCTTGGGGTCACAGGCCCTGCTCTCCAGGGTCCCAGAGAGCAGTGCCAACCCCTCTCCAAGCCAGGCTCCCCCACCCTCTTGCCTCTTCCGGGTCGCCCTCATCCCAGGGGACCCCGAGTCCTGGCCCCTGCCCGGCACAGAGCATCCTTGTGGAGTAAATGACAGAATGAATGAATGCATTTTCAAAATGCAAAAATTATTGAAATATCAATGGAAGAGAAGCACGTAAATGGGGAAAAGCGGAGAGGTGTTCCATTTCACCAGGAAACTCCTGGTGTTGGCACCCACAACAGAGGGAGCTCCCTGGTCTGGGCAAGCGGAGCCCCAGAAAGCCCCGCCCACTCCCACCAGGGGGCCTGCCCTGGGGGGTCTGGGGTCCCTTGGGGCTGGAGTCTGTGGGTGATGCACTCGGCCTCTGTCTTCACAGGCATGGGTTTTTAACGCACATTTCCTCCTGCAATCTCTTGGATTGTCCCCCTAGACCCAGCGGCGCAAAACCCCACAGGGGTGACATTGTATCTCTGTTTGTTTTGGTCGATTGAACATTTTCTTTCCTTGTTCAACATTTTTCAGATTTCTGGGGGTTGTTTTCCACCTCTTGATGTTATCTGGGCCCCAGCCAGTGGAAACACACGCCGTCTGCCTGTGGCTGAGGGCGGAGAGCAGAAGCGGAGGGCTGAGATCCTTGTGAAATTTAGCTGCTCCTGGGCAGTTTATCTCCACTAATCATAACCAAGCGGAATCTGATTTCCCTAAATCCAGCCCCCTGTGTGAATAAGTGCTTCCCTCCCAGAGCGAATTTCCTGGATCATAGGCCAGCACGGCTCCCTAAAGAGTCCAGCTGCCGCAGCAAAGGGCAAAAACAAGGGGGACACAGGCACTGGGCGTTTCTCACTGAAGCCTCAGACCAAGAGGCGGGAAGCACACAGGGCTGGGTTCCTGTGACCCGAGATGGGGCAGCCCGATGTCCCACCCAAAGCCTGCCCTGGAGGGCCCTAAATCCAGCTGGGAGGGGACAGTCCATCTGTCACCCATCACAGAGTGGATGGTTGATCATAATTGGAAAAGAAAGGAAATCTACAAGCTTTTGGATCCACACATGGCCCATGTAACGGGTCACCTTCTTAATCAAGTGGGTTCTAAGGTCTCCATTGACCAGAAGACAACTGACCCGCAGTTCCCAGGCCTCCAGCTTCTGCTGGGTGGTGCAGCTCTGGACCAACTGGGGTGTCGAGGTGAGACGGGCATCCCCCGCCCGCCATGTCCCTCACTCAGGGCGCCTGGACAGCCCGTCTGCCTGAGAGCTTGGGCCACCCCCCTTCCTCCCACTGGGCACATGGCCCCAGCTCTGTCCCCAGAGCTCAGGCGCTCCCACCACTGGAGGCATCGGCCACGCTGGGGACCAAGCAGAGGCTCTGCAGGAGGTCAGCCTCAGTGGATGTTGCAGGCTGGAGGCCTCAGGGAGGACATCAGGACCGAGGGGGGTGTGCTGTCCTGAAAAAGATTTTCCAAGAGGATTTCTAACATGCTTGTCCACCAGCTGCCCAGCCAGGCTGTGAAAACCCACCACCGTGCAAAGAGAAGCATCTACCAGCCACAGAACAGACGGCACCCTCCACCCCGCTGAGCTCAGCGCCCAGGAGCGCGGCCCATCATGAGCAGAGGTAACTGAGAGGGAGGGACCTTGCTTCACCAGCAAATAGGAAGAAAATTGATTCAAAGTCGCTGCATCCGGACTCAGGTGGCTGGGGGGATGGTGCCCAGAGCCCAGGTGCAGTGACCACAGCTGTCCGAGACTGAAGCCCCAGCGCCCTGCAGACAGCACTGCTGTGTCAACAGCTCTGGCCGCTGGGCCATGGCAAGAAGAGGCACCTGTGTCTCTGGGGAGTCACCACTCTCGCGGCCTCCTGCCGCCATGACTGTCACCCTTTCCAGGAAGGGGAGGAGACGCCAAAGATGAGGGGCCACGCTGAGCCTCTGTGCAGAGACAGGGCCTGGGAGGGGCGACTCCACCAGCCATGGACTCTGTGTGCCTGTGAATGAACCTCTATCCTAACGCAGCTTGTTGCAGTGGCGTGAGCCTGGCTCAGCCGGGCGGCACCCGGGTCGGCGATGAGCTGGTGGCCCAGGGGTCAGATGAGCCCGGCCCTGATCTGGGTCCGCTTCCCTCCCACTGGCTGCATAACCTCAAGCAAAGCATCTCTTCGCTGTGAGTTACAGCCCGTGCTTGTCAAAGCGAGGCAGCAACACCTAGTCCCCAGAGCAGTGTGAAAACCAAATGAGAAACATCTGCCAGGGAGCCCAGGGTTACAAACACTGCCCCCCACGGTTAGCAAGACTCACACATGAAAAGAGAAGCTTTCAGACTGTGGGCACTGGGCACACCGGGCAAGACCGCCCAAGTGGCAGGGTTGGGCTTCAAGGTAGGCGACTCTCTCTCTAAGCCCCCGGGATCTCACCTGTGAATGGGGATGATAATACACCTGCCTCAGTATATGAGGTACACGCTGCCCTCAAGAGACACACTTTAGATCAAAGATGCACACAGATTGAAAGTAAAACGATGGAAGGATTCAGCACGCAAACAGCAGTCACAAGAAGGCTGGAGTGGCCACTTTACTAACAAACAAAATAGAATTGGAAACAAAAATACGGCAAGGGATAAACAGTGACACTTTATACCAAGAAAAGGGTCAATTCATCAGGAAGAGCTAACAATTATATATGCACCTAACAACAGACCACTACAATTCATGAAGCAAAAACTGACAGAAGTGAAGAATGAAATAGGCACTTCAACAATAATAGCTGGAGATTTCGATCCCCCCACTGTCAACAGTGGAGACAACCAAGAAGGAAATAGAAGATTTAAATAACACGGTAACAGACCTGTGTAGAACACCACAGCCAATAGCTGCAAGACATACCTGCTTCTTGGAGGCACATGGAACACTCTCCAAGAGAGAGCATATGCTCGGCCATAAATAAACCTCAGTGAATGTAACAGGACAGAAATAATACTATATTCTGTGACCACGATGGAATGGAAGTCAACAGCAGAAAGAAAATTGGGAAACTTGCAAATATGTGGGAATTAAATAGGTCAAAGAAGAAATCAAAAGGACATTTCAAAATGTTTTGAGATAGATGATAATGAAGACACGACACAGCAAAACTTACCGGGTGCAGCTGAAGCAGGGCTTAGAAGGAAATGCACTGCTGTAAGTGATTATATCAAAAAAGAAGAAATATCCCCAATCTTTCTAACCTTCCATATTAAGACACTGGAAAAAGAAAGCATATTAAATGTAAAGGAAGCAGAGGGAAGGAAACAATATTAATTAGTCTGGAAATTAATGAAATAGAGACTAGAAAAGCAACAGAGAAAAATCAACGCAACCAAAACTGGGTTCCTTAAAAAGGTTAACAAAAATAACAAGCCGTTAGCCAGACTGATCAAGAAAAAAAGAGAGGAGACTCAAACTACTAGAATCAGAACTGAAAAAGAGGGGTCGTTACAACCAATCTTACAAAAATAAAAAGGATTATAAAGGGGGACTTCCCTGGCGGTCCAGTGGTTAGGACTCCATGCTTCCAATCAGGGGGCACGTGTTCCATCCCAGGTCGGGGAACTAAGATCACACATGCTGCGTGGTTCGGCCAAAAAAAAAAAAAAAGGATTATAAAGGAATGCCAGTGTTGGTGAGGATGAGGAGAAAGTGTGGTCTTTACGCACAATTTCCTTTGGCCTTTGTGCTGGGGGGAGATGTAAATGGTGTAGCCACTTTAGAAAAACGTCTGGCATTTCCACAAACAGTTAAATATAGAATTACCATATGATGCAGCAATTCCACCCTTAGGCAAATAATCGAGGGAAATGAAAACATACATCCACGCAAAAACTTGTACATGAACGTTCATATTGGCATTATTCATAGTATTTAGAGGGTGGAAAAGAACCCAAAACTGTATCAACTGATGATGGATAAACAAAATGTGGTCCATCCATACAGTGGAATATTACTTGGCCACAAAAAGGAAAGTAGTTCTGATACATTCTACAACATTGTGCTAAGTGAAAGAAGCCACTCCCAAAAGAAATGTCCAGAATAGGCAAATGTATACAGACAGAAGAAAGTAGATTATCGGTTGCTTGGTGCGGGGGATGGGAGGATAATGAGGATGATGGCCAAAGGGTTTGGGATTTCTTTTGGGAGTGATGAAATGTTCTAAAGTTTACTGTGGTTTGGTTGTGTTTACCTGTGAATATACTAAAAACCACTGAATTGTACACTTAACAAATAAAACACAAAAAACCTCAGTCAGATGAACACAGTAAGACACAAAGAGGAAAATAATTCACACCTGAAAAAATGAGAAAAGCTTATCAGTACACCTACAGTGCAATGGAGAAGAATGGAAAGTAACTGTAGAAAACATGAGGTTAGTCCAGGAGCAAACAACAAAGCCCTTCAGGTGCTAAGCGGTAGCTGGAATTTGGCTCTGAGACGGGGGTCATCCAGAGCAAAGAGCGGAACGCACGCTGGTCCCATCCTGTCCCGAGGTCTGGCTGGTCCTGGCTTCGAGGGACCCCCTTGTAAAGGTGAGCCTGGAACCCCATCCACTGCCGTCCATGGGACCCCACTCACGTCTGGCCCAGCCTCACACCAGCCTTGCCTTCCTGGCCCAGAACCTCTCGTAAGAAAACCCCGAACACAGAGTCGAAATTCCAATCCCTCAAACACTCAAAGTCTGTGTCTCTCCCCAGTGGAGGCCTGGCAGTCAGAGCCCCTGGCTCTGTCCCCACAAGCCCCTGGCTCTGTCCCCACAAGCCCCTGGCTCTGTCTCCTCTTCCTCAAGCAGGAGTGGGAGATGGCAGTATTTGGGTGCCCACCCTTCTGAGTGGGGTCTGCATCAGCACCTCGGAGACCTGCTTATATGAATCCTGCAGCAATGCCTGTGGGCTGAGGCCTGGCTGGAGCTTATCTCAGTTCAAATCATCATACTGCTTTGCAAACAAGTCATGGGATACACAGGCTTGGGCTGAGGCCAGGCCTCCCATGGGAGTCCCCACGGTGGACACAAGAGGACAAGTCCTCACCTTCCCTGGGTCAAAATCATTCAACTATGAGCGGGGTGGGGCCCTAACAGGAGTTAGTGTCCTTGCCTTAGGGAATTTGACGATGACACCCCCAAGGTCAGGGAAGGGGTCTGGGGGAGGCAGCCACTCCCATATCCCAGCCAACGCGGGCTCTGCTGCGGCAGATGGCAAGGCCTAGAAGGTTGGAATCACAGCTGCTCCGGGTCTGGCTGGGCTTTCGGATGCGCTCGCCAGCCCCGAACGGAGCCCCGAGGCAGCCAGCGGGTGGGTGGCAGAGGAGGCCTGGTGTCGCTATCTCCGATGATCAAGGCTGAAGCCATTTCAGGACACGAAGCAAAATAAGCAACCTCCAGTCGGGGTCACTCAACAGCCAGTGCGCCAAGAACTGATTCATGAATGAAACACCTGTTGTTACCGTTAGAAACACGAGCTACAACCGAAGACACTGCTCCACGTGCATGAGAAGGGTGGACCAAGCTGGCAGCGCCGCAGAAGATGCAAGATTTGACACTGAAGACGAGAACGAGTAACTTCAGTGAACCTGCAGTTAAAAGGAGATGCTGGAATCAGTTGAGAATTACAGAAGGGCTGAAGAAGATAAGATGTCACCTGAACAACAGAGAGAAAAGACAGCAGGCACACAGGATCACATCTTTCACCGAGGAACAGGTGGATATATCTTTACTTCAAACACTATCCAGGGTTTAGCACCAGTGCACACCTTGCATTTCAATAAAGAAGGTGAGGGGAGACCCTGGGTACCCTGTCCGCAGCACTCACAACAGCTTCTGCAGGTGTGTGACAGCATCCGGCCTCCTTTGGGGACACACGGCGACACCACCGTCTCTGCTGACTCAGGGTCCCTGGGTCGGAACTTCTGATCCACAGCACATTGGAGTGGAGAGATCTTGTTTAGTTGCCCTTTAACGTCTGAAGAAAGCAGTAGTGCCTATATGTCTGACTGTTGCTCATAAAGTAAGTATGCCTAATATCTCAGGGAGATTCCTGATCCCACACAGCACGTGGCTGGAGAAAGATGCTCCCCGGTCACCCTTCACACGGAGAAACCTCTCTAACAGGGCTCTTCGTGGAGGGTCCAGGAACCCCCTTGGAATTATCACAAATATCAGTGTTGAAAATACAGGATGAGAACATTTCTCAGCACCGTCTTCACGTGAAACATAACGTCAGTGATTGTTCACGTCCCCAGTCATCTTTTGTGCATCTGAAAAACAGACAGCTTGGCCAGGACACAACCAAATGCATCCGATTTGGTATCACATTGTTCACTGTACAAGTTGACTGTCACGCGTCATGACACGGACCTTTCAGATCCAAGCTGACTGGCGGAAGTAGTGGTCACTGTACACTCACAGCATTTCCCACGGGCTCCAGCACTAAGGGTCACGGCCTTCCAAACAAGGTGGACCAAGGCAGAGGTCAGCAGGGCCAGGGGCCCCGGATGCCTGTGGACCGGCAAGTGGGGGGAGGGTGCCAGCGAGAGAACGCGTGAGGCCCTGGGAATTCTGCTAAAGCTCTCCTGGTTCAGGCTCACGCCAGCGCGGTCCGGCTCTCCTCCCAGTTAGTGACGACCAGTGTCTGTCTCCGTAAGCTCCCGGCACGGGGTGAGGGTCTGCTTCCGGCCTCTTCCAGCGCCGATGGCATCACCAAGGCCTGTCTCTTCGGCCTCCGTCATGGCTCTGGCTGGCGTCCTCCTCTCGCTACCAACGGGCGCCTTCAGGGCCTGCTTCCTCCGCTTCTCTACCCACATGGCTCCGTCCGCAGCACCGCCCCGATCCGCATCTTGACCCCCGCCCCTGTGACAGTGCCCCCCCCCCGGCTCTCCTCCGCTCTCTGCGGCTCTCCCTTCTCACCTCCCCATGGACCCCCTCTTCTGACACCCTCGCCTCTTCTCTGCCCGTGACTCTCTGTTGATAACGTCACATCTTTCTCATAGGATAGGCTGAAACTTAGGGGCCACCGACCCCCCCACGAGGTGCCCTCTTCCACGTTGGATGTGGTTACAGGAATGTTCCTGAAGCACCTCGAAGTCAGCAGGTCCCAAGTGGACATGCAGTCGCCGCCCAGTGAACCTGACCCCCTTCTCCACACACGCCATCTACCCCGTCACCCAGGCCAGAAACCTGGGGCCCGGTTCCCCTCACTCCCCTCCCGCCGCACCCACTCTAGCCCCGAGGCCGGTGGCTGTGCCTTGCAGAGAAGAACCTTGACTTTCTTCACCCCCAGCATCACCAGTCTGGTTCCCATCTTCATCCTCCCTCTCCAGATGTCTGTGAGGCCCCTTGCTTCCATTGGTTGAGTTATTGACGGGCACTTAGGGGTCTTCTCCATGAACAGTCTGTGCTGAGCACAGGGAACCCAGCGGAGAACTGAGCAGGGCTGACCCGTCTGTGCCCTGGGTCTGCTGGGATCCAGAGATGAATTTTCTATGCCAGGGGAGCACTGTGACCTCCTCCAGCCCGTGGACACCCCCATCCAAGCTGTCTAACCTCACATATGTCCTTATCAAGATTGACGGCAAAACCAAGAATAATTCTCTCCCGTAAACATTCAGAAAAAAAAAAATTTAGCTTCCACTGAATACCACCTGAACCACTGGTCCGTGCTGGCCTCATTAAAAGTGGAACAACCAGCCTCCACAAGCGTCAAGATGTGATATGGTAAGAAGTCCACATCGCCACCTATGAGACGTTCTTCCCTGAAAAATTGAACCTGAAAATAACTCAGGCTCTGGTCCTAAGTGGACCGGACCTGGTTTCTCCAAGGAGCCAGTGGCACAGAGAATGAAAGGGAGGGGAGAAAAGAGAGTGAAGGAGACTTCACAACCTACTGCAGGGTGTACTGGTGTGCAGCCTGATTCAGATCAGTGGTGAAAGCACATTCCTGGGTGATTAGGGACATTTGAATATGAACTTGTGTTTTGTATAAGATGGTATAAAGGAAGTCTTGTAAACTTAGTCAAATGTGACAATATGTGTGTGGTTACAGAGGAAACAACCTTTATCGATTAAAGATGCGGGCGAAAGTTTCTACAGGTAAGATGACAGGATGTTTGATATTTAATGTATTTTATAAAAAGAAAAAAGGGGGGACAGGGGAATAGATACAACAAGATTGGAAACTTTGAAAATGTTTGCATCTGGGTGATGGGTACATCATTTTATTCTCTCTACTTTCGTAAGTAGTTTTAAATTTTCTGTAATGGAGAGAAGGAAAACAAAACATGTATCATTTTTATTCTGTATTTTTAAAGAGCAAACATTTTCTCTTAGTTTATAAGGAATTCTATTTTCAACACTGAATTATCTTTTTTGCAACAAACTACTAAGCAGTTAATGAAAGCACATAAATTCTGTGATCAGCCAGTGAGGATTTAGGCATGAAAATCACTTTGTCTCAACTTGGTAGCTGCCTCTTCATTACTTAGAGCAATATGGAACTCTTCCCAGTGCCTAGACACACTTGAACATTCTTTCTTGAAAATGTAAATATACACATCTAAGTGGCTAATTTTTCGTTTCTATTTAATAACAAATTCAAGAGAAATCCTATTTTATTGAAAAATCTATCACTAAAATTATGTGTGATGAATCACCTCCCATGACTCTTCAAGGAAAAGGAAAAACAACATTTTTAATATCACATTTTTTCTCCCAGTGGAGAAAAATGAATATGCATATGTTACAGATGAGCGAGTTAGAGAGCTAAGTAGATTGGATTTGACTAAATATGCCCTTAAGTTAATAAAGCCAGAGGGGTACCGTTGACTGCTTTTTTCTGTTGTTGTGAAGCGCCTGCTGTATTTTGAAGAGTTGCCCTTTGTGATGCAGATGTTGGAAAACAAATCCTTAGAATAGACAGAATCTCAAACAGTGAGGCCAAGACTGTCATGCTTTTCCTGATAACCTCTGAAATACTTTTTATTTTATTTTGAAGTAGCTCAGCCAGAAGTTCCCTCAAAAGAGGTAACTGCCCACATCTGGCTCTCAATTATTAGACATGCCGTTTAAAAAGAAGACAGCAGAACCCAAAAGGAAGCGTGACCACCAGAGGCTGTGTTCCTGTGAGGAGCGCCTTTGGGTGACGTGGGTTGTGGTCCGTTGCTTCTGCGAGGGCACCCGGGCCGGTGCCCGGCCAGCCGGCTCCTTCCTCCGGCTGCTGGGCGGGCCCTGGAGCAGGGCAGCGCTGAGGGAGGGTCTTGTGCTGCTTTGCTTGGTGGTGAAAGGTCAGTAAGTGTATGATGGGCGGAGGGTTCGTCTGTGAAGACGACTCCCCTTCCTTCCCTCCTCGTGACGGCAAAGGAGGGGCCGGTGCTGCCCTAGATGCCCCACCCGGTGCTTCTGCGGCTCTCAAGGTGGGGCAGGCGCTGGGCCGGGAGGGCGACGTGCTTTTGCCAGAGCAGTGTGGCTGCTTCCAGGCTCAGGGGGGAGCTGCCAGCGGGGCAGCTCCACCCCCCGGTGGGACACACCCTGGAGAAACACCGGGCTGTGGGGCACACAGTGGGAGCGGGCACGGACCCTCCAAGGGAGACCTCGCAAACCTTCCTGGAATCACAGAACGGTCTTCAAAGACCCCAAACCAGGACCACAGGGCCCGAAGCGGGCTGGCCTGGGATGGTGCCAGGAGCAGGCAGGCAGCGGGCCGCTCGGGCGTCCCCGTCCATCCTGGCATCCCGAGCCGGGGCCTGGCTCCCGATGGGCACCTGACAGACGTGTGTAACAGAGCTCACTGTGGGTCTCCAGGCAGCCATGTTCCAGGTGGCGGCCTCGCCTCCAGGGTGGGCAGGGGAGAGCAGCTCCAGGCCACCAGCCCTGCCCACCTGTCCCACCTCTGCCCCCGATACCCACTGGCCCTGCGGGGCTGCCTGGCTCAGTCTGAAAGCCGCTGATGCTGATGGAAAGCCTTCGCTCGAAGGTGGAGAAACCAAGCCCCGGAGAGGAGTGACGACGCCCTAGTGGAAACAAGCGTCCCAGATCAGCACACGGACCAAGTAGGAAGCCGCTGACCCCAGAGGGTCAGCTCAGCAAGCGGCCTTGGCGGGTGGCTGGAGTGGGCAGAGGCGGGGGACCGACCTGGACACAGAGTCTTTCCATTGGGTGTCTCTCACCAGCACAGCCTGGGGCCCCGCAGGAAAGAAGGCAAGCTGACCCGGGCAGAGCCGGGAGGGCCGAGGCAGGTGTGGGCCGGAGGTGGAGGTGGAGCTTTGGGTGTCCGGCGGGGAGACACGTAGAGTTCAGTAATCACAGCTCTGGCTTTGGAAGCTCCTGTGAAGAGTCGAAAAGGGATCATGTGTCTAGGCTCCAAAGGTGCTTGTCTAAGCCCTAATTCTGTTCCTATCATTCTAACAAGGCTCAGGGCCCGTGGCCAATGGGGAGGCCCCAGAGCTGGGGCCAGGCATCCTGGTCTGGCTTGTGAGGCGAGAGGCGCCAGGTGCACCCCTCCTCCGATCTGGATACAGGATCGGGGCAGGGTCCGTGGAGAGCAAGTCGTCAGGAGAGCGCGGCATTGACTCTGCACCCAGCGTGTGCGGGCGTTTTGTCTGCCTTCTCTCCAGAGGGGCAGGGTGTCATGACCCCCCCCCCCTTGCAAGAACCAGGATCAGACAGGAACCTGGCTATGGGGCGTGGTCGGCAAACCATTCTGGGGAAAATGAGTCTCCCCACTTGCAGCTAGAGAGGTTGGGCCTCGGGGCCAAACGCTTCAGCACGGCGCCGTCCCGCCCCATCCCTGGGGGCACCCCTTGGGCGTGGCACAGAGGAGAGGCCTGTTCGGGGCTGTGGCACAGGCACCGCCGGGCATATCTCCCTGGGGGGCGTCGTCCCCCGCCTCTGGGGGAGGGGTCACTGGGCAGGGCAGCGGGGAGACAGCCCTGCATCCGGAAGGGGTCAGGCTGCAGAACCCGGCCCTTACTCTGAGCGGGCGCGCCCTTGCGCCGGGGTGTCTGGTGGGCGCTTTATGGGGCTGTAGGAGGAGGCCCTGAACCAGCCGCAGGTGGCAGGTGGTCCCCACCCTGGAGTCAGACCTGGAAGGCCCCTAGGTGGGATTCCTGGGGAAGGCATTGGGCTCCTGGGTTCCCGATGCAGGTCTGACTTGATTTTAACTCAAAGAGAGAGCTCGAGCCCATCGGATGTTTGGGTTGTGTTGAGTCATTTCATTCAATCTAATCACAGCCTTTCAGGCCGGCCACGGGCCTGCTTCATAGACAGGGAACGAGGCCCGGAGTTCAGGCGGGCAGTGAGCGGCCGCAGGGGAATTCCAGGGTGTTTCCTGGTTTGACCCAAGTCACCCTCAGATCTCATTTAAGCTACGACAAATTCTCTAGAAAACCAGACTTCTCCAGCGTGCTCTGAACTTAAATCGAGTTTTCCAGGAACACGGCCATCATAATTAGGGACGCCGTGCATTTATTCCTCATTGAACACAGAGCCGGGAGGCACTTCGTGAACCCTGTCTGGACGTGACCAGGAGGGCAGTGGCCACTTGGCCCAGCGCGCCCTGTGGTGGGACGGGGCAGCTCTAGGTCCCTCAGGATCGAGACCCCCCCGCCCCGGTCAAAGGCCTGCTTTTCTATGAGGCACAGATAAGACACCAGCATGTCTGCCCAAGAGGGCCAGACATGGCCCTGCTCAAAAGGAAGAGAGTTTATCTGCAAGCACTTCATAGGAAAAGAATATAAATTATACCTATTATATGTATGGTCAGAAAATCTTTGCAGTTTGAAAGCCGTGTCCCGGATCTGCCATTTGTTCCCATTTCCTGCAATTTCCGTCCCTATTGTCAAGCTGCTCTGAGAGCCTGTCTCTCCCCTGCTCGCAGATGGCCACACAGGCCCCGCTGAAACAGAATCACCAAGGCAGGAGGAGGTGGGGAGACCAAAGCTCTTCTAGAGTCGGGGGCACTGGGAGGCCTTCTCGGCCTTGACACCCGGGGAAAACCGGGGTCGCCTTGCCGGCCTCAGAGGGGAGGCCTGTGTCACTGGGCTGCAGAGAGCTGGCAACAGGCGGGCAGCAAGAGGCGCCCTCGTGACGGGGCGTCTGCTTGTCCCGGGAGAGCAAGGCTGTGCCTTCCACTGGTCACTCCAGGAACAAGACCGAACGCATCCAGCAGGGACCAGGCGTCCAGCCGCCTCGCAGGCGCTCAGACGGCCCACAGCACGGCAAACGGGAAGACGGGCCCACAGGGGGGCAGGGCCTGTTTCCCGGGCGCCCTCACTTTCTGCCGCTGCCCTGTCCTCAGCACACTCAGTGACCGGGCACCAGGCCCCCCTCTGCTCTGCAGAGAGTTTTTCTTGCTGGGCCTGCTTCTCTCCATTCTGTCCAGACAGAGGCAGGTCGGGGCCTGGGAGGGGGGTGTCCACATCGCTGGTCCTTCCCAGAAATGCTTCTCCAGATGACGAGCGGCAAGTTGGGTTCAGGGCATGGACCCCATCGCCTGGACGGGGCCTGAGACCCTAAGTGGCCCCTGTCTTGTGAGGGTCACAGGGAGGCCTGGAGGACTCGGGTCCTCTGAGGCAGGCCTGTCCCCCGGGAGGGGCAGTGCGTCCAGCCAGGGTCAGTCCCTCCCTGGAGCAGGGTGAGCGAGCCCCGAGTGTCAGGAAAGCAATTGACCTGCTGCCATCACAGCCCGGGGGGACCGTGTTGGGGGTCGGCAGCTCTTCTCTCCGGAAGCACCTCCCGCCAGGCCAGCGCGTGTTCTGCCTGCCGCCATCCAGGTCTCCAGGGCAACAGAGGAGCAGAGGCCCAGGACCTGGGAGCCTCGCCGTCACCTTCCCAAACTGGAAACACGGCTGGAATCTCAGATCGTCGACATGGAGCTAAATCCCTCCAGCACCCGCGTTCTGCTGCCTTCCCATTTTCACTCTGCCCCGCCAAGTTTCCGAATTCATACCTTCAGTTTCTGGAAAATGTCATCCCGTTCCTACAGCCAATATCTTCAACCTCCCAGCCTTCAGCTTCCGCTGAGGATTCCAGACTTTCATCAGAAACCCTCAGATGATTTCAGGGCCAGAAGCGGAGGGCTGGGGAGGCTGGTTGTCACTTGCTCTCATCGGCCACACTCCCCGGGGCCCAGGCTCTGTCCCCACCGTCCCCACCGCGCGCAGGCCCCTCCTGCTGCGCAGGGCTTCCATCCTCACCTCAAGGAGGGCTCATACGCCCCAGGGGATCCTATTACAGTCCTTTGATAGGAAAGGAAAGCGAGGTCTCTCCTCTGGGCCTGGAGGCAGACGTCAACCTCGAACTGGACGCCTGACACGCATTCGGCACCCACTGGGTGGCGGCACTGGTCCAGACGCGGAGCTCACCACTGGAGGACACTGGACCTCCAGCGAAGACCCCGAAAGGCTGTGCCAGATGCTGACCGGTGTGAGGGATGCAGTCCGGACACTGCCCTGGCGCTTGGAGGGGCTGAGGGCAAAAGTCAGCCAGCAGAGGGCAGAGCAGGCGGGGCCTTCACTTCAGGGCCTCTGAGGCTGGTTATCCTGTGCAGTGTCCACGGGGCCACGTGCTGAGACCAGGCCAGACACCGCGGCCTCCCCGGCGCCCTCCCCATCCCTAACCGCCGGGCGGTGGGCCAGTCAGTGCCCCAACGGCAGGCGCCCAGCACAGAGGCCAAAGCAAGCCGAGTCCTCGAAGCCATTCTCTCCAGTAAACGCCATCTCCCACTTCCCACCGCGTCGTCCCCTGGGGCAGCAGCAGCCCCGGGATGAAGGCCCCCCGGGACGAAGCCCCCCCCGGTCCCGGGAACTGCGCTTTACCGTTTCCAGTCCCTCCCGCACCCCCTGACTCCCAGGCCAGCCTTGGGCAGTGGGTGGAGTGGGGGGTCACACCCTCATGAACAGAGGCCCAAATTCAGGGTCAGAACCAAGTGCAACTTTGTAGATCGGTTAGCAGGATAACCAAGTCTCACGGGGCCTCTGACACCTGTGCTGTCACTGTCCCCGCCGAGGGCAAGGACCCCGCCAGCAAAGGGAAGTGACTGCCCGGGAGACGGGGTCTCTCTTGGGCCCCGGCCTCCCAGCTCTACTTTCTCCTGCAGATCTGGTCACCTTTGCAGCGGGGCTGTCCCCTTAGCTGCTTAAAGCCCACCCTCCCCCTCATGCCATCCTTCATGGTCCTGTCAATCATTCATCCAGCTCACTTCCATCTCCTTCTAGAAGGGAAGCCCCTCAAGGGCAGGACTATCTTTAGTTTTGATTTTTTCCCACTAAACCTCCAGCACCCAGCACCGTTTCTAACACGTAATAGGCATATGATATCTGTTGAGTGAATAAGTAATGAGCGTAGCCCTAATTGAATATAGTCTTATTAAAGGTTCTACAAACAAAAATTCACCACGTGGTCACAGTGATTGCCTCTGGGTACTGGGGACATCGGGGTTTGAAGGTTCTTCGTGTAACTCAACCAACCCGTGGACCTGTGAGGTCCCATTTCAAGAGAGAGTCATATTCAAAGACACCTGACAGGGACTTCCCTGGTGGTCCAGTGGTTAAGACTCCGTGCTTCCAATGCAGGGGGCGGGGTTTCGATCCCTGGTCAGGGAATTCAGATCCCACATGTGGCACGGCCAAAAAAACCCAAAACAAACAAACAAACAAAAAAAAAACACGGACACCTGACATACAAACAAACAAGAATAATTCCCAATTTTTACTTGGTTCGCAAAAGGACCTCTCTTACCCTGCAGTCTCCTTCCAAACTTCACTCAGCCCATGATACGTTTATTTGATAGACTCTGCGGATTTTCATGCCATGTGGGAGGAGAATGTCACGGGAGAGCCCTCAGGTAGGTGGGGGGCTGTGGACGGGGACTCAGCCATGCTGTGGTTCCCAAGGAGACCTGGTTTCCCTCCCATCAGGGGGGTTGTGAGCTAAGGCTTAAAATTAAGGTGCAATTCAGCCATGAGAAAGAATGACATTTTGCCATTTGCAGCAACATGGATGGACTTGGAGGGCATTATGCTAAGTGAAATAAGTCAGGCAGAGAAAGGCAAATATTGTATGACATCACTTATATGTGGAATCTAAAAAATACAACAAACTAGTGAATGTAACAAAAAAGAAGCAGATTCACAGATATAAAGAACAAACTAGTGGTTACCACTGGGGAGATGGGGGAGGGAGAGGTACGAACTATTAAGTATAAAATAAGCCACAAGAATATATTGTACAATACAGGGAATATAGCCAATATTTTATAATAACTATAAATGGAGTATAATCTTTAAAACTTGTGAATCACTATATTGTACACCTGTAACTTATATAAATTGTATAGAACTATAACTTCAATAAAAAAGTAAATAAAAACATTACGTGCAACAAACTACAGAAAAACATTAAGGTGCAACATTAGGTGCCTGACTGTGTGGTGAACCTGGCAGGGCCTCCAGGGGTCCGAGCTCAGGCTCTGTCCCCCACGCTTCTCCAGGGTGCTGCAGACTGACTGTGTGCCCGCCCGCAATTCATATGTTGAAGGCCTAACCCCCATGTGAAGGCATTAGGAGGTGGGGCCTTTGGGAGGTGATGAGGGCTGGACAAGGTCATGAGGGTGGGGCCCCATGGTGGGATTAGTGCCCTTATGAGAAGAGACAGCAGAACCTCATGTGAGGACACAGCGAGAAGGCGGCCGGCCATCTGCAGGCCAGGACGAGAGCTCCCACCAGAACCCGACCTGCTGGCACCTGTTCTCAGTCTATGACATTTTGTTACAGCAGCCGGAGCCGAGCAAGGGCCCAGACAGACAGTCCTCCTCGTTCAGGGACCAGGAGCAGAGGCTGCTCACCCCTGAGTACTGTCTTCAGTTCCCTGCCAGCCTCCAGAATTATGTAAACAAGGTCACTGTGTCCTTTGGAAAGGAGGGAGCCCCACCCTCCTGTCACAGCACAGCCCACGTGGCCCTGCCTGCTGTGCAGCCCCTCCCTGCGCTGTGAGTGTACATGACCGATGACTGCCGTCTGTCTGGTCTGCCCAGCATCCTGGGTTCAGCCTCCACATAACCCCACAGAGGGGACCCCTCCTTCACCAACGAGCTGAGTAGAAGGTGATTGAACAGCGGCTGCCTGCCAGACGCTGGGCAGAGCCATCTGTGTCCCACAGAAGGACACTCCCGTCAGAGGACAGGCCTGTGGCCTCTGTGGGACGCGGCAGGAGATGGCTCAGGCCCCCACCTGCTGAGCCTGCAGACATCCTGGGGCCCGGAAAGGGGCAGCAAAGTGAGAGAGGAGGTTAAGCCTTCTGCAGACCGACACCTCCGGTTTGAGGAAGTGTCCCCTCCTGGGCTATCCATCGAGAACAGGAGTCTCCAAATAGAAGCTCCATTTCCCAAAAGGAGTCGGGGTCTCTTTAACCTCCCTGGAGCCCTGTAACCCCAGTGGGGCTCAGCTGCGGCCGGAGCTACAGAATGTGAGCCCCATGGAAGCAGGAGGCTCTGGGCCCCAAAAGGAGTTGGGGTCAGCGGAGGTGACTGGCTGCAGATCACTTTTAACCCTCAAGCAGCTCCGGGTCAGGGTCGGGGGGGGACGGTCCTCAGGAGAGTGCAGCAGAGAACCAGCCATGCTGCTATTCGCCAATCAGTCAATAACTGTTATTTGCCAATCAGTATGACAGGCTGACCCCACGTAAGCTCCCGCAGGTCCCAGCCCATAGGCGCTGCCGCAGGAGCCGCTTAACAGACCCCTGAAGTGCCACCTGATCAGGTCCCACTGGGGAGTGTGGCCCCCGACCCCACGGTCTCCCACTCCTGCCTGGGGAGGCGAGACAGCCAGGCGGGCTGCTTAGCTGACCAACGGGAGCAAAACGCCTTGGCTGAACTTGTCTCCTTTCTCTGGGCCCCTGAGCTTTGGCACCCCACCCTGCACGCAGCCCCCTGCTTGGGGCCCCCCAGGCCGCAGCTGGCCTGGGGGAAACTCCCTGGATGGAGGGTCGGGTCATGGCTCCCGTGGTCTCACGTCCCCGTTCTTCCGGCCTGTTTGCACCCGCCTCTCTAAAAGGAAACCACTTCGTGCCTGACTCAGACGTGCCAACAGACTCATGGTCATTGTTGTCCCTGACAGCGGCCCCCGATCCCCACCCTGTACTGTAATAGCCCCCCATGATCCTAAATCCCAGTTTGTTTCTCCTTTGACACCCACCAGCATCCACTGCAGAGAGGCTCACTTTGAGTGTCTGAGGGATGGAATTTCCACCCGGGGACGGGTGACCAGCAGCAGGAGTCGAGCCTGTGGTCCTGCAGCTGGGAGTTCAGGGCTAGGCAGACATGGTCAGACATCCGTGGGGCCCATGGACACCAGGGGTTGGGGCTCCCACTCACCCTTACAGGTGGGTCCCTGAAGCCAGCTGGACCTCGGGGCAGGATGGCGGCTTGTGTGCTTCTCATCCTGAGTCTCCTCAGGGTGCACCATTGGGGCTGGCTGCAGCGGCTGATGAGTAGTTGGACTTGGCAATGGGCAGCCCGTTCATCTCCATCCTGAGTTCCCTCAGGGCTCACCATCGGGGCGGCTGTAATGTGATGGCTTGATGGCTGCAACAGCCTTTGCTTACTGATATGGCAGCAACATTTTAGTTCTTACTTCCCTCCTTCCTTACTTCCACCCTCCTCCTCTTCCCCCTCTCTTCCTTCCCTCCTAATCTCCCCTCAATTATAAACAATCGCTCCTGAATGAGTTTGTCAGACATCACCTAGAGGGAAACAAGGATATAATTTACAGCAGATTTCTCATCTGAATGCAGGGAGGCCAGAAAGAATGGGCACGTTTTCCAAAAAAGAACTGTCAGTTGCAAATTCTACGCCCAGTGAAGCTATCTTGCAGGAATAAAGCAGAAATAAAGGAATTCTGTGAAGAAGGGACATTAAGAGAACCTGGTGCTTGAGCTAGTGGACCTCCGTGGACAGAAGAAATGAAAAATAACCAGAGTCTCCCGCCATGTACAAAAATTCACTCAAAAGTGGTCACAGACGCAACGTGGAAAACTATAAAACTTTTGGAAAACAACACAGGAAAGTCTCAGGGATCTAGGCGAGGTGAAGAATTCTTAGACCTGACAAAAAAGCACAATCCATAAAAGACAAAACGTGATAAAATCGGGACTCATGAAAATTAAAAACCTTTGCTCTGTGAAGCCCCGGAGAGACTGAAGACACACTATGGTCTGGTAGACCGTCTGACAACGGACTCAGATCTGAGATAAATAAAGGAGCCTCAAATCTCAATAGTTAAAAATGTGCAAAACACGCAAACAGATATTTCACCAAAAAGATACACAGATGAGCTCACGAAGAACATCTGACGCTGTTAGTCACTAAGGGAATGAAAATTACGACCACAGTGAAATATCACCTCACACCTTCCAGCACAACTGAAACAAAAAGTGGGGGCAGCACCAAGGGGGGATGAATTGGGAGACTGGGGTTGACATATACACACTACTATATATAAAACAGATAACTAATAAGGACCTGCTGTAGAGCACAGGGAACTCTACCCAATACTCCGTAATAACCTATATGGGGAAAGAATCTGAAAAAGAGTGGATACATGTATATGTATAACTGATTCACTCTGCTGTACCCCTGAAACTAACACAACATTGTAAATCAACTCTACTTCCATATAAAATGAAAATTAAATTTTAAAAAGTGGGGACAGCGCCAAAGGCTGTCAGGAGCCAGACTGCCTTCCCGAGTTCATGCTCGTGTCTGTCCTTCTCTACGGCCGCCCAGCTGAGCTTTGAAGACAAAAATCAAAGTGCGTGGCCACTCGGCTGAAGTCCCTCCAGTGTCCTCCCGTTGTTCTGAGTCGATGAGGAGAGAATGTCGTGTCGGACTGATGAAGCAGATGTCCGGCATCTCTGGGCCGCGGGTGGCAGGTAGGCAGACGGCGGTGGTGACAGCGCCCGGGGCATGAGCCTTGGGGACGCGGGTGAGGCTGGGAAAAGGCTGCCATGTCTGAGCCAAGAGGTGACTCAGGACAGTGGGGCTGGGATGTGAAGACGGAGGCGAGGCCGGGGAGGCTGACTCGCTCGTCCCACACGGGTTCAGTCCGTGCATCACTCCTGTGCTCACATAAGGGGAAGATGAGAGTGCAGGCGGCTCTTTCAGGGGCACAGAGTAAATGATGACACAATATTTTCCTGTCTCTCAAAATTGTTTAATTGGCAATGACTTCCGTCTTGGAGAACCAGCGCCTCCTGCCGGGGCTTGGGGGAGGCGATGAGACAGGGGCGCACGGCCTTCCTGGCCTCTCCGTGGGCCCCATGCCTCCACCTCCTCCCGTGGTCGCTCAAAACCAGCCGCTGGGGACTCTCAGGAGCGTCCACTACCCAGCTGTCCTTGGGGCAACTCTCGCCCCTCCGCCCCCTCGCTGCTCCACGGGGTGCAGGGACCCCGGCCGCCATCCCCGCACAGTCCTCGCCCCGCCCACGGGCCCCGCCGCTCCAGGGATGGACGGCGCAGAGGACCACCTCTCTCCAGGTCGCCGCCTCCACAGACGCCTCCTGGACGCGGGGACATTTCTCCACCTGCCTTCCAAGTCTCTCCTGGGCCCTGTTCCCAACACAGAGATGGTGTTCTCCCCAAATTCCATCCTCACCCCCACCCCGGCTCAGAAGCCACCCTCGCAAGGTCAGACACACCCACGGGGGAGACCCCCAGCCCCTCCGCACTCCCGGGGCGCCCGGGGCCCCTCAGACTCAGCGCGTACACGCGCCCACACGTCCTCTGACCACCTGCGCCCTCCTGCCCCGTTCCTCGCTGGGGCCGCCATCCTCTCTCACCGGCCATCTGTCATGGCTGAGAACTGGTCCTTTGTGTCCCCCGGGTGCTGGAGGGAAGAACGTCCAGAGATGCGCGTCTGTCTCCGCGTGGCGCTGCCCGCTTCTCCCTGCTGGAGGAGTGGAGTCCTGAGCGCCCCTGCCCCTCGCGCGCCCCTCCCCATCCCTGCCCGCTGTCTTGTCCGCAGCTCCCACCTCCCTCAGCCAGGGGAGGGGTCCGGGGTGGGGAGGGGTCTGGGGTGGGGAGGGGTCTGGGGTGGGGCGGGCAGGAGGCAGGAGGCAGCTCCTCACTGGAGCCTCTGCTGCCCTGCTCTCTCCTGCAGGAAGTTTCCTTGCTTCCCACTCACGACGGGCCGTGAGCCCCAACTCCGGTGCCACGGGGCTTGTACCTCACCCCCTGGACACTCAGCTCCAGGGCCGTCTCGTCAGGCTGCTGTCCCCACGGTTCAAACACTGATCCAGCTGCTGCTGTGAAGGTACCTGGCAGGTTGGTTAGCACCAGCCATCAGCATCTTTGAGTAATGATCAACCTCAATAAAGCAGGTGGGCCTCGCCCAATCAGTTGAAGGCTTTAAGGAAAAACCCGGAGGTTTCTTGGAGAAACAGGGAATTCTGCCTCAAGGCTGCGGCACCAAGTCCCGCCCGAATTTCCAGACTGCTGCCTGCTCCTTGGACTTCAGCCCTGCCAGCCGCCAATCCTTAAAGCTTAAAACATATTCTCTCTTCTATTGGTTGGGTCGCTCTGGGAACTCACGGTTGATTCATTCCACAGGTAGAACCTGGGCTACTGCTCAGGGTCAGGTGTGGGGACGCAGCAGAAAACAGTGTAAACCCCCTGCCCCGGAGGAAACAGGAGTAAAGGGTAAACAGAGCCCGTGGGTTAGAAGGTGATTGGCCGGGAGAAAGAGGGGAGAGAGGGCAGTGGGGTAGGGGGCGCAGCTGAAGGGGGGACAGCTGCCCTGTAACTGCAGCCCCCCTGCAGGGTGCCTGTACACAGGGAGGTGACAGGTGTACAAGGACAGGGGCCAGGGAAGTAGTGGGCCCAACGGCGGGGTCCATTCCCCCAACCAGACTCGGCAGCGGGAAACCGGGGGGTCTTCTGTCCCCTCTATTCCTGGGCCTCACCCATTAGGGCAACTCTGCAGCATGGTAACTCGAAAGGACCCCCGGAGACTGTTAAGTCCAGCCTGGTTACAGTCTAGACGCAGGGGGTGATTGTCTCCGCAGAGCCCAGGGGTCCCGGTGTGGGCAGACACAGCCGGAGGTGCCCCCGCGCTCTCCGCTGCCTGAGCCACGCTTGGCTGCAGCACAGGTGGGACGGAGCGGGGTGCGTGGCAGGGACGTGAGCCCTCCTGCAGCGGCAGCAGGCGGGGGGCAGGTGTGTGCACCAGGGAACCACACCTGGGGTCCCGGGGTCGAGGGCACGCTTCATCTCACGGGGTCCCGCCACGCGGGACTCTGCCAGCTGGGCCTGGTGATAACTCATGCTTTTCCTAATAACCGCCGGTTTGATACGCGTTCCCTGCGTGTCACGCCACCCACCAGCCGCGGGACAGCCCCTCTGAGAGCAGGGCTGGGGGAGAGCATACACCCACGGGGGCGGCTGAGTGCCCACGAGGAGGACGCCACGTTTGCAGCGAAAACAGAGATTACCTGCCCAAGACAGGCCATCAAGCCTTCCGTTTTCAAAGGGATTTGTCAGTCCGGGTGGGTCGCCACGAGCGGGTTTAAATAAGTGCCCACTTGTGGGAGCCCTTCCATGAACCTGGCTATTCGCTACTCCCTCAAACACAATAATTCCGTGTTCCTGATGGCTGGCTAAATATACATCCTTCGCTCTTTGAGGAAGTACCAGATAGCTGACTCATAGGTCCTGATACCGTGCTCCAGAAAGCACTTGTTACGAGCTTTGTCACAGCTTCCCGGCTGTGCGCCGGACCATTCTGGCTCCTTGCTGAGTGAGGAGTGAGTTTAGAGCATGGCCTCTAAACCCCAGCGCTGGGGCCCGAGATGAGTCCTGCTCGGGCCGCCTCCCAGACCCGCCTGGGCCCTGTGCTCCCGTCCGCGGGCCGGACTCAGAGGGCTGGCTGCTGGGGTTCGGCTCCTCCCCACACGTTGGAGGAAGCCACCCTCTGCCGTCCCCAAGGGAGGGTCATGCGGCCGGGTTCCTGGTCACCCCTGCGCCCCACACCCCAGCTGGGCACACCCCCTCCTCCCCTCCAGGAGTTGATGTGTGACTGCACTTCACAGCCACGTGACCTCGACCAAGGCCCTCTCTCTGAACCCCTCCTTTCTCATCTATAATAGGGTGGTCCTGCCTAACAGGGCAGTCGGAGGGTCCAAAGACGCAGAATTTGGGAGTAGATGTGGCTTGGAGACCTTCAGGAGGCCGTCCAAGCACAGAACTTTCTGAGCAGGTGTGCACACGCTGAGGTCTTGAGACCACGCTGTGCCCACACACCCAAGTTGGGGGCCGGGAGACCCGGGACCCCGCTCTCCGCGAGGCACAGCCTGCCTGCCGCGGGATCCCCTCTGGGCTGCGGGCTCCCCCCCTGCACAGGTGTCCTCTGGCCCCTCTGCTCCCACGTGCCCTCCCCCTGGACGCAGGCTCGTGCCCTGAGTGCATGGACAGCATCAGCCCCCCTCCTCCCTCCCCTCCCCTCCCCTCCCCTCCGGGGTGGGCCCTGCGGCCCCTCTTGCCTCCACGGGGCCCTGCTGGCTCCAGTCCTGTCTGTTGCATCCTGCAGTGGATTGTAAGTGCTCCTTGGTGTTTCCGAGGATTTTCCTAGACTACTCTAGAATACCGCTCCCAGAAAATGACCCCGAAGATGAGCAAAGTATTGGGCTTCCTTTCTGTGTTGCTCTGACCTCTGTGCTGATCCACGGTGTAGACACGCAGACACACCCGCGGGTCCCCACGAGAGTCCACACCCGCCAAGGTCCGCGGCCCGTCCCGAGGGACAGGGGGTGGTCGGGGCAGGAGCGGGGCAGGGGTCCCAGCAGGCACACTGCCCGAGACACCCACAGCTGCCCCATGGCCCCCCCTTGTCCCCCGACAGTGACAGCCGGAGCGCGACACGCGTGTCCACCCCCAGGGCCTCCGCCCCTACCGCTCGCCTGGAATGTCCTCCTCCCAGGGCTCAGGGTCTCTGCTCCGGAGATGTTCCAGCCCCCGCTCTGTCCTGCAGCCCCGCGGGCACGGCCACACCAGCCATCCAGCTCGTCTCCGGTTTGAGTTTCCTGGGGCGGCGGCGATGAAGCACCAGGCTGGCTTCAAGCCATAGCGTGGAGGACAGAGTCCCGTTCACAGCGCTGGCAGGGCTGGTCCCTACTGAGGCTGCGGAGGGGAATGTCCTGCTCCTCGCCCAGCCCCTGGGGGCTCTGCCACCCTGGCACCAGCCCACCTCTGCTGCACCATCACTTGGCTTCTCCCTGTCTCTCTCTGTGCCCTCTCCGTCCCCTTACATGACACTAGTCGTTGGACTCAGGGCCCCCCCTAAATGCAGAAGGCTCTTGTCAATCTCCTTAAATAATCACATCTGCAAAGACCCTTTTTCCAAATAAGGCCACACTCACAAGCCCCAGGGGGACACATCTTTTGAGGGCCACCCCACACCCACTACAACCATTTTCCAGCAGGCGGGGTCTCTGCACAGACCTCTCCCTCCCGGATCTCCAAGCGCCCAAACCGGCGTCTGCAACACAGCAGGCACCCAGTGAGCGTGTGTTCACTCACTGAGTGTAAAGTAAGTAAAATGAGAAGGGTGGCCCGAGGATTGCACGCAGCCTCTCAAGCCCTCCGTCCTGGGGGAGCACAGCCACCCTCGCCCGGCCTCCCGGAGACAGTCGGGGCCGGCAGCTCCTGAACAGGATTTCGGCCAAATCATAGGCGTGGTGCTCAGCTCGGAATTTTTATTTTTATTAAATACCTATCTTTATATTTGGAAAGCACAGTAAACAAAACCTCAAGTACCCTTTTACCATTAAACGCCAAGGATTCGATTCATATGCTTGATTCCAGTCCCTAGTTTTGTACATTTTTATGTGGTTGAAATAAGTGTATATGCGTTCTTTCACGTTCTGTTTTTCTTTTAACAGTTTAAAAACTGTTTTCCAAGAACCACGAATGTCCACGCAGTCACCACTTTGACGGAAGCGAGATATTTCTTGCTTTGCCATCGGCACGGTTTCCAGGGCGCTGGTCAGAGGAAGGTGGGTGGGTTTCTTTGTGCATTTGGCTGTTTTAGACAACGAAGCTGTGAATCCTTTTGTAAAGTAGGTCTTTCTTTGGGACGTGTTTCCAAAAGTGAGACTCTCTGGTCAGAGTATGTCATAGATTGCATAATCCATTTATCCAACAGTCATTTTTCAGGCTCACACCGTGAATGTCAGCACCCTCCACTCTAGAAGCTTCCCGAGGTGGGGCAGACAGGCCTGTGGACAAAGGGCTGCGGCCCTGAGCGACCTGAGGTTCCGACAAGGGCCCGTCCGGGTGGAGGCAGCACCGCGGCCCCTGCCAAGGTGGAGCCGGGCAGGACCAGGAGCCCGGGGTGGGGTGGGGACGGGGGGCCGCAGAGCTGGGGGTCCATCTCGTCCTCACTCCTTCGAGGCTGACAGCAAATCTGGGAGCCACACTACCCCCCACAGTCAGGCCCCGTCTTCCCCATCTGGATTGGGCGCTTCTGACACTGGCCAGAGATCCTCCAAGCTCTTCCACGTCTACCCGGGATTTCCCGCTTCTTATGGTTTCCTGAGGGAGCCCAGGGCCCTGCGGAGATGTCGTCAGGGGGAAAGAGGCCTCAGCCAGGCCTGGGGGAGCACAGGCAGGGCGGCTGGTCCTCGGGGGGCCGTGGGGCCTGGGGCGGCCGCCTCGGTGCTGACCCTTCATCTCTGATGTGCTGCCAAAGGGCCCCTCCCTGGCCCGCGCCGGTCCTCACAGCGCTGGTGCGCGGGGGGTGGGGGGGTCCTGCAAACTCCTGTGTGAAAATGTCTCGGGTCTGCGGATGCTATGTCGGGGGAACATCCCGAATGTCAGCAAAATAGGGACATTCGTTCCCCAAAACCGCGGGCAAGAGAGAGGCATCGGGAGGACACCTTCCCTGGGACAAGCGGCTATCACACTCAGATGGTCTCATGTTCATTTTTTAAGTGAATTAACGGTCCAGAAGGCTGGGAGTCCCCCTTGGCACTACTCCTCTCCTGCCCGGGCCGGGAGGGTGGGCACAGGGGTTCCCACCTCTGAACCCCTGGGCCTGAGCATCCTCGTGTGGATGTCACACGCCTCCTTCCCTGGAGACTCCTTCCCCACTAAGCCTCCCTGGGTGCGCACTCAAGGGGCCTGCCTGCCCTTCCAGCAGCGCCGCAGGCATGAATCAGAGCGAACCAAAGCCACCCAAATACATTTAGTGAAAGGATTGGAAGTAACCCAAGGGAAGAGTCCTTCCTAATGTGCACACTGCCCTGTGTCATTGGGTAGGAACATTGATACAGGCAGTCCCCAACTTACGATGGTTCAACTTCCGAGTTTTTGACTTTACGATGGTGTGAAAGTGATTCGGGTTCAGTAGAAACCGTACTTTGAATTTTGGGTTTTGCATTTCTCCTGGGCAGTGGTATGTGGTCCGATCCCCTCTCGTGATGCCGGGGCAGTGCATCTCCCTGTCGGCCCCGTGATCACCAGGTGAACAACCGATACACTGACAATCATTCTGTTTTTCACTCTCAGGACGGTGTTCAGTAAATCATGAGACAGTCAGCACTTTACTGTGAAATAGGGTTGGTGTTCAATGGTTTTGCCTGATTGTAGGCTGACGTAGGTGTTCTGAGCACCTTTAAGGTAGGAGGCTAAGCTGGGATGGTCAGTAGGTCAGGGGTATTAAGTGCATTTTCAACTGAAGATATTTTCAACGTAGGATGGGCTTATCAGGACATAACCTCGTTGAAAGTTGAGCGAGATCTGTGATTCACGGCAGAATAAGAGAAAGGAGCTGCTCGCAGCTCTATCCCAAGACCCCCCGGTCCCGCTGGCCAACGGGACCCCAGGGGCTGGTTCGGGGCAGGTTAACTGCTCAGCTCTTTGTTGCATACTTGCTGACAAACGCTTTTGTCTCCACCACTGAGCTCACTGGCCTTTAACATCTTCCCACAAAGTCAGGGGTGACATCGGCAGGCATGTCCTGACCCGGAGGAGACCACTGCCACCTTCAGAAACATCCTGGAAACCGCCCGTGATTAAGGCAGCTGTCAATACCTGCTCACCCGGGGCCCAGCAGAGCTGACCAGGCAGCAGGCTGTGTGGTTATCAAAATGCTGACTGTGGATCCAGCCATTATTCTTCTGTTCAAGAGTGCTCGTGAGGAGGCGGGAGGGTGAGGGAGAGGGGGAAGGAAGAACAGAGACAGTCAGTTAGGACGATTTTGCTGAGAGTAAGCACAATCCCCTACACACACCGACTTAAACAGGAAAGCTCCAGAATCCAGGATCTCCCACGTCCCTACTGGTTTCCTCAAGGCTACAAGACATGGAGACGTGGAGAAGTCCAGGGGCAGGGGATGGGCATCTCATCTGGTGCCTCCTTCTTAAAAGTGATGAACTCTTTTCTAGAAGCCTCAGCAGCCCTCCCCTCCTGCCTCATGGGCCAGAGCCGGGTCACGCGCCCCCTCTCGGTGAATCAGGAGTGGAGGGAACAGCGTGCCTCATTCCTGGCTCAAACTCCAGGGTGAAGGCGTGGACACGGGAAGGACACGGAGGCTCAGCCAGCAGAGTCTACCTCGAGACGATCTCCGCTCAGCTGAGATTTACACAAGTGTCAGTAATATGCAAACTCGAACCCATTAACTTTATTTTTTTGCCACCCAGTTTTTTAACAACTTTACAGAGGCATAACTTACATACCATAAAATTCACCCATTTTAAGTGCACAACTTAACACTTTGTCATCAATTGACAGAGTTGTGCAACAGTCACTGCAATCCAACATTAGAACATTCCCACGACCCCAAGGGACCCCTCCGGCTCACTGGCCATCATTCCTCACCCCCATCCGCCCAGCCCCTGGCAACCAGTAATCTACTTTCTGTTTCTCTGGCTTTGAAATTCTGAACATTTCAAAAAAGGGAATCATGAAATACATGAGCATTTTCTGAGTGGCTTTATCCACTCAGTATCATGGTGTCAAGGTTCATCCACATTGTAGCATGTTATCAGGGCTTCATTCCTTTTTATGGCCAAATAGTATTCCATTGTGTGGATAGACCACGTTCTGATGGACATTAGGCTTGTCTCCATGTTTTGGCTATTGTGAATAGAGCTGCTGTGAACATCCCTATGCAAGGGTTTGTGTGGACGTGTGTTTTCATTTCTCTATAAACCTAGTATAAACCTAGGAGTGGAACCGCCAGGTCACGGGTGACTCTGTGTTTACAAAACAGATGCCTGTTTACACTCCCAGCAGCTGTGCACGAGGGCTCCAGCTTCTCCACATCCTTTCCAACGCTTGTTATTGTCTGATTTTTTTCTACAGCCACTGAATTTCATTGTAGCAAACTGTTTGTGACACACCTCGCAGCTGCTCACGGCTCCCTGATTCAGCAGGCTGTCCCCGTGGGACCCACTAGGTCATGGTTAAGTCCCTGGAGAGCAGCCTCTACTTCACCTCGTTTTCACACCAGATCCCCAGTACCTGTTTGAGTTGTTGGGACGGAGCTGCTGCAAACACGACCGGCCAGGCTGGCCACCCAAGATCTTCAGTCGTCAACCGTGCGGGCAGATAAATCAGACCCAGTGCTGGCCTGTCGCCGCTAAAGCGTTTATGGGGTCACAAGCGGTCGTCCATGTCCTATGGCTCATCTAACGGGTCGACTGCTCCCCATTTGGCCAGAGGCTGTATAAATAATGCAGGAAGGGACCCTGCGTTTGTGTGTGGAGGATGTGTCCCCTCCCCGTGCCCTCCACTCCGAGCAGGTGCTGAGTTGGGTCCCGCCGAGCTGCAGGGCCGAGCTGCCAGGAGAGGACACGGGGGCGTTGGCCAGGCCGGGTTCCAGCTTGGCAGGCCTGCAAGGTCGAACCACTAAACCGGAGTGGCTGGGGGGAGACTGGGCTGCCCCAGGCCTGCGGGCAGGGATGCAGGAGTGTTGATTGGCAAGTGCACCCAGTAAACACACACGGGGTAACGAGGGCAGTGGGGTCTCTCATCCACCATCTGGTTCCTATTCAACCATAAAGTTGGGAGAAACATTGCTTGGTGGAGGGACATCACACAGGTGACGCCATGTGCCCAGAGGGGGAGGATTTGGGTGCCCTGTACCCAGTTAGGGTCCCGGCAGACAACACCCATCCTCCCTGGGGGCGCTGAGTGGGAAGAGAGGCAGCTGTCTTAGGCTCCACGGGGTCTCAGCTGGGCGGGCCATACCCAACCCGGCGTCTTCCCGCAACTTTCCAAGGAGGTGACATATTCAGCTGACCCCACAGGGCGGCTGCTGAAACAGCTGTGGGTTTCGCGGGCAGCAGGCAGCAGGGCTCTGTGGAGGGAAAGGAGCACGAATACCCACCAGCAAAGCTCACGCGACCAGGAAGTGATGGTACCATGCTCAGCGCAGCTCCCGGGTTCGCTTATCCCAAGGTTTCCACCGTTGCTTAAAGCATTTCTGCGCTTGCCACACTTTTGTGTGTGTATTTTTAAGAAAACTCTCATGTTTTTGGTAAAAATTATGCAAGTTCATTATAAAGGATTCTAGCCGTGCAGAAACACTCAAGAAATGGTAGGAGATGTTTGTAATGTGCACAGTTTCTACAATAGAAAAGGATTTTCTCCATGTCAGCGAGAAAGGGACAGCTCTCCCAGCCAGAAAGGGGCCAAGAACGCAGCAGGCGACTCGGGAGAAATCTGAGCTCGGGCACGAAGCAAGACCCTAACGGATGAGCCCACGGGAAATTGTGCGTCGAAACCAGGGCTCTTCAGGGAGAAAGAGTCAGGGAGGGGGGCAAGCCCGACGTGTGAGGGGTGTGGGCAGGGGCTGGGGAGCAGCCTGCATTGTCACGTGCAGACAGAGCCGCTGGGAGCCTGAGAACGGATCTGAGCGGCCCGCCAGGCAGAGGGCTGGCTCCTGGACGTGCTGGAAGTGGGTTCTGCTTCACGCGATGGAGGCTCTACCACCCAGAACAAGGTCAGCAGGCCTTTCCTGTGTTGTAAAGGTCCATCTCTGCCCAACAGAAGTGCCAGTGAATGAGGGGCAGCTGTGTTCCAATAAAGCTTTATTTACAAAAACAGACGGTGAGTCAGCCCACAGGCCACAGTTAGCTGAGCCCTGATCTAGAAAATCGCCCATCCCCAGGGCCAGGGAAGAGAGTATGGAGCACACAGTTCTCATCGGGGGGTCTCCTCTGCTTTGGAGATGTCGTGTCACCTCCACTCCCGGCCCAGAGACCTGAAGGAGTCATCCGCTGCCACCTGGCTGTCAGGCACCCGGAGGGAGGAGAGAACAGACACTGGCGAGGACCAGCAATACCCGGCCCATCAGTGAGCTCCTCCTTTGACATGTTTCCCAAAGAAACACTTCCATGGCTCCCTGAGGAGTCAGGGGTCCCCTCAGGGGACAAGATGATTTTTAGAAAGAAAGTCATGTCCCTCAATGGAGAGATATAAAAAGGAACACATTAGAGATTTTATTCTATTCATTGTAGGAATAGGACTGACGTTACAACTGGTTCAGAGAGAATCCAAAGACCAGACACTGATGGACCCGGATTTAAAGGGACAAGGACACTGTGAGAGGAGGTACTGGTTAGCGTCCACGGGTGGCGCAGGGCTTGCCCATCTATAAGGAGTATTGTGTGCTCATCAGTCACCTACGCCCCACAGAGCTGGAAAACAGCCCAAAGCCCACGACAGACTAGAATCAAGTAACCTTGACTGCGTTCTCTAGACAACGTACAGTTTGATGCTGAAGTGGGAACGTTCTCCACACCTACAGGGTTGTCCTCACAGCGCTGCCTGAGTGTCCGTCCCTGTAGCAGGTACGACACCACCAAATCCCACGGGGCAGTTAGGGATGACCAGCCAGGTGCACACAGCATCAGGATGGATCTTTAAGACATAGCGGTGGGCAAAACATACAAGCCGCGGAAGGAGCTGTAGATCCCATAGACATGCGTGTGCATTAAAATGCATGCACACAAAACAACACATCAGGCAAGAACACACACAAATAGCACAGATGTACTAAGCACAGGAGCCCCGCTGCCTCTGTCAGGAGCGAGACGGGGGACGTAAACACATCAGCAAACGAACGAGGAGGGGCTGCCGTTGCCCAATTATGACGACGCACCAGGAACTGAGAGCCTGGTCATCTCAATCCTTGGTGTCAGACGTCCCTCCACGCCATCTACCCAACAAAAACACGTAAGGAAGGAGGAAAACAGGCCAAGGTCTTCTCTTCAGCAAGACCACCATTAACATAGGTGAACGTGATACTTTCAACTGCGTACAAATAGAAGGATAGCTACACTTTTATAAAATGGAATCTTACTATAGATGCTACCTCAAAGTATATTTAATTTCATTTAATGTTAGGTTTAACATAATAGAAGTAAAACTAGTGCATTTTCTAAACTTGAAATATTTCTGCACCACAACAGTCTGTACCTTTGATTTTAAAAATCCCTTGAAATGAAAAAAAAAACAAAACCACGAAAACTGGTTTTGCATTTTGAAAGATCACATCATGTACACACACATGTACACATGTGTGCACACCCACCCACACATGTACACCCCATATGTGTACATACACCCCACTACACGTGTACACAGGCGTACACACACATAAAACATAGGTACACCCCCCCACTGCACTCCACACATACATACACACATGCCCCCCATAGGCACACCTTTTCAGTTCCTTTTGCTGGAAGCTCCACTTCAAGAGCACCAATTATCCTCATGTTGGATTGTCTTGTCTATTCTTAATGTGAATTAGGTTTACACAGCTCTTAATAAAAACCTATTTAACTTACTTCATTTACTGGGTCATCTAAACCAGGCTGGGTGACCCCCTGCACCTGGAGCTTCTGAGTCAATATGGTCTGCCTGAGAATCTGCATTTATAACAGAGTTGCTGGCACCGTTGATCCAGGGACCACACTCCGAGAACACTGCTTTTCGTCCACCGCTTGATTTCAGCCTTGTCTGTTTTGCTCCTTGCTCTCTGTAATTCATTTATTGGTTCTTTATTGATACTGTTTGGTTTTCAAGTTGTTTTCTGAGGTCTGGAACCTTATTTTCATTTCTTAGCCTTTTGTATATTTTTGATGCTTATCTTATGAGTCCGTGTTCTTATCAAACTATTCTCTCAGCCAGAGCATGGAAGGAGGCTTCGTTCTGTTCCCTAGCTATGTTTTTCCTAAGTTGGGTGTGTAGTCATCTTTGCAGGCTATGACCCTGTCCTGTGCACTGAGTCACTTATTTTCCCGTGGTTGTTTGCACACAGCCTGGTCACCCCACCCCTTTCCATCTTGTTCAAGCCTGAGCGACTGTGTCCAAGTGTCCCACTGCATCTTTAACCCTTGTCCCTCCAAGCCTGGCAATGATTTGTTTTCCCATCAGAGGCACAGATGTTTGTGTTCTGGACGGCTTGGGACGCTTGAGGGGCTGGTGGCAGAAGGAAGGTCTCCACGACCTGGGAGGGGTGTTGTTAGAAGCCTGGCCTTGCTTCCTCCTGAAATCCTGTGAAATGTCCTGGACTCACAGTGGAAGGGCGGCGCGTCCAGTCCCAGGTCCCAGGCCACTCCCACGGCCGGTGTGCCTGAAGCCTCCCCTTCCCCCAGGGAGGGTCAGCCCACAGCCTCCCCCATTTCTGCTATGCCACAACCTCCCAGAGTCCGTATGCACAGACGATCCAGGGTCCCCAGCCCCCGGTCACCAGCCGGCGTGGCTCCCAGGCAGGACAGCGGGCCCGGGCGCCAACTGGTCTGCGCCTCGGCTCTGCTGTGAACCGCCCCCCTCTTTCCTCAGCGCCCTGTGTCTGAAGTTTACAGCCTTGCTTGTTTTTTGCTGGGATTCTTTTTCTAATTTGTCGTAATTGTTTCCTTTCTATTCGTTCAGGGCCTGGGGGCAGGAGCCTCTGCCTCATCTGCTGTCTTTGACCTTTGTTTTGAACGTTCACAAGCAGGGACAAGTCTTAGCCCCATAAGAGCATATCTGACTTGGGGATGCTGGGAACGTCCCCGAGAAGGGAAAACTTAGTGCTTTAGGGCCACGACTGGAGTGCAATCCAGGTCAAAAGAGCAAAAAGTAATATCAAGACCAAGAAGGGAGACGTCCCCCAGGCAGGTTCCGCATCTGACGATGTCCTCCCAGGCGGGACTCGGGCTCCTTAGAAAGCAAGGCGCTTCCCAGACGCCCCGCAGCTGTCGAAGCCCGAGGCGGGTGGGCTGTGCGACCAGGATGCCGCACCGGGCCTCAGACATCGCGGGTGCCCGCCGCCCCTGCACGGCCGCCCCGCTCCCACCCCGCCCTCCTCTTGCGCTCCTGCCCCCTCGGGACCTCACCACCCACTCCCTGCAGCCGCGCTGACTTTCCAGACGCAGGACCGGTCGCTCCCCGCTCCTGGGTGCTGACTCCAGAGCTCCCCTGCTCGCCCGCCCTCCCCACCTCGGCCCACTTCCGGGACCCTGGCCCATCTGTACACGGCCCCCCACCCCTCGCTGCTCCGGCCTCTCAAGAGTGATTGTCAGGGCTCTGTGTGCGACCTTCCACTCGGGCCCCTTCCCCCCCGCCCTGTCACATCCTCATCCCCCGCAGGCGGCCAGGGGGTCTTCCCACCTCCCTCAGTGCTGACCCCTCCCTGCAGAGCGCCTGGCACCCACTGGAGCTTTATAAAGGTGGGTGAGCGAGTGGGGGCATTTGAGCGTGGGAGCCTGGAGCTCCCGCCTCCTCACGTCAGGGCCGGGGTCCCTGTGCCCCTTCCCAGGGATGGACCTCAGCACGCAAGTGCTCGGGGCAAAGCGCTGAGGTCAGCCCTAGCCGGCCACCGCCGCCGGGGGACCTCAGACTCCAGGTGCCCTGCTCCTGCGTCCCTGCGCATCGCGGGGCCTCCCCCGGCATCCTGAGGGTCTGCGGCCACCCAGACTGGTCCTCCCGAGGACACAGAGCACGGATCCAGACCCAGGCTGCTGATACAGGCTGGACAATCCCTGCCTGGCACTGCGGTCCTCCTACTAGGAGCCCCAGGCCAGACCTGAAAGGACCCATGGACCCTGAGGCCTTTCCCATCACTCGATGTAGCGGGAGAGCACCCACGGGGTGGTGGGGTGGGCCTCTGCCCCCCGCTGGGGACCCCTGAGTGCAGTCCCAGAGGGTGGAGACTCCGAAGCCCCAGGCTGTCAGACTTGCTGTCGGCGAGCCCACGGGGATGGGTTTTCTCTCCTGTGTTAATTCAGCCCTGGCCTAGACAAGCCAGGGAGGTGGGGCTCCCGCCATGCTGGTTTGGGAGGTTTGGGAGTGTTTTTCTTCAGGGGAAGTGGCAGCCTGGATCAAAAAAATGATTTGCAATTCAATAGAAGCTGGGGTCTTCCTGGGAAACAAGATCAAACTCCGGGAGCATGGCTCCAAGGCCCCCTGGCAGCGCTCGCGATGGTGTCCCTGGTCTGGGGCTGAGCCCCATCCAGGCCTCCCACCCGCCAGCCTGCTCCCCAGGCCCGCGGGCCGCACTGAGCTTGGAGGGAAATGGTCTGCCGGCTGCTACTGACTCAAGGAGCCGACAGTAAAACGAGGCCAGGGTCTCTGGTGCACCCACCCCCAGCCCTCCACCCACCCAGAGCCTTGTCAGAGCACAGGCGTGGCCGTGAGACCCCGGGAACCCGCCGACAGCTGACGCCCGCGGAGCCCTCAAGGCACCTTCCCCTTGGAGATCAGGAGGGTGGTCAGGCCCTGCCCTGCCCTCGAAGACGCTGACTCGGGAATCTGACTGGTGCAGGAATCAGAAGCACAGACCCCCTCTCCCACGTCCATCCGAAGCTGCAGGCACTGGGCTTGGGCCTGCACGGAACCAGAGACACCCCAAAGCGGGCCCACGGCCCTCACCGGGGTCAGGGGTAGCACCCATGACACCCCGCTTCTTCATGCTGGTGTCCGGGGGCCCCTCGCGCTGGTCCACCATGTCCTTAGAACAGGCAGACATTTGAAGGCTACTGTCCCATATTTCATAGGGAACCCGTTCTCACGACTCCCGCACCTGCTTCAGGAAGGTGTGCTGTCAGCGTCCAGCTGGCCACATGCCGGCCGAGGCTTCTGTACCTCTCCACTCCAGCCCGGCTCCCACGGCAGGTAGTTGATCTTGGGAGCCCGGCTCGCCGACAGCAAGTCTGACAGCCTGGGGCTTCGGAGTCTCCACCCTCTGGGACTGCACTCAGGGGTCCCCAGGGGGGAAACTCGGGATTTAACAGGACCCTGGCCTCTGCTCCCAGCTGTCCCCACCTGGTCCCCACCCACCAGGCTCTCCGTCCACCTCCGGACACAGCTCTTGCCGGGGGTCACAGCCCCCGCCGTCTTCCCGGCCCAGATCCTCCCAGGACCTCGGCCCAGCCACCTCCCAAGGCCACACTGTCCCCCGTCCTCAGCTCCCGAGTGCGCGCTGGGGTGCCCTGGGGGCCGGCCTGGACCTCCTCGGCCGACACGCTCGCGCCACCGGTCACCGAGCCTCACGGCGTCCGGCGCTTCTCCGCACGAGGGACCCCCCCATCTGGAGCCGCGGTTGGTGTCTGTTTCTTCTCTGCCGTCCGTCCAGGGCCGCAAACGGTGCCTGGGACCCAGGAGGCTCCACACACCCGCGTATTAAAGAACCCACCACCACGCAAACCTTGCCGAGGAAAAGGCCTTTTTAAAAATGAAAAGCTGGGATTTTATTACAGTCACTAGCATAGCCTCGTGATTAAAAAAAGTTAATTCCATGAAACTACATGGTACCAACCTGAGTACTTTCCAAACTACAAGCAGCAGCTGGGTCTAAGCATGGAGCTTCAGAACCTCAGCTAGGAAGCAGCACTGGTGAAACGCACGTCATTATTCTTATTACAATTTTTCGTTAGGAATTTCAAGACTATAAGTCAACAGTATAGATGTGGAATTTATTTACGTGTTTGAAGATAAAGTCTGACCACGTTTCACTGCTTCCTGCGGGGAGAATCCTAACAGCAACTTGAGCCAAACCGCGAGCCCGGTGACCACGCTGTGTGGGAAGCGTCACCTCTTCCTGCAGCCCCCAGGGTCCCAACACCCCAGGTTCATCCTGGCCAAGCCCCCAGCACCTCCCCGAGGAAACCTCTGGTTCAAGTCCTGGATGTGGACTTCAAAGCACACTTTCCTCGGCAAAATTCAAAAAAGTATCCGGTGGTCCCTGCAGCGGGGTGGCACCGGAGCCGCTGCCCTTGCGTTTTCCCGATGTTCCCGAAGGAAGCCTCAGGTTCCCGGCTTTCATTTCCAGCCAGATGAAAGCCCCGAATCCCTCGGGGGCACGCTTCCATTCACCCAGTCCTGCCCAGCCAGGGGCTGCTGCCCACACAGGCTTCTCTTCAAAAGCCCAACGTGACAGTAATTGCAGCTTTCCCTCCACCCCCGCTCTGCCCATCCCTGAATCTCACTCATCTGCATCCAGCGTGAGCACGGACCGTGCTTTCTTACAAAAAAGCAGCTGAAGGCTTGCTGCTTTGTTTTGACACGTACACCGCTAAGAACGACCAACCCAGAAATGGGTAACTGGTAAGGAAACAGGACACAGAAAGGCCCCAAGCCAAGTTGGTGGCTGATGGGCTTTTTGGCGGGGGGGGGGGGGGGGGGGGGGAGGGGAGGCTTTTGATAAACAAAAGGGGTTTTGGCAGGCAAGGCAGGCGCGCCTTTCATTCCTGTTGTAGCACAGACCCCAGCCACCGAGATTAGGTGAGAACAACGTAAGCAGAGAGAGTCCTCGGCACACCTGCCGTCTCAGGAGCCTCGTCACCTGCCCTCACCGGGCCACACGCCTTGTCGGCACGAGGCCGCGGGCCCCGGCGCGCGGCTGCTGAATGGCCGTGGCCAGTGGGGGTACGGTGAGGCCGGGGCGACCCGCCGGCTGGGGCGGATGGAACGAACCGTCTGTTGTTTCCCTCTGGGCAGCCGACGTTCTCACCTTTCTGCTTACAAAACCTGATAGAACAAAAAAGGTACCTTAGGGAAAGAATGAGCATTTTTTCCTCGATACAGACTCTCCCGCCTGGAAACACACACCTGCAAGACACACAACCGCGTCGTTCCGACGACACGTCTACTTCCCGATCCTTGAGCAGGAAACACTCAGAACGCAGTTTGATCGCCACCCTGGGTTTTCTCAGGGCTGCGCGCATTCTCGTGAGGCGAAGACACGGCAGCGCTGGGGGAAGACGCGGCGTCGGCCGGGCCCCTCGGGGCTTCAGGGTGCAGAGACTTGGGCGCCATCCACTTGCTCTTCTGCCCAACCTCACGGGAAAGGAAACACCGACCGTGACACCATTCGCCTTCTCAGCCCCACCAACCACAAAGCCACACCCCGTCGGGGCTGCAGGCTGCCCCCAAAGCCTGTCTGCCACCAAAGCCCTCTGGCCACACACACGGCGACCCCGGCGGGAGGGACGCTGCAGGGCGGCGGCGAGAGAAGGGACGCGCTGGCCCGTTACAGCCCAGACGCCAGAGCAGCCAAGACAATTGAACGTGGTCCCCTCTTCCGTCCTGCCCTCTCTAAGGGCCTGTGAGGCGCCCGGGCCGCGAGACTGCAGGACTGGCCCCACGCCTGGCGCGCTTTCAGTCAGCGGTGAAAGCGCTTCGTGTTTTAGTGAAATGCAAAATGTCGCCCACTTAAATCCGGACTCCAACTCGGAAACTGCTGGGAAGCTTTACGTTCAGTTCTTAAAATCCAAAGAGAGAGAGAGGGAGAGACGGGCGAGGGGAGGGAGGGAGGGAAAGGAAGGATGGCGCGGGACCGGCGGGGGCTCTAACACAGCCGCACCCGAGGGCACCTTCCACGGTGAGGGCGCCGTCTCGCCTGCGCCGCCCGGGACGGAAGCCACTGGCCACGTGGCTTCCGAGCACCTGCGCTGGGGCCAGTGCAACCGAGGAAGTGAATTTTAATTCATTTACATTTAAATGGACACGCGCGGCTCGGAGTGACCATGCTGAACACAGTGGAGCTCCACAGTAGAAAACCCAATTTAACAGGATTCACAACCTACAGCTTAACTCCGGAACTAAAACGCGCACCTCAATAACTGGCCTTCAGGACATCTTACTTTTGTTTCCTAAGTTTCAACTGAGGTGAATAAACAAGTGTGATTTTCTCTCACATGACTCGTTTTTGATCGACAACTTGATTTTTAGGTAATAAAGAGAGTATATTGTTTTGCTTTCGTGTTTTATCCCACTGACATTCTGTGCTTGAATCTCCCCTCAGAGGAAGGGGTCACAAGACCAGCTGATGACGGTCATCACAGGAGACTTCCAAAATCTCTTTCACAACAAATACTCTGCTCTATAAATCTAGGGTAATTGCTTCCTCTTTTTGGTATTTGCTCTTTGCTTTTTTCCTTCTTCTCTAACGTAGTAGTTACATTCTAAAACAAAAAGAAGAAATGCTTCAGAAAAACTCTTCAATCCTAATATATGTCTTGATCAGACCAAACCACATCAAAGCAAACTGTTGGCTAATGGTAAGCGTGTGTGCATACACACGTATGTGACACGTATGCGTGTGGGGGGGCAGATGTATAATGGAGAGGAGTGCCATAGAAACGGTTTTATTTCTTGAAGTCTGAACACACAATGTACAAAACCTGCGTGACACAGAGCACGACTGTGATGAAATGAGATTCTCCAAGTGATACCTGCTCTTTCACAGCAGACTGTTTCTCCCCAGTGATCATTATCCCAGAATAAAGCTGGAGGGCCCCCCCCCTTAAATGGGGGTGCCTCCTTCCACTCCCGTAACTACACTGCAGGGCAGACTGATGTTTGCTGGGCCGTCTCTTCCACTGCGCAACTTCAGGATCATTCGCTCCCACCCCCAACTTTAAGCTGCGTGGTGTCCAGGGGAGTCAGGCGGCCTGGGTGCAGCTTCATCCTTGCGAGGCAGCTTCCACGGAGGCGGCCGTCACTTCAGCCAGATCCACTTGTCCCCCACGTCCTTGTTGTACCCAGGGCTGTACCTGCGGCCCGGCAGCTGCGGGAGGGAAAGCCGTGGTCACCAGCAGTTTACAGCGTACGTCCGTCCCCCCAGCTCACCTAACGGCTTCCTCCACTCCATCCCTCACCTCCCCGCACCGGCGGGGCCTGCTTCTCGTGGTCCCGCTCTAAGGGTGAGGGGTCCTGCGGAATGAAGCACAACACGACCCTGCCCTCGGGAGCTTCCATGCTGCTGGGGGTGCTACAAACACGCCAGTGGCCAACCCAAGTGTCCACGCTGCTGTCGGAAGGGTGGCCATGGAGCTGCGGGCAGAAGTGGCACTGACCTAGGGGAGATGTCTCAGCCCCTCTCTCTGCCCCACCTGCCCGTCTCCTGCCAGCACCTCCTGCCATGGACCCCACCACAAATCGGGGGCAGGGGCCCCAGGGGCGCAGGGCAGACACAGGGTGGACCTGGAGGGGCACAGAGGCTCCCTCACACGGCCGGGAGGGCTCCCAGGGGAAGGGAGCCTGCGGCGAGGGCGAGGGGTCCACAGGCTGGGATGGAGCGTCACGGGGCCGGCCTCCACCGTGGAGCGTGGAAGCCTGGCTCTGAAGGCCAGGCTAGGAGGAGTCTTGCGTAGGCCGGGCGGGGAACAGGCAAGCACAGTGACATTCATCCAGTTACACAATGGGGACAAAATACGGAGTTTTCTTTTTCCTACTTTCCAGTTAATGTGGTCCAACAGTAGATACGTACACACTACATACTACACACAAAAATCTTCCACACTTTGCCCTTAAGAACAAGTACTAAGCAGTTTAAAAAAGAAATCAGCCTTTCCTCGATTCTCCTCAGCAGAGGGCCTTCATTACCAGCCACGCCGAGGTGGAGGCAGAGGCTTCAGTGCAAGGAGGGGGGTCACAGTCACCCCCGAGGCCAGACACGGCCCCGCCTGGACACTCCCCGCGGCCACACTACCCATCCCGGCACTGAGCCTGCGTCCCCTCTGGCCGGTGCACAGGCCTGCAGTGGGCGTGCGCGGCTGCAGGGCGCTGAGAGAAGCGGGGACCTGCACGTGGGGAGGACAGACGTGCAGGCTGACCACAGCTTCCTGCCCTGGGAGCCTCTGGGCACAAGGTCTCGCCCAGGTGCCAGGAGCATCCTGGTACACAACAGGGGAAAAAGAAAACAGCCGGCTCCCCCAGGAGTCATCCTCTTGGGCGGAGACTGGGAAGGGAGCCAGTGGCGCACGACAGCCCAGGGTGCCCGCCAAGGGGGAGCCGGTGGGGAGTGCACACGGAGCAGCAGAGTCCGGGGGTGGGAGGGTGGGGACGCCTGGCGTGGCCACCGCAGGAGCGGGAGACAGGAGTGGCAGGAGGACCCCGGGAGTGAGATCGGCACCCCTGCTCTCCAACTCCGACAGGCTCTCCGGCAGAAGGTGGTCTCCGGGCCAGAAGAGCTGCAGGTGCCGCCCTGCGCTAGGGTCTCAGTGACCTCCACGGGCCTTAAGGGCCCAGGAGAGCCTGGTAACACAGCGGAGCAGGAGCAGGGCAGAGGCGGGTGGCTCCCCCGGGAGGCGAGCACCCAGGTCGGCTCCGAAGCAGAGTGGGAGCTGCGCGTGGGCCGCTGCGGGGAGACCACCAGCGGGCAGCGGGGAACTGGGCCGGTGGCCGAGAAGGCAGGGCTGTGCTGGAGACCCGGCTGCACAGCCACCGCCCAGCAGCTCGAGGGAGGGGCCGCCATCGCAGCGAGGACGGCGCGGGGGAGAACCGAGGAGAGGAGACGCCCAGAGCCTGTGAGCAGGGGGCGCTGTGTGCGGAGACGGGGTGTGAGCAGAGCCTCTGTGCCCAGGGGGCACTGAGATCGCAAAGTCCCCCCACAGACTCCCACGCCCTCACCCCCAGACCCTGTGCCTGTGCAGACATGATTAAGCCGGGACCTCGAGGCGGGGAGACCGCCCTGGACTGACAGGTGGGCCCAGGGTCATCATGAGGGTCCTGGGAGAGGGTCAGATCAGGAGATGCGGTGGCAGAAGCAGAGGTCAGCCTGACCGGGGACGGGAGCCAAGGCACGAGGGGCCTCCAGAAGCTGGAAAGGAAAGAAGCAGAGGCTCCCCAGAGCCCCAGTGGAAGCACAGCGCCACGCCTGGGTTTGTGCTCTGACCCCCAGACTGGAAAATGACACGGGCACCTTCTCACCCGCTCAGCCTGTGGCCGCTAGTTACAGCTGCTACAGAAAACTCATGCAGCACGTTCTGCGTTTCATGACGGAGACACTGCGAGTGTCTGTACAACGAGAGAGAGGCCGCGCTGAGGCCGTGGGAGAGCGGCCACCCTCTGGGAATGAGAACCAGGACGGGGGCAGAGTGGCCACAAAGCAGGAGCCGCGGGTGCATCTCCCCATGTGGTCTCTCCCCATCCACAAAGACGTTCCCAGCCAACTGCTATGAATACACAACTGCTGTAGCAAGAAAAGAGCAATCTTAATTTTTATCACTCCGTAATTTTTATCACACCAGAAAGTGATTTCTTTTCATCGGAAAGGTTTTCAAGCTTCACCGACACCAGCAAACTGGCACCGGGCCAGCCCCCAGCACTTGCTGAGGAAGGGCCGGGGAGGCCACAGTTTGGCTCTGCTGTCTTCTTTGCAAACCAAATTTTAAACCACAGAGCAGAAAATAAAAACCCGCAGAATGTGGAACTGCCGAGTGCAGCCAGCGTCTATCAACTGCATCACAAAATCTGCTCTCTGGACCTCTTGGGGCAGCACCTAACTGGCCTTTGTTACCCAGACAAGGGTCCCCAGACCCTCAGGGTTCCCTTTCAGTGCAGTTAAGCCAACAGAGAACCCCAGGAGGGTTCCCATTTGGGATGTTTCACAATGAGAATGCAAAAAAAAGCTTCTTCCTTTTCATCTCTTCATATCTGCATCAGCTCCTTTAAGTCAACCCTCAACCCTCCCAACCCCAGTCCACCACATTCACCACTTGAGAAAACACGCTCTGTGGCCCTGTGGGGACGGAGTGGCCCAGGACCTCCTGGCGGGAGCATCCCTCAGAAGCCGACGCGGGCACCTCGTCCGACCGTCAGCACAAGAGCGCGACTCCTGGACGCGGGCCCGCCGTCAGCTTTGCCCTGGGTCAGGCCCGGGAGCCGCAGGCACGGTAGCTCTGAGCTCAGGGTGGTGCGGCTGAAACAACGTGATGCCGCTGAGTTTGACTGTGAGGACATTTTAAACCCTGGGTGAGTTCTGATTTTAGAAAAAGGCGCCCAGCTCTACGCGCTACAGGCCGGGACGGCATGGGTGCCGTGAAGTGGCTCAAGAGGTCCGAGCTCACAGAGGCCGCTCCTCCCAGCCACTGCTGTCACACGCAGCTCAGAGATGCCGGCGCAGGCTTAAACTGCCAGCTGCTTGGACAAAAGCCAGTTGAGAAGAGAAATATATAGGCACTCATCCTCCTGGAGGAAACTGTGAATTCCTTCTACATTTGATACACTGTGTCCTGGCTGCTTTGAGACATGAACAAAAGTCCCTTCTTCTCTAACCTTATAAACTACACAGAATGTATAAACCAGTTGGGAAGTGGGATGGTAGCAGGTGGAAAGTGCTGGAGGAGTGGCGGGGATGGAGAAGTCCTCCCTGAGCGACCCGGTCAGCGGGGAAGAGGACACGGTCAGGAGGAAGGGGCAGCAAGGGTGACAGGATAGGGTGGAACCCGTCCTGCTGGAGCCACTGGGCGTGGAAAGCTGCTCCCTGACGGCCACGACTTCAGTCACCTTGGTCTCCAGCGGCGCCTCGGCCAGCCTCCGGTTCCACAACTAGGGACGGCCCAGGTGAGAGGCCAACCCATGCCAGGTAATGTCTGCAGCTTCCCGCCACGAGGGAGTAATAGGGCCTGGACTCAACCCCTGGCCACACGCCTCTGGAAACTGGACAAACTGAGTGTGCTGGTGGCACTGGGCAGACATGGGCTGAGTGCTAGGGGGAAGGACCTGGGCAGAAAAGAGCCCCGTCAATCCAGCGCGTTCGGTCTCTGGCTGAGCAGCGGGCAGGGTGCGTGGGGCGGTGCGCCCGAGGCGGGTGGAGAGCACCCCAGGCAAAGGACGTCCCAGGGTGTCTCCGGGTGAGCAGTCCAAGAGCTGCCCTGGGGCTGCGTCAGCCAGGGCAGAGGGGCCGCTCACTGCACACACGGGCACTGAGACCCCCGGGACACAGCGGGGACCGTGCTAACCCTTCCCGAGAAGACAGGCTGCTCTAGACCCACCAAAACGGCTAAACATCCAGCCCCCAAAGCTTAAACTGACTTGCAAGGATCTTAACTGCCTGCCAGAAAGGATCCTAACACTCTTCAAAAGAATGAAACAAAACCTAGTGCTCATAAACATAAAAATTCATGATTTATGGCAACCAATGGAAAATTTCTAGACACCTGAAAGAGAAAAATGTAACTTGTAACCAGGGGGAAAAAAAACAAGCAGACTAAGGAAATGACAAAGATGATGGATTAGGAAACAAGGACATTAAAACAGCTATAAAAATAGTCAACGTAATCAAGAAATTAAGTGGAAAAGGAAAATAATGAAGGAACTGGAAAATATAAAAAGAACTTCTAGAGTTTAAAAAAACCCAGGATTCCCGAAATAAAAATTCCACTGGGTAGGTGTGGCAGCCATGCAAATGTGCTGCTCAGATGTCCTGCTGCGAGGAGGCACAAGTGGCCGAGGGCCCAGGTGCTGACCCTCTGGGCCCACTACCCTGTTCACGCCGAGGCCACGCTTCCCACGTAAGGGGCTCAGCCCACGACCAAGAGCAGCAGAGGTTCCATGGCAGCCTATCCGTGGGCCGTGGGCCTCTTTCAGCAGGAGCCTTTGGCTCTAGGACGCCCTGTTGGCCTGGCCAGACCCTTCCTGCACTGTTCCTCCCCAGTCTCCTCCCCTGCCCTCCCCTGTCACAGGGCCAGACCCCTTCCACCTCGGGTCTCATCCCTGCATCCTTCACAGGGGCTTCCCTCCAAAACCTCAGCAGTGCTTAACCCCATCTTGGCTTCTGTTTCTCGGGGGACCCAAACTAACACAATGAATTAATAGCGTACTACATGTAACCACAGAAGAAAACAGCAGTGAACTTGAAGACAGAGCAACAGAAACTATCCCAAACAAAACACAGAGAGAAAAAAGGCCAAAGACAAATGGACAGACTCTTAGTGACCTGTGGGACAGGATCAAGTCATCCAGCATGTATGTCCTCAGAGTCCTCGATGGGGGAGGAAAACAATCTGAAGAAATAACGACCAAACATTTTCCAAATGATAGGCAAACTAGAAACCCTCACATGCAAGAAACTCAATAAACCCCAAGCAGGACAAACAGAGAGAAAACCACAGAAGCACATAATAATTAAATTACTGAAAACCAGTGATAAAGAGAGTAAAGGAAAGTCTTAAAAGCAGCCAGAGAAAAAAGTTCCATTAGGTACAAGGGCCAAAGATAAGAATAACTTCAGATTTCTCATCAGAAACTGTGCAAGCCAGGAATATATGGAGTATCTTCAGTGTTGGCAGAAAACAACTGTCAACCCAGAATTCTATGATGAATGAAAAATCAATCAAAATGAAATGGAAATAAATACATTTCTAAACAACCGCTAATAGAAGTCATCACTAGCAGGCCTGTACTATGACGTCAGCTATTAAAGGGGGCTACTCAGCCAGATGAAACCTGGACCTACACAAAGGAACGGAGCACAGCAGAAACGACAGCTGCAGGAGGAAGGGCAGGAAGGAGGAAAGACTGAAGAAAAAGCTCTAATGAACTGTTTAAAGCCAAAGTAGTAACAGTATATCCTGAGGTTCCTAACATGTGTGGAAGTGAAATACACAAGTGTAACAGCACAGAGGACAGAAAGGGGGAGAGAAGCCCACTGCGAGGGGCTCACATCACATGTGACGTGGCCCGATGCTGGCTTTCTGGGGGACCGTGACAAGGTAAAGGTGTGCACTGCACACCTCACAGCAGTCACTAATGATGAGATACAGAGGTGCAGCTGATAGGTCAACGGAGGGAATAAAACGGAACCACGGAAAACAACCGACTAACCCACAGAAGCCAGGGACAGAGGGAGTAAGACGCTGCCGCAGGGCTGAAATGTGAGCGAGGCAGGTGCAGCAGGTCCCTCAGCTGGAGTGCCTCGCCCCGACCCGGCAGACAGCACACACGTCACGGGCGCGCCCCCTTCGAGGGATGACCTCCTCCGTGCCGCTACTTCACTTTCTGCCCAGACAATGTCTCACTCTCCCAGCCCCAGCTGCTACCCCACGCAGTTATCTACCAGTTAGAGAATCACTCCCAGGAAAGAAGTCCCATAAGAAAACTGCCGCTTTATGAAAACTCACAATTCGGTAGGAAAGAACATTCAGTGAGTCTGATGACTCGACGCCCTTGGAAACACCATTCGGGAGAAAGCCGACCAAACCCCCCCTGCTCAGCCCCCATCAGACAAATCGAGGGTCCTCACGGGCCCACAAGCGACCCTCCTGGACGTGCGGCTGACCCGCTACCCCCGGCACTCGCTGCCCGAGCTGGCTGCCCTTCCTGGAGTGCCCTCCTGAGCACCTACCTCTTCCTCCTGAACGTCTGCCCTAAACGAGGCCCGCTCCTCCGCGACACCTCTGCTCAAGCTGAGGGAGCCAGCACCACCCCGGGAACTCCCGAGTCCACCGTCCCATCCTCTGGGCACCCACCTTGGTGACACCCGCCGCCATCAAGATGGACCTGGATCCTAGAGGGCGGCCTGCCTACCAGTCCCATTCCCAGCACCGCCTTGGGATCGGACACGTGAGGTCAGCAGGCAGGCACTGTCTCCGAGGTAGAGGATGTTAAGTGACGCGCTCGAGGTCAGCGGGCGAGAAGGGGCAGGCTGGCACCCGAGCCCAGATGCTCTGACCCCCGAATCCAGGAACGTCTTGCCCGCCGCCCCCTGCGGATATCCGCTGCGTTAAATGGTACGTCTCCGTGCGCCGTTAACGCGTGAAGTCCCTGCGCCGCGCGGCGCTTTCCCCTCCTGTCCGCGGTACACACTGAGCTCTGCCGCTGGGAGACTGCAGGACGCGTGTCAGGGTCCAGTCCACAACCACCCTGCCCGGGGAAGGCTGCTGCCCCGCTTTTCCTGCCCTTTTACGTGTGCCTCAAAGAACTACCCGGGGAGCGGGGGGCACTGTCATTTCTTAGCATCACCTCAGGGACAGTCAATGATGCTCGGGGTTTCCTGGTTGAAAGAGTTTTCCTGGAGGACTAAATATATGTAGTAATTCTAGCATCAAATCCTGTATTGTATTACTGTAAAAAGGTGAATTTTTTTAAAAAGGATGGAATAACGCCTTGCCTCTTCTGGATCTGCTTCACTCCGCTGGAGCAATAAATGGTAATATTAGGTACTATTGACTCTGCTCCCTCTAGATGCACCAAGGAGCTGAAAACTACTAAATAATTGTGGGGTGGCTCGGGGATTCCAATTTCCCACCCCTGTTACTCATTATTACATACAAATGCTGATGAGCCCTGCTAAGAATTTCTCATTAATTTTAAAGAAGAGCACCAGAGAAATTATTTATTAAAGTCACTTCTTTGATATACAATTTCCCCAATTTTCCATTACCATTAAACATAAATCAAGTATAAAAAAATGAAATCAACTTCCAAAAAATCTTATTTTATCAAAGTCCATTTTCAAAAACAATCTTTTTATTTTAAAAATAAGTGCCTCCTATTTTTAGCACACAAACACCACAGCCTATTACAAATACATCCACATTGAGGTCCTGTCTTCACGCCACAAGCGTCATAACATCATATACTTTAAATGTCTTAATCCCATTTAACTCATATTAACTGTGAAAAAGAAAAGCTCCTAACTCAAGCGCTCATTCAAATACCTGAAAGCAGGATGTGTCTTAAAAATTCTAAAACCAAAGTAATGACTGGACACACGCAAAGTCCAGGCACCCCTGGTGGGTCAGGGTGCGTGTGAAATGCTACCCTATCATTTCGCACCAGCAGGTCCCTGTGAAAGCCTGCAACTGCACACAAATCAGTGCACCTGGTAAAAAGTCTACCTTTATATACTAACTTTCTTCTCCAAGGGACATACGTTATTTTCTGTACGCAGAAATATAAACAATGGGACATGGAGACGAACACTGAACTTCAATCATGAGCTTTCCAAGGAGCACGCAGTGAGGGCAGAGGGGTGCATGCCTCTTCCAGCCACAACTAATGAAGGACAGACTGAAGACATTTAGCACCTACTTTCACGTTAAACGGCTTCTAAACTGAGAATTTGTATGTTAACATAAAAGACAGACACCAAATTAAGTTCTAACTAAGAGTTGAACATCGAGAGGAAACATGAAACGACCAAGTCTGTACCTTTCTTCTTCGGCAGGTTTAGATACATTGATCCGAAGGCTTTTCTGTTTATTGCAAGTTTGTCTTTATTAAGGTGAACTTCGTAAAGGCAAGAACATACAGTGTTAACATATTAAAGTTATTAAACATCTCTATTTTAAAAAATGGTAAAGAAGAACTTGATACGGAAAATGAAAATAGTAACCTGAGATAGTAAAGAAATAAAAATAGCAGGAGAGAAAACCGAAGATCCTGTTGTCCTAGCAACTAACTGTCTTGGACAAGATCGGATTCATGGAAGGAACACAGTATCTTAATAGCATCTGGCCTCCTTAAATTGGAAAGAGATGGAGTCGGTAAAGTGGAGACTGAGTCACAGTTTGTCTACCCCGAGGGAGGGCTGCACAGTAATAAAAAGTGACCTGGCACAGTGCCTGAAAAATGACTTAAAAAAATTAGCAGGCGCTCATGCACACATTCAGTATTTATATGAATCTGTCTATAGGGTCACTTCCAAATACAAAATCGGAGGGGCTGTGTGAATGGAAAATGCGTTGACAAATGCTTCTCAGGCTCCGGGTACTCAGGCCCCTCTGAGATCCCTGGGCAGTCCCTGGAGACCAGATGGGAGGCTGAAGGCCAGCAGGACCCCAGCCAGTCCAGCCACAGGACTGAGCCAAACGCCCAGGCCACCGGATCAACCAAACAAAACCAAACCGACGTTAAAAGTCCTTCTGTTCCTATGAAAACCCGAGATCCTTTCTCTCCAGAAAAGGTCGCTCTGCACTAGTGGAGGCCCCAGGGCCACAACACAGCTGAAGGGGCAGTGCTGACACGTGAGCTATGCCGCGAGCCCGGTCTGCACGGGAGGCCCCGCACCCCGCCCGGGAGCTGGGCGTGAAGGGCTGCCTGCCATGGGCGGCAGACGCCGTGGCCTCACCTGCCCTCCCGGAGCCGCGGGGCCTCGCCTACAAGCGGCGATGAGAACCCTCGTGCCGTCCTGTGGGCGCAGCGCGAGGCCCGCCCACACGGGTGCTCCAAGCTGGCCAGCGAGGCCACCTCCTCGTCAGCCTCCTGCCCCTCCCGTCCCGTGCCCTCAGGCCCGCTCCCACCAGGACGCTCCGGCCTCACCCTCAGGCCGGCCTCCCCGACTCCCGCCTGCTCCCGCCGCCCCAGGTGCCCCGGGTGCCCCAGGTGTGGGGAGCCGCCTTCCCGACCCGCCCTCCAGCCCGCTTCCGCCCGCACACCGCCTCCTACCAGCGTCGCCCTGAGCTGGCCCCCGAACCTCACCCCCTTGCCTCGCCTCTCAGGTTCTCCCCACAGGGCTCCTTGCGGCCAGTGATTCTGAACAAAGCCCGCAGCTCACCCCAGGGGGCCCCCCTAAGCCCCGTCCCTGCAGCGAGATTCAGGATCCCCGAGGCCGGGAGCCCCCGGGACCGGCCTCGGTTCTCAGTCCTCGGCGCTCCCCCTTCCCTTCACAAACACGCGCCCCAGAGCCACCACACCAGCCCCCCCGCCCGCGGCAGCCCCGTCCCGGCGGCCTCAGCCCTCACGACGCTGCTCCTCTCGGAGAAGACCCAGGCCCCCAGGCCCCCAGGCCCCCGGCGACTCGGCTCACCCCTCGTCCTGAAATCCCAACGCCCGGGCCACCGCCATGAAGCCCTCTCCCCCGTCGGCCCCCAGCGGGAACCGCGTCGCATCCCGTGTCCACGTGTCTGTCGCTCCCGCTGGTCGGTGACTCTCCAGAGCTCTGTGTCCTTAGAGCAGCGTCTGGCACGGAGAGTGCAACCAATGGGCACCGGATGAATACACAGGACAGGGGAGCGCCCAGGGCCTCTTCCTGGCTCTGCAGCGTGACAAGCGTGGCCACCACGGAAACATATCACGCTGCACGCTGCAGAGACAGAAACCAGGCGCTCAACTCTGGGGCTGCAAGAGCTGAGAGGCCCCATGAAGAAGTTCCCGGAAAAACAGGCCCCTTCCCAGGATATGGGCTACCTGTTGGGGCATAAGTGATGCAGACCGCGTGCCCAAATGTCAGCGTGGACCTAAAAACTACACAAGGGCAAGCAAAAGAAAAAATTACAAAAGCCCAAGAGGCAAAATGAGTTGTCTGGACCCTGTGACCTGGACACTTCCCAGCTCAGGCCCTGGTGCCCCTGAGTCTGTCCAGCCTCTAAAGGAAAGATATCCATAAACCAGTGTGCCTGACGGTCTGCAACGAAAGGCCACTGTTGCACAAGCAACTCCCCCTCTTAGGAATCCCCTGCGCCCCCATATCGCCCCCATTGCCACCAGCATCCAGTTCAGAGCACACCCAGGTGTGGTCTACACTGCTCCCCACTCTCTTCCTAGGACCATACATGTGAGTCTGAAAGTCGTAAGACCAACACCCACGTCCATCACAGGGACCTCAGGTGCCCGCTCTCCTGTCCCGCAGTCACAGCCCTTCCCCTGTGGACCCTCTTTCGTTTGAATCCTTCAACAATAGTTTAGTTTTGAAAACCTAGGGAGTAAGAACAAATCTGGCTACACAGGGAACGGCGAGGTTGCCCCGGGAGACAGCAGCTGCGAGGAAGGAAGGTGAGCTTGTCCTGGTCACAGCCATGCCCCCGTCGTTGCTCACCCACACCCTGAAGCTCTGCTTCCCCGCCTCCACCTGTGCCCCAGTCAACAGGTCACCTGTGCCCTGCTACCTTCTCAGCTCACCAGCGCTCTGCCTGCCCCCTGCCTGCCCCTCCACTTCGCCACGTGGACTCTTCCTTTCCTAGAACGTGCCAAGCCTGCCTCTACCTCCCAACCCCGCCCCCTCCCCACAAGTGTAGCCGGGACACCCACGCCTTCTGGTACCCAAGGCCTCTCTCTACAAAACAGCTCCCACCCGAGACGGCTTTACTTCCGCCCCACAGCACTCCGAGGCCCCCCTACGTATCTGGTGATCGCTGGCCCATTCCTCCCCCTGCTCTGTCTTATTCCCCAATATCCCCAGTGCTCAGGACAGCGCCTGCAACAGAACGCAAGCATTTGCTGAGTGGCAAGTGACTCGATGTAGAACACGGCCTGAGGTGACCCCGCTGGGGCGTGTCTGCAACGTCAGGCTCAGCAGCACGTGCGCGGGGTGAGCCGCCATCCCTCGTACCACTCAGTGCTCTCCAGACGCCCGAATAGCTCTCCCGGACAGAACCCTCCCACCACCGCACAAGCCTTTTATCTTCTGCGTTTCCCTCCTACGCCTTCAACGCTGGGGACTGAAAGATTTCTCCACCCCGGGGGTTCACTGAGCAAATACATACTGAGCAAAGGGAGACACAGGGCTCCCCACTTGGACCCTCTGTGGAAGGGACATGAGAAGAACCAGCACCAAATCAGCTTTCAGATCATACAGAGAAACAGACGCCTTCCATTTCCAGCAAAACAACAGCCCGATACCCTGAAACACCTCTTGATATAAAACCTCTAGAAATGCTTTTAAATGCACTGATGGGCTCTGCGAGAAATCACAAGGGGCTGAAATGAAGAGCGAGCTGGAAACCAGAGGGAGAGCTGCAGCCTCCGCCGCCCCGGGGCATCTGCAGAGTGGCTGGGAGGCAAGGCAAAGCGGCGCCCGTGCAGGGGGACACCCGTGACGCCCCTCTGCATGTAGGTGCAGCTCCGAGGGCGCACCCTCAGGGGAAGGCGGGAGGGAAGAAAGCGCCCTGAGGGCAAGGGGGTCTCAGCGGGTGTCTTAAGAATTCACACCCTCAGCCTGTCCTCACACAAGTGTGGGGTTCCAATCCTCACCATCCGGGGCCTGGAATCCCACAGGCAGCAAAGGAAGCTGAAATCCCGGCTCCTCCTGAATCTCAGGGCCTGGAGGCGGCAACAGTCCTTCCAGGAGCAGGGCTGTCAGCGTTACCAAACAACACAGGATGCCCCGCAAACGAAATATTTGGGGCGTGCTTACACCGAGAGAGTCTGGGTTCACCTGAAATCAAACGTCCCTGGGCATCCTGTACTGAGGAGGGGCCCAGGGATAAATACCCACGAAGCATGAACTCAGTGTCCAAAGTCTCCAAAATGCAGAAGGAAATAAGCGACCATGGGTAAGAATCAGAGGAAACAATAAACAACAGAGTCAGACAGGCCTCCAGCCCTGAGATCACACACAGCAGATAGTGACTACATTTAAGACGTTTAAAGCAAGAGAAGAAACTGAAAACAGAAGCAAGGAATAAGATCCTACCAACAAATCCGAAAGTACCCACGTAACAAAAAAGAAATTTAAATCTAGACCTATCTTGGTTAAACTCTAAAACATCAAAGACAGGAAGAGTAGAAAGTTCCTGAAAGAGAAAAGGAGACCATAATATTTCATTAAAAAAAACAAAAGGAAGCAGACACTTCTGGGGAAGAAACTGTCATAAAGGGACTTCCCTGGTGGTGCAGCGGTTAAGAATCCACCTGCCAATGCATGGGACACAGGTTCGAGCCCTGGTCCGGGAGGATCCCACATGCCGCGGAGCAACTAAGCCCGTGCATCACAACTACTGAGCCTGCGCTCTAGGGCCCACAAGCCACAGCTACAGAGCCCAAGTGCTGCAACTACTGAAGCCCGCACACCTAGAGCCTGTGCTCCACAACAAGAAGCCCACGCACCGCAACAAAGAGTAGCCCCTGCTCGCCACAACTAGAGAAAGCCCGTGCGCAGCAACAAAGACCCAATACAGCCATAAATTAATTAATTAATTAACTAATTAATTAATTAATTATTTTTTAAAAAAGAAGAAACTGTCATAAATTCTTATTGCTGGGGTGTTTATGGCCATGAACATATGGAAAATACCACTTGCACCTGCATAAACAATTAGTATCACAAATTTTCTTACCTCCCGTTTGTTCCCCTAGAAACAAAATTGTTCTTCTGATGCAAGCTTCTTGTTGCCCCTCCCTTTCCCTTCTGAAGTTAACCATGTAAGCGTCTAATTTTAGCCATTTACCACCTACTTATTTTGTAATTCCCCATATGCATATGAATAAGTTTTGGTTTACTTTTTCTGTGTTTAAAGAAAAAAAAAACACCAAAGGTCATTGCATGACTTCTTTTTCCAAGAATTAGAAGTGTTAGCCAATAATTTCCAGCCACAAAGTATCAACAAGTTCCATATCCACTATAAAATACGCATGCGATCTAATGGATGTATTATGAGAACACCAGCCTCCTCACGCTTCCCAAGCATCTCCATAAGCACAGGGCAAGTGCACTTCAAGCTTCTTACGAAATCATGAAGTGTGTTTCTACTAAGTTTATTACCCTTATTATATTAATCAGGGTGATACAGTTGACCCCTGAACAACGTGGGTTGAACTCTGTGGGTCCACTTATCTGTGGATATTTTTCGATAGTGAACACTACCGTACTACCCGGGCCCTGGGTGGCTGAATCCACGGACACGGGGGAACCACAGACCGTGGATACGGAGGCCCGCCTGTAAGTTATATGCCCCCACGTTGTTCAAGGGTCAACTGTATAAACTTTTCACGTCGTCAGTGGAGTTTGGCTAAAACATACTTAACATTAAAAATTTTTTTCCTAGAAAATGAGGAACCAGGGAAACAGATTCTACAGACCACTGCCATAAAAACGCACCCCGTCAAGCCCCCTTATTCCAGGAAATAAATGGCCACAAAACACCCTCCGCTCTGATACTGAACCAGTCCTTCTCTAAAAGAAACAATTCCTTAAGATGTTCCCAAACCGCTCGCTCCCTCCCTGCAGGGAACCAACCAGCATCTGGGTGTCTGAGAGACACACCAGCCTCCCTGCCTCACCGGCTGCTCGCCTGGGCGTTTCTAGAAATACGCTCTGCAGCATGGCCAGGGAACCTTCTCTGAGGAGTAACAAACCTTTCCAGCTACAAACAGCTGCAAAAGACACTCACAGAAGGGCTTTATTCATTCGTCTTTATCCCTCACAACACACCTTCTAGAGGGAAATTTGGTAATAACTGTTGCTCATGTCTTTAACATTCAAGAGAAATTCTGTGAATGAAGAAATATAGCCACTATTATTTACATTCTAATTTCAATTTATCATTTTTTAAAATATCAAGCAACTAAATTTCCTTTCAAAAAACAGCATTCCTCTAAATAGTCACATAATTTTTACCCCACAGACAAATATAAAGGCTATGGCAGGCATGGTGACTTCTGGAAAGGGGGAAAGAGCAAACACACAGTGGAGAGACCTGACAGACACACCTCAGCCAGGTGTCAACATCAACACCAGCAGTGATGCGTCACGTTGATGGTACTTCAACCCTGTGGTCTTTCTCCCCCAAACGCACACATCCAGGCTAATTGTAAGAAAAACACCAGACAAACTCCAATTGATGGACATTCTATAAAACACCTGACCAGGACTCCTCAAAACTGTCAGAATCACTAAAAACAAGGGAAGTCTGAAAAGTCGTCACAGCCAGGAGGGGCTGATGGAGACGTGACAATTGAAAGTCACGTGCTGTTCTGCATGGGATCCTGGGACAGAAAAACGACATTAGGGAAAAATGAGGGAAAACTGAATAAGGTATGGACTTTAGTTAGTAATATGTATCAATATTGTTCAGTATTGGTAACAAATATACCACACTAATATAAGATGTTAATATGGGAAACTGGGGTATATGAGAACTCTCCAGTACCTTCATTTTTCTGTAACTCTAAAACCGTTCTAAAAAATGAAGTTATTTTTTAAAAACACTTATGCATTTTAAAAATTAGATTTCCCCAATCATTTAAATATTGATTAAAAATTTCAACATTTCTAAACATTAAAATTGTAAGTCCAAAATAGTATTAATAGATTCCCTTTAATGCTCACAGCTTAAAAATAAGACAAAACTTAACAACAATGAAAAACTGCCAAATAGCCTCCCCGTGTCACTGGGTAAAATGACTAATATGTCCAGTTTCTGGTGGACTAGTGCAGATCAAGTCCCCTCCCAAGCCACCAAGAAAAACGGACAACATATGAAAAAAAATCTGTGCTGAGACTTCAGAGGCAGGGCGGTTCCGAGGCCCCAGGAGAGGAAAGCAAAAAGGGTGGCTGCAAGGCGACTCCCCCCGCCCAGGGCCCCGCCCACTCTCACTGGCAGGACCCTGAGGGGCTGAGCCAGCCCCCAGCAGGAAGGGGACCGTGGGGACAAAACTGCAGGTCAGGACCCACCGAAGAGAAGGGACTCTAGTAAAAGTGCTCCATGAGGAAGGGCAAACAGGAAATACACCAGACCTCACAAACCTAAGCGCAGTGTCCCCTGGCTCGGCTCCTGACGGACTCGGGAGTCGGCCCTACTAAAGCGCCGCCAGAAGACAGCAAGGACAGCAACAGCAGCCTCACGCTATCGTTACGGTTCTTCCAAAATAATGACTGGCATTTAAAAAAATACCAGCATACCAAAACAGATTAAATGTCCCCAAACAGAAAGGACAGAGGGAGAATCATTTTAAACAGATGGAACAGAGGTCCAGATATTACAGTTACCAGATAACTTTGTGATTAATATGTCAAAGAATTTAGATAACAAAATAATTTCAACAGACAACTCAAAATTATAAAAAAAATGGAAATTCTAAAATCAAAAAGGACTACAATTAAAGTTAAAACTTCAAATATAGAAAATACATGTCTAGGAGCAGATTGGGAAGAGCTGAAGAGAGTAGTAACTTAGAAGACAGAGTGAAGAACATATCCGGGCTGAAGGTCATAGAGAAAACAGAATGAAAGATACAGAAAAGAGGCACACAGAACATGGTGAAAAGGTCCAACATGTGGTCAGGTGGAGCCCAAGGAGAGCAGAGAAAACGGGGTGCAAGCAATACTGAAGAGGTACTAGCAAGACTCTTCTAAAACTGACGAGTATCAGCCAAAGAATGTTCTGAACTACAAGCAAAGTACACACAAAAGTACAGATGCACACACCCCAAGACAGTGTAAATGCTCAAAACCAAGTCAGAAACACCAACTAAAAACAAAACAAAACCAAACAAAACCTTGCCAGAAACGTAGGAAAACGATCTTCAAAAGAGGTTTGCACCTACATGGGTGGGCAGCAGGACACAGCAGAGGCTGGGGAAACACCAGTGGAAACTGTGGAAGGAAGAAGTGGTAGCAGTGGTGGGAACCTGGTGATACACTGGGGGGACTGATCCAGGAAGGAGATGCACTGACCTGAGGGAAGCCAGGTTTCTCACTGTCTGAGAAGGACGTGGGCTGGGGGACTGTGAGAACGAGCCTTGTTGTGTCACTCTGGAATTGAAGGTACTGATGTGAATTCACAGCTGTCAGTATACTGAGAGACAGAAATGAATATAGATGTATATGGATAAAACAGAAATCTGTGAGTCCATAGTGATATAAATAAATAAATGAATAAACAGAGAAGAGAGAGCATTTCTTTATAGCAGAATAGGAACTAATAATGTAGAAGGAATGATAGAATTAGGAAATTACAATAATCATTAATTTAGCCAAGAAAATCAACAGATGCTATCTACTGGGTCAAGGTTTGATGAGAAAATGGATATTTACATAGTTTCAAAGTACTTCCCCTGAAAATACTTATTAATTACAAGGAGTAAAAGAATAACTTTACAGGGAGGACACTATCTCAGTCAAGTGATCAAAGTTAATAGAAACAGTGATGGGACAAATAGGAATCATGTGCTACCTGATAAGACATAATGAGTTCTGTGACCTTCCTACAAAAAACACATGAAAACTAAATCTAATCATGGGAAAACATCAAACAAAACCAAATTGAAGGATATTAAAAAGTAACCATCCTACAATCTTCAGAAGTGTCAAGGTCTTGAATATCAAGGAAAGCCTGAAGAACTGATCAGATTCAAAGATTCTAAAGAGACAAGATAATTAAATGCAACCTATTTTCCTGGATTAGATCTTTTTGCTTTGAAGAACATTACTGGGACAAGTGATTAGCCTTGAACAAGGTCTGTAGATTAGAGGTAGCAATGTATGAATGTTAGTTTCCTGATTTTGATAGCTATATTGTGGTCATGTAGGAGAATGTCCTTGTTTATAAGAATTACACATTAAAGCAGTGGTTCCCAAACCTTAGTGCATATCAGAATTGGCTGAAGGACTCCTTAAAATAGATTCCTGGGCCCCATCCCCAGAGAACCTCATCCAGTAGGCCCGGGCTGGGGCCTGAGAACTTGCATTCCTCATGAGTGCCCAGGTGATGCCGATATGGGGACCACACTCTGAGAATCTGTGCATTAAGATGTTTGAAGATAATGGGGTATAATGATGACCACTTACAAAGGTTCAGAAGTTATTTTTCTATTCTTGCTATTTTTGTAAGTTTGAAAAATTCCAAAATAAAAACTAGAACAAATTAAAGACCATTTTAAACAATAAGGGTGAGAATTTGTTGTCAGCAAAGCTTCCTCAGACAGCAGAACTATGATCCTACATGAAGGTATGGAGACCAGGGAGGTAAGAGCAGCAGCAGGGCAGCCATGGGTCAGTCTGCACGAACTGACCACATAAACAATAACCACAATGTCCCGAGGGCTTAAAATACACGAAGAATTACGATATATGACAAAAACAACACAAAACACAAGAGTTAGGTAAACGGAGTTAGAAGTGTTATGAGGTCCTTACAGTGTTCTGGAACTAGAGAGCTACTAACTTATAACAGAAGTTAATAAATCAAGGATGAATATTGTAATTACCAGGTTAGCCACTAAAAACTATTAAAAGAATGATAACTAGTAAGCAAATAGAGGGGGAAATGGAATAAAAATGTTAAAAAAAAAAAGCCTCTTAATCCAAAAGAAGGCAAGAAAAAAAAGACAACAAATACAAAGAACAGGTAAGAAAAATATAAAACATGTAGTAAGATAAGCTATTTAAACACAAATGTATCAGTAATTACACTAAATGTGAATGGACAAATATTCCCAATATTTAGACTGGACAAAAATTAAAGACATAACTGTTTTCAGGTTAAAAGGTGTCCATTGAAAATACAAAGATACAGAAAGAATGAAATTAAAAGATGCAGAAAAAGCAATACCATGCAAATGCTAACCAAAGGAAAGTTGTAGACACTACATAAGTTTCAAATAAAGTAACCTTTAAGGTAAGAACCATGACTAAAGTTAACTGGGAAAATTTCATAACATATAAAAGGGTGACTCTATTAGGAATGTAGAGCAAGTCTAAATTTGTGCATGTCTAATAATACGACCTCAAGACACACACAAAGCAGAACTTGACAGAAATAAAGGAGGCAGAAACCCACACAGAGTGACAGATTTCCAGACGCCTCTCACAGCAAACTGACAGAAGAAGGAAACAAAAATCAGTGAGGATAGAGACAATCTGAAGAATGTGATCAAGAGACTTCCTTTCAATGACGCTACAAGAACCTTGCACACAACGGGGCAGAGTAGGTCTTCTTCTCAAGGACCATGAAACATCACCAAAATGACCAATGCTCAGCCAAAAAGTCAGTCTCAGCCACGTTCCAAGAACAGAAATCATAAGACTGTTTCTGACTAGAGTGAAATTAAGCAAGAAAGCAGTAACAAAAAGACAATTAGCAAGATTCCAACTGCTTTTAAATGATCCAATATAATTTGAATTCGCACACTGGTCAAAAAAGAAATCAGATTAAAATTAGAAAATATTTTGAATTGAAGGATAATGAAAACATAATATCAAGAATTATGAGATCAGGACTTCCCTGGTGGCACAGTGGTTAAGAATCCGCCTGCCAATGCAGGGGACACGGGTTCGAGCCCTGGTCCAGGAAGATCCTACATGCCGTGGAGCAACTAAGCCCGTGCGCCACAACTACTGAGCCTGCACTCTAGGGCCTGCGAGCCACAACTACTGAAGCCCGCACGCCTAGAGCCCATGCTCCACAACAAGAGAAGCCACTGCCATCAGAAGCCCGCGCACTGCAACGAAGAGTAGCCCCACTCGACGGAACTAGAGAAAGCCCACGTGCAGTAACGAAGACCCAATGCGGCCAAAAATAAATTAAATTTTTTAAAAATTAAAAAAAAAAGAATTATGAGATCAAGTTAATTAAGACAAATTTGGAGGGCTGTGACCAGCTTTACACGCATATATGCAAAAGCAAGACAGGCTGAAAATCAATGATCCACCCACTCATACTAAGAAGATAGAAAAATAGCAAAGGAAAAGGAAAAAATAAGGAGCAATAATCAGTGAATTCGAATGTACAACAAACAATACCAAGCAAGAAGCTAGTTCCCTAAATGACAAACTTCTTTCAAGAGTAGGAGAAGGGGACAGCCGTCACCATCAGATGTGATCTAATTAAAAACATTAAAAAAGGACACTTTAAACAACTTAGTGAAAGAAACTAGAAAATTAGAAATGAGGGCAACTTCCTCAACAAACACAACTTTCAAAACCTAAGAAGTAACAGAATATTGAACATTCTGCATCTATTAAACAAATTTATAATTTAAAATATTTCAACATAGCTCCATCAGTCAATCCTTCTAAACACTGAAAGAAGCAGTAATAACAATCTTAGGCAAACTCTTCCAGAGGATAAAATGTGAGGGTCCCACCTCAACCTAGTGTTTGATAGCAGCATGATCCTGATAATAAATCTGACAAGGATATTACAAGAAAGAAAAATTACCATCCAATATAAATACAAAAGTCCTAAACTAAATATGTGAATTAGGTTCAGCTACACATGAAGAGGATAAAGCACACAAGTGGGACTGATCCAGGAAATCAAGGTTGGCCTCACATTAGAAAATCAATCACTATAATTTTTATGACCATATTAACATAAAGAAGAGAAAAATCACCCGTGACAGACAAATGTGATAAAACTCAACACCCGTACTCGATAGAAGGTCCTTGGAAACTACGAATAAAATGGAACTTCCCTAATCTGAGAAAGAGTATCTATACCTAACCCAGGGCAAACATAATATTTGGTGAATTACTGAAAACTTTCTCCATGAGATCAGACAGAAGAGAAGGACGACCACTGTTACAATTTCTATCCAACCATGAACTCGAGACACACCCAGTGTATTAAGGCAAGGAAGAAAAACAGGTATAAAGATTCGAAAGAAACAAAACTGTCATTATTTGCTGGCATGCATTTTCCTTTTTATATGGGACTTTCAAATGCCCATTTTCCATACAGATTTAATTTTTGAAACTTGTAGTGTCTCCCGTAATTGTCGTGACGATGGCCTGGGCTGTTGGTTCGCTGGAATTTATTTGCTCTGAGAAGTGTCTCCTCCCAGCAGTGAGCAGGGCCACCTGGGGCCCTCACCCACTCCACGAGGGACAATGTCGGTGCAACTGGGTCTCCTCCACGACACGTCAGGCCACTCCATCCCCAGGAGCCCTGCTGGACCTCCGGAGCCCCTCATCCGCCCACCCATGCTCAGCTGCGGTGCACGCCCCCCTACCTGGCTACCACGAGGGCCCCACCTGTTCTGGGTACCATTCAACTTCTCTGGGGTCATTTGGCTCAATCTTCCTTGCTTACAGAGATAGAGATAAACACAAGCTGTTTATAAAGAGACATACATCAACAGAAAAGACGAAATTCCTATGAACAGTCCCCCACTTGTAAAGATAACTGACGAAGTAATAAACACACTGAAGCGTGAGCTCCCTGAAGACAGTGACTTTGGCCCCCTCCGTCTCCCGCCCCCTGAACCTCGTGCTCCCCTTCTCTCCTCACCGCAAAGCCACCTCAACTTCACACAACAGTCACACGCTGACGACTTCCAGACCCCAAACCCATTACGGGCAGGCCTCGGAGGCAGGTTCAGATCCAAACAACACAATAAAGCAAGTCACGTGAATTTCTGGCTTCCCAGCGCATATAAAAGTCATGTGTATGCTATACTGTAGTCTGTTAGGTGTGCAGTAGCATGATGTCTGAAAAAACCACTGTGCACACTTATCGCAAACCTTCCGTCGGTGAGAAGCACGGCATCCACACAGCGCGATGAAACGAGGGCGACCACCCACCCAGCACCTCCTCTGGGGAATAATGATCATCTCGAACTTGCCATGGCCAATGAAAAATTCTCCATCTTTCCTGGAAACCTGTACCTCTGCGCCTTCCCAAAGTCTGCCGGTTCCAACTCCAGAGTTCTAGTTCCGGAGGCCAGAAACCTGGAAATCAGCTTCCTTTTCTCACTTCCCAATACAAAAGTTCAATAGTCTCTGTCGGTTCTATCCACAACCTGACCACCGTCCAAAACACCTACAAGGACCACCCTGGTCCCAGCTGACGTACCTCTCAGCCCGTATGCCGTTACCAGCCTCCTAGCTAATCTCCCTGCTTCTGCCTGCGCCCCTACTCAATCCATCCTTTAATCAGAAACCAGAACGTTCCCACTACCAAGTGCATCACACAAATCCTTCTTCTTCCCCGTATCCTGCAGAAGACAAGCCAGAGCCCTCACACCAGCCCGGGGGGCCTCCGCAACCTCTTACTGCTTGTCCCTGCCCGCCCTCCCTCCCCCCCACCTCCACGCTCCAGCCACAGTGGCCTCCTTCCTGCGTCTTTGATGTCCCAGCGGCTGAGCTTCGCCGCTGCCTCCATTCTCCTCCCCGTGTGGCCACCTCCCCCAGCATCCCCACCCACTGCCCTCACCCCCTACAGCCTCTGCTCAGCCATCAGCTTCTCAGTGAGGCCTTCTTGGACCACGACCAAGACTTTAAATCCAACTCCCCCAGCTCACAACAGCTCGGCCCTGCCCTCTTCTGGGAATTTAATTTTCTCCACAGCACTTGCCACCGTCACTTAACGAACTCTTTGCTTCACCTTTTGTTTATTTTCTGTTTCCTCCCACTCTGATGTAAGTGCCTGGGAGGTCAGGGATTCTTCTCCGGGTCACGCGCTGCTTTGTTCCCAGGGCCTAGGACAGGTCTGGCGCCTAGTACGCACTCGATAAATATTTAGTGGAATAAATAACTGAACCAATGAACAAACGGCGTAAACGCATGAAAGAACAAGATGAAAGCACCTGACACCTGAAGAACCTGAAATGAGCAGAGGCAGCTACTCAAGTCATCCGAGGGCACCTTGCCCATCAGGTCACAGCTGCATACCAAGTGCACTGCCGCTTACATTAAAAAATGCAATGCCTTTTTTTATTACATAAATTCATTTTAAAAGGAAACTTTATATCAGTAATACAAGAGAATAGCCAGTACCACTCAACACAAACAGTAGCAAGCATAAGAAAAACTACCAAGACAAAGCCACGTCCCTAAATCCCACTCACATGTGGGTGAGTGCACAATCTCTGAACCCGCCGCTGGTCGCTTCCTTGCTTAAAAGTGAGATCACAGAACGTGACAGAGGCGTTAAAGACACATTATCAGTAAATCACTACTCTGGTGTAATCAGGGGAATTTACAAGTTAAAAGGGCAATTTATTTATCTGTTTCACAATTCTCTGTGTACCACCTCCGAGCCCCCAGGGCCCGTATATGGACTAAGGGACACCACCAGTGAGACGAGGGGCGCTCGCGGGGCTGAGATGAGGGAGGAGACTCTGCAGGAGCCAGGGCACCCACCCTGCAGGGCCGGATTCATCAGAGGTCACGGAAGGGCTGCAGGCATGGGACAGACTCTGCCGCTTTGGCATTTCAGCTCAGGCGCTTCTGCATTGCAGAGGAGGGCTGGAGGGAGAGACCCGACGCAGAGGAGGCCAGACAGGAAGCTGCAGGACACATTTAAGCAGGACGATGGAGGCCAGCACAAGGCAGTAGCCCTGAGGACAGGACAAAGCCGCCTGCCTGTAAGACGGCCTCGTCAAGGCCAGGTGGGTCACTACGTGTAGGGTGGGGACAGTTACCGGGGGCGGGTCTCCCGGCCTCGGCACCAGCGGCAGCGAGGAGCCATCTCAGCCTCCGGCCTGCCAGCTCCGCTCAGAAAGAGAAAGAGACACCACGGACGCACTCACACACTCGCAAACATCAGGAAGAACGAAACGCGCCAAAGTACTAACGGTAGGTACCTCCGAGTGATACCTTCACAGTTTTATGTACTTCCCCAAATGTCTACATTTAATAAAACCACTTCCAAGGCCACCAAAAGAACTTACTTAAAAGAAAATGCCAAGTATCTCAGGTAAGAAAGAGAGCAACGGGGTATCCCTGGACATTCGATCAGCGCAGCTGCAAGCAATGTGCAAGCATCAAAGCAGAGAATCACAGTCATGCAAAAATATCTAACTAAGATTTCAACTCACCTAAGTACTGACTGCTCAGCTTGAAGTTCTGATCTAAGTACAATCATTTCACGCCTTTGCCGATAACCAAACACAACCACCACTGATGGGGAAACGGGGCACGTTCTCACGACCCCACTGAGGCCACGATTCTCAGAGGAGGCGCTCACTCACCGGCCAGGTTCCAAGGCAGAACTTGCAATGTTCTCTAAGTTCACCATTCACCATGCTGCAAACAGGTAATTCACTAAAAAGCTACGGAAATTAGAAAGAAGCCCAACAAACACTCGGCCCCGCCCAGCTCCCGCCTCACTCCTGCCCCTCGCCCTCCCAAGGGCTCCCGTCCACCCGAGGACCTTCTGCAGAAACACACACCTTCCCTCCTTATGGAGGATGTACCGTGATGGGGAAGGCGACGCCAGAAGTGAAATCTGACGTGAAAGGACGTAGAGGAAAGCTGAGGAAGAGAGAAGGTTCCGACGGCAAGACAACACGCTGACCCGGAAGGCTGCCCGCGGCACACGCGGCCCAGAGGGGCAGCGCCCTGCGCGCGGCCCTGCCTTCCGAGGACCTGCGTCAATACACTGATGAAGGGGGAAAGGATAACTACCGCAGTGAAAACGGAGCTCTCTCGCTAAAACACACAAACAGAAAGCATTCTTCAGAGACGTGACTTTGTGCCAGTCGTCTGAGAGCCGGCACTCGAGGACCTCACCTCCGTGAACTCATGGAAGACCCGGTCACTCTGGTGAGCGCCGATGGTGATCTCTGGGAGATAGACAGGGATGGTTGTGTAATTCAGCACCTCCAACTTGTTCTGAACCCTAGAAGATAAGGCAGATATAGTCACACTAAACATCAAAGTGAATATAATAAAATAAGCTATCAGGCTGATTTTTTAAAACGTCCATATTAAAAAATTCATCCATGCATTCCCGAGCAGTCATCTCAGAAGCCAAACCTTCCCCCAAAGACCATCTGGGCTGTGGGAGCTGCTCTTCTGAAACTACTTCCAGAGCCGGAGACGGGGTCTTTCAAGAGTCTCATGGCCACAGGTGACTCCCTTTGGGGACGGACACAGTTTTGAAAAATAAAAAAGGAGCCGCAGTGTGCTTTAAACATAGGACTACCAGGAATCCAAAGCTAAACACAAACACCGCATGTCACAGTGCCACGCGCGTGGTCTGCTCTCATGAAAAATGTGCACATTTAATGACTCTTGGGGGAAAGAGAGACGAGCAACTCTCCTGCATCTCCACCCCCCCAACTCGCTGCCCCGCGCGATGCCCACGCCACCTGGGGGGGCCGATTCCAGGAGCGGAGGCTGATGAGGCCTCCGTGGAACCGGACGGCGGGGCTGGGGTGAACGGCCCCGCAGGACGGCCTGCTGCACCCCTGCTTATAAACGTCTGCTTCCCTGCTTTTCTTGGCACCGAGAAACACACAGGAGAGGACACACTCCTTGCTTCACCATTTTATTTTGAATGCTAAAATATTTATACTTTGTTATAGCTTGCTTATTTTAAATTAAATTTAGTCAGAATATAACCACTATACTTGAAGATAAAAAGTGCTTTTGGAAAAAAATGTTAAAATAAAGTTTCCTTTCTTAAGGGCTCAAAACAAAGAAAATGATTATTTTAAATGGCCCCTTTCCCATTAATGACTTATAATGGCAGAAGACGTTTCTGTCTGTAATGGCCCAAACGGAAGCTCTTTAAATGGATCTGGCTCTCAGCCGCGTTGTGAGGACACGCCCAGGCCTGTCCCCTGCACCCTGGGCAGACTCGGCCGCAGTCAGAGCCGCCTGGCCCCAGCCCAAGCCCGGGACGCTCGGCCCTCCCACAGAGGACCAGAGCACTGAGAACCTGCGACAGGGTGGATGTGACTGAACGGGAGGCACAGGCACATCCCAGGGCCACCGTAAACGCTGTGTCTGTGTCACTCGTATGACAACTAGTAACCCAGTAACTAAACATCGCTCCAAGCAAGCACTGCTGCGACATCCTGCATATGGCTGTAACGTACACGCTCAAACATGAGAATTTTTTCTCAGTTTTAACCGTAAGTAGGTTATAGAATACCTCTCGTCAGCATGTATCAATAAAGTACATATTTCTTTTTAACACAAATAGAATTATTCTATACTTACTACAGCAAGTATAATTTTTAAAGTGATCTCACCATAAACAATTTCAACTAAAAATGAAGTTTATATTTTTAAATGTTAATAAATATCAAAGTGGGGTATGATTTGATTTTCTCTGTGGTTTGAAAAACCTAAAACCACCCTGAGGAACTGGAAAGCACAGACTGGCCCAGGGGCTTGTGTGTAATATACACAGCAACAGCGCCATCTATGCGTAATTTGGCAGAATTACAGTTTACACACAACCCGCCCCCCCCTTTCAAAATGGGTGTATCTTTGAACAAACACCTTCAAACTGCTTTTGAAGATTAAAAAAATAATCTACAGTGACTGTTCTACCACTTACTCAAACTTGGATAAACTGCTCCTTCACTTTCTGACTACCAGCTTAAACGATGACCAAGAAGAGCCCGTGTGTCCCGTGTCCAGTAAACCCCAAATCTCAGCCTCCAAAAACTACGGACACATTCCAGATTGAAGATAAGGGAGGAACGAAGACAACAGGAAGCCTTTTATGACTCAGGAGCAAGCAGCGGTGAAAGGAAACATTCTGTTCACAGAGCACTTAGTTTAATTAAGGAGATTCCAAACCCGAGCACACGCTCTTCACATCACAGGCCAAAGAGCCCCCGTAAGAAGACAGAGCGCCCTACAGTGTGGTCCACAAAACGAAGCGCTCTGCCACATAATTCCAAAACAAAAGGGTGAGGCCAAGAAGAGAAAGAAAAAAAAATAGTAAACTATGACTTATGACTCGAACTGTTTCCCAATTAACAGAATGCTTATACTTTCTCCTAAAACATGTCCAAAGCATATTCTTTAGTTTCTCCTGAATTGCAAAGTTCTGCTTGAAACCCTATACTTCTGATACCAAACTCATACCCTGCAGTTTTTGTAGCACTGGAATTTCCTGTTAGAAAGCCATCCTCCAGGAGTCTTAGAAACACAAGTCGCAGTGATGAAGCAGCAAGGGCGAGAGGGGAGCCCAGGCTCTGGAGGGCGGGAGGAAGGTGGGCGCAGTGGAGGCCTGACTGGTAACAAGTCTCCAGCATAAGGATGAAACCACCAGGGCGGCACCGGTCAGTTATGGATTACGGATACGAACACAAAATGCCATCAAGGTTGGGAAATAAGCACTCACACGCACATAATTATACACCACACACGTTCGGAGATGGTACAAAAATGTCCTAAACCAAAAATTTGGTCAGGTTCTAGACAAAATGAGAATAACTGGTAAGTAGCATGTTTACCATAATTATCTTAGAAAATGGTCATAATTTTCACTTGAGTCTCCCAAACTAAGAAATGGTACTTAAATGAAAATAAACACAATTACCATTGTAGTAAACCATTATGAAATATCCTTGGGAGGCAGAGGAGCAAAAATCTGGGAGAAGGAAAGAACAATACCATTTATTTCAGAAATAACTAAAACAACTGAACGCTGTAACTTGTAAAGTGTGAGGGAATGACAGGCTCCCTCCGTGCTCTGATACCAACATAACCGAAGAACTAATAAGATTACGATCTTAAGGTGTGAACTCTGGACACGGTCTAGCATCTAACTAATACACGTTCCAGAGCACCTTTAGAAATTACACTGTACTTACTACCCGTGGAAGGAGCGGAAAAGTCATCCCACATTGCCCAGTCGCAGCAAGATGTCAGGGTGCCAGGACAGTCATCTTTTTGTATGTTTTTCACGTACTCTGCCCCGCAGTAGCTAATACTAACAAGAATCACATATAAATCCACATAAAACGACAGCCGGAAAAGTTAAGAGAAGGGTTCAAGTAGAAAAGAAGGTGAACAGAGCGAGGCTTAGGAGAATGCTCAGATCTTTGGGTAATTACCGGGCAGAGGGGGAGGTAACGGATTCAGGAGATGTCTGTATCCTGATGGAAGAGGTAGAACCAGATGATTAGGACTCTGAATTATTTCTAGGAAATGAAACTTGGGTTTATGCCTAAACCAAGATATGCCACTGAAGGATTCTGAGTAAAGAAAGAACAGGGTCACTGTGACATTTTATGAAAATTAACCTGGCGGGCGTAGGCACAGGGGGCAGGTGGGATGAAGAAATAACTAACCAAGCAGCGGAGATCAAACCCCAAAGAAGAAGAGTCACCGGAGACCAGCACCACCCTGAGGGGGGGACCCAGGGGAAGGTGAGGGGGCAGTAGGGAAAAGGAGGGTTCAAGCAGATGACCCCAGGGGAGGAAGCAACGACCCCACCCGGACTCCAGCCGAGGCCGAGATAGGAGGGAGGGCACAACGGAGACCGCAGGAGGGCGCGGCGAGCTGCAGGCTGCGTGGCCCGCCACGGCTCCAGGACCTCCGCGGGGCAGTGCTCTTGGAGGCCCGGTCCCCCACCTGCAAGAGGACGGGAGCCTCCACCAGGCGGAGTGCTGTGGACTCAGGAAACGTTTCTCAGACACCTCCCAGACACGGTGTCGACGTGACGGTGTGCCCGTGATCGGGCTGACACCTCGGGCTCTCAGCAGAGGGAGAACAGCACGCAGCAGTGCAGGCAAGCCTCATCTCGCGTGCTCTGCTCTACCGCATTGTGCGGACGCTGCGTCTCTTACAAGCTGGAGGTTTGTGGCAACGCTGTGTTGTCAGATGGTGGTTACGATTTTTTAGCAATGAAGTATGTTTTAATTAAGGTGTGTACATTTTTTTAGACATAATGCGACTGCACACCTAATAGACTACGGTTTGGTGTAAACATAACTTTTATATGCGCTGGGAAACCAAAAAGTTCATGTGACTTGCTTTACTGTGAGACCTGCTTTACTGTGGTGGTCTGGAACCAACCTGCGTTATCTCTCAAGTCTGCCTGTAAAGATTTTTTTTTCTAAATAAGGTTCAGAATGAAATAGTACATAATATCATTTAGGTAAATTTACAAACACATACACATATGTAAGTATCTGACAAAAAACAAAGTCAACCACTCAGCTTTAAAAAACAAAGAGGGACTCCAGGTTCAGCTCCAACAAGGAAATAGCCTGGAAACCATCTCTCTAGTCCTTACAACAAAGGAAGCTGAGAAAAATGAAAATCAATTGCTTGTCCTGGAATAACAGTAACAACAACATATGGGTGATTAGAGCACACAGAGAGTGGAATGAATGACAGCAACGCCATAAGGGATGGAGGGAAGAATCTGCCCCAGCCGTGAAGTGGTATCACCACCTGAAAGCAGGCAGACGTGAACTGGAAACTACAACAACGGTAACAAATTTTTACAGAGTACAACAGATGCGCTAAGAGAAAAGATAAAATGGAATCATACAGAATGCCCAATTAAAACCAGAAAAGGTAGAAAAAAGGGGCAGGGGAAGAAAACAAAGAACAAATGCAACAAATAGAAAATGATAACAAACATGGTAAAAATTAATCCAAATATATCAACAGCCACTTTAAATGTGAACTATCCAAATATACCAATTAAAAGATGGAGACTGACAGAGTTGATTAAAAAAATAAGAGCAACTAACTATATGCCATCTATAAGAAACCCACCTGAAATCAATCCAAAGACTCAGGCTAAAAGTAAAGGGATGGAAAAAGATACACCATTCCTAGACTAAGGGAAAGCTGGAACAGATACATTAATTTCAGACAAAGCAGACTTCAGAACAAGAAAAGGATCAGGAATAAAGAGGGGCACTGTGTAAGGATAAAGAGATCAGCTGTCCAAGAAGACTTAACAATCCTAAACATGTATGCAACTTACAGAGCACCAAAATACAACGAGGCAAAAACGAGTAAAACTCAAAGGAGAAACAGACAAATCTGCCATTGTAGTTAAAGATTTCAACACTCTCCTTCAGGAACGGACAGATCCAGCAAACAGAAAAGCAGTAAGGACATGGATGACCTGAACATCAGCACCAATCAGCGCAATCTCACTGACATTTGTAGAACACGCCATTTGACAACAGCAGAGTACACACTCTTCTCACGCTCAGCCAGAACACTATTCAAGACAGAAAACATTGCTGACCATATGAAACGTCTTAACAAAGGTAAAAGAGCAGGAAATCATACAAAGTATGTTCTAAGACCACTATGGAATTAAACTAGAGGAAAATTTATAGCATCGAATGCATATATTAGAAAAGAAGAAAGTTCCAAAATCAATCATCTAAGCTTCTACCTTAGGAAACTAGAAAGAAGAGCAATTGAAGCCTAAAGGAAACAGGTTTAAAAAAAGTAGCAATAAAAATTGGAGTTGATGTCAATGAAACTGAAAGTAAGAAAACAACAGAGAAAATCAATAAAACAAAGAGCTGGTGCTTTAAAAAGATCAATAAACATGAAGAAAAAATTCACAAAGGACAAATAAATAGCCAATAAAAATACACCTGTTTGAAGTTCAGTGTTTATGAAATGCAAAAATAAAGCAAATGCTTTTCTTTGATATCAAAATCACAAGATTTTGTTTGCTTCTTGTTTTAACTATTCTGTCTTAATAAGGGCTTTCAGAAGACCAGTTCAAGTGTGCAAGCTGGTACACATCTTCTGGAGAACAATTTCACAACATACCAATAGTTGCAAAATATGTTCATATAATCTGACCCAGTAATTCCACTTTTATACCTTAAGAAAGTAACCTGAAATGGAACAAAAATAAGTACACTATGCTCATCACTGTTATTACGATTATGAAGAAATGGAAATAACCCAAAAGACTGATATTAAAGAAACTGTAAATGGATTATGCCTGTATCTCAGAGGTCAACAACTTTTTCTGTAAAGGGCCAGATAGCAAATATTTCAGCCTGAGAGGGCTACGTACGGCTTCATATATGTACTTTTTCCTACAGCCTTTTAAAAATGTAAGGACAGTTCTTAGCAGCTGAGGCCTGGGTGGGCCCACAGACCATGGTTTGCCAACCCCTGACTGGCATCAGTCAATGGGTTTATGCAGCATGAGCAGCCATTAAAACATCGAGTTTTAAACGTTTAACAAGATAGGGACAGGCTCATATTAGAAGTTACAATACAAAGACACAAGGCAAGGTGATTTTTATTTAGAAATACGTGAACACACCAACACTTTACAAAAGGCTGGAAGAGCCTGCATTAAACTCTGACACTGGCTCCTGTGGTGGCAGAACCATAGGTGATCTGGCTCCGCCCTGGACTTCTGCTTCCTAACTCTCTTCTACGAGTGGCTGTGACTCTGGCCTCCAGCCCTCTTGACCCCAGTCTCTTTTCAGTGCTCCTCCCCAGGTTAAACTCTCCATCATCACACTCACTCTCAGCTCTCCTGCCCGCTCACACCCACTGGGCAAACCCCAACCCCGTTCGCACGCAGAGCTCTGCCTCACCCCACTGTACCTCCACGACCATGTCCCCCCGTCCCCGGCCGCTGCCCACAGCTCCTTCCCCGACCGGTGCTCCCCACGGGCCTGGGCAGCGTTCTGGACCCTCTCCTCCCTCCTCAAACCTGCAGCACGGCCCCTCCCGCCCTCAAGGCCGCTCTGGGCTGATGACCCGTCTCTCACTTCACCATGAAGACAGAAGCCAGTTGAAGAGAAGCTCCAGGCGCGCGTGGCACAGACCCACCTCCCTAAGCCCCGCCCTGTCCCCGGCCACCAGTGCACCAGCCCACGCCCTCCTCCGGGGCCTCTCCTGTCCTCTCGGCATCCATACCTCCAGCCCAGCCACAGGACCTCTCTCATTGGTACAAAACATGCGATTTCTTCCACCTTAAAACCCACAACAAAAACCGTGAAAAATGAATAAAATTTTAAGTCTTAGTTTTAACAACTAAATCAATAGGTTCAAAAGGAAAAATTATTTGCTTTCAAGCACAGGATATGGAAAACTAATGGCAGTCCATTTTCCATACACGCTCATATTAGGATGTGTCCAAGTGGAAAAAAACAAGTGCGTTCGCTATTGAGAGAAAAACTGACCTAGCAAAGCACCCTGCACCACGGAAGGCCAGCGGACCAGCTCCACGGCGCTCACCCGCTGGGCTGACTGCAGAGCAGTCACCCAGGCAGAAGGCCACGCGAGGGTCACACAGACGTGTGTTCCCCAACACTGACCCAGCCCCGCCGCCGCCTGAGCCCGGGTGCCAGCAGCGCAGGCCGATGCGAGCCTCCGCCAGGCCGCCGCCCCGGGGCACAACGGGGGTCGGCTCCCTGGGTCCCTCCAGCACAGGGGCAGTCACCTATGCTCACAGCAAAGTGACGTTTCCTGGGTCGGAGCTGACTTCTCTGCCTGGAACGCTTCTGCAGAAGCACAGCTCGTAGGCCTACAGAACTTGCCCATTGCTGCGAGCAGAGCAGGCCTGCACCCCCGTCTCCCTGGGCTGGAGCACCAAGCCCCACGCACCAGGGACAGCGTGACCACGGTGAGCACCTGCCTCCTTGCTGGGAGGCTGGGACCCGAGTAGGTACTAAAGCAGAGGGCGCTGTGGGACCAGCACCCAGCACAAATTCTGCGCACTGAGTGTCTAATGGGCTTTCTGGGCAAAATACTGCCAACGTGTTACTGCATCTCTCATGAACAAAGTAGCTCACTCAGCATGTCCCCTTCTGCCGTGGCCTCCCCTCCGTGGCCTCCCCCACCTCCACGTTCACCACGGCCTCCCCCACCTCCACGTTCACCACGGCCTCCCCTCCCCTCCACGTTCACCACGGCCTCCCCCACCTCCACGTTCACCACGGCCTCCCCCACCTCCACGTTCACCACGGCCTCCCCCACCTCCACGTTCACCACGGCCTCCCTGGCTCCACCCGCAGAGGCTCCTGTCTCAGGACCTCTCCACCCGCCGGCATCCCTGCCCCGCGTTCACCTGAGACACTGCAGGGCCCAGTCCTCGCACACTCGGGGCTCGCAGAAGAGAGGCCTCCAAGCCTTCCCCAGAGCGCCCTCTGTCACTCACCCCAGCCACCCGCTGCCCCATTCCTCAGGGTTACCTTTCTCCCCGGCCTTTAGCACCCATATGGCTCTACTGATTCAGTGACAGCAGGACTTTTATCTGACACTATATTCCCTAAATCTGGAACACTGTCTGGCACAGGTGCAAGCAAAATATTTGTTGAATTAATAATGGCAATCAATCAATTCACTGGCAGATCAGAGAAAGCCAGAGCCTGTTTGGAAGGGAATAGGAAATACGCCTCAGTATCTGGCAACCTGCAACACAGTTACTCCAAAATTCTGTAAGTTCCTACAGCAGGCAACGCGCCACACTGGAACCAGCCCCACCCCATCCCGGCAACGCCCAGCTCCGGCAGACTCACCGCATCCTCAGACTGTGGAAAGTGCGGTCGTCCTGGTCCAGCCATGGGCCTTTCTCGTACTTCAGATACTCAATATCCTCGATCACCTGGACAGAGGAATTTAATGAGACAACATTCAGTGCATGACAAACCACAAATACCTGGCAGGGAGAGTCGCACCGTGAAAGTCAAAAAGAAAGGAAGTTGGGCAGACAGCCTTCTGTGAAGTGGGGGCCGAGTGACGACGCCCAGTGTGGGCACCTGGCCCAGCTGACACCGGGGTGCTGTGGAAACCACCTGGCAGGCTGGGAGAAAAGGAGCAGGTGCAGAAGAATCAAGATGAGGGAGGAAAATCAGCATTCCTCACAGACTCCCCATTTCCTCCCATGTAACTTTATTCCAGAAGGCAAGATTCAGCCACTCAAAACAACAACAGGACAAGACAATAAATACATTTCCTAGAGAGCTCAATAATCCAAGTTCCTCAGCCCCAAAGCCTGCGGTCTGTACAGCCTGACCTTCCAGCGGGGTGGCCTTTCCAGACGCATTCTCCCCCAAAACACACCAAACTTGGGGACCTCTCTTCAGCTTTCAAGAATTGGAGCACATTCAGCTACGAACACAAACAATAACCCAGTCTCAGAGAAACTGTATGCCTCTTCTGCTCAGGCACATGCCATGGGGACAGTCTGCCAGAGGAATACAAGTTACCTAGAGACAAACAGAAATCAACATCGCAGAAAAAGAAGGCTGGAAGGAAATGAAATGCAACTTAATTGGTCCAAGTAGAAAGAACCAAGCCTAGAAGAACTGCCAGGGCTGGGCCCAGAGCCGGACTTGACTGCGGGTCTCCCGTCCTGGAGCAGAGAGGCCTATCCCCTCCCCCTCTCTCCCCGTCTCTCCCCCTCTCTCCCCGTCTCTCCCCAAGCCAGGAGGCAGCTGAGGGCTGCGCTGTCATGCAAGCAGCTGACCGCTTTGCAAAGCTTTCCGTCTGCTGTCTGTCTGCTGTCTGTCTGCTGTCCGTCTGCTGTCACCACCTACACCCCAACCCCAGGTCATAAAACCTGCATTTTCTTCTAGATTTTTTACACCTTTTGTTTTGTGTTTTTAGTAATGTATGCTTAATACATAACATAAAATACGGGCCTTTCTTCTTTAACCTAACGGATGGTCATTTGCCTCAATACCGTTTAAGAAATAATCTATTTTCCTCTACTTTGTTTTTTATCATCCTTTAAGGCACTGACTTTTCCAAGCTAAAGTCACAAACGCACGTGAGCACACATGTGCACCTGTTTCTGGACGCTGTTCTGTTCCATTAAGCTATTTATTAATCCTTGTATTAATACCACAGTGCCTTAATTAACATACTTCTGTAATATGTTTTCATACTTGGGCAGGAAAACGTTATTCTTTCTCAAAACTTTTGGTTATCGCTCACTAAGTTCTCCTGAGAGTCGCAGAGGCTGCCCTGACTTTCACAAACGCACCCACGAGTGTGGGGAAAGCCGGCGTCTTTACACAGCTGGCTGCTGAACAACATGCCCCACGTGGTCAAAAGCCCGAGTGCAACTTGCAGGCGGCCCTCCTCGTGCGTGGATAGTGGTCCCTGCACATCCACAGTGCCCTGTAGCACCAGGGTGCTTATTACTGAAAACTGAAGACCGTGCAGTGCTGTAGGATTCACTACTGAAAAAAATCCACGTATGAGTGGACACGCACGGTTCAAACCCATGTAGTTCAAGGGTCAACAGTCTTAATAAGTCTTTCCTGTTAACTAATCCAACTTTCAATTTTACCAGCTGTTTAACAAAAATGTTAGTGCAGATAACCTAAGGTTCTTTGTATCTTCACCATTCCATAATTTTAAGATTCTAGAAGCTGAATAATTTAAAAGAAAATCAAAATCTCATGACCAGGGGAATGTGAAGGGTTGGCTCAGCACTTCTTTTAGATTATAAAACACAGACGCCTCTAAGACCAGTAGGAGCTGAACTCATTACCTGATTTGTAAAAACCTTATACATGAATTAAATTTAAGAATAATTATAAATTTTTCAGCTGTTTTCTTACCTTTTCTGCATCTTGAGCTTCCCTTGCACTGTACTGTAAAACCTCGCATTTTTCACTGTAAGAGAAAACAAGATGACATTCATGTAAATTTTCTGCATGGACGTTACTGTACAAATGAATACATGACATCAAGGCTCCCACTCTAAATATCAACACTCTACACTCTATGAACTGGCTCACAGGGCATGACCAGCTAAGGAGGGAAAGTCAGAAGCAGGGACATGCTCGAGGCTGGACGGTGACGGCTGCAGGTCTGTTTCCTGACTTCCCCTCTGACTGGACCGCCCCCCACTGCATGGGCGTGAGGCCAGCGTCTACAGGGGGCAGGGACACGAGTCATCTCTGCTGCCGCACAAACCATCTCCAGCTGCAGCACTCGCTACAGGAAGGTACAGGGGAGCCCGGGGCCTGAGTGGGACAGACACACAGAGAGCAGCTAAGTGGTGTTTGGGGGTGGGGGTCGCGGAGCCAGAGGGGGGACGGGAGGGGCACGTTACTTGAGCTGCTGGAATTTCGGAGACAAATGCAACCCTCAAAGTAACCTGTTTCAACCAAACTACGCAACGGGACAGCAGCAACACGGTTCCCTTCGTCCAGGTCCCTAGTCTGGACACTGAAAAGTCACGCTGGGTCCCAAAAAGGGGGACAGTGGCGTGAGCTTCCTGCACTTCTGCCCATGTCCTCACCACATCTACTGCTGTCTGGAGACCTGGCTGCCCACCAGGCGGAGCCTGAAACCCGCCTCCTAGTCAGTGTGGCCCTGCCTCTGCCACCGCCTCCAGACCAACCCGAGGGCCGCTTCGGAGAGGCCCGCTGGAGAGCCTGTCTCTGCGGAAATGTTCGACCCCCCCGCGCCCGCTTCCAGGAGGGTACAGCAGAAAGGCGAGGCTGGACCACCGCTCCCGTGAACTGGGGGCACCTTCTCATTCAGGCGTCTTTACACCAGAGTGCCCCCTACTGACGGGAGCTGCATCTACACCAGGGTCAACACTCCAAGAACACACGGCCCCGCCCCACCCGTGCATGTGCCCACATCCGGCTCCTACGATACGAACTACTGGAAGCAGGGCTCCACGCAACCTTCCTGCAAAGCGGTTCCAGGCGGGCAGCCCGGCACCTGTGCAGTGTCGGGCGGCAGCGCACAGGACAGCCCATAATGCCGTCATGAACAGCGTGGAGCTTCCTCTTTCCAGGTGCATAAACGCATCATCCCAAAATAAACGTGTTCTGAAGTCACAGTCCCGCGCTCCATGTGTCGCGTGAGAAGCAAACAAACATCAACAAAAAACCCCTCTTCCTTATTTCCTCTGGTTTGCTCACTGCTTATCAAAGTAGAAGCCAGCGTTCGGGCCTGAGGGGCCCGACTGGGGGTGAGTCTGCCAGGAGAGACGGACACAGAAGGACAGCAGCGCAGCCTCTCGGAGTGGAGGCCTGACTCCATGCCCGACAGGTTCGGCTCCACACACAGAGCCAGACCCTTGGCTGCACTTTCCCCTTTCAGGTGGCTGAGGCTGGGGACAAAGAGAGAAAGAAGCCAACCTGGGAATCTGGGAAGTCCACACGGCAGAAACAGAGGTCCGTTTCACAACACACAGTAGGTCTAACACTCCCGAGCGACTCTGACCTAACTAAGCCCGTGGCACTTAAAAACATCCAGACTCAGCCCAACCTGCGAAGACGCCCGAGAAGCCTCTCCCTCCAAAGTGCGACCTGCTTCTTAGGTGAGGGGCCCTGACACGAGGAACCAGCAGAGGCCGCAAAGGCCCCGCTGTAAACCACCGGCGCACCTCACGTCCTCAGGGGCGCCTCCCAACGAGGGCCCCGCACACCACAACGCAGGAAGCTCACCCCACCCGCGAGGTTTCTCAGAATGAGGTGCGGGTAATGACGCTGCCGAGAAAGCTGCCGTTCCAAGCCCGGGAATCAGCTGGAAGGCACAACATCTGCGCTGTTACGGTGACACCACCAAGCTCCCCAGACTGACCCCGGCGGGGTGACCCAGCGTGCGGCACCACCGTCCAGCGGAGACCAAGAGCCAGTAAAAACCCACCCTTAGGGACTACCAGTCCGTCACCAGCGAGCCACGGCTTCCAAACCGTGCGGCGACCCACAAGGCCCGCACCCGACCACCGAGGCAGGGATGTGAAAACAGAGCTGAACGTCTGACCGTCTGCCCTGATCGGTGAGGGTGTGAAAAACCGTTCGCTCCACGCTGGGATTCAGCAGTCACCAGAGGGCAACGTGCTGGGCTGGGTTCAGCAGCTGAGGAGGAAGCTGTCTGATCTCCAGCACGACGGAGAGCGGCCCCTCGGGAGCACTGAACCTTGCAGACGCCATGAGCTGACTCCCAACGCAGCTCAGACGGAGCGCCCGATGAAGCAATGGATACTTAGAATCGCTGCTAAACCTTTCATGATCAGGAAGCCCTGAGGGTAAGTTCTGGAAAATAACTGCCAGGTACAAGAAAAATCCCACCCATCTGCAAGTTCAACGTAGCCTTTACTCTCCTGATGTTACAGCTCAAAGTGCTGTTTGAGAACTTGCCGGGTAGCCTTGTCTCGGTGCTGGTTTTGTAGCCAGAAGACCTCCAAGAGGAATCTTCGGAACTGAAATCCTAGGGTCAACTATCTCTGTTTATTCTCATAGCTCTATATATTCCCCTTGACAAGATTTACAAAACTGACTTTTTTCCTGCACTTCTGGCCTTGAAAATAGAGCAGTACGACCTACAGTCCACCCTGTTGTTTCCACTGCCTATGAGAGAAACGCTTATCACAAGCAAGCAGGGATACTATAAGCCTCAATGCTCACAGCTAAAAAAATTACATTCCAATTTAAAATCAAACTTTTCTTCCAAAACTGCTAGACATTACTTTGTGTTTATTCACAATTTTATAGTTACTTTGAAATTTTAAACAAGAGCATAATATTTTAAGGTATCAAAAGAGGCTTACATTTTCTAAAAATCTGAGAAATACTACTAGAGACCTTCAGTAACAGCATTATTCAAACATCCTAATTTTAGTTGGACTTGAGTGACAGTAGAAAATGACCCCTTCCACATGACACACACGTGGACCACAGAACGACCATCTAGAGAGAGTGGATGAAACCACGAATCCCTCGGTGCTTTCAATAAAGAAAGAAGGAGGGAGAGAAGAAACCAAATGGGAAAAAGGTCTGGTGGTGTTTTCATTTAACCCAGACCCCACTTAAGAACATCGTTCAAAAGTATGTACAGGGGCTTCCCTGGTGGCGCAGTGGTCGAGAGTCTGCCTGCCAGTGCAGGGGACATGCGTTCGAGCCCTGGTCTGGGAAGATACCACATGCCGCGGAGCAACTAGGCCCGTGAGCCACAATTACTGAGCCTGCGCGTCTGGAGCCTGTGCTCTGCAACAAGAGAGGCCGCGATAGTGAGAGGCCCGCACACCGCGATGAAGAGTGGCCCCCACTTGCCGCAACTAGAGAAAGCCCTCGCACAGAAACGAAGACCCAACACAGCCATAAATAAATAAATAAAATTTAAAAAAAAAAAAAAAGTATGTACAGACGTGGCTGACCTTTCCCCAATTTTGTGTGGACTCACTGAGCACCTTCAGGCAAGCCTTCCAGGTGATGAACATGACCGTTCAGCTGCCACCTAGCGTGAATACATGAGTTCCCTAACCCTAAAACCTGTCACAGAATACAGCTGCAGCTCACTTCCAGCATCAAAATATTCTAAAAACACAACAAAAAAATGTCTTGGCAAAATAAGCAAATCAAATAACAAAAATCAACCCCAAACCTACTAACTCAAACTGAAATATCTGCTGTCATTGTTGCTTATAAACGTCAGACTAAAACTCCCCAGACGACATCCACTGAACTGCAACAAGATTTGTTGCAGTTCCTTAGGCCCCACCAGCCCAGCACCCCTGGGCTGGTGGGGCCTAAGGAACTGCACGTGTGGAGTTCTGTCAGATAAATCCTTGCGACTTCCCTGGTGGCCCAGTGGTTAAGACCTCCTCTACCAATGCAGGGGGTGCAGGTTTGACTCCTGGTCATGGAGCTAAGGTCCCACATGCCTCGAGGCCAAAAAACCAAAACATAAAACAAAAGCAATACTGTAACAAATTTAATAAAGACTTTAAAAATGGTCCACATCAAAAACATCTAAAAAAATTAAATTAAATTAAATTAAATCAATCAATCAATCCACCGTGCCCTGGGCTCACCTCATCTCGGGAAGGAAGGTCCTCTTATAGGCATTCTCGATGTCCTGAAGGTAGGCGGAGGTGATCTTCATCTCATGTGGCTAAACAAAAGCAGAGAAGTGCGATACGTTTGGACTTTTCTTTTTCCTGTGCTTACGGAAAATGTGAGACAACCAACGAACAGCTTTCCTAGAACAAGTCATGCTGGGCGCTCTAGGAAGTGTGGGGTGATGGGAGGGGCTTCGGTACCGGTTAGAACCGTTCTCATTCCGCCGCAGAGAGCACGGAAGCTTGCCCAGGTGAACGTACAGCATGACCTTTCTTTCACAGACTCTAAGAGGTGGACTTAGAACAGGAACAGGAAGAACCCCCTTTACAGTTACGGCCCCCCGCCTCCCGTTCTGGGCCGTGCCCGAGTGCGGGCGACGCAAGATGACACACCGCACAAGGGGACTGGCCCACTCCCCCCACCGACCCGCAGTACCCTTCTCCGTTGCCAACTCTCTGCCCACCCTGCTTTTCTACCACTCACCCCCACCTCTCCCGCTTTTTCCATCTCCACTTCCCTTTCATAAGACGTTTGCCAATTTCAGAAACGTAAAACTCCAATTATGAGTGGCAAGTTTCCATATTGAAAACCTCTCACGGTTTAGCAACTCTAAAGGCTAAGTTATCTGTCACCCTGTTTGATTTTCTTCATGGTATTTGCCTTTATTTCCCGTACTTATTTATTTCCTTGTTTACTGTTAGTCTCCCCACTAGAATATAAGAACACACATCTATTAATGACATAATGTTTCTTTGATAAAATGTCTCCTTTACTTAGACACAGTGGTAATTTTAGCTGGTGACAGTATTCGTTGAATACTGGAAAAATAAAAATGTTCATAGCTCTAAGTTGTTCCTCAAGATGGTTTCTATAATATTGCTATCCAGATATCAAAAGAGTTATCTAGAGAATTCTAAATATATATCTTCGTATTTCTCAATAAACGTCACTCTAATAAGCAAAAGTGTTCAAAATTATTCCACTGAATGATGATTAAATACTTTTGACTTGTAGTTCCCTCCTTCCGCCACTTGGTGGAATATTCTCCAGAGTCTACGTTACACATCACACTTAGGAGTAGTAAACTCTTATACAGGTGCAGACTGGTAATCAACAGGGAGACACGGGTGTCACGTGTGTTCACTGCCAAATGAGCGAGGAGGGTGACCCACAGCCTCTTTCAGTTGCAGCGAAGACACCCGGAGCGTCTCTGCCACCCTGGCAAGGACCTGCCATCAGAGAGGCACTCACGGAGCACCCACAGGACTCCCAGCGCTGAGGATGGGCCCTGGGACGACAGATATACAGGCAAGCCTACCTTTTCATCACAATGTCAAAAAGAGCATTTCCTCCCAGGAAAAAATACTCTAAGTAGGAGGGATCTTTCCAAATAAGAACTAGTCAAAAGGGCAAAGACGGGCCTTGTTAACCTGCATCCTGCATCACGCCTGCAGAGCCAACTTCAAATCGCAGGGTTTCGAGGCACCTGACTGTCTCAACGCCCCTAAGAGTAAATGAACATGTGTGGAGATCACCGCTCTACCGTTTTAGGGTCACTGAGTAGGAAAAAGAGAAAGACAGGCCCGACATATGGGAGTGGTAAACTGAAAGGGTATTAGAAATTATTTTCAACTTGTAGGAAACAACAGGGCATGAAAAGCCCGTTAGAAAACAGAAAGGCAAGTCCTGTCAGGAGATGCGCCCATCCTCAGAGTGGTTCAGGTGACCCAGGGCCAGGGGACACTGGCAGGACGGCACCAGGGACGGAGAGCACTGGAGGAGAGCAGTGAGTGACCGGGGCCTCCTTCAGTCGTCCATCGCGCAAGTGCCCGCTCTCCCGGGGGACCCATGTGCGTGCCCCCGTCCCTGTAGGGGCCATCAGGAATTCACAGCACCCCACTGTAAGTATCGGTGTGAAGCGCTGATCTATGTTAAACGAAACAAGGACACATAAAGAGACAGTGGTCTCGGACTTAAAGGCTGAGTTACGTTTCCCTTCTTCTGGATCCGGCTCTGGATCTCGGGAACGGGCACGTCGACGTAGATGACCACGTGAGGGGGCAGGTACTCGCAAATGGTGACCTTCTTCACCTCGCTGTAGTGGTCCACACCTGGCACGGGAGAGGCACCAGCTGTCAGCCGACGGTCCACGGACAGCCCTCACACGCACACTTCTCTTCAAACAAGAGGGCAAAGGTACACGCGGTTCTCAGAGCCACGTGTCAACCTGCGAACCGCGTAACAGTCACGGCCGTTACCGCCGGCTGCACACGCGTGAGGCTGGCACACGGTGACCGCGGCACTCACAGCCACCCTGCAGGGCGGTGCTTCTCATCTCTACAGACCAAAAGAATCAGGCCAGAGAAATCAGGCAACTTACACCAACAGTGGGATTTAAGCCCCAGCCTAAGAGCTTTCTAAAGGCCAGATCTGAAGTGTGCCTGGCCACATGTGAGGGTGCACCTTTACCTCTTGTCGGCCCGCTGCCCCTCCAGGTCCTCCTCGCTGGTGGCCCCATCGGCCCAGTTGGGTCCACCCTTCCTCTCCCCCAGAGCTGACCAGCCGGCTTGCCAAGTGCACACCCCGTGCCCAGGTCCACCCAGCCCAGCAGGCTGTTCCTCTGCCCGCCACGGGTCTCCCTCCAGCGATGCTCCCTCCAGCGATGCTCCCTCCAACCCCGACTTCCTCCCAAGGGTCTCCTTTTCCTTGACTTGCCTTCCCCGAACGCACCCTTCAGATAAACAAATTCAAACCTAACCACATGCCTCCCGGACCTAAAACCCCTCAGGGGCTCTGCAGTACTTTCAGGAGAAGCCTAAGCGTCCCGGCCAAGGTGCCCGGCCTGCCCCTCCGCCAGCACCGCCCCCTCCAGGCCGCGCCAGCCCCTGCTGCCCACAGAGCTCCTGTGGCGGAACCACCAACGGCTCAGCCAGGCCTCACTCCTCAGGGACGCTGCCCCCAACACCCCGTCTCCCGACTGGTCAGACGCTCTCGACACGCTCCCTCCGCACCCGGGGACCACGCCGCGCGGCCAGCAAGCGCGCTCGCTGCAACCACGCATCTAGGCTGCTTTCCCACCCCTGCCCCCAGGAGGGCGAGGGCCTGCTCTCACCGATCCTCACATCCCTCTCACCTAAGGCAGAGCCCGGCACACAGCGCGCACCCCGGCAAGGCTGGCTGGCTGGCCCTGAGGCTGTCCGAGTGTCTGCGTGACTCAGCGCCTGGCTCAGAAGCACGGGCTCCGGCTGCTCTCCGCACAGGCGCCAGGACTGCGCAGACAGCAGGGTGGGCCCGCAGACCAAGGGCGGCCCCCTCGCCGGTCAGCCTTGGCTGGCTTCGGTCTGCCCATTCAGGAACCGACCGCTCGTACTCTGCGCTCCAGACCTAGCCGCCTGCTGGATCCAGGCGACCAAGCTCGCCGCGAACATGCCCACAGGCTGAACGACCACACGGCCTTTCCACAGCCCCGTCCGGCACACGCCTAGCGCCAGACACCCCGGCCCCAACCGGACGGGCTCCCTCGCTCCTCGCGGCCAGGCGGCCTCAGCCGGGAGCCTTCATTCTTGTCACGGGCCACTTGCCAGACTTCCAACAATCCCCCAACCCAGTGCTAGCGTCCCTAAAAGCACTAGACCAGCACGTGCAGGAGAGAAGGAAAGGACGAGAGTGCTGCAGTCACAGGGGCCAGCAAAGAGGAGTGAGGGAGGCACGGGAACAGGACCGCTCCGTGAAGCTAGCCACAGGTCACAGAGCCACGTAGCTGTGCCACAAGGCGGCTGGCGAGCCAGGGAAGTGTCCTGGGAGGCTGTGTGGAGACTCGCCTTAAGCTGTGCGTTCAGGATCCTGGACACCACTGTGCTTTCACAGGGAGAGACGAATTTAGGAAGGAAAGAGGGTGGAAGGAACTGGTTTTTCCTGTGGAATGGCATTATTCATCTATTTAACACTTGTTCACAAAACGCATACTAACTGCAGGGTGAGTCTAGCAGGACCTTTACCAGGTTACCCCACGCGCCCGGGAAGGCCAGCCCGCCGGCCGGACTCACACTGCTTCCGGATGAAGCCTTGTCGGTACATCGCCTCCAAGAAGACAAAGTCACTGTAGATGGAGCGTTCCAACACCACACCTTGCCCTGTTTAAAAACATGGAAACAAAAATCAAAACTCAGGGCTTCCCTGGTGGCACAGTGGTTGAGAGTCTGCCTGCCAATGCAGGGGATACGGGTTCGAGCCCTGGTCTGGGAAGATCCCATGTGCCGCGGAGCAACTAGGCCCGTGGGCCACAACTACTGAGCCTCCGCATCTGGAGCCTGTGCTCCGCAACAAGAGAGGCCGTGACAGTGGGGGGCCCTCGCACTGCGATGAACAGTGGCCCCGCTTGCCGCAACTAGAGAAAGCCCTCACACGAAACGAAGACCCAACACAGCCAAAAATAAATAAATAAATAAATAAATAAAATCCTTCCCTCTACTTTTAAAAAAAAAAAAATCAAAACTCAGATAGTAATTAAAGCAATGAAAACTAGCCCTTTCATTTTAGAAAAGGAAAAAATTATTTACAATTCCATTTCCAAACCAAATATTTTCAAAAGAACATACATGCACTTCTAAGTGGGAAATCATTTTCAAAACTACAATACTTTTTTGGTTTTGGCGATACAATGTTCTGTTTCATTCTTTCAGCCCTGATGAAAGCATCCGGCTACTAGAGAAAGGGATTTCGTTTTTGAACCATAGGTCCTGCCCCGGCATCCCACCCCCCATGTCCACTGCAACCCTGCCCCCATCCCAGCTGCTCAGTAAGACCCCGAGGCGTCCGCCCCATGCCCACCACCATGGATCTCAGAGAATCCATGATCTTATTGGAAAGCCAGAGCTTGCCTCATCAAATACCCTCTAAAAAGAGCTCTAATGAGTGGCAACCTAAAACGACTGCATTTCAGAAAAGGGTTCAAGTGCAGCACGTGTCCGACAGCTACCCGACCACAGGTACTGCACCTGTGCTCAGCACGTGCTCCAAGGCGTCCGCGTACTGCAGGAGGCGACTGGCGTACAACCAGGACTGCAGGCGGTAGCTGTTGCCGTCGTTACTTTTCGGGTCATCGTAAAACTTCTCCAAACTGCAGTTGCTGCTGAGCTGTATGTCCAGGGGTTTCCCATCCCCGGTGGTGCTGGCTGCGTAGTGGATCCCCGCCTCGGGAAAGTGCTTCAGGCCTGAGGCGAGAAACAACCGGACAAAACGTGCTGTGGGCACGGCGCATCCCACCAGCGAGCGGCCGAGGTGCACCTGCACACCATCGCTGAGGCCGGTCGGCGAAGACCTGGGGAAAGTTGCCCTGACACCTGTGTTCTTGGTGCGTGAAAGGGAGCACACAAGACATGGAAGACGACACGTCTGAAGCACGCGTGTAAGGGCAGCATGAAGCTCCAGGGCTGCATGGCAGCATTTCCCACTGTACCGTCGTACGAACTCCTCCTGAGGAGAGCTGCCCCTGAGCGTGGGTGCCCGCTGCACGCAACTGGGCTTCGGCTTGTCAAATACTAGAGAAAGGCACGGGGACGACACGGGCTCCAGAGTCGGGAAACGGGGTGGACGCCTGGCCCTACACTAAGCAGCCTGTGACCCAGCTTCTTACTGAGGTTGCCCATCCGTAAGTGAGAGCAGAATGTCAGCCCTGTTTCACGGGCTGTTACACAGTTCAAATGAGACTGCTCCTGGGAAACTGCTTTGCTTACATGGTCAAGATAAAGTCCCAATTCAAACTGACAACCAGCATGGACTTCTAAAATTTTCCAAATCTGAAAGACTAAAAACAGCTTTTTCAGTAAATATTTCAAAAGTGTAAAATACCTACCTTAGGTGCAATTCTACCTACTCAATATTAAAGTAAAATCCAACTCAGATAAGTAACTGTATATGTGAGAAAATCGTGTTACTCTGCAGGACACAAGTTCATACCTAGCTTCTCTGCTACTTCTTTTGCAAGCTCGCCTTTCCCCGAACATATGTTGCCATCTACAGTTATCACTTTGCTCTTTTCTGTCAGCTTTTTGGTCGTTCTTTCACCAAGCAGGTATGCCAGCGGGCCGTACTGCAGCTTGCACTGGACACTTGTATGAATTCCTCCCTGAAAAACACACATCATACAACAGCACAACGTGAGCATTCTGGTCACCGCAGGCATCAGCAGCTATTAGGTAAATATAAATGCCAAGAAGACCCTTGGTGTCAAAACAGCCAACACGGACATCTGTATAACCTACTTGAATTACTGCCTCTCAGCCCCACCCCCAACGTAAGTTCGTAAAGGCAGGGGATTGCCTGTTTTGATCACTGCTAAATCCTCAGGGCCTGGAACAGGACACACTTACCACGTTCAGTAAAAACTGGATGGATGGATGGATGGATGGATGGACGGATGGATGACAGAAAGGCAGGAAGGAGGGGGAGGGGGAGACAGGGCGGAAGGGGATAAAGAACATTTCTCTAGTGCGGGCTCCTGTCCTGAGCTCTGCAACGGGTTATCTCATGCCTTTAAACAGCTCCTGATGTCCTAGATGTCCTGAAAGTACCTGAAAGCTAACAGACCTAAAACTGAAATTCAGCATCCACACCCCAAACCCCAATCTGCAACCCTCACAAGCTCCCCATCCACCATCCACCAAGCAGAACAAAGACAAGAGTCACCTTTGATACCCTCCTCCTTCTTCCAACTCCATAATCACTCACAAAACCCTACTGATCCTAATCTTAAGTCTCTCTGGCCAGCGGCCCCTCCCTCCCCCCCCCCCCCCACCGTGCACCGATTCTGCGGACATCCTCACATCTCTCGTCTGCAACGCAAATGCCTGCTCCGTCTCCTGTCTCCAGTGTCCCAATCTACTCTCCACACTAAAACTCAAACAACCCCTATCCCTGAAAAACAAAACAAAAAAACACCACCGATCAGCCAGGGGAGGAGCTGGAATGACCCATGCAGTACTGGATTAGAGCTACAGACGTCAGTATGAACTCATGTTTAGTTGACTACAGATGCAGAGAGTCACGCAGAGAAATACTTATAGATATGGGTATACACACAGGTTAGTATAGTACATTTCCTTGCTCTGTCTGCTGAGAGGACCTAGAAGCAACAACACTCCAAGATCAATTACACGGAGTACCTAGGTCTTGGTTTCTAATGTCATTCTCCAGTAAGAGGCACAAGGGCTCCTCAGAGAAACGGCTGATTCTATGACTACCATCTTGCCGGGCCAGGTAGTAAGGAAGTGCTCCAACACACACCATGAGGGGCAGGTTACAGGGATACAGGAGCCACCTGAAAGAGCTCCCAATGGCCACAGCTGGAAGTCTGAGCAACAAAGTAGAGCTGTACTGAACTTTACCCCAAAATATAAAATAAACATACACAAGTCCATACTGGTATAAATAAATAAATGTGGAGAAGAGACAAACCTCCCATAAAGAAGAATTCCAAACAATTTATGTGGCTACTCTGCCTTCCAGGAAGGGCGCATAATCCCCCACTCCCTGTGTGCACGCAGTGACTCCCCTCCAAAGAGGACACGCTGGAAACGGGGAAGAAAGAGCAACTTCACAGCAGAGACACTACCGCTACCTCAGCCAGGTGATTAAGGTCATCAGTGGTAAGTCATGCTCACAGTGTACCTTTCATATCACGTGATGAGAACAGCACTTTACCTCTGTGCTCTTCCTCCTAAGAACACACAGCCCCAGTCAAGTCACGAGAAAATATCAAACGAGTCCCACGGAGGGACAAACTACCCACCCAGTACTGCTCAAAACTGCCAAGGTCATCAGAAACAAGGAGAATCTGAGAAACCACCACAACCAAGAGAAGCAAACAGGAGGAATGATACATATCAAAATGCTCATAGAAGTAACACCTGCAACAACAAACAACTGGAACCACCCAAAGGTCCATCGACAGGAGACCAGGATAGTAAATGGCAGGATATTCTCTATATATTCCAAAACTCTCAAATCCCAGTAACTGAGAATACCTAATTTACTCAGCAGCAACTGTGTGTCATTCACGCATTCATTTATTCATTCAGCAACTGTTTATTAGATTCCCATACTATGCAGTCTTTTTTCTAGACAATGGGGATAAAGCAGTGAGCCAAAAAATTCCATAGGATAACAAAACAAGTAATTATACAGCATATTAAGTAAGTGCTGTGAAGGGGAGGACGGTTTACGGGATGGGATGTACGTTAAAACGGGTGGTCACTGGACCCTCGCAGAAAGAGTGACATTTGAACGAAGACTGGACGGCAGTGAGGGAACTGGCCACGTGGCTACCTGGAAGAGCGTCTCCCTCTCGGGCGGGGGGAACAGTAAGCGCCAACGCCCTGAGGCAAGAGTACTGCAAGGATGAGCAAGGCCAGTGTAGCTGGTGCCAAGTGGACCGGATGGGGGAAGGGTAGCAGATGAGATAAGTGACGGGGTGTCAATCATATGGGTACCCTGCACCCCAGAAATTAATCACTCTCCCCTCCAGGCTACCTCTGAGCCATGTGCACACTGTTGTCCACCTGTGTCCCCAACGTGAATATACCTCAGATGTGGCACACAGCAGGGGCACAGTGACATGAGAACAAAGCAATCAACTACTCCCTGACTTCAAATCTCTGGAAAGTGCTTTTTTATGGTTACGATAGTCTACGATAGTCTATTATAGTCTATTATTTCCCACCCTCAGTCCCATTTTTCTGCTCTCTGGAATCACAGGGAATAAGTGATCTTTCATGACACATTTCCAACTCTTTCAATTATTCCAAGTAACAAGCTGTATACCCTTTTCATCTTATTCATTTTTCTCTGGACCTACTGAAGTCCATCGACATCCCCTGCAGGGAGTAGCGTCCAGAGGTGAACACAGTTACAGGTGGGTCCATCTAGTGTGTGCCCGGCAGCCCCCTCTACTCTGGGGCCCTCACGTTCACTAATGCAGGGAAGTACGCTGGGCGTTATAAAGACAATCACCTTTCCCTCTTTCATTCTTTCTCTCTTTCTTCTATTTTGCAGCCCGAGTTATCTCCTGAAAGCATTTATACGACTTCTTAACATGGCTATTGCATTGTTCTGTTCAAAATCCTTGCTCATCAAAATCCTGAGCACAGAGGTCAAGTCCCTTTACAGTTCGACACCAACGCTGCTCCAGCCACTAGTACCCAAAGGAGTTATGATACAGTCACTGTCATAAAATAGCTTTCCTAAGGTTTCCAGCCACAGTTCATTTGCTTGTCTTGTTGCATCCGCGTACAATGTCATTCCACTGTCTCGACCATAGGAAGTTCTCCTAATCCTTCCAGATCTAACCTGAATGCCTTCTGTCGTTTCTGCTCAACGTCACATCTCCCCTTACCTGGCCCTTGACAGCGCTGCCACATGAATGAATGAATGAATGAATGGGCGCCCCCAGGCTCTCGGGGCTCGCCCACACCAGCTCATTCGTCTACCGCACAACCGCACTGGGTAATGATATCTGCAACCTGGCCTCCCCAAGCAGGGCGGCCAGGCCGCCCATTCCCCTCCGGGCCCCACGTTCTGCTCGGAGCTGAGAGAAAACGGCCTGGAGAAGCTCGCGGCGGCCCTTCCGAGGCCTGCCCTCGCGACTCAGGACCAAACACTCCAAGGGACAGTGGGATCCCCCCGAGAATGACCCCGGGAGGCCCCGGCAGGTGAGGAAGGGGCGACGCCAGGAGGACAAGCCAGGTCCCACCCGCGGCCCCCGCCTGCCGCCGCCTCACCACGCGCTGGACGACCGCCGCGAGGCCCCGAGAGGTCGCGGACACGGGGACCAGTCTCAGCAGCCTCAAGGCCATGGCTCCGCGGTCAGCACCGGCTCAAGGACCCGAGGGGACGCAGTCGCGACGGGGCCCCTCCCGCGACCGGCGCGCCACAGTGACGTCACGGCCGGGATGCCCGCGCCGCGCCTGTCGGGAACTTCCGGGCGGCGGACGCAGGCGCGCAGAGCGCAGTCGGGGCTGATTTATCTCGGGTCCGCCTTGGCGTCCGCCTCCTCTGGACCTTGTCGTGCCCGCCCGCCGCCCGGGCTCCAAGGGGAGGGCCTCCCGCCGCCCGGGCTCCAGGGGGAGGCCTGCCCACTGCCCGGTTTGGAGGGCGCGCAGTGCGGGAGCCGAGGCCGCCCCAGACCTCGTAGTTACTGCTGCAGCACATCCCGCGTCCAGGACGCTCGCCACCCTCCCGAACTCCCTAGACCGGCAGGTGCGGACTTCAAAACCACCTCCTTGAAAGTGTCTCCATAGCGCACAAACCACCCGAGGCTAGGAAGGCGGCCTGGGGCTGGGGCGGGGGGTGAAAGGAGGGCCGGTGTGAGAGCGACCCAGGACGAGCGCGGGCGTCCGAGAGGCTCTGAAGAAGGACCGTAGACTGACCTTCCCGCCCCACGGCGCTTGTCCAGCAGGGCCGGCCTGGCTGAGGTCCGCGCGTCCTCCACCTCCCCGGGGCCTATCTCCCCGCCTGGCTCACGGCTCCAGGTCTAAGAGGTCTCACACCCCTTGGCGCGCCTGGTGGTGTTGACACCTTGAGTAACATGCAAACAAAAGCTGTCCTCATTCCCCCGTTAAACCCGCGGTCGACCCAATGACCTGGGGCCTCAGTTCCTCTCAGGTTAGTAGGTGACTTTAACGTGAGATTTCTTACCTACTACGCCTGCCTTTTGAAAAGTTTTTATAATCTTCACTCTCCTCCTCGGGCTTATTGTTTTTAACACCCTAACTTTTCTTTTGTTTAAATTTCATTTGGTTTTCAACTTTTCAGAATGATCATGGAGTTGTAAAAACGAAGGTCCTTTCAATGGATGTTTCTCTAATAAGAGAATCCCTGCTTGTCCAGAATACAGATTGCTAGTCCCCAATGCCAGAGGGTCTGACTTAGAAGATCTGGAATGGGCCCTGAAATGTGTTTAACAAGCTTCCAGCTAATTCTGATGTAGATGAGCCACACTGAGAGAATAGTGTTCTACACCCTGCGTTGTCCGAGAGCGTGGGCCACCTCCAGACCCTATACCACTGTGCCCCAGCCCCAAGCAAAGCTCCTAACGCATCACAGGTGCACCTCAAATACAGCTGGATGAGCAGGTGTGACCAGGTAGCCCTAAATCACCCGGCCCGGTGGAGTCACCGCTTATTACCCAAGGCTTGGCTCCACATTCCGATATGTCTGAGAAGCTCCGTGTCCTTGCCAGCACGTCTGAGAAGTCCGGGGGGGGGGGGGGCTGGGGGGTGAGGGTGGGGACACCTCCCTGTCGGATTCTCTGGCCTTGTGCCACTGTCCACCCCATTTGCATCTTCCCTCCAGCACTCCGGTCGTCTTTCCTGCTTCACCCCAAGCAAACACACACCCTTCATCTCACTTCCCAAGACAAAGTTCTGTGTTTAACAACTTTTACTGATGGCCTAGCGAAAAAGGGAGAGCGATCCCCGTAGGAAACAAAATAACCTTAAATTAAATATCGGACATCACTGTCCTAGGACTAGGGAAAGAATTCTTCGGCTTGACACCAAGTGCATAATACAAAAAAGGACATATTGGTAAATTGGACCTCATCAAAATTTTTAAAAAGTTTTGCTCTGTGAGAAACCCTTAGAGGATGAAAAAGCAACTCTGGGGATGGGGGTGGGGGTGGACACCTGCAAACCACAGGTGTGACCAGGCACTCGCATCTAGAACACATAAATCTCAAAACTGAACAGTAAGAAACACGTAATCCAATTAAAAAGTGGGCAAAAGACATGAACAGACATTTCATTGAAGAAGTTATACAGATAGCCAATAAGCACATGAAAAGATGTTCAACGTCATCAGCCATTAGAAAAATGTAAATTAAATCCACAGTGAGATACCACTTCACACTTATCAGAAAGGCCAAATTAAAAAAATAGTGATAACACCAAATGGTGGAGAAGATGAAGAGAAGCTAGTTCACTCACACACTGCTAGTAAGAATGTAAAAAGGTACAGCCACTCTGCTAAAGAGCAGTTTGGCAGTTTCCAAATTGGAAAAGTTGTAAAACTAAAACTGAACTGTAATACACCTAGCAATTATACTATTAAACATTAACCCCAGAGAAATGAAAATTGAGGTTCACAGAGAAACTCGAATGAATGTTCGTAGCAGCTTCATTCCTAGCAGCTAAAAACTGGGAACCACCCACCTGTTCTTCAAAGGTGAACAGCTAAACAAAGTGTGGTACATCCATACCATGGAACACTGCTCGACTAGAAAAACCTATGGACTGTTGATACAGGCAACAGCCTGGATCCCTGGAGAGAATTGTGTTGAGTAAAGAAAGTCCATCTCAGAAGATTACATACAGTATAATTCTGCTTATGTAACATCCCTGAAATAACAAAATTATATAGAGATAGAGAACAGATTAGTGGTCACCAGAGGCTAGGGAATGGGGGTGTGTGATGGAAACGTTCTGTATCTTGATGGTGGTGGTCCACGAAGCTACACAGCTGACAAAATAGCATAGAGCTACAAGCGTATCTGCATATGCTCACTCACACACACACACACACACACACACACACACGCACACAGGTGCACGCTCACAGGTGAATGCATGTATAACTGGTAGAATCTAAGTTCCGTGGATTGCATCAAAGTCAGTGTCCCAATGTGGAGGCTACCATCATGTAGGACAGTGTCATCGGGGAAGACAGGGTGAAGGGTGCACAGATCCTCTCTCCATCTTTCTTTGAAACTTCCTGTAAATCTGTAATTGTTTCAAGAAGAAAGTTTTAAAAATTGTGTTCTATGTACCAACAACAAGGAAAGAGAGAGAAAAATTTTGAATTTTAACTTTAAAAATTTAAAAGAAAGGATGCCATTTGTGTTAGAATTTTTTTAAAAAAACGCAAAAAACTCAAATCCCCAGAAACATGTGAAACAGCCCTACACTGAAAACCACAAAAGTGTATCGAGAAATTGAAGGACTTGTAAATGAAGAGAGGATTTGCCTTATTCTTGGATTAAAAGTCTCAAAATTGTAAAGAGGACAGTTACCTCCAAATTGATCTATAGATTTAATACAATCCCAATAAAAAGCCCCCCAAGTTTTCTTTTGTTGAAATTGACAAGCTGATTCTAAAATGTATCTCCCCCAACCCCCATTTGGGAAGGACTAAGAATAACCAAGGCGATCTTGAAGAAAAAGAACAAGGACAGAGGATTTACTACCAGGTATCAAGATATATGAAAAAGCTGTAGTAATTACAACAGCATGGTATTAGTGCAGGAATAGACAGACCAATGGGACAGAATGAGGAGTCCAAAAAGAGATGAGGGTAGACAGGTAGATAGATAGATAGATGGATATTTGGTTTATGAAAAGGGTGACATTGCATAGGGGAAAGCATGGTCTTTTCAATAAATAGTGGGTTCTTGTCAATTTCATATCCTTATAGAAAAGAATTAATGTTGACCCATATCTCATACCATAAATAAAAATCAGTTTCAGATGTACTGAATCTAAACATGAAAGGTAAAACAATAAAGCTTCTGGAATTAAACAGGAGAATATCTGCATGATCTTGGAATAAGCAAACAAATGGAACATAAAGAACTAACTCTAAAGGGGGAAAATGAACAAATTGGACATCAAAATAAAGAACTTCTCTTCATCAAAAGACACCATTAAGAGAATGAAAGGCAAGCCCAGACACTAGGGCATTTTTGCAGTAAATATAACCAACAGAGGGCATGGACCCACAATATGTAAGAACTCCTGCATGTTAAGAAAAAGTGACTCAGTATAAAAATAGGCAAAAGACTTGATTGCAAGGGCCCTTCAGAAAGGGCACGTCCAGAAGGACATTAAACCACTAAACTTACAAAAGTGCCCAGCAGCCTTGGTCATTGGAAATGCGAGTTAAGGTTGCAGTGAGAACTTCTTCTGCAACCCCAGAAGAATGGCAAATAGAGAATGCTTAGAATACCAAGTGTTGGTAAGGATATGGAGCTACTGGAATTCTCATGCACCCACTTGGGAAAACAGTCTTGCTGTTTCTATGAAGCCTGATCATACATGAATCTTTTGTTGCAGGAATTGTAGGCATAGCCTTTATGTACGTAGGTCTGGCCTAGCACACAGCTCACAAAACTGTATGTACATTCACGAAAAGACACAAACCAGTTATTTACAGCAGCACTATCCATAATAGGCAGTATCCATAATTCTATCCCCAACAGTAAAATGCTTAAATGTATTGTGATGTATTTGTACTGTGGGATATTACACATTATACGCATGTATTATTACTACATGCAGAAACATTGAGGATTCACTCAAGCATCATAATGAATGCAAGAGGTCAATTGTAAAATCATCCTTCATGGTTTTATTCATAAAACCCTCAAAAACGTCAAAAGTAGTATCTGGTGTTAGAAGTCCGGATAGTGGAAATCTTGGGGCCGGGGGCGTGAGGGTAGCTTCTGACTCTTGATCTGGGTGCTGGTGACATAAGTGTGGTTCTTTTGTGAAAACAAATCCAGATGAAGACTTATTATTTATTCACAGTTCTGTAGGTTTGCTAAATTTCATTTAAAAATTTACTTTAAAAAACGTAAAGTGGGAATTCCCTGGTGGTCCAGTGGTTAGGACTCTGCGCTTTCACTGCTGAGGGTGTGGGTTCGATTCCTGGTGGGGGAACTAAGATCCTGCAAGCTGAGTGGCACAGCCAAAACTAAATTAATTAATTAATTAAATTTAATTACATAAATTGTCACTATTAAAGAAAGTAAAGTGTCCTGTAAGAGGTTGTTTTTATTGGCACCACAGGTCAGATTGTAGGACATTTAATTGCGCTACTGTGAAAGTTGACCTAAGTCCAGAGCCTTTTTCAGAGCATCCTTGAATTCTTTGTTCCTCAGACAGTAGATCAAGGGGTTGATGATTGGGGTGAGGACAGTGTAAACAGCAGAGATGAGATTGTTGGAGCTCCGGGAATCAATGGCCTGGGGCCAGACGTACATGAAGATCAAGGCCGTGTAGAAGATGGTGACCACGGTGAGGTAGGAGGCGCAGGTGGAGAAGGCTCGCTGACAGCCCGTGGCCGAGGGGACGCGCAGGGCGGCCAGGGGGATGTGTCCGTAGGAAAGCATGGTGGCCACGAGCGGGAACACCAGGATGATGAAGGCCAGGACGAAGTCGACCAGCTCGGTGGTCGAGAAGTCCGTGCAGGCCAGTTTGAGGATGGGGGAGATGTCACAGAAGACACGCTTCAGGACATTGAAGCCACAGAACGTGGCGCTGGAGATAGAGTAGACCTTGATCACGGAGGTGGTGAAGCCACTCACGAAGGAGAAGGCCACCAGCTGGACGCACAGCCCCATGGTCGTGATGGCTTGGCAGCAGTCGCAGGCCATGGAGGCCAGGAGCACACACTCGGTGCACACCAGGAAGCTGAAGAAGTAGAGCTGAGTCATGCAGCCAATGAAGGAGACGCGTCCCCGCTGCGTGAGGAAGCCGTCCAGCGTCTTAGGGACGATGTCAGACACGTACCAGATCTCCAGGGACGACATGATGCCCAGAAAGTAGTACATGGGCCTCTGGAGGGAGGAGCTGCCCCAGAAGGTGAGGATGACGGCCAGGTGCTCCACCAGCACGAAGACGGAGGAGAGCAGGAAGAGGAGGGAGAGCAGGTGTTGCAGCGGGAGGGGAGGATGCAGGGGCCGGAGGGCAGGCGGCGGGGGTAGCTCTCCCCCAAATCGGGGGTCCCTTGCACTGAGGCTCAGGGCACCCCCGATAGGGGACGTGAGCAAAGTGGAGACAGCACCAGCCTGCGCCCCCTTCTCCCACCAACACCCGCTCTGGCTTTGCAGCAAACGGGGAATAGACACAAAGAGTGTTCCTGTCTGAAAACGTCCCTCCATGTCCAGGTTCAGCAGCCTCCTTGTGAGGACGGGAGGGAACGGGAGGGGGCCAGGGCAGGCAGGCCTGGGTCGGGGGGAGAGAGGAGAGACTCCTATAAGTAGCTTGGGGTGGAGGGCAGGGACAAGCAGATCTTGGGCAGGGGTTCCCCCATGTTCCGAGAGTGGGGGGCATCTCCTGGGGGGCGGACAAAGTGGGCAGTGGCAAGACTGCCCCTGGGTGGAGCACTTCAGAGCTCGGGGGGAGGATGCTGGAGATGCGGGGTGCAGTGGGCTGAAGCACGCGGGGAGGAAGCCCCCACCTTGTGAGATCAGGGCCGGGGGCCGCTGGTGGTGAGGGACCTCTCAACCCTGGCCCCACCCCAAACACTTCCCCCCGAGGGACCAGGTCCAGAGGCAGCCAGACCGGCCACTTCACCGAGGGGCAGGACCCGGCGGAAACCTACCTGGAGAGCTGCAGGTGTCCCTGGCCTCCCCCAGCCCAGCGCAGGCCGGGCATCGCTCCTCTCTGCCCACTGACCCCTGAGCGGGCAGTCCCCAGCGTGGCCTGGCCCGTCCTGAAGCGCCGGCCTGGCTCTGAGCATCTGCCAGTTCAAAGGCGGCGCCGGAAGAACGGCTGTTGGCCTCCTCCCCATCCCGCATAGATGTGGGGCTCCAGGGTCCAATTACCCCTCCGCGAAGATGTAACTGCCCACATCACCAGTTAGCGCAGAACCTCCCGTCCCGGGCCTCCGGCCCCTGCTGGTGACGTCTGCTGGGGGCACAGCCCTACTGGGCTTCTCTGCTGACACCCCTGTGCCCTGTCCAGGTGTCCAGGCCCTTGACCGAGCTTCCCCCCCACCCCGTCCACTCAGTCTCCAGCCACACAGCACTGTCCTTAGACCTTAGTCCTTAGGTCCTGTCCCAAGACCTCTGCTACCCCTTCCTTTGGGGCTGGGGAGGGGTGTGACTCCTGCTTGGGGACAGGGGCTTCTCCATGTGCCATGACCGTGGCGTGGTCCAGGGCGATGGACTCGGTGGGGAGCCTGCCCTATCTCAGGGTTCATGGATGTTATTACTCACAAAGGGGCAGGGAAATTTGATTTTCTGGCATAAGAACTTTCCCCCCATATACGTAATCAACACACACACACCATTGTATTAGTCTCAGCCAAAACAGGCCCGTCTTGCAGACATTTCCAAAAGATGGTTTTGTGTTGGCAGGAGAAACGGGAGTGACCTAGAGACCTGTGCTTGCCCAGGGAGTCTGGGGCTGCCCTTGTTGGAGAATCACTGAGCTTGGACATGGGGAAGAGGATGCAGAGGGGAGGTTGTCATTCTTATGAATACCCCAACTTGCCAGTGACTTTCCTGCTCTCGGGAAAGCCAATGGAATGAAAAAATGATGGCCGATTACAAAATGGGCAGACAGACGCTTCATCAAAGAGGATAAAAGGACGGCCAAAAGCACAGGAAAAAGTGTGCACCACCACTAGCCACAACCTCACTGCTGGCCAGGACGCAGGGAGACGGGAACTCCCAGACACTGCTGGCGCGGCTGCAACTCCGGTCGTACCGCCACCCTTGGAAACAGCTCAGCAGTTTCTTGTAAAGCCAAGTGTATATTCCCACGAAACCCTGTGCACGAATGTTTACAGCAGCTCTTTTCATAATCGTTAAAAGCTGGAAATAACTCAGATGTCCTTTAACAAGCAAACTGTACTCCGTCCACGCAATAAAAACAAACCAACTAATGAAGAGTGTGGATGGAGCTCACATTTTTATACGTTTTTGTCCATTTGGATATCTTCTTACATTTTCAATGTGCAGTTCCCTAGCTGCTGATAAAATTGGGCCCCTGCTCATATATTTAGCGTCCAGTTGGCTCTCTTTCTTGAGAAACAACTACTTAAGTCTTTTACTTGGTTTTATTTTTTTTTATTTTTATTGGAATATAGTTGATTTACAATGTTGTGTTAGTTTCAGGTACACAGCAAAGTGAATCAGTTATACATATACATATATCCACTCTTTTTTAGGTTCTTTTCCCATATAGGTTATTACAGAGTATTGAGTAGAGTTCCCTGTGCTACACAGTAGGTCCTTATTAGTTATCTATTTTATATATAGTAGTGTGTATGTGTCAATGCCAGTCTCCCAATTAATCCCTCCCCTCTTTACCCCGTATTCTCTTACCCCCTGGTAAAAGACTTAGTCTTTTACTTGTTTTTAATTGAACTCACTGTATTTCTTTCATTGATTTGAATTCTGTATTCATAACTTCAGGTGTTTTTGGTAATTTATTTGTATTACAAGTATATTCTCCACTCTATATATTGGTATATTCTCCATTCTTCATCCTCTCACTAATTTCTTCTGATGAACAGAAGTCCTGGGCACCAGTCTCTCTGGGTGCCCATCCCTTCCCTACTGAGTGCGTGGGACTTGGGGCAAGACCACCTGCTCCTAACTCCTGGGAGAGAATTAGTCTAAGCCTGTATACTAAGCGTGGTTGTTACATCCATTTGCCCTCAATAGATCCACAAGAACCCAGAATTCAGAAAACCAGCTCACAGTGTTGCCTTGGAAAGAGTTCAGCTTCAGGTAGACGTGTGACCTAAGTTGGCCCATGGTGCTGATAGAGGGAAGTTACTCCTTTTTAATGGAGAGATGCCTTCTCCGTTATCAGTCTCATTGGTTCACGTTTTCTTTTAGGTTGGCACTGTTCAAGAAATGTTTGTTCTCTCAAAGTCACAGGGGGTCTCCCGTGTCCTATTTGGGAAGCTGTCTGGACTTCCCTCCTTGCAGACCACATTTCTGCATTCCTTTGCCCTCAGGTGTTATCTTTCTTTCTCTCCATTTGTCATCGATTTTAGCCCAAACTTTTCCACCTTTGCAAGGGACATTAGTTTCAGCCCCTGTGCTAGTCCAGAATCCTGGCAGCAAGGCCAGTCCAGCAAGGGCCTCCCCCTCAGCCTGCTCCCCCCACGTGGGGGGGGGCGCCCAAGGGCAGAGTCCATGGGCCTCCTCAACCACCGACCACACCGCTGCATTTCCCGCCCGCTCCAATGTTTCCAGAGAGAATGGGGCACAAGTCACCCCAGCTCCCTCGGAAATTCTGGCCTAAAGGTTTAAGCATCCTTATAGTTTCTTGCTGAGGGGACTTCCCTGCTTCCAGCACCTGCAGTGGCAGCCCTGGTCCCAGAACCACTGCACAGGAAGAGGAAAGTTGAGAACTGCATCTCCCCCTCCCCCTCCCCCAGCAAAGGAGGGGGCTACTGAGTAGGGACACTCCCGGCCTCCCTCGTGCTGAGAGGGAGCCAGTCCTACGTATCCTCTAAACAAGCGTTTCGATGACCCTTTCCAACTCCCTATCAAACCACTACTCTGAGGATGAAATGCTACATGATGTATCCACCGGATATGGTGTCTCTTTGCCCACTGTTGGACACCATGGGCTGTAAAGCATGTTCCCGGGTTTGAAGAAATGTAGCTCCGTGGTCCAAATCGGTACAGTATCTTATTTCCAGTCTTTTTACAGTATTTCAGCATTTTCATCTACCATCGGGTATGCAAAGCCTTGTCCGGAGCGTCTCTTCCCATCAGGACCCGTTTACAGCCTCCTGGAGTGCCCGGACAGGACGCTGTCCGTCCACGCTGAGCTGCCCTTCCTAAACCAAGACTCTTATGGTTGGTCAATCAAGAGACGGTCATAGGACGTTGTCCATGTGGCAGCGGGATCTGGCCACTCCGCAGATGGTTCTAGAGCCAGCCATGGGCGAAGAGGCTCCCAGCTCGTGAATACAAGGAACCAGCCCCCCCACTCCCTGGCAGCATGCTCCTGAACGTCCATTTCCATGTCATCATGGAACTCCCTCCTTATCGCAGTGTTTCTCTGACATCACCCAAGACGTTATGGGTATCTCCGGCTTCAGGACTATTTTATGTCCTCAGTCTTAGGGACACTCGCACTCAATGCCCAACAGCAACTGGTGATTGTCTCTCCGATGGTGTGTGCCATCACCGCTGGGTCTGGAACCGCCCTGGTCCAAAATCCCAGTGTTTGCCACTGGGCGGCACTCACGGGCTTTAGCCATGAGCTCCAGTCTGCAAAGTGTGACTTACAGATTCTTCCAGAGTCATAATTGAGTGGGGATCATCAGGGCCAAGGGCATGGTAGAGCTACTGCTTTTTGCGACTCAGATATAACCTGCTGTTGTTCAGTCCCCCATTCAAATATGGCCTTCTTTAGGGTGTGGATTGGAGCGAGCAGTATTCCCCAATGCGGCATTTGCGTCCTCCGAACAACCCAGCCACGCATGGTGTTTCTCCTAAGTTCCAGGGATAGGCAAGGACTGCAGTTTATTTTCAGTTGCCTGCGGGATGTCAAGAGTGGCTTCTCCCAAGAACTTCACTGTCGGGTCTGGCCCTTCTGTCTTTGCTGGAAATATCAGCCAGCTTCTATTAATCACATGTATCAGCATCGTACATGTCAGTCCCAGCTTGCTCTTCAGCGTCTGATATTATTTTGGCAATACTTGTTCTTTCCAAACAACCCTGGCCATCCTACCCAGACAGTTTTGGTGGGACCCTCTCACTCAGGCTAGTGCCCTCTGGGGGGCTGTTCTTGTCCCTCATCTCTCTGTAGTCATTTGCCCTCCCTCGGTGACCTCCAAGGTCACTATCTCCGTATGAGGTCCTCCAATCTCCTCCATCCCCATCCGTAATGCACAAATACCAAGTGTGCAGCTCAGTGATTCTCATGAAAATCCCCGTGAAACTACCATTCATGTCAAGACTGAAAACACTTTTAGAACCAAAGAAGGCCCGCTTTTTTGTGTTCCTTTCCATTAATACCTTGCTCCGAGGGTGATGACTATTCTGATCTCTAATAACATAAACTGCTTTTGTCTGCTTTTGAACATTATAAAAATGGAATTACGTAATGTATACTCTTTGGTCTGGCTTATTTGTCTCACCACAGTGCCCGTGAAAGTCATCCATGCTGTTGCATGTAGCAGTGCTTCATTCTTTCCCACTGCTGCCCAGTATTCTATCACATAGATATACAAAACTTATTTATCCTCTCTACTGTTGATAGCCATTTGAGTTGTTTCACTTTGGGGGCTATTATAACTCAAGCTGCTATGAGCAATCTTTTGTATATCTTTTGAGGGTTGTAAGTACTGATTTATATTGCAAATATACCAAGTAAACTACAATTGCTGGGTCACAGTTTAATTTTAGTAGATAATGCCAGTTAAGAAGACTTCATGATTGTTTATACAGAAAATTTCAAAGAATCTATAAAATATCTCTTAGGACAATAAATAAGCTTAGCAAAATTTCAGGATACAAAGTAGGCATACAAAATATTTATATACTAGCAATAATATTTATATATACTAGCAATAAACAATTGGAACTGAAATTTTAAAAGTACCATTTACAATAGCACCAAAGAAATGAAATGCTTCAGTGTGAATCTAACAAAATAAGCATAAGATATATTAGCACAAAATTATAAACACTAATTTTAAAATTAAAGAAAGCCTAAATAAATGGAGAGGTAATTTTTGGTCATGAATTGGAATATTCTATACTGTTAAGATATCAATTCACCCAAATTTGATCTATAGATTCAATCAATGCAAACCCAATCAAAATCCTTATTTAAAATTATAAATATAAACATATATAAATATATATATGGAGAGAGAAAGAGAAGCATTACATAATGATAAAGGGGTCAATTCTCTAAGAAGATATAACAAACTTTAATATGTATGCACCAAACAACAGAGCATCAAAATGCAAGAGGCAAATGTTGTAGAACTGCCAGGAGAAATAGATGAATTCATTATTACAGTTGGAGATGTCAACACTCCTCTATCAGAAATGGGTGACTCTAGCTGGCAGAAAATTAGTAAGGACATAGTTGAAAACAGCGCTATCAATCAGTATAATGGACATCTATAGATTACTTCATCAACAACGGTAGAAGACACATTATTGTCAAACTTGCTTGGAACATTCACCAAGATAGATCACCTGCTGGTCTGTAAAACACCTTAACAAATTTAAAATAAAAGAAATCTTACAGTTTCTACCCTCAGCCCACAATGGAATAAACTAGAAATCAGTAACAGAAAGATAGCTGGAAAATTTCAAAATACGTGGATATTAAACAACCTACTCCTAAATAACATATGGGTCAAAGAAGAAATCTCAAGAGAAGTTTAAATATATTTTGAACCAAGTGAAAATGAAAACACAACTCATCAGAGTTTGTGGAGTACCGTGAAAGCATACATTAGAATACAAGAAAGATCTACAATCAATCATCTAAGGCTCCACCTTAGGGAAACAGAAAAAGAAGAGAAAATTAAATCCAAAGTAGGGGGAAAGAAATAATAAAAGGTAGAGCAGAAATTAATGAAATTAAAAGCAGAAAAACAAGAGAGGAAAATAATGAAACCAAAAGTTGGCACTTTGAAAATATCAATAAAATTGATAAGCCTCTATCCAAGCTAACTAAGAAAAACAGAAAGAGGACAAAAATTACTAATATCAGAAATGACAAAGAGAACAGAACTACAGATACCATGGACATTAAAAGGATAATAAAAGACTACTAAAACAACCCTATGCCAAACAATTTGACAACCTAGATGAAATGAAATGGACTGATTCCTTGAAAGACTCAATCTTCCAAAACTCACACAAGAAGAAATTGACAACCTTGTAATGGCTGTATCTTTTAAAGAAATTAAAACAATAATTGATAACCTTCCAAAACAGAAAGCACCAAACCCAGATGGGTTCACTGGTGAATTCTACCAAACATTCAAGACAGAAATTGTGCCAGGGCGCACCGCAAGGAAGAGTAGCCCCCATTCACCACAACTAGAGAAAGCCCACATGCAGCAACAAAGACCCAATGCAGCCAAAAATAAATAAATTAATTAATTTAAAAAAAGAAAAAGAAATTGTGCCAATTCTCTGTAATTTCTTTCAGAGGATAGAAGCAGAGGGAACAATTCCCAACTCATTCTATGAGGCCAGCGTTTTTCTAATACCAAAACCAGACGCAAACATTACATATGAATAGGGGGGTGGCAAACTTCAGTGCATAACACAAAGAGCTTTTTTTATATATATAAATTTGTTTATTTATTTATTTGTGGTGTGCGTGGGCTTCTCATGGCGGTGGCTTCTCTTGTTGTGGAGCATGGGTTCTAGGCACACGGGCTTCAGTAGTTGCAGCACACGAGCTCAGTAGTTGTGGCGCACGGGCTTAGTTGCTTTGCGGCATGTGGGATCTTCCCGGACCAGGGCTCGAACCCATGTCCCCTGCATTGACAGGGAGATTCTTAACCACTGTGCCACCAGGGAAGTCCCACAGAGAGTTTTAAAGAAGAAAAAATATTAATGATAATACCTCCCTTGCAGAGTGGTTGTAAGGATTAAGCGATAAAACGAGGTAAAGGTCTGAGCAGGGAGCCTCACCCACACTAAGGAAGAGCCAGCCACAGTCCTCGCGCACAGTATGCCCTCCAAAGCCATGTTGCTGTGACTACACTCTTTGGGACTATTAACCAGTAATATGCGTAGGTCACGGCTCACACTGAAGTGAAGTTACTAGGGCGGGGTGGGGGGACTTGATCGATTAATGCATTCGTTTTTACTCTGGATTTTGGCCCTTCAAGTCAATGTGAAAGGACGTTGCTCTGTCATTTCCCTGATTGTCGAGCATCTTGTCAGATGCTCAGTGGCCATTTGCATGTTTCCACGTATGAATTTTTCATTCCTGTCTCTTGCCCACATTTGCATTAGGTTGCCTGAGTTTTACTGTTGGTTTGTAGGAGTTCTTTATATATTGAGAATGAGTCCTTTGTGAGCTCCAGACACTGCAATGCTCCCGCAACTGCAGCTCGACTACTCCTCAATGGCATCTGTGGCTGAGCAGAAATTCTTCATTTTTTCTTGAGCTGGGTGTTTCTATAACCTCCACTTGTACAGATGGGAAATGCAGAGGTAAGGAAGTTAACGAATTTAGAGGTAGAACCACAACCCGGGCCTGAGTGTCTGAAGCAGGGCGCTCCACTGCACTGCTCCAGGGTGAAGCCCACTCTGTCCCCTCGGAGGGCCAGTCCAGGCAGGTCTTGTCACCTCCGAGAGGCTCAGCTTATTCACCTGCAAACTGAGCACATGACCCTCCCCTCTGGAACATTCTGAGGACTTGACGGAATATAAATGCTGTGCTCACAGTTGGCTTTCAATGAAAAGCATCTTTGGGGCATTATTAGGATCATCAGCAAGATGCTAAGTAAAGGAAAAATACAGCTAACTGTTCCAAATGTTCTTTTCACAGCAGGTTTGGTGGTTTTCCTGTCTCAGCAGCAAAAGTTCCAGCAGGTTCCTTCAACATTTATTTAACTGCTCTGGGCACAGTTGGGGACAGAACTGAGCCTTCCAAGTGACAGGATAAATTAAGTCTCAGCAAAATAAATGTTAAAGTTGAAAGAGTCAAAGGAAAAAAATAAAAAACAAACGAAACCAACAGCAGCGGCCAAGGACTGCCGGCTGGGGCGATCATCTGGGTCCCCATACAGGCCCGTTGCGACAGGAAGCCTCCATCTGCCGACCCCAAGTGCCCTTCAGCGGTACAGAGTTGTCTCTGTGCTGCCAGGACACGGGCCAGTTCTCAGTGGAGCAGAAAACGCTGCGGTGCGGGGCGGCAGACGGCCCAGCGCGCCTTCCTCCAGGCAAGGCCCACCCGGCCTGCAGGTCTCAGCCAGGCCCTGACAGTCTCTCCAAGCTCGGGAATTCACCCACGAAATCCGTCCCTCCTTTACAGCTAATGTCCCTGACCTCGAAGGTCAGGCCTTCCTTCTCTGCTTCGGCTGCAAACCAAGGACCAGAGAAAGTGGAGTGGGACCCCAGCTTGGGGCAGACGCAGGAGACAGGAAGAAGAGCCGTGAGCGCCGTCCTCCACCCCAGCACCCCTCCCTGCTCTGAGGGCCCCCTCGCCCCCCTGCTGGCGGCCCACTCGCCCACCTCTGGGCCCTGCACACACCTGGGCCGCTCTCCCTCCCTCTCCTGAGGTTCCCTCTCCCATTCACCTCAAGGAGTCGGGCCGGCCCCTGGCTGCCTGCTCTCACACCTGCCCTCACACCTTTACACTGTCTTCACAGGCTCTTTGCTCACTGTCCTTTCCCACAGGGCTGTGAGCTCCATTTCTTGTGAGACATTCACACACACACATCTGATCATATATATACACACAGGTATCATCACAGCCGTGGGCCACGGTGGGTGTATAGGAGGTGTACGTGCACACACACACTCACCCCCAAAATATACCTCTTTACACACCCAACGAGAGGCGAGTTCTATATATCAGATGAACAGGTAAAAATGTGCCAGGTAACTGCCCACCTCCTGCATCTCCGCTTTCCCATCCACAGGGCCCTATGGAACCCCCTCCAGGTCAAAGGCCACTCTGTCTAGGGGGGTGCAGGGCTCCCCGTGGTGTGCAAGCACCAATGCTTCCTCAAGCGATGATCGTTCACTCTGTTTCCATGGTCTGTTGCCAGGAGGGAAAATGCTAGAACCAACCTCTTGTCGTGGTTCCGCCGGGTCTCCAGTCTTCATCATGGCCACGTCCCATGGTCCCACCCCCCTCCGCAGCAGCGTGGGCAGTCTTCCATCACTCAAAGCCCTTGCCCTCCAGTGAGTAAAGCGGCGCCTTGCCGCCTTAATGGACGTTTTACCAACTTCTTGTGATTCTGAGCACCTTTAAGTAGTTACTGGCCCTTTGAACTTGTTCTTCTGCAAACTGACTTTTTAGTAACCTGTACCCATCATTTTCCAATGCGTCGCCTCCTTAATGCCACTTTGTAAAAGTTCTCTACGTCTGCAAATATGATCACTTCAGCCCTTTGTCTGTGAGCCAGGTTTCCTGTATTCCTTCCAAATCTGCTGGTTGCCTCCTGGCTTTGTTTGTGGACGCTGCGGAGAGAGAATGCAGCCCTTGACGAAGGGCCACGGTCTGTCACCTCTCTGCCTCCCAAATGCTGAGTCACCTGGAGCAAATCACTCGTGCAATGAGAAGACAGTGTTTGTGCAAGGATAGGGACTCAGGGAAGGAAAAACCCAAGCACAGAGCACACGGCGTTCCTGTGACTCACGAACGGGAAAACACCACCGCAGCTCATGTTCAAGGCACCTGCTCCGGGTGCAACTCGAATTCACTCAGTGACCCCTCTCGTACCCGTACGGGGAAGGTGTTCACAGTACCCTCACTTCACGGGCTCAGAGGCTGCGGGTGGCCCAAGACCACCCAGGGGGAGTCGAGCTCCAGGGACGCCGTTCATCACAGCCTTGGCTTGAGAGCTCTCCTTCTCCCCACCCACCTCCCCATCCCCGTCTCAATCAGAGCTGAGGCCAGGACATTTCTGGGGGCAAAGGAGGGGGCGGTCTTGTTTGGCAGGGCCTGTTTGACCCAGGTGAGGTCTGGCCTGTCCCACCTCCGGGGTCTTTGAATTGAGGGTCTCACACGGCAGCCTCTCTCTGGCCAGGTGTGACCTGAGAACAAATGGCAGCACTTGAGTCCCAGGCTTTCCCTGTGAGTCACGCGTGGGCAGTTCCTGAGGCCTGGAGTTCGGTGCCCCGGGCCTGAGGGGCCTGGAGCCACGAGGCGCCGGCGTGGAGCTCCGGGCAGGTGCTCTGCACCCCCGGGTCAGTCTTCCCCCCTCCCAGCAGCACCAGGACTCGGTTATCACACCGTCATCTGTTTACGTGGATCAGACACGCACCGAGCACCTGCCACGTGGGGGACACTCTGCTCAACTGCAGGGACAAAGGGACCAGCTGCCTTCCAGCGCAGTCACCCTGCAGGCCAGCTGACCGTCCTGGACATCACTCCACTGTCCCCTCCCCTGGACAACCTCTCTGACCGCAGAGCACTTGCTGTTTCCACGGAATCACACTCCCTCGTGATGAAAGCCATTAAATAAAGCCACTTATGAGCAGTTTATTTTGTGACTTATCAGATAATAATTATTCACACACAACACAGGCACCTAAAAGACCCCTCAGCACGGCCATGACCATTCAGTACTGACCCCGGCTTGATGCTGGGGGTGGACGAGTGACATGGAGGCCTCAGGACGCTCGTGGAGAAGCCGCTCGTCCTGTGAGCCTGTCGGGGAGGAGCGCGGGCAGAGCTGTGCGGGGCACTCAGGGCCTCGCCCTCTGCCCCCTGCTGAGGCCCGAGCTCTGAGACTCAGGCTCCAACAGCCAGTGGAAAGGCCCAGCGCCCGAAGGCCCACCTCTGGCCTCTTGAGGGACAAAGGAGCTTTTTATTTTAGCACCCTTTTCTCAGCACTTTCTCATCTTGGCTCCAAGCACAATTCACAGCAGTAAATTTTCTGAAGTCAATAACGTGCCTTCTTAAAGATGCGACTTGTTCTGGAAGCGCCCCTAACCCAGCTGCTCAGCGTTTGTCCAAGAATTCAGAGGACTGCCGCCTCTCCCTGGCGGCTTCCTGAACATCTTCCTGCTCAACACGCGGCCAGTGCAAAGGCTGACCGTGAGATGAACGCTTTCCCTCTACCTGGGAAGAAGGAGAACTCTAAGGGCAGGGGAAGTAGATGGTTTCTTCAAAGGCCATGACTGAAGTCCTCAAACAGCTCAAAGCATCAAAACAGTTCTATTCTCCAATTACCTCCCCAAACCCAGATTCTCAAAAACCAAAGCCTGTATAACCCACGCGCTTGATCACGTGGTTTAGGAAGGGCTCCCTTCATTAGAATCCTAACTTCCAAGAGCCCGCAGCTTCACAAGGATCCAAAACACCCCACGTTAGCAGATAATACTCTCCAGGTCCCCACCACAGCTACCGAGCGGCGGTCCCCATGTGCACCCTCCCCTGGAGGAAAGGGCCTTCCCAATCCTGCGAGCTGTGAGTGGGCGCTGCCCTCCTGGCTCACGGGCCAGGGGGTGGGATGGACAGAGGGTGCACCAATCAGAGGGCTTCCCGAGTGCTTGCTGCGGACCCTCAACCCCCAACAGGGTGACGCTGGCAGCAGAACAGCAGGGCACCGTGGGAACCACACTTCCTGTGTGGACAAAGACCTCCTGGGCCAACGGAGCCAACAGGCAGGATGCGACCAGAGGTGGCCTGAGTCCCGGGGTCCTCTACTCGCCTGCCTTTCCACAGCTTTCCAACAAATTCTTATTCTTTCACTTCCAAGGATTCCAATGCAGAATGCTTCCTTCCTTTCTCTTCTCCAGCCCCTAGGAGTCTCCCTCGCCTTCAGCCCATTCTTCTCCCAGTGGCCGCAGGCGCTCTGGCCAGAGTCGTGCTTTGCCTTCCTTGTGTTCTGCAACCAGCGGGCAGCCGAGCCTGCAGTGGAAGGTGGCACGGCTTCCCTCTGCCACAGGCTTTCCAGACCAGCACGCAGGCCGATCTCTGTGATTCTGGCAGTTAGGAACAGAAAGTGAAGAAACTGTGTTTTGTCACCGTGAGTGAAAATATATTACGGACAATGGCTAGAGTTTCTTCGTCAAAGGTATGAGCATCTCCTGAGGTAACCACCGCCCCCTAAGGGTGGCGGCCAAGTCACAGCGAGAGGAGGAAGGAAAAAAGTGACTCTGAACCTCGGCCTCGCAGTACTGAGGAAGCTGCAAGGGTTCTGTGAAAGCAAAGGAGGCCTAGAGCCTCGTGCGTAAGCAGAGGCCTAAGTATGTGCAGGAGACCCATGCACGCGCACGTGCGCACATGCACACACACACATACACGCACACACACACAGCTGACGTTCACTGAGCACCAGACTGGTCTGAAAGTCTAAGGCCAACACGGAGCCCTCTGGGGTCCTACAGCCTCAGCCTGGGAGGGACAGGCCAACTCCTCATCCGGGCGCACAGAAACCCTTTCTTTGCCTTGGCTCATTCCCTCCTGCTGAAGACCACAGACCCTAGAACTAGGAGGCACCTCGGGGACCAAGAGCTTTGTTTACCAACGAGGAACAGAGGCCTGAGGCAGGGGAGCTGATGGGGCACGACCACGGCTCCTTGGTGACACGCTGAACGCAGGGACAACTCGGGGCCGTCACCGGCCTGAGCTGTGACCACACCCTTAACACGGCGAAGTGCAAGCCCCGAAGGGCCGTGTTTACGTCAGCCTCACCTGAGCGGGCTGCAGGACGACCACCGCTGGCTAAGAACCCGCCCAGATGCCCAGCTGTTCCCCACGGAACCTTCCGGGCCTGCTCTGAGGAACCCGCTGAGGAAACTTAACTGCCTGTGACTTGACCTCAGGAACAAGCAGATGTCTCTCCCTGAAGTCAGACCGTGCAGCTCGCCTGGAGGCCCTGTCACTCTGGCTGCAGATCTGAGCTGTGAGTCTGACACAGATGTAGCCCCGAAACCCGACACAGGGCAAGGCTTCAAATGAAGGGTGTTCCCAGTTTCTCCCAAGCTGGTCTTCCCAGGGACGCTGCCCTCGTGTCAGCCCCTTGAGCCGCGCTAGATGACTGGCCCTCCCTCCCGGGGGCCGAGCTCCATCAGGACGGGCCTGCTAAGTGGCAGAAGCCCACTCGGCACTCATGAGAAAACAGGCAGAGGGAACATCTCGTTCTGTTTAAAATCTCACCTGGTCTTCGGTGAAACGTCTTTCATAGCCAGGCCATCGAGGTGCTCCGTTCGGCAGTTCTCACGGGGAAGGTCAGCACATCCCAACTCACCTACTAAGTGGCTCTGCTCAACTCTGAGCTGTGGGGACCGATGTGTGCCCTGGGCCTTTCCTTATCGAAGAAACATTCTTCACTTCGAGACTGATATGAAACAGTAATCGTAGTGTTTACAACCATTATCAATTGCTGAGCTGGACCAGCAAGAAACTTCCCCCGTAGGTGCTACGCTCTCCTGCGAGATGGACCAACGCACACGTGTCTCAGGTAGGAGGCGTCTCTTTCAGTCATTACCGAGTTGCCCTGCTTCTTCAAGCCTCAGATTCGGGGACAGCAGCTGCTCTGACGTTAGGAGGGGAAACACGCAGCTACATGTGCCTCCGGGAAGGGATGGGACCCGAGTAAGGCCTCACAGGCACTTCCCGGAGCCGGCCTGCACCGCTTACGGGTCTAACACAAACACCACGCTAGCAACCGTGAGCCCTAACAATTACTCAAGGCCACAAAGCAAAAAGTGCACCGTGTATTTCTATGCTGAGACCTGTTTCTCTTAGCGTGGAACACAGGCATGCATGTACACGTATGCCCAAGGAGACATCTAGGGATTGTAATATTCACTCAGAAATGCAAGCATTAAAATCACCCTGCAAGTAATAACATCACTTTTTTTAATTGAAGTTGAGGACAAAAGGCGGTCACATTCAGAGATTAACAGGCCTCATCCAGACGGTTAAAACCATCTTCTCCTTCTTCGTTAACCATCTCCTAACTTCAAGTGATTTCCACAAGTTCTCTGGAACCATCTACAACTGTCCTTTGAGGCGATCCACCACACCACGGCATGGCAAGGCCTGAGCAAACGCACCGCCGGACACACCTCACTGGATATCATCGTCATCAAAGAGATCTTCAAAATCTGCAAAATGAACAAAACCACACATTGATGGGGCACCCGAGGTCTACAGCTGAGGAAATAACTATAAAATGAGTTATGTGGTCATTCAAAACTAGAGAGAAAACAGTGAACAATCTGATAAAGGACTTTTCCCAGGACAGGCTCTCAGTTTTATCCAACCGGGGCTCATACAGTCCAAAGGGACAGTAGTCCAGAGTGCACCTTTACTCTTGTTTCTATTTAGATGACGATCTTAAGAAAATGCGTGAGGGCGTGTTCTGGACCACGTGGGCGACCCCTCACAGCCGTGCCTACGTGCCCGTGAGTACGGCCAGGGCTCTGCTCTCGCCAGCGCTGCATGGCGGGGAGGGGAGGTGGGCTGAAGCTGCCTGAGGCTCGCAGCCGTGAGCAGGAAACTGCAGAGCTGGGGGGGGAGAAGGGTGGTGGAGGGACAGAGCCCCGTGAGAACGACTCCCTTTAAGAGAGTCTGACCTATAGTTAAGCTTGAGAAACGCAGCCTGAGCCCCATTCCCACTAGAAGAAATGCCAGAAATTCACAGCGCACTGCACCCTGCGAGGGGGTCAAAGCCAAACTCATGGTTATTTTGTCCTTCTGTTTACTTCTTTGTATATTTTCTACATTCCCACCACGGGTATGTGTTACTTTCACAAGAGGAGAAAACCCCACTCATGCGTACCATGCACTGAGAATGTGCAGAGTAAACGAAGAGCCAGAGAGAGGACGGGTTGGCTCCCACACCCCTGCTCCCCGGGGGGAGGCGGCACCAGGCACCTCCTGCCCCGCCCCCTGGACAGTCCCACCGGCGCCCGCCTCTCCCACCGCCCCGCCACTCCCCCGCCCCCAGCCCTGCAGGTGCCGCCTCCTGAGCACTGCCTCTGGATGTGCTCCTGGCAACCCGCGCCCGCCTGCCTGCGCTCTCGTCCCCGGGCTGTCCCGGCCCCCCGTCTAATGCGCCCATTTTGTGAAACACTGAGTGCCTGCGCTCTCGTCCCCGGGCTGTCCCGGCCCCCCCCCACCCCCGTCTAATGCGCCCATTTTGTGAAACACTGAGTGAGGAGAGCGAACCTCGTTCAGGGTTTGAACTCCACTGCCTAGGGGACAACAGGCCATCAAAACCTATCTGCTCAACCAATGAGTGAACAGGACTAAGGACAAGTCCTTCCAAGGCCACTCGGCCTTCTCGCGGGGAACGGCTCCCCGCACACCCGGGCCGTCACAACCTGCCGGGGCGGCGTCTGCTCGCCTGCGCTCCTCGTCCCTGCCGGGCTCGGACTCGGAGGGAGAAGCGCCCCGATCCGCTCCCGTGCTCACCTGGCCTGGCGGCCTGGGTCCTTCTCACAGGTGCTTCTGTCAGAATTAAAGGGCTGCTGGTGGAAATCACGCGAACTTGAACTCTAGAGCACAGCCAACGGTCTCTAAGCCCCGGGCTGGCAGGGGAGGAGGGCGGCTTGCGAGGAGACCATCAAAATGTGAGTGGATCGTGCCGTCCTGGGGACCACACACCCCTACCCGGGTGAGGTCCCAGCGGCGGCTCTGCACCCCGTGCTCTCCACACCTGCTCCCCCGGAGAACTTAACAAACGTCACCCGCCTCAGTCCTGCGGGGACGCTGCCTGGGGAGAGCAGCTGGGCTCCCGGGAAGGCTGCCCCCATGCAGCAGCCTGGCTTCTCGTTAGGCAACAAGTGCCTGGAAAGCAGCCAGACACCACAGCACGGGCTCGGGCGCCAGAGAGGTTTGGGGCCGCTGAAAACCAACATGGCAAGGTAACGCCCCAGCTGCCACTAACTAGGGACAAAAGTTCTTTGTAGTGGCAGGCACCCTGGATGAAAGACGGATGCTAAGAGATAAAATACCACTTAACTCTCCTAAGAAAGCGATCTTGTGTTTCTACTTACGATTTAACCCTTGGTAGGGATGAATATACTCTACAGGAACAAGGCCTGAGGAAACCAGAAGGGAACACGAGAAGTACCCCCTCAAACGTATGTGAAGATTTCCTATAAAGTTAGTTTCTCACTGTTTATTTGGTAAAACTCCACCCATGTTCCCGAAACTAGCATTAAACCCTCAAATGCGAACAGCTCCCGGTTTCAGAGGGAAGGGGCGGGGAGGGCAGGCCTGTGGCTGTCACTCCGCACAGGCAGCCCGGGGGACGAGGACCCAGTGACAAACAGGGAGAGGAAAGCACACCAGCCATCGGGAGAGAGGGGAGACAAGAAAGCCAGACGGACCAGACCCTGCTACAGCTTCAGGTGTCCAAGTGCACGTTCACGGCTCAAACTCAACAACTGGAATGTAAGACTGGAAGCTTTCTTCCCTCCTGAAAAGCAGCGCTGCGCGGCGTTCCAAGAATGGCACGGGATCTGGCCTTTACTGGTCTACGATCCAACTCACTCACGTCACAAAGCTGCTTCACTGCATAACCTGCAGAAGAAACAGATTAAAACCGGCAAGCCAATCCCAGCGTCCTTACCATTAAAAAAGTCTGCGTGAACTGCCTTTTCATTGGCTGCCAAGTCCATCAGGAGCCCGGTGCTGCCTCCTGCCTGCGGAGGGAAAGGACAGCTCGTGTCAGCGGGGTTCTCCGCGAGGCCGAGCGGCGTAAGTGCCACGCAGGCGCCACGCCACTCCTGGGCAGAAAGTGTCCAGGTCGGAGACAAAACTTAGCCCAGGGGAAGGGAGGGAGTGGGAGCAGGGGAGGGAGGCGGCATTCCAAGGAACTACGGTGAGGGTCTCCTCAGGTCTGACGTCCCTAGACGCCTCTCGCCTTTTACGCAGGACTTTACGCAGAGTCCTGCCGCCGCCCCAAACAGCAGCACCGCTGCGTACAGCCGGACACGGGGCCCCGAGCACGCGCAGCACGGAGCCTGACCACGGCTGAGCTCGGGGCTGCGCCTGCCGCTTCTGAGAGGTAAACCACTTCCCCTGAGAAACTGACCTGCCGACCGGGGGCTCTGGGGAGGGGGGCGGTACCATCACGGGCCTTCCCACTGCCACCGCTCAGCTGTGGCAGGAAAACAACGCCACCACCAAAGCTGGGCAACGTGGCGAGGATTCCGAGCCTCTTTTAGAGTCACATGGTGACAGCCTCTGGTGGCAGCACCCTGGACGGCCGGCCCCCAGGCCCTGCTGCCACCCTGACTCCCAGCCGCCCCCAGGCTGTCTGCCCTGCCTCTTGCTGGCTCAAAGGGCACAGCACCTCCCGTCCTCCCTTAGCAGCGGGGACCCTCACAGCCTCCCTTCCCTCCTCAGGCGCCCTCCCCTGCCCCGTCCCACAGGAAGCTGCGCAGATTCTACCTGTGACACCGCTGCGGAGTTTGCGCCTACCTTCTTCTGGAGGCACTGCCTTCATTCAGACGCTCCTCGCGCCCCCCGTCCCCGTTTGTACTGCCCCACTCTCTCACCCCAAACCCTCCAGAGCGACAGTGCCACGAACCAGTCGGAGCCGTCACCCCGCACCTTAAAGCCCTCCAGCTACTCCACGCTTGCCTAAGGTAGTGCCTGGAGCACAGGTCTGAGAAACAGGGGATGAGTGCAGGTGCCTCGGGACTGGGGTGCAGAGGGCCCAGCTGTCCCAGGACGGCTACAGGCGATGCACCATCTGCCCCCCAACCCCGCCTGCCCGGCTCCATCCCATTCCCGCTCTCCCAGGCACGACCTGCCCTCCCCTAGACTCTGCAGGCCTCGCTCCCGCTCCCGCCAGGCCTCGCCCCTACACCCCAGCGTGCCGCCAGCATCTGGCTGCAGCCAGCTACTCTCCTAAGCCTTTGCTGGGCCACCCCAAAGCCCGGGGGCTTCTATCAACCCGCACCGCCTCTTGATGCACTTAGAATTGGCAACCAGCGTCTCTCTGTGCTCCCGGGACATCCAGGAGCACACAGAATGGGTCTGTCCCCGCTGAGGTTTGAGAAGGAGAAATCGAGGTCCGGACCCCGCGCAGCCGGCCTGACACTCCGAGCTCACACCACCAACACCAGACAGGAACGCCCTGTGCCCAGAGGATGGGGTGACACAACGACCCTGCGCAACTGCGGGAGAGACCCGGGCCCCGCGCGGAGCACGGACCTGCCAGGCGCCCCTCTCCCCCGCTCCGCGGGCTGGCGGCCTCTTCTTTCCCAAGGGCCGTTGGTCAGCCGGGCTCTCGTCTCCCCTCCTCCCAGACGGGGACTCGCTCCCGCCGCGCCACAGCACGCCGCCCCGGCCGGGGCCCACTTCCTCCCCCAGCACCTGGCACGAGCTCAACCCCGTCCCCGGGGTCCCCACCAATCGCCCCTGCGGGGCTCCAGGCCGCGGGCTCCGACGCTCACCGCAACCCCGGCCCGTAGCCATCCCGGCCGCCACCTCACTGGGTTCCCGGAAGCTCCATTCTCTCGCCCGAGGTAGGAACCGCCGAGACGGCAAACGCGGGCCGGGGAACGGGGCCGCGCAGGCCGCCGCCTTCTCTCGCCCCAGACCCGGCCCGCGCCCGACAGCTGGCCTTGGCTCCGCTCCCGCCCGGCCCGGCGCCGCCCGCCTCACCTCGTCCAGATCCACGTAGGGTCCCGCGCCCTCGGGAAACATCTCGTCCACCGCCGGCTTCATCTCCGCCTGCAACTCCGGCGTCCCTGACCCACTTCCGGCCCGCTGACGCCCTCTTCCGGTGCAAGCCCCGCCGTGGCAAGTCTATACGCGAGAGGACGGCCGACTCTATGGTTTCCTCCACCACCATCTGGCAGGTCTAGCCGCCGGAGGACCTTCCACGCTATGGTCCCCTCCTCCATTAGTCGGGGCGGGCCGGACTGGCCTGGTTGGGGCTGGGGTGGGCAGGGTCTTCGCGTGGCTGTCAGCACACAACGAAAGCTGCTCTGTGAATTTACCGCGGCCACAGACAGTCTGGACCTAAGGGCCTGGCACTGACAGGTGCCCAGGAAATACCCATTAAAGAATATGAGTGGGTAACAGAGTAAAAAGGCAACCCACAGAATGGGAGAAGATATTTGCAAACCATATATCTGATAAGGGGTTAATATACAGAATGTATAGAGAACTCCTAAAATTCAACAACAGAAAACAAAGAGTCTGATTAAAAAATCAGCAAAGGACTGGAATAGACATTTATCCAAAGCAGATTTATAAATGGCCAATAAACCTATGAAAAGGTGTTCAACATCACGGATCATCAGAGAAAGGCAAACCAAACCACAATGAGTTACCACCCCACATCCATCGGGATGGCTACTGTCAAAACCCCAGAAAATACCAAATGTTAGCAAGGATGTGGGGAAATTGGAACCCTTGTGCACTGTTGGTTGGAATGTAAAATGGTGCAGCTATTGTTGAAAACAGTATGGAGGTTCCTCAAAAGTTAAACATAGATTTACCATATGGTCCAGGATTCCACTCTGGGCATATATCCAAAAGAATTGACAGCAGGGTCTCGAAGAGATATTTGTACACCCACATTCACAGCAACATTTTTCACAATGGCTAAAATGTGAAAGAACTCGGGTAGGTATCCATCAACATTTGAATGGTTGATCAAAATGTGGTCCATCCATACAGTGGAATATTATTCAGCCTTTAAAAGGAAGGAAATTCTAACAGCTGCTCCAATGTGGATGAACCTTGAGGACATTATGATTAGTGAAATCTCCAAAAGACAAATACTGTATGATTCCGCTTACATGAGGTACGCAGAGTAATCAAATTCATAGAGACAGAAAGTAGAATGGGGCTGGGGGAGGGGGAGGGGGAGTTAGTGCTTAATGGGAAGAAGAAATAGGCTGGAGATGGATGGTGATGATGGTTGCATAACAATGTGAATGCACTTAATGCCTCAAAAATAGTTTATATAGTAAATGTTACGTTGTATGTATTTTATCATAAGTTTTAAAAAAGAATGTGAATGAGAGAGAAGTGAGGGAAAGAGGGAGAGGGGAAGGGGTGGTGGGGAAGGAGAGCATGAGATATTTGAACTAGACTTTTAAAAGTAGGTAGGCTTGGGGGCTGGGCTGCCAGAGAAGTGGGGGGGGGGAGAGGGAGGGGGAGGGGGAGGGTGGTTCCAGGGAGACAGGAATTGAGCCTAGATTGAGCAGGGATTGTGGCCCGGGTCAGGCATGGGTGGACAGCGCAGGGCCAAGGGAGAAGGGAAAGTGACTGGCCGGGTGGGTGAGCCTCCAATGTCACCATGACACGAGTCACCCCAAGTGCCCGCGGGAAAGTCAGACCAGTGAAGCCTGAGTCCATGGTACGAGCCAACTCCCCTTCTGAGTAGTTTCAAAGCACAGGGACCCCCATTCCTGTGGAGGGGTGAGGCCTCCAGGAGAGCGGGGCACAGGGTCCGCCCCAGGGGACACTGATGTCCATGGACGAACAGAACCAGGACAGTGACGTCACAGAGGTGGAAGGTCAGGGTCGGATTGGGGGACTCCCCGAGAGCGCTAGGGGATTGGGGCTGTCGCTGGGCGGTCATGTCCAGACCACATCCTTTGAGAGTGAAAGGGACCCTATTGGTGACTGCTCCAGGACAACAGGTGTGGACAAAGAATGTTGCTGGCCGTAGCAGTAAACAAAGGATGTTGAGGCCATCAGGCCATCAGCCTCTGCAGCGGCTCCCACTGTGCACCCTGAGGGGATTCAGGATGGAGGAAAGCAGGATCCTGGCCCTAGATAGTTAAGGTGCATATCAAAGGAATAATTTCAATAAGCCCAGACACTTGCATCTTCCCATACATAGAAAAGCACTAAATTCATTAACTTGAGATGTCTGGTTTTCTTTAATTAGCAGGAATCTTTTGATATCCCAACTACCTAGGCTTTTTCGGCAGAAACTCCTATAGATCCTGGCTCCTCCCTTCCCTCTTCAGGACCATCCGATCTGAGAGGCTGTCTCCTGAGCTTAAGTCCTCAGTATGTCTGCCAAATCAAACATAATTCTCAACTTTTAGGTTGTGCATTTTTTTCAGTCGACACGGGCATTGACTGCCGGGCACAGCGGGCGTGTGGTCCCCCAGGAGCGGCCGAGGCAGGGATGAGAAGACAGCGGCTGCCGGTGGTGCTTGTTGGTAGCGAGCATTGAGGGGTGAAGCCGGCTGAGGACATGGGGCAGGAAGTGGAGGGGTCCCCCGCCACCAGGTCTGACTGTGAAGGGAAAGCAGGAGGGGTGCACAGAAGAGAAGGGAAGCTGTGTGTGCGCAGGTGAACAGAGAGGGTCACGGCCAAACCTGAGTCCTAAATGGGGAGCCGGGTGCCCCCAGGGCCACAGGGAAGGCAGGTAGGGCATCTGCTGAGGCTTGCTTGAGGGTGGGGCTTTCTTCTTCTGAGAACAGAAGGAGGGCAGCTGGGACTTTGAAGACACGTAATAATGCAGCTGTGTGTCCGGGGTGGTCATGGGTGTGTCCAAGAGGGGACCCAGCTCTGGCCAGGGCACCCCAGGGGCTTCCCCGGAAGGCACATGGGAGGCAGTCCTTCGAGCACTTTTGAGGGGCATCTGGAGCCGTCATTCTCCAATGCTTGACGTAACTGGGTGCATGAAAATCCGAGTGGCATGTAAATGACCACACACGCACAAAAACACACACGCACGCGCATGAATTAACACACAGGTCAGCACCGTGTCCAGGGGGTGAGGGTGCCTTTCGTCTGGTACGTTTGGTCAAGGCCCAGCTGCCACAAGTGGACTCTCCTAGGAGTCGGGACGTGTGTGTGTGTGTGTGTGCGCAGTTAATTTACAGAAACCAAACTCAGACCAGCTCAAGGGGGAAAAGAAACAAAGAATGTACTGGTTTTCCCCGAAGCGACAGGCTAGGCCAACAGATTCTTCCTCTTTCAAATTGAAGCCTGGACACAGGGAGGGAAGCTACCCGTTGGCCACAGGAGGTGGAGACAGAGGTGAGGGCAGGAAGCCTTGCTGCACAGCTGGGGCCAGTGGGCAGCCGCTGCCTGGGCACCGCGGCCACCTCCCCTCCCCCTCCCAGGTCCCTCCCGGCACAGCTGGGTGTCCGTGCCAGGGTCCCGGGAGAGAACTCTCAGAATAACCCCTACTTCTCACTCACCTTAAAGGACAGCCTGCAGACCCTCAAGGCTGCACACAGGATGGAGTTCATTCCCATCCCATATTTCCAACGAACAGAACACGTGGCACACGAGTTTCACAAAACCTTACAAAATTCTTGTTATGTGTAATTGTTTCTATGGTTAGATGCTAGTACAAATACTAGTGTCTAAAGTTAAATAGGAAGCATTTTCTATTATTTTATTTTTAAAGAAAAGCAGGTTGCAGCCCATTAAACCGATTTCTTTGCCATCTGATGGGGCGTGGCCTGAAGCTCATGCGCCCTGGCTGTGCCCAGGGCAGGCAGCCCCACTCCCCGCAAGTCCCCGAATCTGCACTGCTGGTGGTCATGTTTTGGAGGCCCTTCTGCCTGCAGACCCAGCGCCCAGGCACCCGGCGATCCCCGCAGACCAGCTGCCCTGGTGTGAGTTGAGCGTGGGGGGCGGAGCCCCGGCAGGGCGCCCAGCCCAGGGAGGCCGCTGTGGGTCTTCATGCTGTCCAGCTCGGTGGCCAAGGGGCGGGGGGTTCCTGGGGCGCAGCTGCCTGGACGGGACCTGGGTCCTGTCAACAAGCCAGGCAGTTACCTGCTGTCTGCTTGCCTCAGTTTCCCCACCTACACTCCGGGGATCCTCCTAGGGTCAGTGTGAGGACAGGGGAGTCGCAGTTGGTGCTCTGGGGACAGAAATCATGCACAGGCCTTTCTAAGACATGTTCCCTGATGGTCAAGAGGGGCCAGGCTGACTTGTCAAACGAGAGAGTAAGTGGAGCAGAGTGGAGATACTTCTCCGAAGAAAACCAAGACGACCACCACGTGTGTCGTGCATTCAAGTCAGGAGTTTATTCAGTACGAGGCCGGCCCGACTCCCACGGGGTGGGGGCCCCCCTGCCCCGGATGCTCACTCCTCCCTGTAGGGGACGTGGAAGCCCAGGGTGGTCCCCAGCGGGAAGTGGGCGAAGAAGGTGCGGGCCATGTCCTCCAGCTGGGGGTAGGCCCCCAGGGCCTGGAAGTGCTGCACGTAGTTCCAGAAGTCGGACGTGGAGAAAGGCCAGTAGGGCATGGCCGGCAGCTCCGCGTAGGGGTCTGGAGGGAGGACAACTGGCTCAGGGGCTGACCCATCCGGTCCTGCCCGGAGGCACTGAGCCTGGTCACCGAGGAGCAGCCGGGGGTAACACCAGCCCTGCCCCTCAGGACTCCTGGCCTGGGGGACAGAGGAGGGGAGAAGGGGGAAGTCTGGCCCATCCTGGAGACGCTGAGCAGGACTGAATCGCCATGGTGGGATGTAGGGCATCCGGGTGGGATTCAGAGGAGACCACAGCCCCCAGCCTTGGAGTCTGCATGCTCTGCACCAAGGTGGGACGAGGGGCCTGAGATGAGAATGCTGGGGTCCTCGGGGGCTCAGAGGGTCTCTCCTGCCCGGTGTGTCCCCAGTGGCGGGAGGACAGGGCCCAGGGAAGAGGCTCCAGTCCCTCTGCCTGTGTGGCTCAGCCTCCACCTGACCCGGGGCTCCCACTTCCCCTGCTCTGCACAGAGGCCAGCTCCCACCCGGCCACTCTTCTCCCCCCACCGCCCCCAGACACGTGAGACCAGAACCGGGAAAGCAATACGGTACCTCCTTCCTCCGGCACCGGCTTGGCCCCTGCGAGGGAAGGGAGAGAAGTCACCCCAGAGGCCCCCCAGGAAGGACCTCACCACCCACCGGTACCCCAGTGCCTAGACAGGACAGCGCAGGAGGACAGGCAGCCCCTCACCCGCCAGAGGCCCCAGCAGGAGGCAGAGGGCCAGCCCGGGCACCAGGCAGGTCTTCATCTTCCCCAGGCCCGTCCCCCACCGACCGACAGTGCTCAGGTCCACCTGCAGCAGGAGGAACCCAGACAGGTGAGACCACCGACCCTTCGGACCACCACTTCTCCCCGCCACCCACAAGTGGGCCACTCCTGGGAAAACAGCTCTGGTAAAAAGAGAAGTTGTCAGTGTTTTCATGACAATTTCAATTTCAGCGGCTTCAAACCGTTCTTCTGAGGCTAAACCCCCGAGGCAGAATCAGTTGGCCTTATTGAATTTAACTATTTAAGGAATGTCCCCGCCGCATCTGCCCTCCCCAGAGGTTACCTTGCAGCTGCTGTCCCCCAGCCGTGTAGCCTGATGGGCATCTGCTGCCAGCGCACAAGCTCCTCTTTATAAAAGGCCAGGGACGAGGGGCAGACGTCACCTCCGTGAACCTTCAAACTGAATATTTCATCCCCGCCCAGAGGACTGAGGGCTCCTGTGACCCTGCTGGCAGCCAACTCCCAGAAGTCCACTTTTGGGAATCTGATCCAAAGATCAAATTGGGAGAAAAACATTTTTGCACAGGCCCAAGATTTTTAGGATTGAATTCAACATTGGTACTCAAAATAAACCCAATTTCCTTTCTACCAGGAGAGAAAGACATTCTAAGTGTGACACTGGGGCTGCGATGCCCCCCTTGTGGGACCAGGGTAATCACAGAGCTGCCCCAGGGACAGGCAGGCAGGACGGGACCCTCGGGGAGCCAACAGCAGCCCTGGGCCAGCAGCCCCCGCCGACAGGTCACCGCTGAGCCGAGTGACAGGCAGGAAGCGAGGGTGTCCAGCCTGATGTCCCATCCCCAGACTGGCGCCTTCTGGCTTATACGCAGTGATTAAGTCTGTCGCCACGCAAGACAGCTACTTAGCGGGTGACCATTACAGGTTACTCAGGTGTGAGGGGACTGGCCCCCAGATGGGCAGGAAGGATGTCTTCTGGCAAAGAAGCCCCAGCAGAGTTTAGCGGTTCGGGTCCCCGGCTCCACCAGAATCTGCTCACACGTCCCCACCCAAGTGAGGAGGGGCTATTCTTCCCCATAAAACGCCCAGACTTTCAGAGATGGGACCCAAGAGTCATGTGTTCAACCTGCCTGTGATACGGACATACACCAGGCTGAACTTTGGGTTTTATTTTCAGAAGTCGGACCCTGTGCCTCCAAGAGAGAAATTCTTTAAGGGAAGCTGAGCTGGGGTCCTCAGGTGGGCACTTGGTAACCGTGTCGGGGTCCCCAAAACCTCTCGCAGGTTTGCTAGGGGGACCCCCAGGACTCAGCAGAGGCCGCGCTCACAGCTGGATTCAGGACAGAGAAAGGATACAAAGCAACATCGGTAAAAGGAAGGGGCGCAGGGACAAGTCGGGGACCAGGCGTGAGCTTCCAGAGCCCCCTCCCCTCACATGACGTGCTTAGCTCCCCACCACCAGCCGTGACGCCCGTGAGGTGCTGTCTCCCCAGGGAGCCCGTCAGAGACACAGCGCCTGGGGCTTTTCCTGGGAGTGGTCGTGGGCACCTGTGCCTGGTGAAGGTTCCAGACTCCCAGGAGGAAGCGGCACTCGGCACGAGCCTCACTTGGCACAAACGTTTAGGGGCGGCGAGGCCCTCTCCTCCACGAGGGGGCTGGGGACCCTCCCGGGAGCCTCCAGCCCAGGGCCAGCCTTGCGGGCAGGCCTGTCTGGGGGGCTTTTCTGCACAGCATAGACGCTTTCTGGTTCTCTATCTGCCTCTGGCTGGGAATTTTAAGCTCTGAGCTCATCATTTCCTTTCCCCAAATTCTCCAGCACACTTAGAAGCTACCAGCCAACCCCACAGCCTTTACCCCTTATTCCCACTAAGGGGCGGTGACAGCAGCTGCCTGGTCACCCACAGCTGTGCCTCCTGTAGGCACTTGGCTTCAGGACTTGATCTTGCACTTGGTGCCGTGGACGACGGAGGCCCTTGACCACTGCGAACGGCACCATTGATGTCCGGCCAGAGAACCAGCTCCCGAGTCCCTCCTGACCCCTCTAATCCCCTGGGCGCCTCTCCCGGCTCCAACACCCTACCCAACAGGGCCACTAAGGGGACCCGGGGCTTAGGTAGGAACAGGCCTTACGCAGTGTGGGGAGCTGAGGAGGTGAAGTCTGGAAGGGCGGGTGGGAGCCAGGCCCCGCGGGGTCTTGCGTCTGTGTGTTTCGGGCCCCGCGTTGCGGTGGGCCTGGGACCGCTGGTGCTCTGGGGGGATGTGTGCAGCTGGCCGGGGCGCGGCGGGGAGCGGGGACCAGCCAGTCTTGCTACCGTCATCACCACGTTGTCCATCACTAATGATTCCATGTCTGAAGATGATGTGCAAACATCCCTGTGATGTTGGGGAAAATGAAATAAAATTACAAGTACTTATTTTATAACTGACTACTTAACAGAAAAAACTATACATAGAAAAAGGCCACGAGTAACGAGCAGTGATGGTGTTGGGAGCTTTGGGTATATATGTTTTTCCTTCTTTCTGGGTATTCGTATTTTCCTTAATTCATTACTTTTATTTTTTTAACTTAATTTTTATTTTATATTGGGGTATAGTTGATTTACAATGTTGTTAGTTTCAGGTGTATAGCCAAGTGATTCAGTTATACATGTACATATTTCCATTCTTTTTCAGATTCTTTTCCCATATAGGTTATTGCAGAACATTGAGTAGAGTTCCTCCCTGTGCCGTACAGTAGATCCTTGTTGATTATCTATTTTATACATAGGAGTGTGTATATGTTAATCCCAAACTCCTAATTTATCCCTCCCCCACCTTTCACCTTTGGTAACCATAAGTTTATTTACTTTTATAATGGAAAAAAATTTTTTTAAAAACCCCACCACCCCAAGCTCCCTGTTATTTAGCTTTCTGATCTGCTGGCCTGGATCAACCTCCTGGGTCTTCCATAACCACCCCCAGGTGTGTCCACCCCCAACCTTTTCTTGCCTCCTGAGTTCTTCAAGCTCCTCTCCCTTGCTGGCCTGTGCACAGACCGTCTTGGGCCCCACCTGGAGGGCTCTACCTGGAGGGGCTCCACCTGAAGGGTCCCACCTGGAGAACCTCATCTGCAGAACCCCAACTGGGCCCCACACCTCTTCCCCCTGGAGGATGGCCCCGTCACCCCCTCACCATGTAGGCTTCCCCCAGTGACCCTTGCGGGGGCTCTGCACACCCAGCCGTGTACTGTTCTTTTTCAGTGGGACCCCAAAGCAGTGGTTCTCACACTGTGTACAGATCACCCAGGGATCCTGTTAAAATGCAGTTCTGATTCAGCAGGCTGGAGGTAGAGCCTGGGGCTCTGCATCCCTCAGGGCTCCCAGGAGATGTCTATGCTGCTGGTCCCAGAGCACGTTTAGAGTAGGGAGGCACCCACGAGCGGGTTCTCCACCTGGGCAGTGTCAGAATCACCTAGGGGACGTGGCAGAATGCAGATCCCTGGGCCCCCACCTCTCACAGTTCTGATTCAGGAGCTCAGGGGTGGGCCCAGGACTCTGCATTTCTCTCACATTACCAGGGGTGCTCAGCAGATCCAGGGCCAGGCTTTGAGAGCTGCTGTCCAAAGAAGTTCTAACCCTGGCTGCACATGGGAACCACCTGCAGAGCTTTTAAATAGTCAGGATTTCCAGCCCCCAGGCTCCTGAGGCAGGATGCTAATACAATGGTTCAGGGGTGGGGCCCAGGTTGGTGGTGTGAAATCTCTGAAGCCTGGTTGACTGCCCCTGTCCCTGCCCCTGCCCCTGTCCCTGTCCCTGCCCCTGCCCCTGCCCCTGCCCCTGCCCCTGTCCCTGTCCCTGCCCCTGCCCCTGCCCCTGCCCCTGCCCCTGTCCCTGCCCCTGCCCCTGCCCCTGCCCCTGCCCCTGTCCCTGCCCCTGCCCCTGTCCCTGTCCCTGTCCCTGCCCCTGCCCCGCACAGCACCCTCCCTGTGGACGCCTCGGAGGCCTCCGAAGGTCCCACCTTCCTGCGGTGAGAAGCAGCTCTGGTTGCAAGATACGGGTCTTGGCGGACGAAGTGGATGGAAGCTGCCCGTCTCCCTCTTTGCTACCCAGGCAGAGAGAGGGGCCAGGCTGCGGAGCTCTGCCAGCTGTGCAGGAAGGCGGGGCCAGGGCGGCCGACCTGGGGACCCTTCACCTCTGCCGCTACGCCTGCCCCAGGGGAGGCCTGGTTCCGGTCATCCCCGGCCAGTGCCGCAGTTGCTCCCATTAGGAGGTCTCGGGGCGCCCCCTGCTGCCAGCTCGGGAACACCAAGCGTGGCCTCCTGCTACGGTGCCTGAGCCCCGCACACACCAGAGCCCGCGCCCCTGAGGACAAGCCCTCGGCCCACCTCGGGTCTCCTGAAGGGCAGGAGGGCGCTTGGGTCGCAGTTCCTTCAGCCGTCCCAACGCAAGCCAGAGCCCTGTTCATTATGAAGTCCTAAAGCCGCAGGTCCTCCGGGACACAGGCCCCCCTGCTTCCGGAGGCCCCTCCTCCCTGGGCCCCTCCCAGGGCCACCCTCAGCGGGCCTCCACCCGCCGTGTTGATCTGCGTCTGGAAGGGTCCGAGCTGCTCACCCAGTCTGCTCCCGGGGCCCCTGTGGCCAGCCCGCTTTGCTTTCGGGCCCTGGAATGTGTCTGCCGCTTCAACGCTGGGGGCCTTGATCCCCAGCCCAGGAGCCCCGCCTCCTCTGGAACCTCCCCCATCTCCCAGCCCACATCACTCTGTCCCACGTCCCTGGTCCCAGCAGGTGACACTGCCCTCCTTCTTGGCTCCGTGTTCTGCCCACTTCCTTTCTGAGCCCGAGGCTCCTGAGATTATCCGAGTGTCCCGGGCCTGGAACAGCTCCTGGCCAGGGTGTGTGGGGCTGGGTGAGAGCACGGACTGAACACCTGGGTCAGGTCAGTGCTTGGCCAGGTTCACCCGGTCAGTGTGAGAGCCGGGTCCTGCCGGCCCCTCCCTCGGTTGTCCCTGAGCCCAGCTGCGCTGCCCTCCCTCCCTCCCATGACCCAGGTCCGCTCGAGAAGCACCCGCCCCTCTGCTCCTGCACTGGGAGGGGACACCTCTCACAGCCACGTTCTTTGTTCCCAAACCCACAGGCCCTGACTGTATTTGTCATTTTAAGAAAAGGATTTAATTAAATACCATGAAAGCTAATGAACGTGAACAGAGTTTTGTGTGTGAAAACTCAGTTGCCTTGGAAAGGCCCACTCGAGGTGAACATTGCAGGAAGCTACTGTCAAGTGTGGGTTGGAGAACTCTGGAAAGTTGGAACAGGGACAGACCCGAGCATTCTGAGGAATCCCACACCTGACCTCATGGACGGCGCATCCGAGAGTGGGCTCCAGGGGGCGCCACGCTCACTGGAATCCGAGGATAGCTGGTCAAAGCCCGCGAAGGCAGAGTCGAGATTTGGGAGTTACATGCCTAAGGCCCGTGTGATTCTTCATAAAAATCATTCCTTCCTTTAAGTGATCTGTGAGAATTCCTGACCAGGTCCCGGTTCACTCCATGAGAAGCCTTCTCCTGAGCCGAGCGGACCCTGGCCTGGGGTGGAGTGAGGCTAGGCAGCGGGGACCCATCAGGTGCTGGGGTGGACAGGTAAAATGCAGGACACCCCGATACTAAAAAGTATTCATTGATTATCTGAGATTCTAATCTAACTGGGCCTGTATTTGTATTTGTGAATCTGGCAGCTCAGAGCCATGTGGCCCTGCCTGGCCCGTGGTGACAAGCCCAGGCTCTGGCCCAGAGCCAAGCCTTTAGGCTCAGGCAGGCAGTGAGAGGGGCCTCCAGCCCTGGAGGTGGAGCAGGCATGGGAGGGTCTTTTCCAAGATGCTTCTTCCTGGAGCGTCACGAAGGTCCTGGTCATCACACGGGATGAGCAGCTGGGCCGCAGCCCTGAGCTCCCCTGGTCAGCGAGGCTCCTGGTCCGGGATACCCGGAGTCCACGGCTGTCTAGGGCCCAGCTGAGCTCGTAACAGAGAGAGCCTGATGGAGCCGGAGAGGTGCGGCGGAACTTCCTGGCAGAGCCCTCTTCCTCTCAGGCTTGGAGCTTAGGGACCTTGGGGCCAGGGGTGAGGACATGGGGGCAGTGCCCCAAAGCCCCAAGACTCGGAGAATGAGAAGCATCGGCATAAGATGTGAGCTGTGACAGATGCCAGGAGCCTGTGACACGTCTGTGATGCAGCGCTGGACAGGCTGTGTCCCCAGGCCCCCCAGGCTCCTGTGCAGCAGTCGTCTTCCTGGAAATACTCCCCAAGAAGGCAGCCCAGGGCCTCGGCACCACGGTGGTGCAGGAATTGTGTCCAGGCTGTAGGTGTGGCCCTGGCTGTGCGGGAGGAAAGGGCCCTGGAGGGAGAGGTCCGTGGTCGCCGCCTGTGAGAGTGATGGGAGATGCAGGACAAGGGGCTTCCCCCTCATCCCCCTCCTCCCAGGGTACCGAGAGCTCCCGAGGGTCACATCCCATCACCGCAGGGCTCCATCAGCGTCGACCTGGTATGGGCGTAGCCAGCATGCTCTGCCTGGGACGTGGTCCCAGGGAGCAGGGGTGGGAGTCCGGGTGAAGCCGTGAACAGAAGGGGTGAAGCTGGACGAGGGGCACACCGTTGCCCACCCGGGGCTCCCAAGACCTCAGACCAAAGGAAGTGCTGATTTGTGGTCTTCTGTCTCGTTGGTTGGGGGTTGCCCCTGGGAGTTAACTCCCCAAACTCCAGGTGCGGGGTGCCCGTTGGGGTCCTGCAGGGATCTGGTGCTGGGGTCTCAGAGAAGCACGGAGGGAATGGAGGGGTGGCTGCAGGCGAGGGGTCTGCAGAGCAGGTGAGGCCTGGGCGGAGGTGGGCACTACGACTAAGGCTGAGTGGAGGGATGGGGGTGAGGTGGGCTGGAGACTGCCCCAGACCTGTGTATCCCTCAGTCCTGCCCCCAAGGACACAGTGCAGCGCTCTGAGGCCAGACCAGAGCCAAACCCGGGTCCACACTCCCCTCGTGGCAAAGTCAGACTCAGCAATCTGTGTGCCGGAAGGCGCGGTGAGCCTCGAGGGCACCCAGGTCACCTCGTTGTGTGATAAGACTCCGCGACACTTACTCAGGTGACCCCATCCCTTGGTTTCCACCCGTGTCATCTGCTAAGGGCCTGGCGTCGTACGGCATTCTCTGTGCCAGGCCCCTCTCTGGACCATCCATCGAAATCCCTGCCTCCCAGTGTGGTCAGAGCTGTTGCTTTTGTCCCCACTCACTGGAGAAGAAACCAACCGAGGCTCTCAGAGTTGGGGACCTGCCGGAGCCGCCAGTAAACAGTGGAGGCCCAGGGGCAGCCCCGCTCGGAGGGTCAGACCACACTCGTTCCTGCGCCACCCCACACCCCGCCCCGGGTGCACACCGTCCCCCAGCAGAGCCTCATTCAGAAGGCCTAGCCACGAGCCCCGGCATTTCAAACATGCTCCCGGCATCACGATGCCACCGGTCTTCTGAGGGCCCCTGGGCTCCGAGGAGCTGGTGCGTCCAGCTGGCTGCACAGACAGAACCGCCCGTCCCGTCCCGGGAGGCACATGGTCCAGGTGCTGCTGCACCCTCCCTGCAGTGGCTCGGGGCCCACCCTGGCCAGGGCTCTGGCCACAAGAAGCGCAGAGGGTTCTGTAAGCCGTGGCTCTGGAAGGACAGCCGAGGGTTCCTGAAATCGACGGAGCAGGACGGCCGCTTACTGGACAGTTACTCACGTTTTACTGTGTCCAGCACTGTGGCGTCTGGACCGCAGGGCTAGGACGCCCGCCTCAGGCCTGTCTCACTGAGGGGCGGGGAAGGCCAGCCAGGTCCCTGGTTGGAGAGGAAGCCCCCTCCTCTGGCCTGGCTCAGGTGCCCCCGCCCACCCCCTGCTCCTCTTCTCCCAGGCTCTCGGCCCCTCTCAGTTAGCAGGCAGAGGCTCGCTGGCAGCCCTCAGGGTGGATCCAGCCAAGACGTCTATCCCTCAGAGGTGCGAGTTTTCTTTCACTGGATTTGGACGTCTTGGTGGGAGGGGGCTGGGGGCTGCATGGCAGGCACGCTCCAGTCCTCTGCAGGCCGCGTGGGCCCACTCATCTCGTGCCCCCCCAGGTCTGCGGTTTGCATGTCCTGTCCTCTCTCTGCAGGCAGTGGGTGGGCCATAGGGGGACCCTGCCTCCCCAAGGCTGGAGGAGAGAAGGACTTTCCCGGGAACCAGGTGAGGGCCGGGCAGGAGAAGGTGGCTGGGCAGGGTGCGTGGAGAGGAGGGTGGTCTGAGGCAGGCTGGGGGTGCACGAGCAAGATGATCCCTGGGTTCCTTGATGCACCCAGGGGGACCCCGGGCTTTGGGGTGTGTGGGGAGGCAGGGTCCGGGGACAGGCCTCTGGCCAGCCCCTCTCCAGGGAACAGGGTCTGCCGTGCCACTTGGTGTCACTTGGGGCTGGGGGTCGTCGCTTGCACAGCATGCCCTGGATCCCAGTGGTGGCTGATCCACCTTTTAGGCGCAGTGTCCTGGCCCCCATCCAAAGGCTGGGGGCATCTTGGAAGGACTTGTGGTCTGGAGAGATGGGGAGTGGGCCTCAGGCAGAGACGAGCTCAGGGTGGACCATGAAGGGCCATCCATCCTGCCAACCAGATGTGTGGGAGTGAGGGGCTCCGCCTCCTTGGCTGACCCCAGACTGGGGCAGGATGGTCCAGTGGTCAGAGCCCAGGCTCAGAAGGGATCCTGCTGCCTGAGTCTGGCCTGACCTCTGACAGGCTATGAGACTGGGCAGGACACACCCCCTCTCAGGGCCTCAGATTCTCACCTGAGAAATGGGCAAAATCATGGGATAACATCCAGAAAGCTCCGGGCATTTGGTGATAGCTATTACAGTATCAATATTAACAAGATTAAAGGTATGAGCCTAAATTTAAGGGAGCAGGAAAGAAAAAAAGGCTTAAAACACTAATATTATCAGTGCCGGATGAGACATTGTGTCCACAAAGCAAAATGGGATGTCACAATGAGAGTAGCATTCTGAAAACAAGAAACGTTATTGACAATTCAAAATATAATAATTTAAAATTTTAAAAATCAACAGAAAGATAGGAGGGTAGAGTAATGAAAATCTCTCATAAAATACAACAAAAAGACAAAAACAGAAAACAGCCGAGGAAAGATGGGAACAGTAGAGGATGAATTCAGGAGAGCTGACATAAACGTCAGCAGTGGTCGTACAAGGAAGTGTCCTCGTGGGGAAGGAATGAGCCTCCAGAAAGACAGGTCTGCACCCCGTCCAGCGAGAAAAAAGACCCGCAGAGGCACAACTTCGGAGATTTCAGGACACTGGACACAAGAGGAAAGCCTACAAGTTTCCAAGCTGCAAGGACAAATCACATAAAAAGAATGGGAATTCCAGTGGTGTCAGATCTCTCTGGCCACCCTGGAAGCTGGGAGACACAGGAAGATGCCCCCAGCCTTTGGATGGGGGCCAGGACACTGCACCTAAAACATGGATCAGCCACCACTGGGAGAGAATACAGGCATTCTGGGACCTACACAGACTCAACATTTTATCTCCCAGGCTCCCTGTCCCGTGTTTTTGTGACACAGTGTACTGAGAAGCTGCGGAACACAGCAAGTCGGTCTCACACCTCCAAAGAGAGGTGAAGGGAAGCCCCTGAGTGACAGGTATCCTGCAGGCCCAGGGAACCAGGACTCCAGGGACAGGGCTAGATTTTCAGCAGAAAAGGAAATGGCAACAGAAGATTATCTGAGCATCTGAGCTCTTGGGCAGGTATGGATGGCATTTGAAAATTCTGATAGAGCATTGAATAATTATAAACGGGTACGTGGAAAGCTACACTTTGCCCCCACCCCTTTTTTTTTTTTTAAATAAAAGCAAGGCAATAATTAACTCTGGGGGGAAAACGTACAGAGAATGAAATACCATCAGAATGCACAACTTAGCTCAGTAGTACATTTTCTTTACCTGATCGTAATCCTTTGAGACTGGAATATTGATTTTAATCAAACTTTGAGATGCGTTGGGAGGCCAGAGAAGGGAGAATCAGAGTTGAGAGAGGAAGCTTTCAAGAGATAAGATCTAAGATGATAAAGAAAGAGGTGTGTGTTAGTTACCTGCTCCAGTGTAACCAATCACCTCAAACAACAGACCCCAACCGGCAGACTCAGTCTGAGTGGGTTAGGAATCCAGGCGCAGGACAGCGGGGTCTTCTAACTCGGGGTCTCCCAACTCGGGGTCTCCCACGAGTTATCGCCTGGGGCTGTACCACCTGAGGGCCAGGCTGGGGAAGGAGCCACTTCACTCGCAGGGCTGCTGCCTGGATTCAAAGCCCCGTTGGCTGTAGGTTTCCTGCCACACGGGCCTCTCTGTGGGGTGGTTCAGCTCGGGGCCACTGGGTTCCCTCAGAGGGAAGGTTCTGACCCCCGAGAGAGAGTAAGAGAGGGTGAGCACGACGGGCATCTTTCTGTACCCTAATCCCAGAGGCGGTTTGCTCACCACGGTTGCCAGGCTCTCTGTATTAGGATCCATCACCAGCCCCCACCCACACTCACGGGAGGGCATGGGCACCCACAGGCAGGGATCATTGGGGACCACCTCGGAGGCTGCCCACCGCAGGGTGTGGACCAGTCCAGGCCTCCAGGGAAACAGAACCAACAGGATGTGTCTATACAGACAGAGGGAGAGAGGCGTATTTTAAGGAGCTGGTTCATGCGCTTGTGGGGCTGACAAGTTCAAAGGCTGCAGAGCAGGCTGGCAGGAGGGACACCCAGGGGAGAGTCAAGGCTGCAAGCCTGAGTCCACAGACAGCCTGGAGGCGGGATGCCTTCTTCTTTGGAGACCTCAGTCTTTTCCCTTTTAAAGGATTCTGCTTAGCCCACCTGCATTGTGGAGGACCATCTGCTTTCATTTAAAAAACACTTTCACAGTGACGTCTAGGCTGGCATTTGAGCAAATACCTGGGCACCGTGGCCAGCCAAGGTGACACACAGAGGCAACCATCATGGGTAGAACCCTGTTCTCTGGACAGAAGTAGGTGAAGACCAGAAGAACAGCTGGTAGGGGTGAACGTGATTGCTTCCAGGAGGGACAGGCGGGGCATTTCTCCCCGTGCACGGGGCGTGTGGCCTGGAGCAAAGGAGCCAGTAGGCCTGGAGCTGGGCGAGGGCCGTGTGGCACTAAGGTCCTTCGGCCATACCCGTCCCCTCTGCCATCCTCACCCGGGGGAGGGCTGGGGACAGGGTGATGAGGATCTGGGGAAGACGCACTTTACAGGGACACTTGCTAGAGGAGGAAGGTCTGGGGTGGGAGGGTGCTATGCCCCCCTGGACCGTGGCGGGGACAGAGAGGGCTGTTGTGTAACTGGCAAACTCGCCCCATCAGGCTGCGCCTGGCACACGCCGTGTCCACCCCACGGGTGGGCTGAGCGTCCACAGGCAGTGCGGGGCTGGAGGGAGGCGTCGTGGCTTCTGAGACGTCTTCGGGGCGGGCTCCAGCAGGACTGGGGAGGTCCCGCCGAGGCTGGCCGCCGTGTGGGAGGGGTCGCGGAGGGGCTTCCCGTTCTGGGGGCAGCTGCGGGACACCACTGGAGGCCAAGGGCCAACCTGTGCTCGCAGAGACGGGGCGATGGGGCGGTCACCACCAGCTGGGCCCTGCTGGCAGCCCAGGCTGCCAGCAGCACTTCCTCCCATGCTGGGAGAGGGGGCCCTGCCAGCAACAGACCCCAGGGGAGGGTGGAATCTCCTCCCCCAAACCCAGGCGGACCTCGTCTTTGTGAGGCTTCCACGCCAGCCAGGGATTCCAGGCCCCGCCATGCTGAGGCTCCTAATTGCAGGAGGGAGACCCGGGCTGGGCCAGTTTCTCCGCAGCCTAAAATAGATCCATTGTTTACCCCTATTCATCGCCACATAAAAGCCGGATTTATGGGAACCGGGGCTCGGCGTGTTTCTCAGCCCGACTGAGGCGTCCCGGCAGCAGGGCCCTGTCCTGCCGCCGTCGGGGGCTCCCGGCTCCCCTGCCTTTGAGGGTCTCTGCTGGGAGCTGGGCCCCAGCCATCCTGGCGGCCGCCCTCCGGCCTCCTCTGTCTGACCCTTCGGCTCTTCCTTCCCTGGTGTTGGTGGAAACAGGTTGATGGCAGAGCAGGTTGTCTGGCTCACTTCTCGCCAGTTGTCCCAGATTCCTCGATTCATCTGAGAAGCAGGTATTGTGAGCCTGCGACGCAGGCAGCCAGGAGGCCCGAGCTGGGCCAGAGTGGCGGCTCGGAATTAAAGGGCTGCAAGTGGCTTTTGAAGCCGCGCTAAATCCGGCTCCTTGGATGGCCGGGAGGCAGCCCCTGGGCCTTGAAAGCTGAGCCTCGCCTCCTGCTTTGCTCCCAGGGAGATGTCAGCCGCTGGCCCCTTAAGCTGGCCAAACAATGGGAACACACTGCACACAGAGAAATATCTTTAAAGTGAAAAAGAGAGACAAGGTTGTTACCACCCCCTCTCCACTCTGCTCCTCTGAGCGATGACTCAGTGTTAACGGCCCGGCATGGACAGACCCTCTCCCCATCCCCTCCCCCCATCCCCTCCCCCATCCCCTCCCCCCATCCCCTCCCCCATCCCCTCCCCCACCCCCTCCCCCACCCCTCCCCCACCCCTCCCCCAACCCCTCCCCCATCCCCTCCCCCATCCCCTCCCCCAACCCCCTCCCCACCCAGCCAAGCGCCATGCGCACCCAGGGCGCCCAGTGCTTGTCCTGCTCTGTAAACACGCTCCGCACTGCTGCATTTTTCTCTCCGGATGGTACATTTTGGACCTCTGCCAGGTCTCTGTATATCAGATTCACCCGCTCTCTGCAACAGCCGTTCATGCTCTAGCACGGAGTGCCTCGGCCTCACACCACGGAGGCTGGGGTGGAATGACGCTCCCTGGCGAGGCTGTCCTGTGCATGGCGATGTTCAGCAGGATCCCTGGCCTCCACCCCCTGTAGCATCCCCCGTCAAGACAACCCAGAATGTCTGGACATTGTCACATGTCCCCAGGGGCACACTCACAGGAGACCCTGGCTCTATTGTCAGCCCAAAGCCACGTCTGTTCAGCAGTTGTCCTGTGAGTCCCAGGCCCTGGCCGCTCCACCAACCATGCAGATACCTTGAGCTGTGTCTTATATTCACAGTTTTACTTTGTAGGATTGACTCCCCAAATGGGATCCCCCACAAAGGCAAACCTGCTTGAATTCAGGGGGCTTGAGCATCAGGACTTGTGTGAACCTGTTCCAAAGATCCGGGAAGCCCCAGTGCTGAGTTCAGACAGTGTGAACCTGTTCCAAAGATCCGGGAAGCCCCAGCGCTGAGTTCAGACAGTCACATGGTTTTGTAAATTTTGCAAAGAGCAAGAAACCAAACGTTAAGCCCGTTACCTTTGCTCTGCTGCCCGTGTCCCGGGTGGTGGGCTGGCTGTGGGCATTCGGAGGACAACTTCAGCAGCCTGGGTCTTGTGGGACCCATTCAGGGCATCTGCAGTCCCTCTGGGCAGAGGTGCGTCACCATTAGCCATCCTGGGCTGCGGTGAGCTTGAAGGAGTGGTCCTGCCCACACCGTGCCTGGAATCGTGGCCGGGAGGGGCAGGGCCAGAGGTAACATCCTACAGCGCACGGTACAGAAGCACGAGGGGTGGGGGAGGGGAGGCAAGGTGAGGTGTGCAGAAAGCCAGAAGCTGCTCAGGAAAATGGTCTAAGGTGGAGGATGCAGTTCTCAGGGGTGCTCGGGCAGGACACCAGTCCTTTCCTGCCTCAGGCCAGGAGTGTCAACTTGCCTGGGCCGAGGGATGCCCAGAGACTGGTGCACGTGCTTTCCGGGTGCGTCTGTGAGGGTGTCTCAGAAGAGACTAGCATTTGAACCAATGGACTGAATAAAGGTCATCCTCACCAATGCGGGCAGGCATCCTGTGATCCACTGAGGCCAAATAAGACAAGACGGCAGAGGAGGGGCGACCTTGCTCTCTGCTCGAGCTGGGACACCCAAGGACATCCGTGCTCCTGGTTCTCGGGATTCCGACTTGGACCGAATTGACTAAAACACCGGGTGCACGATTAGAAACTCACCACACACTTTTCTCTTTATAGAGAAATGTGCAAAATAGGATCTCCGAATCCCCGTGTTTAGGGTAAGCTTGTAGGGCAATGACACCTGTGTACGAAGGTATGCGTGACGAGCGCCTCCACCTATAGCACCGCGTCTTGGCCTGGCTGACACATCTGGTCCTGAGTAAGCCTGGTGGTTCCAGATGCAGACGAGGAAGAACGTGAAGTCCATAAAGTGATGCGGGCTAAAGTCAAGGTGAGGCAGCCCCTGCTGGGGGCACGGGGGAGGGTCCCCTCACTGCCTTTTCCAGCTCCTGGCAGACCGGCCCCTCCCCCACCCGCAGAGGCAGTGACGTCTGTCCGTCTGGTGTCTCGGAGCCACTTCCCTGTCACATCTCCTTCTCGGACTCCTGCTGCTGTCGGCCCCGCTTCCGCGCTTCCACTTTTAGGGACCCTCGTGAGGACGTTGGGCCCACCGGACAATCCAGGACAACCTCTCCCTCAGGAGCCTTAACTTAATCCCAGCTGCGAAGTCCCCGCACAGTCTCAGTTCCGGGACATGGACGTCTTCGGGGCCAAGGTTCCCCCACCACGGGGCCCAACCCACCTTTTGCCCGGGTGGCTTCGAGATTCAGATTCAGCTACGAGGCAGAAAGACCTTCTTACGATTGGAGATCTGAGGTTCTCAGCAGGGAAAGTGGGCCACCTCGGGGCCGTCGGGGACGCTTCTCCTCCAGCACGACGGAGGGTGCTGGAGGAGACGGCACTGCCTCTGGTCGCCGGGCTCGGGGTGAAGCTGGGCCGTCAGGCCACCCCAGGGAGGCCCGCCCTCCTCTGGCTTGCTGCCTCCCCACCCGTCCCCACCCCTGGCTGGCGTCTGGGGCTCCAGGGGGCCTGTTCTAGGGTCACAGAGGCCTCCGCATCCCCCGCGATGGTGCTCAGGGTCCCACAGACAGCCTTTGGCGTCCCCCGGCAGCTCTTTCAGAAAACCGTCTCCCATGCAGCTGAGACCCACAGCTTCCTCCCTGGAGTGGGTGCTACACCCACGGTGCCTCAGGGTTGGGCACTGAGGCCTCCGTGTGCCCTCTCTGCCTAGTGCCCACCTGCCTGCAGGTGTGCCAGCCTGGGTCTCTAGCCCTCGCTGCAGAAGGATGGACAGACAGGCCCACTGCTCCTGAGTTCCGAGCCGAGCGGGTGATCTCGGGCCGGCCCTGCTGTTCAGGCAATGCTGCTGCCGCCCCTGGGCCTCCGCAGGGCGTGGGGGGAGATGCCGAGGCCCCCCTGAGGCTTGGCAGGTGGGGGGACACGGAGGGAGGCCACTGGCCTCGGCTGGGAGGTCAGCGGTCAGCTCGGCTGGTGGCAGAAGCGGAGGGCTGGGTCCTGGATTGGGGGGCAGCGGGGCATCAGCCTGTAGAGAGGGGGAGAGAGGATGGGAAGAGCAGGGCCAGCCCAGGAGGGGACTCCGAGGCTGCGGCAGTGGGGGCCAGCTGGGCGGAGGGGAGTGGGGGATGGGAGGAGGAGCGGCGGCCACTCTAAGGGGCCTCACGGGGGGCCCACATCTCCGGACGAGGTTTCCAGGAGGGGGCAGGGGCGGGCCGGCCAGAGTGATCAGGAGGGGAGACAGGCTTCCCCGGGTGGGGGGCTTTCAGAAGGGGGGGAGGGTCAGAGTGGAGGGAGGGCGGGCGGGAGCTAGGGGTGGAAACGGTGAACAGACCACTGGGAGGCAGTGGGGTCTGGGGTCAATGGGTTCAAGAGGGAAGTGGTGTGCGTGGCTTCGGGGTGGGGGACCCCCTGGGGACCACAGCGGGGAAGGGCTGGGACGTGGGCTCGGGGGACGTGCAGGCTGGGCAGGAGCCTCCAGCGGAGAGAAGGGAGAGGCGGGTGCTTGTGGGCCAGGGCAGCACCTTCCCCGGGAACTGGGGCTTCACTGATTCTAGGCACCTCCTCCCGGGAGCCGAGTGCCAGCCCACCCAGCGCACCCAGAGCGCGCGCCTTCCCACGCGTGTGTGCGTGCGTGCGGCGGGCAGGCGGCTCTCCCTTCAGGCGCTCTCTCTGCTGCATGCCCCCCTTTCCATGCGAGGGCTCGGGGGCTCGCAGTGATCAATTGCTCGCTTGGCCATCAGAAAATTGCCGTTCAGGAAATTGATTTTTGTTGAATTCCCATAAAGTGGCCAGTGACATGATGACTGATGGCCTCATTTCCCGAGGAGTGACCGGGTAGGGGTGGAGGAAGGGTCTCGGGTGGGGGGCATCCATGGCTGGAGGTTCCTTGGCCGGCTGCCATCAGCACCCTGTGCCCAGACCCACCCAGGGATTCTGTGCACCTGTCCTGACGTGAGTCACAGATGGTCAACCCCGGAATCCAGCCCGTGGGACGGAGCCAGAGAGGCCTGCTGAGGGCCAGGGCTGGGCCAGGGCTGGGCTCCTGCAGAGTGGAGGGAGTGGGCCTGGGGACAGGAGAGGGTCTGCAGAGATGGCCGCTGGAGCTTAAGGCGTCGGAGGCCAAACCTTCTGGGCATGGCCATGGGGCGGGGCAGCAGAGAGAAGGAGCCGGAATTTGTCCAGAGGGCGAGGGGCCAGCAGACCCCGGTGGAAGACAGGGGTGCAGAGGGGTGGGGGCTGGCCTGACCCTGTGGGGTAACAGTGCCCCGGGGGCCCCTGGCTGGGGCAGTGATTCCCTGTTAGGGGTTGGACTGTGTCCCCTGGAGAGATGGGTTGAAGTCCTGGCCCCCAGCATGGGACTTTACTTGGGAATAGGGTCGTTACAGATGTGATTAGTGAAGGTAAGATGAGGTCACCCTGGAGGAGCTTGGGCCCCAAGGGAATGTGACTGGTGTCTTTATAAGAAGAGGGGCGTTTGGACTCAGACACACAGGAGAGGCCGTGTGGAGGCGGAAGCAGAGATGGGAGGCGGGGGGGCCACCAGAAGCTGGAAGAGGCAGAAAGGACCCTCCCCCAGGGATTTTGGAGGAAGCCTGGTCTGGCCAACACCTTGATTTCGTACTTCTGGCCTCATAACTGCGAGAGAATATCTTTCTGTTGTTTTAAGTCCTCCGGGTCTGTGGTGCCTTGTCACCCCAGGAGACTAACGTACTCCCTTCCCCCAGGCGTGTCCTGCGTTTAGGAGATCCTCATGGCCTTTGGGGTGACTCTCAAAAGTCTTTCCTGGATGGGCCGCGTTCTCAGAGATGCCTGATGGGGCTTGGTGCTGGGCCATCTCCATGGTAACAGAGCACGTCCAACAATCGGGTGTGGAGGAGGCTGCCCCCAGACCACGCTGCTTCTCCCGCTCTGAGGGGCGGGGCACATGGTTCCTGCCGTGACTTCCCCCGCGAGCCTCCGTGACCTCCCTGACCCTCGGGAACTCTGGTCCGGACATTCTAGCCCTGCAGGCCCCTCCCCCTTTGCTTCCTCCCTCCCCGTCCAGCTGTTTGGGGCCGCGCAGCGCCCAGGCCGGCCGTGGTGTTCTGAGGAGCCGCGCTGCCCCCTCTGTCCCTGGCGCTGCTTCCGCACTGAACTGTCCACCTGGAAGCCTGCCCCTCCCCCCAGAGTCACTCAGGCCTCCTCCTCTGGGAAGCCTCCCGGGCTGCGCCAGCCAGATCTGAAAGCATTCGTCACCCAGATGGCCAGCAGAGGCCTAGAGCTCATGGAGGACAGGAAACCACGGGTCTATCCTGACACACATAAATGAGTTCCTGGCAAGTCTGATGAGAAGAGGGACATCAACACACTTTCAAAGAATCTCCTGCAAAACATGTACCAATTACATAGCAAAACGTACAGTTACATAGTAACATAGCAGCTTGGCAGTTTGGAAGCTCCGAGGACACCGGCTCAGCCAACAAAGTGCACACCGTCCGTGACGGGCGGACCAAGCCCACGTGCCAGCCAGCGGGACGCAGCTGAGGACCCGATGGTTCTGTGAGTCCTGCCCTAGCGCAGCGCCTGGACCTGACGGGAGCAAACAGCCGACAGGCCCACACGGGGAGCGGCTATGCCACGACTGCCCTGTGCCTGGAAAGTGGCAAGATCGCCCAAGTCCAGACAAGACTGAGCGGCTCGGGCAGGCGGAGGGAGACTCAGGGGACCTGACAGCTGACGTAACATGTGATGTGACGGGGTCCCTGGCTGTAGGGACATCGTGGGGACAGCAGTCAATTGAATAGTCAGAGTTTGGGTGGCCGCAATCGCCAACGTACCCGCCCTGGCTGGGTGGTTCCGGTGGGGACGTCCCCTCCACTGTCCTGTGGGGCTCTGGGCAGGGCCAGCGGGGGCTCAGGTTTCAGGCAGGCGCAGGGAGGGTGGTGACCGCCAGGAGGCTGTGTGAAGGCAGTGGGCAAAAAGACAAACAGACACAAAGCAGGGCTGGACACGAAGGGCTGGGGAGAGAGGCAGTGTTTTCTCTAGAGCCACAGACCGAGCGAACAAAGGGAGTCTGGGCCGCAGGCAGGAGGCGGGCTTCCCGGACGCCTGTACCCTCACTGGGTGGCCCTCCCGGGGCCTTGGCCCCCTGGCCTGACCCCACCAGTCAGGAACTTCTGCAACAGCCTCTGTGCTGAACCAGCTCAGACGCTCACCCCGTGCATCTCTGGGGTGGCTGTGGGCAGAAACGGGTCAATGGAACCGTCCCCCCGCCGCCCTGCGCCTTGACCGATGCTGCCCAGTGAAGTTGCCCGCAGCGCCCTCGTCTGGCGGGAGGTGAGCCGTCAGCCCATGGCGGGGCGTCTATGGAAGGGACGGCTCCCCGTCACTTCAGGCAGCCATGGTTCAGGGGCCAAGGGGCATGGGATCCATGATGCCCCGAGCTGGCACTTCTAAAAGCAGTGCCACCAAATCACTCAGAGTAAGTCCCTGCTTTTCTTAATCCGTGACGTTGAGCACTCAAAACTGCACCACCAGAAATAGACCCACAGACGTAGAAAACAAACTTCTGGCTACCAAAGGGGAAAGGGGGGTAGAGGGATAAATGAGGAGTTTGGGATTAACAGATACGCACTACTATATATAAAATAGATAACCAACAAGGACCTACTGTATAGCACAGGGAACTCTACTCAATATTTTGTAATAACCTATGAGGGAAAAGAATCTGAAAAAAATAGATATATGTGTATGCATAACTAAGTCGCTTTGCTGTACACCTGAAACTAACTCAACATTATAAATCAACTATGCTTCAATAAAGAACAATTTTTTTAAAAAAGCTTAGCATATACCAAAATAAAATAAAATAGAATGTGGCTATAAGCTCAAAAAAAAAAGAAAAATTACACCACCCAGCAAGGAGGGCCAACATGACCTCTCACTAAGCAGCTCTCCGTGTAGGCTCTCAAGCACTGGTCCAGACAGCTCCTCTGATAGCGTCCAAGGTGGACACGTGGCTGGTGGGGCCCTAAGACTCCCTGACCCAGCTGGGGGCACAGGGGAAGCTGAGCCTGGTTCGGCCAAGGGCAGGCGGGCAGGGCGGAGCCGTGCAGGGCAGCTCGTGGACCAGGGTGCGGGCTTCCCAGCAGACGGATGGCCCGAGTCGGGGTCCACCCTCCTCCATCTGTCCCTCCTTCTCCGGCGCCCCCGGCCTCCTCCTTCCCTCTGTGTCTGCCCTCCCTCCTCTCTGATGCCTGCCACCCCCGCCCCGAGCTTCGCCTCTGCCCTCTGGCCACTGGCTTTGGACACAGCTGTGACCGGCGCTCACTGTGAAGACTCCATGTGGCCTCCGGCTCCAGGCTCAAAGGCAGCTGACCGCCCTGGGTGACTCCGCGCCCTGGAGACACTCCAGTGCCCCTCACCTTGGTCATGAGCCTGCCCAGAGTCAGGGCTGTGGCCACAGGAACGGGCTGTCTGGTCCCTGGCCTGTCCTGTAAGGTGGGTCACCTGTGCTCTCCCACATCCTCACCGCCTGACTGCGCTGGGATTCCCACTGTTAAACAAAGGCGCTGTGACCTGGAAATGCAAACCTCTGTCTTGCTGTCAAAGAAGCCTACTTGCTGGGGCCCTCTGCCTGGAGAGTCCTTCCAACGCCAGCAGGGTTGGCCGTCGGGGAGGCCTCCTCCCACCCTCTGCTCCCAGTCTGTACCGGGTGCTGACCTGTCACACAACTGGGACAGGGACTGAGCCGGGAGGATGCATGGATGCGGGTCCCTCAGTTGGCTTGGGAGGGGTGCCCGTACACCCCGGCCCCCCAGGAACAGCCTCTGCACATCTGCCGTCCTGACGTGATAGCCGAAGTGCGCTGGTCGGTGGTGAAGTGTGTGACATCCCGAGGTCTGGGCACCTGGGAGGTGGAGTTTAAACTTGATGGCCCGTGAGAACCTGCTGAGAGAGGCCAGGAGGTGAAGGCGGCCACTGCCCCCCTTCCTGCACACCCTCCCCTGCCCTCGCCTCCTGCGCAGGATTGGAAATTCCGCCTCCTCCGAACCAGGCTCTGATTTCTCAGAGGAGCCCTTCGGCTCCACGCAGGCAGCAGAGGGTCTGGCTGTCTCGTGGCCAAACTCTGCCAGTAGAGCGCCTGCCAGGGGCCGTGTGCCTTCTACTCTGAGAAGAAATGCTGAGACGTTACAGAGATCTTCCGAAGAGGCAGAATGCTTAGTTTTCTTTAGTCTCAAGTGGCAAGGGGTTAAAAATGTGATTACAGACAGGGTTGTTTATTAAACTGAGATTTATTTTGCTCCTTTATTAAGTCAACATTATTGAGTCAACTGAGAATTTGATTTTCAGGGCTGATGTAGAAGCTTGTTTATATAATAATCGTGACAAAGGTGAATCGGTTATTCACATATTTTCATTCACTTAGTTTTGGTTAATAGATTAAAGATTCAACTGTGATCCAATTATGTTTTGGTTGCTGGGTTAGTTTCTGGTAGTAGTTCCTTTAGTTATGCCATGATTAATCAAATCCTGGGGCTTCGTTTGGGTTATTAAGAGAAAAATATGCTATTAACTGTGCATGAAGTAGTAAGTCCTTTTTTATTCGGCAAAGGGTGACTGGGGCAGGTGTCTGTCCTGTGCAAACCACACTCGTGGCCACCTGATGCCTCATCCTAGTTGCCATAGTGATGGCTGCAAGCAGGTCACAGTCTGGCCACACTCAAGGGGAGAAGATTGTGCAGGGCTGTGACTCACGGGGGTCACGTCACGCTGTGTGACACGTGGAAAGGGAGGGGCACAGGGAGGGCAGGGAGCTGGAGGGGAGGGGTCTGGGGGACAGAGGTAGGTAAGGCTGAAAACATGAGCATGCCCAGTGGAGGAATCCTGACTGCACTTCATAAACACTGGGAGCCAGTCATTGTTTTTTAACATTAATATGAAGGTAGGTAGACAGTGGGACTATAATACGGAAGAACCTTTGTATTTTATTGCAAGTTCATCACTGAAGGGACGTTGCCTAGAAGCTTAAATGATACATAATGGCCCATCTCGGGGAACCCTGCCTCCCAGGTAATGAGCATTAAGCTGAAATACCTTTGCTGAGCTCACAGGAAACATCCTGACCAGGCCCACCTATAAGTGACCTCAGGCAGGAAGAAATTAACACATCCCCTCCGGTCCACGAAGTGTTCGATTTTACCCCCTCCCCTTTTAGTATAAAAGAAGCCCGAATTCTAACTGGGGGAAGACGGTTCTTTGGGACACAAGTCCACCATCTTCTCGGTCTGCTGGCTTTCCGAATCAAGTCCCTATTCCCTGCCCCAACACCTGGTCTCTTGATTTATTGGCCTGCCATGTGGCGAGCAGTACAAGCTTGGACTCCGTAACAGGACTGGGCCAGAAATACGACTTCCTTGGGTTATGGAACCTCCAAAGGAGGAGCCCCCCACCGCTGCCCGTGGAGTCCAGCTGGCCCAAATGGCCTGGGCAGCTCCCATCGCTGTCCTGACCTGGCCACATTCTTGCAGTAGTAGTGTTGGGCAGAACCCATGGCTTCAAATTACTTCCCAGGGTCATCCAAACCTTAGGGAAGTGAGCTAATGAGACTCCGGCAGCTGGATGTTCTGGCCCCCCGGGATAGGGCTCTGTCGTTTACCCGAGTGAGGCATCCATCCTGCCATGGAAGTCTTTAGGTTCACGGTGCTTCCAGGAATTTCAATCACATCTCGGTCTGGTGCTCTCTGCTCCCTCCAGACAGGTTTTGCTTACAACAACAACTTCCATCAACCAAACACTCCTGCCACAGAGAGATGCCCTTGGACGAGGCACTGGCATTTTCACTCCTTTCTCCTGGGCCCCCCGTGGAAAGAGAAGAGGCTTTCTTCCTGATCCCAAGCTTATCTTCGACACACATGTTTATCCGCGGGCTAGCCAAATGCAAACTAGCCTTTGCCAAGAGGAAAAGAATGCATAGCAAATGGGAGAGGTAGGGGAAATCAAGATGATTTCAGCGCTTATTTTTCAAGCATTCTTAAAATAACAAAGAGGTTTTAGGAACAAAAACGAGAATCTTCTAGTTCTTTGTTTATTCTTATAATTTGCCTACTTGGAATATTCAGAAGGTCCAGGATAATTGCAAATGTTTCCTTCCTCCATTTCATTTGTGTCCCCCCCCCAAAAATGGAAATACTGTTATTATTCATTGATGATAAATATAATACATTTATGACAAAAAATTGGTCGAAATTTACAGAAGTATATAACGTAAAAAACTGCAAGTCCTCCACAATCCCACCGTTATCTAGTTAACTACAATTAACAACTGTTGATGTGTTTGTTTGTGTAAGTGAATTCATTTTATGTAACTGAAATCCTCTCCATATTTGCTTTGCAAACTGCTTAATTTACTTACTATATCTTGGACATCTTTCTACATGCAGGGACAGCATTTTAAGGTTCTGTTTTGGCATTAACTAAACTTACAGTTGAAATAAAAATTAAGGAGGTGGATTTTTACCTGATTGTGGGAATTTTTTCTTTAGATTTTACTTCCTCTTCCTAATGTTCAGAGTTCAGAGAAAGAGAGAATACAGTTTGACTCAAAAGGCATCACAAACAAGCCAGAAGAATTTTCTGATTTGTATAAACTTTTCTGCCTAATTTTTTAAAAAATGAGTGGGGCTAGAAGTGATGATAAATTGGCCCCTTCCCACTTTCCACTCACCTCCCTCATTTCTGATCTGACGGACTCGGGAGAGTGGGAGGGAGGATGGGATGACAGGGGGGGTCTGCTCCCAGGTAGTGCACTGAAGATGCAGCGCTCGGGCTCAGGGCCCGGGCAGAGGCTGGGGCTGCTGCAGGTGGGGACACATCTGAGCTGATGGCAGGATGTCCTGAGGCCTCCTTGGGGTGGGGCCCCATGAACCCATGCAGAAGAATCTGGGAGAAGCTGTTTAAATAGAGGCTTCCTTGAGCCCCGTTCATGCTGAGAGGAAGGCAACATGAATAAATCCATTCCAACCCTTTTTAACAGTTGCGTACTATCCCACCATGTAAACGTTTCTTCGTTCATTCATGCAACATGTGTATTGAGTGTCTCAAAAGTGACCATCCCTGTTCCAAGATTTGGGAATGCAGCGGGGAACAACAGGGACAAATGTGCTCGTCCTTCTGGAAGATGTATGTAATGGTGTGTGGGAGGGTGACCGGAAATGAGTGAATAGAACATGTAGAATATTAGTGAGTGCCATGGGTAAGAATAAAGCAGCAAAGTGGATCAGGACTCGTGTGTGTGTGTGTGTGTGTGTGTGTGTGTGTGTGTGTGTGTGTGTGTGTGTGTATTGGGAGAGGTGGAAGGTGGTGATTTTAAATAGGACAGCCAGGGAAAGCCTCTGAGGGGTCACATTTGAGCCAAGACCTAAGGAGGCTGTGGTGGTGAGAGAATGAGACAGCAGATTCCAAGAGAAAGGCACCCCAGACATATAGCAGAGCATGTGCAAAGGCCCCAAGGTGAGGGTGTGGCTGAAAAATAGTCAAGAGTCCTCTGTGGTCAGGGTGACTGAGCGAGGGACAGAGCTATAGGAGTTAAGGTCAGGGGGTAAATGGACAGACCACACAGGGTCTTAAAGGCAACTTTTGACATAAAATAAACGCATATTAAAAGAGTACAACTTGATAATTTTTTACATGTATAACTCGTAAAATCATCACAACAGTCAAGATATGGACATACCATCACCACTAAAAATTTCCCTGTGCCCCTAGTAACCCTGCAACCCTTCCCTCCCACTTCTCCCAGCCTGGTATAGATCTTTTTCTTTTTTCAAATGGGTATCCAATTGTTCCAGGATCGTTTGTGAAAGCTTTCACCGCTGAATTATCTCTGCACCTTTATCACAAGTCAGTTGCCCATATATATGTGGGTCTATTTCCAGACACTCTGTCCTGTTGCACTGATCTGTCTTTATGCCTACATCACACCATCTTGGTTACTTTGTAAGTCTTGAAACCAGATAGCGTTAGTCCTCTGACTTTGTTCTTCTTTTTAAAGTTGTTTGGGCTCTTCTAATCCCTTTACATTTCCATACGAATTTTAGAATCAGCTTGTCATTTTCTTTGAAAGATCCTGCCAGGATTTCCGACTGGGATTGCATTGACAATATAGATCCAAATGAGGAGAGCTGATATCTTGACCGCACTGAGTCCTCCAGTCCATGAATATGGGGTATTACTCCATTTCTCAGTTCTTTCATTTCTCTCAGCAATGTTTTGTGGTTTTCAGAGAGCAGGTTTTACACACTGTCGGATCTGTCCCAAAATATTTCATATTTTTTGAGGCTATTGTAAATGTTTTTCTTTAAATTTCAACTTCCAAATGGTTGTTTCCAGGATATGAAAAACCAGTTTCTTTTGCTATGTTGATTTTGTACCCTCCTGGGAGAAGGGCCAGGTCTGGGTGGAGCCCAAGCCCAGTGGATTCTGGTCACCTGAGTGGCCCTCTGGGAGCAGGTACTGTCCTCCATGAAGCTGAGACTTTGTTTTTTCCAACCGGGGGCTCACTAGAAACAGTGCGTGTTTTTCATGGTGTATTATTTCAAGAGGATTCACAGTGTGGCGTAGACAGGAAGTTGGGTGTAGAGTGCCAGCACACACTTGGGACCTCTGGTCTGCGGTGACCTTGGGGGGTTGGTCCGAGGCCCCAAGGAGGAGGCTTAGGGATGCAGCTGCTCAGGGGGCTCTGGGGGGCCGAGAGCACAGCCTGGGCGTCCACGCTCCCCTCCTGGAAGGTAATCAAGCCTGGCCCGCATGTCCTACACCGGCCACGTCGCCGGGGAGTCCCGAGCTCTTTAATCACGGACAGCAGCTCCTTCAGCTTCCGCAGGCCGGGAGTGGGGGGAGCCTCTCAGAAAATGCTGGAAAATGTGACTTTTCTCTCTTCCTCACTCCTCAGGGATGCCGTTCCCCTGAGGGCCCCGCAGAGGTCTTTGCTGGCAGCTAAAGAGTCCTGATGTTGTGGCTGCGTTTGGGTCTGATGGGCTGTGGGAAGTGACACTGAGTGCACGCCACAGTCACCCCTTCCTGTCCAACCGCCTCTGCCTGGGCTGCACCCCTGTCACCCCGCTCCTGCCCCCAACCCCACTCAGGCCAGCCTCCTCCAACCAGACCAACCCTTCCTATTTCTTTCTTTTTTTTTTTCTGGGCTATTTTTAAAAAAATCTTTATTGGAGTCTAGTTGATTTACAATGTTGTGTTAGTTTCAGGTGTACAGCAAAGTGAATCAGTTATACCTATACATACATCCATTCTTTTTTAGATTCTTTTCCCATATAGGTCATTACAGGGTATTGAGTAGAGTTCCCTGTGCTATACAGTAGGTCCTTAGTAGTTATCTGTTTTATATATGGTAGTGTGTATGTGTCAGTTCTTTTCAACGCACTCCCCTGCCACTACCTCTGCGAGCCGGGCACCTGGGCCCCTCACTGTCGCCCACGTCTCTTCTCAACTCTGCTCCCTGGGGTGCTTCTGCCGCGGGCAAGCTGACGCATAACCCGTCCTCTGTATCACCCGCCCCCTGCATCCTGCTACCTCCTAGATCTAAACTCTGCCTCAGCCTACGAACGAGAGCCCCCAGCACAGTACACTGGAGCTTCAGAGGAGACCCGAGCGGGCACTTTGCAAACCAAGATGCTGTTTCCAGAGGGGCAGCTGCCCAGCGTGGGAGAGGTGGGGTGAGGCTCAAAGGGAGGGTCATCAGATCAGCTGGGGCAGTGGGGTGGGCGAGGGGAGGGGTATGAAGAGGGGAAGGGGGAGTCCTAAGGACAGGACCGGCAGGTGTGGCGTGCAGAGGCTCAAGACGGGCGCGTTGAATCACGTCTGCATCAGGAGTGGCTGGCGGCTGCTGGTCCCCATTCCCTGTTGCTGGTGTGGCCCTCGCCATGTTTTCACAGATTTATTTCAATCTCCCCAGGAACTTGGACTTGTCAAGCGCTCTTCAGAATGGCCTGGCAGGTTTTCTCAGTGGATACCACCCTGATTAAAAGGAAAATTGAAAATCTTCACACCTTCTGCTTCACCATAATGAGGACTGTGACCCCTGGAAATCTCTCAGTCTCACAGCCTTCCGCAGGGTGGGGATGGCAGCGCGTCAGGAACTTGAGGGTGGGGAAGGCGAGGATCTCGGTGCCAACAATACGAGGGGCCTTGAGCCCCTGTGTCTGTTTCCTTCGAACAGAATTCCCTCGGAGGCGTCCCTGGGACACTGGGGTTCATGGCTGGGGAGCACTAGCTCCCCTGAGGCTGAGTTTCGCTGCTTCAAAGGCAGTTTGGGGATGGCCCCTGACGACCCCACCCCTTTGGCCCTGTGTAATTCCAGCTCTTGAGTGATGCAGGCCCGTGACTTGTTTCTAAACAAGAAAGGACAGTACAAGGAATGGGATACCCCTTCCGAGTTTAAGATTGCAGGACTCCAGCTTCGGTGTTGCTTGCCCTCTTGAGCTCTGATGCATGATTTTCTAAGGAAGCCGCCTGCCCTGCTGTGAGCTGTCCAGCAGAGGGAACAAAGGGCGGACTCCGGCCGACAGCCCGCAAGGAACTGAGTCTGGGCAATGGCCACGTGAGTGAGTGTGAAAGTGGACCACCTCCCAGCTGAGCCTTCAGGTGAGACCACAGCCCCAGCCGACTACTCGACTGCAGCCTCGTGAGAGATTCCAAGCCAGAGGCGCCCACTCAGCCGGCCATCCAGTCCAACCTCCACATGGCCTCTCCCCAAGAGTGATCCAGAATCCAAGTCCGATCACATCCCTGCCCTGCTGCTAACAGCCTCACAAGGCTGCCCACTGCCCACAGCAGAGTGGCCACCTGACTGCAGTGGCCAGGGAAGCCCCCATTCCTGCTGCCCGCCTGCCACATTCAGGTGCTGGATAAATCCCTGTTTGTGCGTGACAGACCAAGCAATTCCTGGGAATAACCGTGGGGAGAAATCCCGGACATACATGGAAAAGTATGGAACAATTTAGAGATATTAAAGAAGTCTTATATAGACGTAAAGACACACTCTGCTCAAGGCTGGAATAACAAAATGAATACAAATATTAATTCTTTCCTAACTTAATGTATAGCTTTTTAACAGAATTCTACAATAATCTCAGTGAACTTTCAGATGGACTTCAGAGCAATGCTGTAAAGTTTAAACAAACTGATTTATAATTATTGTTATAAAACAATAATTACATTTTCGAAAAGTCACGAGGAATGACCAGCCTCAGCAGATATTAAAGCATTGTAATAATGCAGTAATGAGCCTTGTGCAATATTGGCATGAAAGTAAACTTCTGGGGCAGTGGGACAGAATAGGTGATCCAGAACCCAAAACTGGTACACCAAGAAACTCAGTCTCTGCTGCAAAGCCGTCCCAAATCAATTGGGAGCAGACATTTAGTCAATAAATGATGCTGTAATAAACGATACTGAGATAACCAGTTCGTTATTTGGAACAAAATTTGAAATTTTATTTTTCACCTCACAGGGTTTTACAGGAGAAAAAAGTAGAAGAAAAAAATGCAGAAATGCAGTAAATTTAACCACTGAGGGAGCCAGAAAGGAGATCTTGTCAGGGCTGCAGGCTCTGAATCTGGCCCAGCCTGGGGGCGGGGGGAGAGAAGGGAGAAAGACAGATCTTGACATGACTCCCCAAGCCTGTGATAACTGACTGACTTAAATACGAATACATTTCTAACTTACCGGTTTGAAATGAAGGCTTGGGGGCAATACTTAGGAAAAATATGATACTAAAAAGGAACACTTCTTTTTAATAAACAAGTGCTCAAATCAATGTGTAAGGAACAAAGTTTTGGAAGAAGCTGTATGTCCAGTGTATTTATATTTTTCATGTTAGGCAAGTGCCTCGTGACTCTTCCATAAGGAATAATCCTCACTTCATCCAGATAAATTACTCGCCGCCTGCACCGCTGATTCCTGCGGGCGGGTATTTGCCATTCGCGTCTTGGTTCGTGTGAGCGCGTTTCCGCAGCGTGGACTCCCAGGCATGGAGTCGCGAGATCGTAGGGAACACATTGGTCAGTTTCCCCTGCGGTCGCACCCACTGGCCCCGCCTCCCGCAGTCCTCCTGTTGCCCAGTCCCCGTCCTCCCGGGGTTTGGGGCGGTGGCGGCCTTGGTGGGCGGACAGGGTAGCAGAGGTGTTTTATCTGGTTGTGCTCTGGCTACTGGCGCGATTGGGCGCTGCTCTCATGTTCTGATTGGCCAGTGGGATCCCTAGCATTTAGTTTAAATTCATCACTTACACTCACGTGGGATTGGTCTTGGTTTCTCATCAACGTTTTCTTTGCCTGTTTTCCACGTAGGCTGGGCTGGTGTCCTAACTTGAACCGGGAGGTCACCCTCCTTCTGCATGTGCAGAGGTGACCACACGCTCCGGAGAGCGGACAGTGTCCTACCCCTCCAGCTTCCCCGCACAGACATCTGTCCAGCACACACTTCGTGCCAGTACAGGGATAGTCTCTCCATGGGCCACATGAACTCTGACGTTCTGAGAATCACCACCAAAACCTCCAAGAAGGAGCTGGTCTCCTCCCTGCTTTCTCTGCTCAGACTTTAAATGTCCTGCTGACTCAGTTTCCGCAGGGCTTGTCCACTAAATGCTCCAATTTATAAAAACCTTCCAGAATTAGTAAAACTGCAATATCTATGTTTCCGTTAGAACCTCACTCACACCCACCGTAGGAAAATTAGAATAACCCCTAAAAAAGAGAATGAAATGATAATATAAGCACCAGCACCCCATCCCCCAGGTTATCACCAGTGATTTTGGGTGTGTATTTACCCAGGCTTTTACTTATACTCCTTGTATAAACTAGATGCCCCATGTTGTGTAATTGCGTACTCCGTATTTTGTTTTGGAGCAGGCGTTTTTCCTCTTAGGATATATTCTGAGCAACTTTGCAAGTCGATCAGCTGCATTTACATCACGATTTTTAGGGTGTCTGGTACCCTTTGTGTGGATGTACCATGATTTATGTCATCCCTCATTTAGGCTGTTTCCAAGCTTTTATAGTTGTGAACAATGTTGCAGATCTTTGACCACTTGCCTGCTCGGTTCCCTTTCATGGTCTTCTAAAGACAAACGGCTGCGTAAAGCCCTTTTCCCCACGTATCACCAGGTGGCCCTGAGCGTGTTCCACTTCTCACTCCTATGAGCAGCATGGACAGACGTCAGACCTTCCTGCCGGTGTGACAGATAGAGAGCTACGCCATTGTTGCCCTAAAAACGATGTTTCATATGTTCATTGGTCTTGTTATTTTTCCAATGTCCCATTGCTTCTCAGAGCTCTTTCTGGAGTTAATGTTTTCTGACCGATTTGAAAGAATTCTTTCCACGATGGCTGCAGGGGAGGCCTCTCGTGTCTGACGCCCCAACGTGACGCATGACGCCTTCTGCGGGCGACGTCTCACGGGAGGTGAGGGTGCAGGAGGCTGGGGCTCTGACCGCTGCCTGGAAACTGCCTCCCAGCCCCCGCGTGTGGGTCCACATCACCCCAGGGGCAACTGCAAACCTTTAAAACCCGTGTTTGGCATATTCTTTCTGATACTAGTGAAAACAGCAAGATCTATGAATATTTTCTGATAAATGTTGACCAGATATATTGGGTGAGTCTTTGAAATGGGACTAGAGAGCTTCTGACCCATGTCAAGTCAGTCGCCCATCCCCTACCCGGCAAGACCCCTATCCCTACCCCCGAAGTCAGAGTGCTTGTGTGGTGGGCAGTACGGGGTGATTCAGGACCACCCCTCCCCTACTCGGGGTCACCACATGGCTCCAGGCTGACGGTGTCCCTGGGTGGACACTCATTCACTCATCCAGCCAACAACCCCAGACCACTGACTGTTAGGACAGAGGGGACAGAGCTGGGTGCAAGGCCGGGGACAGCTGTTAGTGGTTCCCCAGGGGCTTCAGGGGAAATGTGGACATCAGAGCCCCATTCAGGTGACCAGGGAGGGCTTGTTGAGGAGGTGACCTCCAAGCTGAGAAGGTGAGGAATGGAGGGGCCGGGGGAGGGGCTTCCCGAGGAGGAGGCCCTGCACCTGCCTGCCCGCCTGCCCTCTCTGGGGTGTGTTCCCAGCCCCGGGGCTGGGGGTGTGACCCTCAGGGACAGCAGTGTCCTCAGCACCTGCCCCGCCTCTTTGCCCACCTGCTTTCCCCCCTTCCTGATTTCCTTCTTCCTCAGTCTTCCCTTGTATGGCGAGCGTCGGGCCGTGGGCAGCCCCTGTCAGGATGAGGAGAGCCGTGCGTGAGGGGAGGGGAGGTGAGCTCAAGCCCTGGCAGCTTGAAGTCTGTTGTCCCTTAGAGAGACCCCGAGGCCCTTTCAAGTCCCCACCCGTGTCTCCATCAGCTGCCACCTCCTCTGCGCCTTTTCCTAGGGACCAGTTTGGGGAGAAATTAAACCCATGTTATTTCACCTCCTTGTAGACCTTAGCTGTGTTTTCTGTTGTGTTTTACTGGAAATAGACTATTTTAAAGCAGACGATGGCATGGATCCAAGGGACTCTGTGCGTCACCCTGAGAACCCAACCCCAGTCGTGACCGTCTCCTCAAAGCCCAGACGTCCTGGGTGGCGACACTGCAGGTCACAATCGACCTCCAGGCACAGATGGGGTTCACCTAGTGGATGGCGAGGGTGCGGAGGTTTCACCTCACTGACGGGAACAAGCTTTGTGAGTATTTGCCACCGTGTGCATGAAACCTGCAGCAGAGGATAGATATGGGGGTGTTTTTACACAGAAACTATAAAAGATAAGTTGTAATCAGGGAAATAGTTTGGGATAAAATTCTCTTGTCTATTTCTGTTGAAAATGACATAAACACTGAGAAGCTGATATTACATAATTAAACGATAAGCACCCACATAACTACCTCCCAGGCCAAGGACTAGAACATTGCCAGAATCTCAGGAACCCCCTTGTCCCTCCCCACCGAGGCCCCCTCCCCACTATGGGCCCCCTCCCCACCGAGGCCCCTCTCTAATCCCAGCACCACCCTCTGCCAAGTGGGGGCCATTGCTCAACTTCTGGACTACTAGTGCCCTCCCTCTCCTAGGGTTATCACCTCGGTTTGCACCCCCAAACAGGGAGGCAGTTTGCTGTTCTTGAGGTTTACGTGATGACTTAATCTGTTCTTCCATGTCTTTCTTCTCACTCCCAGCATCTCGTGTGGGGGATTTATCCGTGTCTAAGCCTGTGGGTAAACATTCATTTTCATTGTTGTATAGTACTCCATCAACTGTGTGTCATTTTACTCTGGGTGATATCTGCTTTGTGCACGATCCCATTGTTGGTGGTGCACACAGTGTGGCCATGAGCTTTCCCACACGTGTATCCAGGGCCCAGGGGTGCATCTTTCTAAGTGGACACCCAGAGTGCAATTGCTGGCCATACAGCATGTGTGACCTCAACTTTACTGGATAATGTCAAACACCCAAGGTGTCCAAGGGTTCCCCATGCCCCATAGACTTGTGTGGCCTTTTAAATTCTAGTCATTCAGTAAATTGGTTGGTGTTGAAGGTTTTCTTTTTTTCGATTTCTAAAATTTTTAATTGTGGTAAAATATACTCTCTTGGCCTGTTCAGGCTGCTATAACAGAACAGCACAGACTGGGGGCTTATGAACAACAAACAGTTCTCACAGTTCTGAGGCTGGAAGTTCAAGGTCAAAACAGAGAGGAACCCTGGTCTGGTTCCCGGACGGCCGTCTTCTCTCTGGGTCCTCACATGGGGGGAGGGATGAGGGAGCTCTCTGGGGTCTCTGTTGTAAAGGCACTCATCCCATTCCTGGGGGCTCCACCCTCATGACCTAATCACCTCCCAAAGAGCCCACCTCCTAACACCTCTGTCTCTGTGACGACTCCAGGGACCTCATATAAGTGGAATCAGTCAGTATTTGTCCTTTGGTGACTGGCTTATTTCACTCAGCATAATGTCTTCAAGGCTCATCCATGTTGTAGCATCTGTCAGAATTTCCTTCCTTTTTAAGGCTGAATGATATTCCCTTCTATGGATGGACCACATTTTGTTGACCCATTTTTCTGTCAATGGACACCTGAGTTGCTTCCACCTTTTGACTATTCTGAATAGTGCTGTTGTGAACAAGGGGGTGCAAATATCTGTTCCAGACCATACTTTCACCTCTTTTTGGTACATGCCCGGCACTGGGGTTGCTGGATCCAATGGTAAATCTATGTTTACTTCTTGAGGACCCTCCATACTGTTTTCCACGGTGGTTGCACCATTCTACATTCCCACCAGCAGTGCACAGGGGTGCCACTTTCTCCACATCCTCATTTCTGCTTTTTGATAGTAGTTCTCCTGATGGGTATGTTGAAGTTTTAACGTGTGTCTTGGGGTAGGTGTCCCTAAAGCAGAGCCTGAGGTGGGTGTTCTTGTGGGTCTAAGGAGATGGAGAGAGGGAAGCAGGAGGGACAGAAGACGGAGCCAGACAGGAGGTGGTCTCGGTAGGGTCGGGCCCTCCCGGGTCCCACAGGGAGCTCCGGGGTGTGGCCTGTACAAGGAGCTGCTTCCAGCGCGAGGTGGAGTCTGGCCTGTCGGTCATACCCTCACGCCAGTTATCGACCCCAGTGGGCCCCAGGGTGAGGTGGCCTCTGCTTGGCCTTAGGTGATCCTCCAGGGAGAAGTCACCTGTGAGTTATCGGCCAGTGTGGGCTGCAGCCGAGGGTCAGTAAGGGGACCTGACCTGGGGACCACAGTAGCTGCTGCAGTTACACTCCCTTGATGCCAGTGAGGTAGTGCGTCCCGCCTGACCCACCCACCCCTGGACCTGCTCTCCTGTGAAGCATCTGCTCACCTATTTTGCCCACTTTCCGTTGGGCCATCTGTATTTGCTGTTGATTTGTTCTTTCTCTATTCTTTGCCATTACACACATGGCAAATCTATTCTCTCTGCTTTGGCTTATTATTGACTTTTAACCCGTAGAATGGATCCGTCTTATCGTAAAGACATCCTCCCCTTTCTCTACTGGAATCGGGAAGGGATTTGAGCACCCCATCTCCTTCTGCCTGAGCAAACAGAGCCTTTTCACCAGCACATCCACGCAAATATTGTGAAATCTGATTAAAGTAAGAAGGGAGAAAACATTTTTCACAATACTTTCGGCTGGAAAATCATAGTTAAAGTAATTCAGTGTAGATTTAATTAAGATGGGGTTGCTCAGACTGGAAACGGTATTAGTATTCAGCATTTGGCCTCCTGGAAACTCACTGAATGTGACAGTCACAATTTAAGGGCTTCAAAATGAATTTTTTTTGCGGGTTAGGCTTTCACATGGCTATTAGTTTGAGAAATTTCAGAAGTTATTTGCATCCCCTCTGCTTTTCTGCTTTAACAATGTGTGATGGAAGAAAAAGCCTCCCACTTCACAGTGTTATTGATGAGAGCGTAACCAGAGAGCTGAGGGCCTGGGCTGACCCCTTAGCTCAGCCCCTGGCTCCTGGACCCCTCTCTGCTCTGTGCCCCGCAGCCCTTAGGTCAAGCTCACTCCACCAGAGCCCTGCCCAGGCACTGGCCACAGCTGACCACGGAGGGGGGTGCAGACTGGCCCCTCACCAAGCTCACCCTCCCCAGAGTTCTCGCTACTCTATATGCTGGAAAGGTCCAGGTGCGTCCACTCCCCGTGGAACCCCTACTGCAGGGCGTGCAGGTTTTCCTGATCACAGCCTTCGGCCGTAGCCATGACCCAGCATCGGCCGTGGAGGACTCCTCGCTCGCCTCTAAGCCAGGCGGACGTTGCCCGGTTGTAAAGCAGTGCTTCTCAACCTCCAGAGGCGCCGGCAGACGCCTCTGGCTGTCGCAGCTGGGGTGAGGGTGTCTGGCATCCAGCGGGTAGGGGTCAAGGGTGCCCAGGGCAGCTCCCACAGCAAAGAACAGTCCTCCCAGCATGCCACTGGTCCAGGCAGGGAAGCCGGCTCCACGGCAGTCACAAATGCCCAGGCCCCAGGCGCCACCTCTCGCTCTGGTCTCCCAGCCACAGGCCTCTGGGAAGTGTTCCCCCAACCGGCAGGGTTTTCTGGGCTTTTCCCTCTCCACGCCCCCAGACTCTGACTCGGCGGATAAGGACCCGTGCATGGGCTGGCAAGCTGGACAGAAGATGTGGCTTGAATGCGGGGCCTCCTGCCACACCCTCGTCTCGACCTTGGGACCCGTGTGGGGACAGCTGGGTGGCTGGTGCAGACCCTGAGGGGCGCGCCACAGGGCCACCTGCCGGGCACCCTTGCACTTGCCCTGAGAGCAGCGAGCGGGCACTGGCTTTACGTTTACATGACTAGAGGGCCCTGACCTTGATAGCAGGGGGCACTGTGAGCGCCAGGCCTTTTCCCCCAGGACCCTCCCCGCCTTCCTTCATTCTCATGGCTGCGTGTGACCACGTGAGCCATACTAATATAATTTAAGCAACCGCTTTAATTAAGTTCCATTAATTTCCCAAGACCCTGTCTTAACTGGTATCATAATTCAATCTGTGCATTAACAGTACGGTACTTGCTGCTGGTTTTTAATAATATGTTACATAATCCATATTATGTTGAGAAAGATGTCTTCATTTCCTACTTTCCACAAGAAGTTCTATCACCTAAACCTGTTGTTGGCATTCTAAAGCGTGTCTGCATCTCCTCCAAGACAAGACTCCTCCCCTACTGTCGGGGCCGACCCCGGGGTCCACACCCAGCAAATAGCGTCTGGCAAAGTGAAGGCAAGCCCCAGCCAGACGGCTCTCTCACCTCCTGTCCTGGGAAGAGCCAGATGCCACCTCGTGCCCTGGAAAGGCCCTCCTGGTGGATAACCGAGGGACACCTCTGGCCCACAGCCCACGAGGCTCACAGGCGACCACACGAGAGAGTGGGAAGTGACTCCTCCCCACCGACCCCTCAGATGAGAACGCAGCCCGGCCAGCACCTCAACAGCAGCCTTGTGAGACCCGCTGAGCTTCGCCAGATCCTGACCGCAGAAACTCTGAGATAACAAATGCCTATAGTTTTAAGCTGCTAAGTTCCAGGGTGATTTGTTACACAGCCATTGATTATTAATACAGCTGTCAAATTTCACTAAATGCCTTTGGAACATCAGTTAAAAATATCACTTTTTCTCTCTTTATGCTATTAAAGTAATGAAGTATTTCCCCCTATTTCCTGGATGAAAGGCCGTTTCGTCGTGGATGAGCTTCATGTCCTGAAGGACCCACTTCCCTCTGGTCACGCTCCATCCCTGTCACGTGGGTGTCCGTTGGCTCCAGCTGTGGACGGGGGAGGTGCGGCCCACACCATCGTCTGGCGGCCAAGCCTACCCGGCCAGAGTCAGTCACAGGGGGTCCGACTGCACGGGACCCGGGAAAGGCAGGCTTGCGGGGGCTGAGGGAAACAGGGAACCAGGGAGACGGGCCTCTGATGGAGCCGGCAGGCCCTGTCCCAACCTCTCGCCTCCGAGCCTGCTCCCAGCTGCTGCCCCTCAGCCTGGTCGCAGACGCTGGCTCCACGGCCGTGCACTCCGCTTTCCGGCGTCAGACGCTGTCCACGGCCTCTTCGCTTGAGGAGTTGAAGGCTTGCCCGTCCTCCCCACGCACCACGCTGGGCCTCCTCCACCCGCCTGAGTTATACCACAGTTGAATTCACTCCACGCTCATGCTCGCATTATGACAGCTATGGAAATATTCTTCACCACCGAGCCATGGGCCAAACTATGATTATGTGGCTCTTCTGACACGGGTCTTTTTGGGTTTGTTGGCTTCATTTTCTATGCTTTTCCATTTCACAAATGCTTCCCCAACCCAGACAGACCCCCTCCTGGGGAACGCATCAGATATGAGCTGGTTCCACATTACGTTTTTCCTGGACCATCTGCCCTCCCGTCCAGCTGGCCTGCTGTCTGTCCGCAGCAGCCGCCCTGGACCACCCGTCGTCCCAGGAACTCCCTCCACATTCCCTCCACGGGAAGCAGAAAGCCCTTGTTTCCGTGGTGCCCATTTTTCTCTTGGCTTGTTCCTCCGTTTGGTGACATTTGCTGTCCCAGAGCCTCCTGAGAAAGGGGCAGACGGGGCTCTTTTATTCCATCGATTGCGTGTTCATGCCTCTTACCCATATGATCTGGTGGATTTTTACTATTTTTCCTTCTAAACTTGTGATTCTATATTACTTTGTATTTTCTCTTAGAATCTCTTCCCCATCTTGCTGTGTCTCTTTCAACTTCTTTGTGATACCTTTTACTTTACTGAATTTTAAAATGCAATCAAATGTGTGCCTTTAAAAAATACTTTCTGGCCTTGTTATGCTAAGAAAAGATTTTCCCTCCTTACCATTATGCTACATAACATTATTTTTATGAATTTTTAAAATATATAAATCTTTTATCCATCTGAAGTTAATTTTTCAAACATTTTTTACTTCTTTAGCCATAAAGTATTGTCCATAAACATATGAAAGCATTTTCATCTCACAATAATTTTAAAAATTCAGCCCGCAGTAATGAGCAGGCATTTCTTGCCTCCCAGACTGGCCTGTGTGACAGAGGTTGGTGCTACTGATGCTGACAAGGTGAGAGGCCACACACGCTTGTGCACATTGATGGAAATACGACTTGACAATGCCCATCAAACTTTAATTTATGCGTGCTTTTGACCCAGCAATGCCACCTCCAAAAATTTATCTCCAGAAACACTCACCCACAAATACAAAGATGCTTATTGCAGCATTATTTTTGATTCTAAATAAGTAGAACCAAGCCAAGTGTCCATCAAAATGATGCTGGTTAAATAAACCACTGCACATCCATAATTTAATGCGGCTCTTGAAATAGATGGAAATATACGATGTGTGTGTGTTTGCATATATATATAATTTATAGTGTATGTATGCAAAAGCATAGCATAATGTATTTTATATGATATAAATTTACACATATTACATATATATATATATTTGAGTTGCATCTACATTTGTCAACGTGGAAAATTACCCAAGAATTTCTGTGCAAGCCTTAATTGATAGAATAGTGCTAATAATATAATCCCACTCTTTAAAAAATTATATCTTCATATATTCAGTGCAGAGTTTGAAAAGAAATTCACCAAACTCTTCTCTCTGGCTGGTGAGATGTCCAGTGATATTTTTTTCCCCTTTTTTTCTTACACTCTCTGAATTTGTGACTTTTTAAAAATTGCGATGAGCAAGGTTTTTTTAAAAAATGAAAGCAGCACAGCTTTCTCAAAGGAGCTATTAAATTTTAAACCAGAGTAACAAGAGACACCAAGTAAAGAGGGTTTTTTCTCATCAGAGAGGAGTAGCGTCCTGGCAGCAGGAGACACACCACACGTGGCTGGCGTAGCCCGTCCAGCCATGCTGGGTCCCCTTGCCCCTGCAGAGGGAGTTGGCCTAGGTCCATCTGTCCCTCGGGACCAGTGCTGTGGTCCTGGGCGTCTGAGAGTAGAAGGCTGGGGGAGAAGGCACCAGTGCTCACTGGGACCACTTCTCCCACGTCCGTCCACAGCCCCATAATCTCCTTTGTCCTCGCTGGGCCTCTGTGGAAGAGCTGGGCCCCTCCGTTCAACCACCGTTTACCAAGGGGCAGCACCGTGCAGGTGGGGGCCCGCGGCTGCCCTGAGAGGTGTGGGCACCGAGTAGGGAGGGATCAAGGGGCCGGCAGGGGCTTCGGGGTGCAGCGAGGAGACCCAGGGTGTGTCGGGGTGCAGAGCGGGCGTGGGCCTGAGCTGGGATCGGGAGTGTGTCCAGGGGCAGGGCTGCAGCCGACAAAGTCAGAGTGTGGCAGGTGGGCGAGATGCGGGCGGGGGCCACCCGGAGCACTGTCTGGGGGCCTCCTACTCACCAGCGGGGTGTGATACTCACCAAGCCCTCACCCCGTTCAGGGCCAGTGGGACCGTCGGGGGCAGTGGGGGATGAGGGCACCGCACCCCCCATGCCCTCGCTGGGCTGATGTGCTGCGGGCAGAGGAGGGCCGTACACCCAGCACCTGGGTGACCTCGGGCTGCTGCAGGCGCAGAATATCCACCCTGGGAGCAGAGAGGGTCTGGAGCACGGAGCACCTGTACGCCTGGCAAACGGCGGTGTGTCCCCTGCCAGGTGCCAAGGGTCCAGGACAGCTGTCCACCTCAACCTTACATGGGGTCCTTGAGGGTGTGAGGACTGAAAGGAAATATTGGGGGGAGGGGTGTGGAGAGGAGGTGAGAGCCGGGAGAAACGTGCTGGGGAATCTTATTAATCACACTCAGCTCTGCTATTAATTACACAACAATTAAATTGGCAGTAACTCGAGCAGAAACTTTCATTTGACACCTTTGCCGGTTCCCCGCTAAGGAGCTGCCTCGGTCTTAATTAGCACAGGGATTTTCCTCCGTCCTTTGTCCTTTCTGTCCCAGTTGCTTTTGCTCTGCCCCTGTCTCAGCATCCTCAGAGCTCCCAGGCTCACTCGTCTGGAAGAGGGAGGTCAGAAACCTGCCTCTTCAAAGTCTAGCCAAACTTGGAAATCCTAGAACATCAAAGGACAAAATCTTAGCTGTGGACGAGATGGGACAGAAACCTGCTTTAGCGGGGGCAATGGCGGGGATGGCGCTTGGAGGACACAGAAATTCCTATCATTTGGAGCCAGCCCGCCTCAAGGCCAGCCTGGGTCTTGGAAATTGGCTTTACTGGGGGTAATTCTGCGATATTCCCTGCACCATGTCCAGTGGTTGAGTGCTGTCCTCTCTGTGCAGCTCTAACCTAGCGCTCCTGGAATCGGGAGGACCCCAGAGCTCCAGTGAGTGGGCCCGGGGTCAGCAGGCCTGCCCCCCACCTCCCTACCCCGCCAGTCACTCACTCCTCTGCCCAGTGCAGTGCTCTGGGGGGAAGAGACGGCAGGTGATTGTTTGAAGGGAGAAGAGGTCACTTTATAATGACCAAGATTACAATCCACTCCAAAGCTATTATTCACAAACAAAATACAACAAATTAATGGCATTAAGCTATAGAAACATCTGGAAGCTATGCAAAGAAAAACCCACAAGAATTCAGTAGGAGTGGGAGGCGTCTCTCAGTCTTTAACAGATCAGGTAGATTAAAAAATGATAGGGAATTTAGAATATGAGCATAATAAAATTAATGAGAGATAAACACCTTGTGTTAAGTATGTATCCTGCATACAGAAAAAACACTCATTTAAGTACCCAGGAAATATTCACAAAAATAGATCATGCGCTACACCAGTGATGTCTAATCATTTTCAGTCATGCACCCCATCAATCAAAACCTTTTAATCATGCACACCAGTATCGGGATACTTATAGTTTATTTATAAATTATAATTCATAATGTGTGATATAAAAGTGTAATACATCATGCCCGTTATAAAATACACACAAAAGCAGACATTGTGCAAAGCTGTGATAATAGTGCATGTAAGTAATGTAAATAGAAGTTTCCACATTTCCTCACTCCTGTGGATTGACCTGTGCACCTGCTAGGAAGTACACACCTCACCTTGGAGGTTTATATCACAGACAGAGCCTCAACAGACCCCAAAACCAGTGATGATAAAGCCCACGTACCTTGATCACCATGTAAAAATAAAACCAGAACAGCAACAAACTGGTAATCACTGACAAAGTTAGAACCAATCAACCAATTAACAAAAACAATACTGAAGTCTGAAAAAAAAAAAAAACACTTAGAAATTTTTTAATGTTCTCCCAAGCCAACACTGGGTCAAAAAGAGTGACAAATTGCAGAAGAACTAGAAAACACACATTATAACATGACCACCTAAGAAAACCTCAGAGATGGAGCTGACATGGTTAAGGGAGTCTAATACACACCTGTGAACAAAAAGAATAATCATGATAAATAAACTCAAACTTCTAACCGAAGAAATTAGAAAAAGAGCAACAAAATGAACCTAAAGAAAACTGAAAAACTGAGTTGTACACCAGAAAGTAATGAATTAGAAACATGCATTAGAATTGATAATTAAATCTAGGGGCTAATTCTTTGAAAAAAATTAGCAAAATAGATAAACCACTTTTTTTTTTTTTTGCAGCCAGCATAACACTCTACTAAAAGCTGTTAAGCACATTACAGAAAAAGAAAAACTCTAGAATTTTGATATAACTGTCATAAACAAAATATCAAGAAACAAAATTTATTGGTACATTGAAAAACACAGGACCTGTGTTACTCACTCTGAGAATTCAAGGATGGTTCAATGCTAGGAAATCTATTAATGTCACATAATAATAGGTAAAAGGAGAAAATTGTGTGTTTGTTGCAGCATTCTGTACAAGAGTGAAAAATTGGACATGAACCAAATACCCATCAGTGGTAGAGTGGATGAATAAATCATAAGCCATCCTCACAATGACCTGCTATGCAGCCATCTAAAAGGATTAGATAAATCTGTATGTCCTGTAAGGAAAGAATTGCAACATAAATTATTAAGTGAAAATAGAAAGCAGAAAAGCAGTATGAGTACACTTAATATATTAATACATGAAACATAAATATGGACAAAACACTTTCTGTATTTATATATAAGTATGATGTATAATTTATGTATAAATTGTGTATGTATAATTTACAACCAATTGATACATAGTAAGAGATGTAATTTGCATGCATTTATAGATACATATATATGTTTATGTTCCAGGCATCAACAGCCTGGGAATACAAAAGAAAGCTGCATCTATCGTCATACCCAAATTACGACTGACACCCCAGGGGCCCTTGAAGGATGCCTTCCCTGGCAAGTTGCCCTCCCTCCATCCCGGAGCCATCCCAGGCCACCTGCAGAGTGCTGTGGATTCAGCTCCCAGGGTTCCTGCCCCCCACCCCCCACGTGGCCCCTGAGCAGGGCATGACTCTCTCGGTGGTGTGGGGCAGCCTGGAGGAATCTGCTCGTGTCCAGCAGGTCGTCCTGTGGTCCCTGATCCCCCAAGAAGGGCTGCTTGCAGAGTGCCTCCTGGTGGTGGCAGCCCAGCACTGCTGCCGAGAGCAGTCCAGGCCCCCGCCTCTCTGTCCTGCCCCCAGGATGCAGCTTGCTCGGGGCCCAGCTGCCACCTCACATGGGCCCAGCTGTTGGTGATGTCAGCAACCTTCCAGGGAAAGTCTCCCCGCAGCCCCGCCCTTCCGCCCCCAGACCTGGCCCCTCCTCTGGGACACACGGGCTGGGAAACAGGTTCTGCTCAGGGAGAGTGTGGAGGCCCCTGGTGACCTTCTACGGCGGAGAGAATTCCAGGACGGGCACATGTGCGTGGGGTCCAGGCAGGTCTGTAGAGAAAGGAGAGGCCCACGGAGAGAGATGCCCATCAGGGCTCCCAGAGAACGTGAGCCCTAAAGGAAGGGGTGCATGCTGGGAAGGGGACCTTGAACGCCCCTCCGGTCAGGGTCACGGCTCTTGTCCCCATTGCTCTCTCCTTCCACGTGTGGTGTGAGGTCTTGTTGCTGAAGTCCTGCCCGGGAAGGCACTCTGCAGGCCTCTCGCCACACCCTCAGCCCCTCTGCTGCCGGCACAGGTGCGGCGGCTTTGAGCTCAGCCCTCACCTGTCCAGCTCGGCGGGACCTGCAGGTCCCCCCACGGCGCTGGGCTCCGGCCGCCTCCCTGGGCTGCTGTCCTGCACCCGGGCATTTGCCTGGCCGGCAGGTGAGGCAGCTCCACGGGCTCTCGCTCCTGGAGACTCCAGAGCCCCCGGTGGCCCCCACCGTCCTCACCACCTCAACCCCAAACTGAAGGCTGAAACGGCAGCAGGACGGGCCCCGGCTGGCCAAGCTGTGGCTCTGAGCTGAGCGGCCTGGGAGGCGGGGCAAGAGGGTGCGCACCGGGCCAGGGCCGGGGACGAGCCACCAGGAAGCAGACCCTGCACACGACCGCTTAAGGTCCGAGTCATAATATGCGCACGTAAAAGCCTGAAATCCATCACCGGCCCTTGTCCCCAGAGGAACCACTCAGAATGTTGCAGCCTTTCGTCTGAACTGCTCCCTGACCAGCACAGGACTGCAAACGGCTTCCAGGAGCAAGAGAGGTGTCTGACACGCGGCCATCCCTCCCTAGCACGTGGGCGGCTGTCACAGCCCAGACCAGCGTCCTCTGGGCCCTCCCGACTTTCTTGATCACGCTGCATGCATCCAGAATTCGGGCCACTGTGACCAGTGTGAACAGTGATTTCTGTTTCTTGTGGTACCAACTACCATGATCTCTATTTCTACTTCATGCTATGCCAAAGGGTGCCGGTCCAAGGCAGTGATACAGGTGACTGTCCCTCGTCCCCAGAGACCTGCCTACCTGGCCCTCAGGGAGGCCACGGTCCTGGGCAGACCCAGCGTCCCCGCCACCATCAGCACTTGGTGCCGCCCACGGACAGACCCTGACGGTTGGTCTCCACGCTCAGCCAAATCACGCTGTCCCTGAGAGGATCCGCACGTGCCCACCCAGGCGCCGCTCCACACACCCCTCCAGGCCCCCTCATCATGAGGGGGTCATGGTGGGACTCCTCCCCTCCCTGCACTATGGGCAGGGTCCCCTGGGCTGAGGGTGGGTAGTGCAGGAGCGGACCCAGTCGGGAGGGGACGGCTGCCCCTCTTGGTCACTGCCCACTGGGCAGCCTGGCCTCCTGAGGGCTCCACAGCAGAGGCTGCGTGAGTGTCCAGGCCCTGTGATGGGGGCTTCAAGGGCACACCCCTGCCGGGGACGCTCAGCACCTCACGGTGATGCCGCAGGGCAGGGGGCGTGGGCAGGGACAGGCTGCAGCGGTCGGGGGGAGGAGGGGGGGTGAAGGTGGCCTTAGCAGTGAAGCAAAGGAGAAGACTCACGGCCAAGGCCAGGCTGTGCGGTCCGCTCGGCGTCTAGGATGTGGACCCTGGGATGGAACGTGCCTCCCCGGTCACGCGGGGCCGTGGGTTTCCTGCTCGTGCGCCCCTGCTGGTCTGATGGGCAAGGTAGCACTGCCCTCCATCCCTGTGCTGCCCAGCTTGCCCACCTCTGAGTTACGCTGCCGGTCTCCTCTCTCCTGGCCCTTCACACCCTCACGGGTATTATTGGGGTCGGCGCCAGCGCTCCCTGCTTGTTCTCTGTCTCCCCGGCGAGGCTGGGAGGCTGGGACCCCGGGATGCAGCAGCCCCTCCCGAAGTGTTTGCAGTGAAAAGGCTGGGCCGGGGGCCGGCTGGAATGAGGGACCCCCGTGACCCTGGGAGACCTAGGAACCCCGGGGCAGAGGACGCAGGGCTCGGGCCCCGCGGAAAGGGTGCTGCTCCGAGGGGGAGACAAGGCTTCTTCATGAAGCGGAGGTGGACGGGGAGGTCCTGAGGACGCCCAGGCGTGCCGGACGTCACTGAAGACGCCCTGCAGGGGCCTCCTCCGGGGCTTTCCCTCCTAACGCAGGGGCAGCACAGGGGGAGGAGGTGGGCAGCCGGGCTCTAGGCCCCAGTACTCAGGGCCCCCGGAGAGGGACCAGGGAGTAGGGGGAACAGCCCCTGGGCAAGGCAGCCCTCTGCCCCCAGCCTGGCTGCCCTCTGAAGCCCCCCAGGGAAGCCCACGCCCCACCCCCTCACAGGGTCTGTCTCCCACCACCACCTCTGCAGGAAGCCCTCCTGACAGGCTGACGGGCTGCTGCCACGGGCTGCCCGCACCCACCCACCCCTGCAGCCTCGCTGAGTGACAGGTGTGCCTGTGCTGTCACCTCCTGTGTGAATTTCTGGTGACCCAGCTGAAATGGACAGGACGGAGGCCAGGGCAGGGGGCTCAGCTCAGAAAAGACAGGGCCCGCGTGCCCTCTCCTCTGCAGGCGACAGGCAAGAGCCGGGGCAGAAAGGTCCTCCACAGACATGGCTGCAGCAAGTCCAGATGGGGCCGGGGTGGGTAGGGGTGGGGAGAGGCCTGTAGGGCCTACTTGGACCTCCCCAGGGATCTGGGTTTCTCGAGAACAGGAGGGGCTGGTGGTGTGTGGGGGGCAGGAAGGGGTGTGCCTGGAGGGGAATGCCAGGGCTGTGAGACCTGGGGTCCTGCCCTGAGATCCTGCCCTGGGGTCCTCCCTGGGGTCCTGCCTGGCCAGGAACGGAAGCTGCTCTGTGTCCAAGCCCTCTCCTGAGGCCGAGGTCTGTGGAGCTTCAGTCCTTGAAACACATGCCGGGCCTCACTCTGAAAAACGAGGGAGAAATCCAGGAGAGCCCAGGAGGCGGTCACACGTGACCGCAGCGTGCTGGGAGATGGCGGGTCGTCCGCATGACTTAATGAGAGAAGCCTGTGGTTTACGGGTGAGAAGGACTCAGCATCTGAACACCCAGGTCTTTTCCAGACACGGGCACTGAGAGGACGTGGAGGGTAGAGGGCAGCAAAGGGGCCTTTGGGGTGGTCCTGGAGTCAGGCCCCAGCCCCTCTGAGCCGCCAGATCCTGGGCTCCCCAGCACCCCGACACATGGAGCTAAGGGCGCCCTGCTACCGTTACCGTGTGTGCCCGACTCCAGGGCCAAGCAGGGAGACCTGCTTCTTGCACTTGGTCTGAGTCACCGAGATCAGCCTGAGCACAGCCGGGAAGGTGCAGAATGCAGCCTGGATCAGGGTCGAGGCCGGCACGGGGTGCAGGCTGTGTGGACAGACACGTTTTCCTCGTGGCCCTTTGGGCAAAGTGACCCAGGGCATGGAACGAGTGAGCAGGCCCCATGCCAGGCCCCTGCACACACATTTCAGTCTTTCAACAGAGGAGGGTCCAGGTACCCCCGGGGCTGAAGAAAGGTACCCCCTGAAGGGGGATCAGGCCGCAGCCTCCCCACACAGCTTGCGGGGATGGGTGGGCATCTGTCCTCCACTCCATTCCCCACACCCGGCTCCTGCCCTCCAGTCACGCCCGGCCCAGCCCGGCCCCGAGAGTGGCAGTGCCGGCCCCCTCGTCAGGGATGCTGGGCAGAGGGGCTGCTGGCCCCCGCCTTGGTCTCCCTCCTAGCACAGCCTTGGGGAGGCGCCTGGGGGTACCATCTTCTTCCCCCAGCCCAGACCCCCTGCCCGCCCCCTGCAGCAGTGCCAGCTCCTTTCCTTCACTCTGCTCACGGCGGCCTCAGCGTCACCATTTAACTGGACAGAGCGACGCAGGGGTCAGAGCACAGGGGCCTCCAGTGGCCTCACCTGGAAAACAGGATGACAGTAGTGCCAGCTCAAGGGGAGCTGATAGGATGCCGGTGAGTCCTACAAAGTCCCTGCCCCTCGGCTCTTCGCGGGCGCTGTCACGGCTGGTTGAGCTCATCGGGATGGGCGTCCCTTTGGCTCAGTGCTGGGCGCCAGGTGTCAGGTATTGCTGGGGGAAGGGGCACTCACGGGCTTGTTAGAGGCAAGGCAGCGAGTCAGGTCTTGGGCACGGACACCAGGGGAACAAGACCAGGGTGGGAAACCCAGCCGCGGTGGCCCCGGCTTTCAAGGAGAGAGCTCAGTTCCAGGCCTGGAGGCCTCTGCTCGGGGCAGCTGCTCGGCCTGCCAGCCCGCCTGCCAGAGCTCAGGGCCGTGAGCTGGTGGCCTGGGCCGGGCTCCTTCCTGGAGCAGGCCGCCCAGCAGGGCCCGGCTCCTGCGTGTCCACTAGCTGGGACGGGAAAAACGCCTGTGCCAGAGCTGCACTGCCCGCCTGCCGCCCGCAGTCTCAGGGCAAGCCGGCCTCCCCACTGGCCGGGGCCAGGCCGGAGCTGGCGTCTCTGGCTGCGACGGTCAGCACGGCTCGCCGGGCCGTCAAGCTCATCCTCTTCCCTGATCTTCCTCTTGCAGCTTCGCCTGCCCAGGTCCCACGCCTGCCGGCCGGCGGGTCTATTTACAGACCCGAGAAGGACGGCGCGTGCACAGCCGATGGCGTTCTCTGCTGGAATGCACCGAGGCGTCTAATGAGCGTAGGGGCCTAGAAACACCCGCACTGCCCTCCTCAGGGGGCTGCGGCTGTGAGCGTCACTGCTGGACAAGGGGCGAGCCAGCCCCCCGTGCCGCGGGTCAGGCGTCGGGGAGACTCAGTGTGGGGGGGGCAATGGGGGTGGACGGGCCCCTGGGTGAGGCATGTATGTTCTTAGCGGGAAGCGGAGGTCAGCAGCCTAGAGGTTTGGAGAAGTCCCTGCCAACAGAAGGTCAGAGGTCAGGGGTCAGGCAGGGGTTGGGATTTGAAGGAGGCCAGACCAGGACATTGGGGAGGCAGGCTCCTGGGCCAGGGCATCTGGGCTGAGATGGAGGCTCTGGACAAGGGCAGCCCTAACCTGACAAGGATGGGGCCTGGGCAAGGCGGGGAACCAGGGTGGGCCAGGAGACAGCTCTGCCCCTCGGCCCCCTTCCAGCTGCAAACAGGAGGTCTGAAGGGGTGGGGTGTGCTGGGAGCACTCATGCCCCTGAGGTCCTGCAGCGCTGGGCTGTGGCCACAAGGGGCTTCCACACAGATCGCCTGGCTCCGTGGTGCCCGGGCACGTGCCGCTGCCCTGTCCAGGCGCAGACATTCTGTCCGCCACACACCACTGATTGCGGGGTCCCGGATCCCAGTTCCAGGACAGTGGCTGTGGGGCTGCCGTCCCCCGTAGGGGGGCCCTTAGCAAAGGAAGCAAGCGGCTTTCTCTGCAGGAGCCTCGTGGGCGTCTCGGACCCTCTCGGAGCCCTCCCTGGCCCCCATCGCCAGCTGTGTTTTCTCAGTCTGCTCGGGCAGCCGCGACGGTAAACCACGGACCAGACACCATAGACTGGAGGCTTAAGGCACAGACACTGATGTCTCACAGCCTGGAGGCCGGACGTCCGAGATCAGGCTGCCTGCGGATTCGGCTCCTGGTGGGAGCTGTGTTCCTGGCTTGCGGACGGCTGCCGTTTCCTGTGTCCTCAAGTAGTGAAGAGACAGAGAGAGACAGAGACGGAACATACTTCTTTTAAGGACACTAATCCCATCACTCCCCCCAACCTCATCTAACCACAGTCACCTCCCAAAGGCCACGCCTCCAAATACTGTCACATTGGGGGTTCGGGCCTCAGGATGTGAACTGGGGGACGCATTCAAGCCACAACACGAGTCCCCAGCCATCTCAGGGCCTCTGCTCTCCCGGGCTTCTCAGGGTGGCAGCCGGGGCTGGAGGCGAGGTGCTCTGAGCCCCCGTGCGTCCATGCCCCTCACCAGGAAGGCCGGGTCACCTCCACCAGGACCTGAGAGCCAAGGGGCTTCAGGCAGCTGCCCTGAGTGACGAACTCTGAAGGATGGGCAGGGAGGGCCCAGCACAGCAGGCCGCGGACGGCCAGGACATCCGTGCAGCCTGACTCTGTCTGGCTGGCCGCCCGCCCAGCAGGGATTTGCTTCTCTTGTCACGAGCCTGTGCTGGCGAGGGCTCCGCAGGCGGGACCCTGCCGGCAGCCTCTGTAGAGCCTGACCCTGCGGCAGGGGGCCATCTATTCTTGGACAGCCTTTGGCATCTCAGGACCTCGGAAGGAGTCAGAATTCCCACGGGGGTGTTATCACCGTCTGAAGATCCTACTAGACTTTGAGAACACAGGAAATACTGCAGGACAACGTATGATCCTTTAGATAAAAGTAACTTCACAGGAGAGCCACCAACAAGCCCTCCGCTGAGGCCGGCTCCTCGTGGGAGGGGCAGGGAAGCTTCAAGGAGACCCCACCATCCTCCCCGCCACCTGCTGCGCTGGACCAGGCAGTGGATGAGGGGCCAGGAACTCCTGCCCTGCTGCCCCCCACGCCCAAGCCAGCCATGGGGGAGGAGCACACCAGACCCTCCCTCCTCCTCCCACAGCTGATTGGCCCCAGGGCTGCACATGGGGGTGCTATGCCGAGCAGCGTGCCCTCCGCAAGCCGTCCTGGTCTGCGGAGGGAGGGCCGGAGCCGGGCTGGCCCCGGGGGAGGGGCGGGGAGGCACTGGGCCTCTCCTGGAAGCCAGAACACCCAGCTTGCCTTTCAGCTTCCAGTCGTCTCCGTGATGCCCCCAGGGAGCAGAGGGGGTGGCACGGGTCGGCCGAGTCCACGGGGGACCCCATTCCAGGACTGGTGAGGTTTGGATTTCAGGTGATGGGGTGCTGGCCAAGGCCCCGCAAGGCGTCCCTAGCGAAAGGACTCATAACTCTGCCTGGTTCCAGGGCCGGACGGCAGCAGGTCTCATCTTACGGCAATTTTTATCAGCCCGGGGTTGGGGGGCGGCGCCGTGTGTGCTGGGCTAAGGCTACACCATTGAGACCCAGAAGGGACGTGCGCCTGTGGTGATTAGTGATGTCTGGCGCGGGCACAGGATGCAGGTCTCAGAGAGGTGCTTGTGTTTGCTTCGCAGGCGAGTATTTGGTGCACACCTCAGGTGGTTTTTTCTGAAGCTGCAGCTTGGTCAAGGCCTGTGAGCCCCCATCATCTCAGGGAAGGGAGGGGTCCTTCCCCAGGTGCTGCGCACTCTCACCTAAGGGCAAGGGCGCCAGAGGGAGGTAAGATCGGAGGGGCTGCCCTCCGTGGTTTCCGGCCTCCAGACCCTTCTGTGGGCGCTCACCTCTACCCTGTTCTGTTGAAAAGACACCTTGAGAAAGGTTTACGGTTCATCTCCCCTTGTCTTCAAGTGGACATTGACCTCTGAATTTGTGGCCACAGATCAAAACCAAGATGGTCAAGGCCATCGGCAATTTCCTCCGCTAAGTAAAACCCGAGTTGTGGGAAGAAGCTCAGCCTCCTCTGGGGACCCCCAAGCCAGGCTGGAACGTCTACTCCAGCTTTTCCTCTCTGTCCTAACTTTGAGCCTGGTGACATTAGCCCCCCGGCTCAAAGCTCTGTGGGTAGGGAAACCCAGGAAGGTGGTACCTTGGTCTTCACAGCGGGAGAGCACATGGAAAATTCTACCTCCACAAAACATACAAAATTAGAGCACACTTTCTCTAGATTTTCTTTAATCCTAGAAAAGCAAAACAATGTTGCCCGGCAGACCTCGGGCTCCAGGTGCGTTTGCATCAACCCAGCCTGGTTTGCTCCTGGTCCTGGAAGGGTATGGTTTGGAACCAGACAGGCTTTTTCTGTCCCTCACTAACCACGAAACTTCAGGTGAGTCCTGAATCCTCTCCGAGCCTGTTTCCTCCCCAACAAAACAGGAGAGACTTTTATTTTCATTCACTCACTCATTCATTCATTCATCAATTGAACTTTTCCTAGGCGTGTTTGTTAAGCCCCCTTAGCAGAGCTGCTGTGTTGATTAAATGAGAAGGTATGTAAAGCTCTGAGGATCGCACCCATTCTTCCCCTCCCCACCCCACTTCCCCCACCCACCTTTGCCCTAGAACTTTCTGCTTCTGACAGGAAGTCTGGTCTCACTGCGGGGCATTCCAGGGATGGTCGGACTGCCCAGCCTTCAGCTTCCCACTTGAACCCAAACTCGAAGAAATCCCCAACTCCTTATGGCCAAGGCTGCTTTCCTCTGACACCCCTAGCAGCCTGGAAACCCTTCCCCTCCTCTCTTTCCTTGAACCGAATCCACACTTGGGTTGAATGGCCAAGAAAAAAAAGTGGTATTTATCAGCATTTTTTTCTTAATACTGAAAGAACCATATCAGAGTAATATTATGGAAAAATAGTTATATGTCAGTGTCATTTTGTGTTGAGGCTAAAACACCTGCCATAACTGGTTCTGGAGGGAGAGTGGGAAGCAGGACTGGCTCCTTGTGGACACCCAGGCCAAGCCCCAGTCGCGGTACCCACCCTCCCGGAGGGCTGTGGAGACCAGGGACAGGCCTCGGTTTCTCTAGTTAGCACGCTGGCCCTCGCCCAATGGGTGTGAAATAAACAAATGAAAGCAAAAGCTCTTGTCATCTCCTCACCAAACTGCCCACCAGCCCTGGAAAGCCTGGTCCTTTGTACTGGTTTTAGTGAAACTGTTTTGTTTTGCTTTTTTGTAATAGATGTATTGAGATGTGATTCACACCCGTATAACTCACTCATTTATTGTGTACAGTTGAGTGCGTTTTAGTACCTTCGCAGACATGGGCAAGCATCACCACAGTCAATTTTAGGACATGTTCATGACCTCGAAAAGCAGCCCGTACTTTTTAGCTGTCACAACCCTATTCCCCATCCCCCACCCAGCCCTAGGCAACCGCCACTCTATTTTCTGTCCATGGACTTCCTTGTGCTGAACGTTTCGTATAAATGGAATCATACCATAGGTGCCCTTCTGTGCCTGGGCTTATCTCACTGAGCATGTTTCTGATTCACCCATGCCGTAGTGTGAGTTAGTGCATCATTCCTTTCTTATGATCAAATAATATTCCACTGTGTGGATGGACCACAGTCTGTTTATCCACTCATCAGTCATGGGCATCCGGGTTTTACCCACTTTCTGGCTGCTGTGAACCATGCTGCTGTAAACGTTCACGTACAGGTCTCGTGAGAACACGTCTCCATTTTTCTTGGGCCTGGTCCTAGAGGTGGGACGGCTGGGTCCTGTGGTAACTGTGGAGCCGCCTCAGGAACTCTGAGATTATTTTCCCAGTGCTGGCGTCATTTTACATCCCCACCCGCAGGCCCCGCCGACACTTGTAACTATCTGACCTTCGAATCTAGCCATCCTAGCGGATGTGAAGTGGAAAACTGGTTTCTTCAGGTACCTTCCGCTGTAGGGGTCCGGGTCACGCGCGGTGACCTGCATCAGGGTGGGGCTACTCTCGGCCCATCAGAGCCGTCTTTAATTTCCTGACCCCCATTTTCTCAAGGGCGACTCTCCCACTTTGAAGATGTTGCTGTGGTCTCCTCTCCCATGTTCTTTGCAGTTGTGGGTTTGCGCCTCCTGCAGGTCTCTTTACTACCATTTCACTGGGGCTTCAGAAGGGAGCAATAGGAGGAAAATGCATGTGTTCACCCTCAGACGCCTCCGTTCTCAGAATAGTTTTCTTTCAAGGCAGATCTCTCTGTGTCTCTCCCATGCGGTCAGGATAAAATTCCACCCGGGCACCCGCCTTCCTCGTGATGTGGTCTTTATGGGCCCCTCTGGTGTCAAACCACGTGGATCTTCACAGGTGCCCTGCTCGGTCACACCTGCCTCTGAGCTGTTGTGCACTCTGTTCCCTCCACCTGTGAGGCTCACGCCTCTTTGTCTGGCTAGTTCCTTCTGGTCTGCACAACTCAGCTCAAGCAGCGCCTCCGTGAAGACTTCCAAGACCCCGGCCAGATTTAGGTACCCCTCCCTCGTGGTCCCAAAGCACCACAGCTTTGGCCACATGGCTCTGCAGCCTCTCAATTACTTGTCTGCTCTGCAGACATGGCTCCGCACATAGTAGGTGCTCAATAAATCTTCACTAAGTGAATAAATGTATAAATGAAGAATAAATGAATCTGTAAAATGGGGACTCAAAAAAGTGTTTACTGAGTTTCTGCTGTGTGCAAGACATCGTGTGATTATTGTGAGAGGAGGGGTGAGATTCTAGGGGGGGCGTCTCTGGAACTCCATCAAGACCACATGTGTATCCCGGCGGTGTCTCTGCTACTTGAGGTCAGGGGTGTCTCTGGGGCCTCACTTTGGGGCAAGCACACAGTAGGACTTCAATAAATGCCGTCAGCAAAGAAGAGGAAGATGAACTGCCCACCTGCTTTGCCTCTGCACATAACACTAGCAAAATAATTGTACCCCTTTCAAAGGAAGGAGATGAAAATACAAGTGTTTTGTTGTTCTTTCTTATTTTATTGAATCTTAAAAATTCCAAAAAGTAAAATAATACAGCAGCGTATGAAGAAAAGTCAGCAGTTTCCTTCTCCCTGTCTCCCATCCTCTCCAGGGATAACCAAAGTTTATTTTTGTTGCTCATCCTTCCTCACCTTTCTCTGTGTTCATAAAAAATGTACATACATATTTCCCCGTGTAGGCTTTGCTTTCTATCAACACAGAATCACTCTGAACACATGAGCTGGCCCCTTACTATAAAAGCACTTTCAAAATGTTAAAATTCTCTATGCATCTGAGGAGTGATTATCTTCCAGATCTGGAGACCTCTCTATTCCTGTTAGCAATACCTGCCCGCAACATGTAAAAATAATGAGAAATTTGGGCTCCAGAATGGAAGGAAGGACATTTACTTGCTATGAACCCCAGCGTAACCTTCTATCACCACTCAGAAATCTCATGAATAAACATCGAACCACAGCGACAAATGCCAATCTGATAACTCAGAATTTGATTCTGTTCAAGGCATGATCATGCATTTCCCAACTGAGATTCCTCAGAAAACCTTAAAAGTTAAGGTCGCGCGTAGCTGCTGGACTTGCTGGGCGGGGGCCTGGGGAGCTAGACCTCGAGGGAGTGCTGGGTCCCGCAGGCACCGCTGTCGGTGCTCAGAAAAGCCCACGTCTGCCGAACCACAGCTGGCCCCGGAAGCCACGCACATCCGGCCAGCCTGGCCCGTCTGCTGGAGGCCTCCTCCCCCACGTGCCCTCCTGAGGCTCTGCAGGTCCTGAGTATCCGTGGGCTGACAGCCCCGCACAGACAGGGTCAATCTACCGCGACGCCCCCGGCTTTGGGGCTGAGCAGGTGGGGAGGCTCCAAAGAGGGGAGTGGGTACCTCCCGTGTCTGCACGAGGAGCAGAGAGTCCTGTGCAAACGGGCTGTGGCAGAGACAGGACCCGCGGCCGTCCTCACACCTGCGCCAGCTCACCTGGAATTGGGTGGGTGGGGCCAGGCCTCCCCAGCGCCAGGTGCTGCTCCTGCAGAATCAGGGTTCTCTCAGGCTTTGAGCTTCGACCCTGAACATCTCTCGCCCAGTTCAGAACTGGCCCAGTTCAAGGTGGGGCTCAACAGGGAGCTGCAGCCGGGAGGGAGGGTGCAAAGGACATGCACCACAAAGCCTGGCACCGTGTGCTGGACGGCAGGCCTGACCCCAAGCAGCCCCGAGACCCACGGCACAGGAGTTGAATGGGAGCACACGCCCTGCACGGCAGCACCTGGGCGGGCGAGGAGCAGACAGCCGCGGAGGCAGCACCCTCCGCTCCCGGGTGAGCAGGGCACCCACCGTGGGCTGCACGTCCCCGCCAGCGCTGAGGTTCTGACAGCCCGTGCTGGGCCCGAACGTCAACACGCTGACTCCGCAGGGCAGCTCTCAGGGCTGCAGGCGAGGCAGGGAGACCACGTGGCAGCTCGCAGCCTTGCTCTTCCCCGACACTTCACAAAACTGCTGCCAATCTCATGCTGCTGGACCGGCGTCTCCGGCCAGAGAATAGCGGGTAGCGGGCGGCAGAACGGCGCTCAGATGGGGGGAGGGGCGGGGGCCGCAGTGGGCGGGCTCAGCTTCATCACGGGAGGCCGAAGCCCTTCAGTGTGCGCTCGAACCCCCTGCACCCCACAAATCACACCACAGATGGCGACCCCCGGCTGCCCCACCCCTGGTGAAGGTGAGAGATGGGGGGGCCCCCAAGGAGAGGCAGTGGGCTCGGTGAGAAGCTCCCTGAGACCTGGGGGGGGCGACAAAGGGGAAAGAGGGGACTGGGCGGTGGTCTCGGCAGCCCCCAGCCTGCTGCAGGCAGTGTCCACCTGCCTTTCATGGTCCAACTGGATAAAGACACGAGAGAGATAAAAGGGAATCGTTCCGAGGGGGCGTGTGGCCTGAGACAGGCTCACTGGGTGGGAAGGGGGTGGCGCTGAGAGCCGCCCTTGACGGGCATCCGCTGCACGGCGCAGTGAGCACTGCGGTCCCAGCGCCGGAACCCCGCGGCCCCCAGGCAGCCTCACTCCGGCTTTACAGGAGGTGGTGGGCTCCGAGGGGCTGCCTGACTCTCCTAAGGACCCGCACGGAAGAGGGTGGATGCCAGGAGCGGAACAGAGTGTTTTTCCACCTGTAGTGAGGGTGCAAAGGATGCAAATCAGGGCCACGGGGTGCAGGCTCCTCCAGCTGAGGTCCAGACCCACTTCCCGAGCTGCGTCTCCAGGCGGGGCACCCCCAAGCTTCCAGGCGGCAGCTGCAGACCCGGGCAAGGGCCGCCTCTACCCCTCAGAGCCCCCCGCTCCGCGGAGGGGAGCGTCAGGCTGGGTGGTCAGGCTGCAGTGTTGCAGGGGGTGGAAATGGTGCGGAGGCTTCAGAGGCTGCTGGTCCTGGTGGCCTGTGCAGTGGTACCACCCCCAGCACCAGACGGTACTGCCAAGGCTGAGCGCCCAGGGAGGACCTGGCGCCTGTCAAGGGGCTCGTCCTGGGGAAGAGCTGCGGGTAGAAGGGCGTCAGGCAGGGCTGAGGGCCACACCCTTTCCTGTGTCTCCACTGAGCACAGCTGGGACGCCACAGGGACAGAATCACTGACAAATGTTCAAACCTGTCAAAAGGAGCCCTGTAGGGAAAACTTTTGTTCCATTATAAAGTCATATCTATTCATTACGCAATAAATCGATACAACACGGAAAACTTTTGAAAAGAAAGTAATCATCAACCATGATCTCATCTCCTAGTGATGATATTTTTTTTCATTTTGTTATATTTCCTCACAGTAATGTGTATGTATTTTTCTTTTTTTATAAAGCTGAAATAAGTAAAATCACTTAACAAGAGTTAAACTGAGCCATTCGATAATGAAGCTGTCTGTGCCAGGGAGAAGGAAATGCCCACCGTTTCCGGGGCTCAAGCGTTTACACGGGTCCTCCCAGTGCTCAGAGATATCCGCGTCCAGTGCCAATGGGCCAGGAGGGTTGTGTGAAAGGAAATCTATATTGTCCATCAGAATCAATCTTGGACTTTTTAGCCAAAAATCAGTGTCTGGCACCTGTCGTGGGATAGCTCCACCTCAGTGAATGGGGTCCCCCACAGACCCTGCTTTAGTTATGCTTTGGGGGGACCAAGGAACAGAGGCTTTTGAAAGTTACACCAAGTTACATGGGGCACAGGGGTGGGGTAGGAGGAGGGTGAGGGAGGTGGGTGGTATGGAACCAAGCCTGGCTCCTGGCACAGGAATCTGGGAATTTTGTTGTTCTGCCCACCGGGCAAACAGTAGAAAAGCCCATCCTCCAGGGAGTACTCACTGTAATGAGGTAGGTCATTCAGCCTTGGACAAGGTCTAGATGCCTGTGAAACACCCAAGTGAAGACAGAGCAGGCAGCTGAGCTGATCGGTCCGGATCGCGGGAGGAGGGTTAGCGGTGGGAAGATACACTTGGGGGTTTTCAGCCTTAGATGGTAATAGAAGACGTAAGATTGAGTGAGATCCACTTCCCCCTACCCTCTGGAGGTTTGCAAGGTGAAAAGAGAAGAAATGAAGGGTAAAAGGAAAGGAGAGATGAAATTATTACACAACCCCAAGCAGTACAATGCAATGGGGTGTCTACGGGAAGAAGAGTCCACAGTGGGCCTGAGAAGGAGGAGCCGTATTAGAAGGAAGACCTGTTGTTATTTTCAACATTTTCAAAAGCCAGAGAGTGATACAATAAGTCAAGGGTGAAAACTGCCCACTGGATTTATTCATTTTTATATGAAAGTATAAAATCTGTCTACATAGAAAAAGTGCAGATTTTTATTTTTACGTAACAGGCCCATATACTCACACCCAGATTCAATATGCATTAACATTATGCCGTATTAACCACAGAACTTTCTGTGAAATAACCTACCAAATACCACAGATCCAATGTAAGTTGCTATGCATATGACTGCAAAAAACATCTCTGTACTTGTTTCTTTGTGCCCACATGTGAAAGTCTAGGCCTTGAAGCAGAAGTGCTAGATTTGTTTCCCCACATCCTCACTTCCATTTTGTGGGCACTGGGGGTGAGCTGGGGTGAGGGGTGTCTGAAAATTGGACAAGAAAGTCCTCACCCACCAGCTCAAATATGCAAGATGCTTTCTCATCTCCATCTGGACTCTCCGTGGAAAAATTCTCTCCTGAAAAATCAGACTCCAGGCCTGTGCTTTGAACATTTTGGGGAATCCAGATTTCTAACACATCGAATTTTAAGCTAATAAGTTAACATTTATTCAACCCTGGGCGTCTGGCATAAACAAAAGTGGAACCATGCCGGGGGCATGTTCCCACAACCTAGATTCCAGTGTGTGTGTGTAGGTGGACCTTCTGAATGTATGCTCAGGCAGTCAGCATTTACCCAAACTGAGAGGATTAGCACTAAGAAACTCATATCCTGAAGTAACCTGAAAGTAAATATAAAAGTTTTAAATGAATAAGTAAAAACTGGAGAAATTGAAATTCTAAGTAGAGTACAAGATTTAGGAAAAGAACCCAAACAAACTTCTAAAAATAACTATATAGGAATTTTGAATTTAAACTTAATGGAACAGTTAAAAAGCAATTAGGTTTAGCTGAAGAGAGAATTTATGACCTGGAAGATGGATATTATAGGCTGAGTTGTATCCTCACAAAATTCATATGTCAAACTCTTAACTCCCAGGGACTTCCCTGGTGGCGCAGTGGTTAAGACTCCGCACTCCCAATGCTGGGGGCCCGGGTTCGATCCCTGGTCCAGGAACTAGGTCCCACACACATGCCACAACTAAGAGTTTGCATGCCACAACTAAGGAGCCAGCGAGCTGCAACTAAGGAGCCCACGAGCTGCAACTAAGACCCGATGCAACCAAATAAATAAATAAATACTAAAAAAACCCCTCTTAACTCCCAATCCTTCAGAATGTGACTGTATTTTGATATATGGCCTTTAACTAGTTAATTAAGTGAAAATGAGGTCATTAGGGTGGACCCTAATCCAGTATGATTTGTGTCTTTATAAGGGGGATTTGGACACAGACACACACACAGGGAAAATCATGTGAAGACATGGGGAGAAGATGGTCATCTACAAGCCCAGGAGGGAGGCCTCATCAGAAACCAACACCCCAAAACCTTGGTCTTGAACTTCTAGCCTCCTGAATTATAAGAAAATAAATTTCTGTTGTGTAAGCCACCTACTCTTTGGTACTTCATTATGGCAGTCATGACAGACTAAGATCACAGATTTAATAAATTACCCAGAATACAACAGAGAAAGAGATAGAAAAAAGAACAGAGAAAAGTTAGAGGGATGGAACAAAGAATGAGAAGGCCCAATGTATAAATAATAGACGTCCCAGAGGGAGAGTCTGATAGTTCAGGGAGAGGAAATGTATATAGAAGAAACACATACAAATTTTCCAGAACTGATAAACACGAATCCTCAGATTTAAGAGGCACAAAAGGTCCAGAGCAGAAAATATAAACCTAAATCCCCACCTGAACACACGGTAGTGAGTGCATGTGTCAGGCACAATGAATTATCCTGCTCAGTATCGTTCTAACCTCTTCTAGCTCTTCTTCCTCCACTCAACCTCTTCACACATGGGTACAAAGAACCAGTACGGAGATGCTTTTTGCAGTCACATGTATAACGACTTACAATGGATCTGCTGTGTTTTATTTCCCACTATAGAAAGATCCTTGGCCAAAATAGCAAAACGTTAATTCATATTCCTCCACCCTTTCAGGTGGGATACAGGCATAGGATCTAGATTCCCCCAAGGTTGCAGCTTCTGTTTCTTAGATGGCAAAGCAGGCAACGTGGGTGGTGGCTGCAGGTAGAGGACACTTGGGGACTTGTGACAACCTACCAGAAGACTAAAGGTGTGGACCCCAGGGCCCAGGGAAGGGCAGTGATACATGGAGTTGGAAGGTGTCAGGTTGGAGGGTGAGCACGACTTAGACAGAAGGAGCAGATGGTTTTATTCAACTGTGGGGACGTGAAGATGAGAAGGAGCCTTGGGAGAAAGGAGGAGCCCTCCCCATTCTGAATTCTGTGGGATGTGAGGAAGGGGCTTCTCTTACAGCAGGGGGTGGAAGCTGGATCAGAGAGAAAGCAGTACATTCTCCATGGAAACCACATCCCCACAGCATCCAGAAGAAGCTGGCAGTAGGTCACACTCTGCTCGGGGAGCCAGGACTGGTTACAGGGGCCAGTGGGAGCCCTACTCTGGCATTGCGGGGTTGGCCGCTCACAGCTGGCATGGATCCCAAAGGAGCCCCTGGTGGAAGGGGGCGTGGATCTCTGTAGAAGGAGCCCATTCCACTCAGGGTGGTTGGGCCTCTGTGGAAACATCCCTGGCTCTAATACTAGAGGAATTTTAGCAAAAATAGATACCTACTCCTTACTGAAAGATTAAAAATCAAAATGCAGAAGGAAATATTCTTAACATGATGAAGAATTTCCCCTTAAAACAACACCCCACTTAATATGACAGTGAAGCCCAGAGAAATGACCCTTCAAATCAGAAATTAAAAATGGTTGTTTGCCAACTGCATCACTATTTAACAGTCTAAGAGTCTGTCACTGCAGCATCATTAGTGGGAAAGAAGAGGCCCAACTAGAAAGAAGAAGGTTACAAACTATCAGTATATGCAGGAAAAATAATTACTATTTAAAACCTGAAAAGAATCAACAGAAAATTCAGGGCTGATAAGTTTCAATGAAAAAGTAGGATATGAAAAAAAATCCAATAATCAAAGATATTCCCATAGGCTGTATTAAGTAAGTAGACTACATTATAGGGCAAAAAGATGACATTCACAATGGCATCAAGAATCCCCCAATTCCCAGGAACAAACCAAACCCCAAATAGTCAGGACTGCATAAAATTCCACCGAGAGGGTTTCACTTTAAAGTGAATAAATGGAGATAAATACCATGTCCCTGGACAGCAAGACTAAATATCTCAAAGTTGTTAATTCTTTGCAAATTGATTTACATATTTAACATGTTACCAAAAATTCTTCAGGAAATGTTTTGGAATCAAATGATTCTAAAATTTGTTTGAAAAAAAAATAACAAGAATACCTATGACACAGGGTGAAACAGCTAATTTTAAAACATATAATAAAACCACAAAAATTAAATCAGCACAGCATTGGTTATACTCATAGAAAGTCCAGTGAGAAAAATATACATCCCAGAGAGCTTTTGGTGTATAAAAGCTTTGTGAAACATGAAGACTGCATCACCTCACTGCTGGCAGGGGTATGAAGGGGGTGGTACAATTAATGTGCTAAATCAATTGATTAGCTATTGGAAGACAAATTTAGACCCTCACTCCATATCATACAACAAAAATATTAGAGAAAAATAAACTATTAAACAAAATATAGAACAAACAGATACTAGTATTTATCTGAATTTGGATAAGGGTAGATTTCTTACATGTAAAAAATCAGCACAAATATAAAAAATGAAACTATTGATACATTGAAAGATGCTGTGTGTATGTATATGTATATATATATATACATCAAAATGAAGAGGACATATAAAATAGGAGAAAATATCTGATGACACTATACATAGAAAATCCTAAAGACATGACAAAAAAAAAAAAAACCCAAAAACCTACTAGAGCTAATCAGTGAATTTGGCAAAGTTGCAGGATCCAAAATTAATATACAGAAATATGTTGTATTTCTATACATTAGCAATGAACTATCAGGACTACCAGAAATTAAGAAAACACAACTCATTAAAAAGAACGAAATACCTGAGAATAAATCTACCTAAGGAGGTAAAAGACCTGTATTTAGAAAACTACAAGACAGTGATGAAAGAAATTGAAGGTGATACGAACAGATGAAAAGATATACCATGCTCTTGGACTGGAAGAATTAATATTGTTACAATGACGATACTACCCAAGGCGATCTCCAGATTCAATGCAATCCCTATCAAATTAACTATGGCATTTTTCACAGAACTAGAATAAATAATTCTAAGATTTTTATGGAAACCCAAAACATCCTGAATAGCCAAAACAATCAGATAAGAAGAACAAAGCTAGAGTATCACACTCCTTGATTTCAAACTATACTACAAATCTACAGTAATCAAAACAGTCTGGTACTGGCACAAAAAGAGACACATAGATCAATGGAACAGAATAGAGTGCCCAGCAATGAACCCACACATATATGGGCAATTAATCTATGACAAAGGAGGCAAGAATCTACAATGGGGAAAAAGACAGTCTCTTCAATAAATGGTGTTGGGAAAACTGGACAGCTACATGCAAAAGAATGAAACTAGACCACTTTCTCACACCATATACAAAAAAAAAAAACTCAAAATGGATTAAAGACTTAAATGTAAGACCTGAAACCTTTAAACTCCTAGAAGAAAACATAAGCGGTATGCTCTTTGACATTGATCTTAGAAATATTTTGTTGGATATGTTTCCTCAGGCAAGGGAAACAAAAGCAAAAATAAACAAATGGGACTACATCAAACTAAAAATCTTTTGCACACTGAAGGAAACCATCAACAGAACAAAAAGGCTACCTACTGAATGGGAATATTTGCAAATGATATACCTGATAAGAGGTTAATATCCAAAATATATGGAGAACTCATACAACTCAACATCAAAAAAATAAATAACTCAATTTAAAAGCGGGCAGAGGATCTGAATAGACATTTTCCCAGAGAAGATATACAGATGGCCAACAGGCACATGAAAAGATGCCCAACATCACTGATCGCTTCCTAGGGACATGGCCAGGGTGTCCTAGCAACTTCTCCGGAGGTCACTTATGAACCTCAAACAGGACTCGCTGTGGGAGGGTCTCAGAACTGTTCCCCAGCTTTGCTGAGCGATTTCTACTCTTTGTCCCAAATCGGCCTGTTTATCTTGCACACATCTGGGCCTTGCTGGAGCAGTGGTCAGGAGGACCTCTGACACCAGCAGAGCCCAAGGCCCAGAGGGGTCAGATCAGCCCCTCCTTGGGGAGACGCCCCCTCCAACTGTGCTGAGCTCAGCTCTCCCACCGTGGTGAGCAATTGTGAGTCATAGCGAAGGTCCTGGCCCCTGGAGGGGATCTGGGTCCGTGAGGGCAGCTCAGGGGCCGGGTTCTGTCCTCTGACCTCGGACCCAGCGTTCTGGGCCGCCTTCTCCAGGCAGAGGCCTGGCATCTCCTCCAGTACTGATTCCAGACCTACAGGGCCTTTCTCTGGGGTCTTCATGTGCCTCCTGGGTCCTGGGTGCGGGGCTCCTGGCGGCCTCTGAATCCCAGGACACGGGGCTGGGGCGAGCAGGGGGTGGGGGGACCCCCAGCTCCTCCTCCGCCGGCTCCGCACAGCAGGGGGCGCTCAAGCCCAAGAAAGTGGCTGGGGATCTGGGGACCGGAGCCCCGTGCCCGAGCTTGCTGGATGAGGCCCCCAGGGTGAGTTTGTCGCGGTGACTGTTCGCCCGACTGATCTGGGCCTGATGGGGACGGTGCCAGCTCAAGCCTTCCGTCCTGCTTGGGGTGGGACACGCAGTGACATTGGGGATCCAGGGGAGGACTGGCCCCGGCCCCCCGCTCACAAGATCTCCATCCTGGGGCTGTGGCCCCGAAAGCCCTGGCGGGGAGGGGTAGTCCCACCTCTAGGGCTGCTCCAATCGCATTGCCCTTTAACAATGGGGACGCTGTGGTCACCCTCAGGCCTGAACAGGGAGGGGACCTTTTGTTCGGTGGCCGTGGAAGAAGCAGTTGTGGGACATAATGGAGAGACTCTGGACCTGAAGCAAAAGCAGGGTCCACGGGGCCGAAGGTGACCCGCTGGGCCCTCTTCACCTGTCCCACCCGCCCGAGGGCTGAGGACCTGCGCAGGTGCCCCCGGGTAACTCCGTCCCCGCGGGACTCCTCTGTGGTGCCCCAGGCTCCCGACTGCGCCCTGTCCCGTGGGCTTGGGGACAGCAGAGTGCCCACCGGCGCTGCCTGAGCCTGGGTGCTCGCGGCTCTGTGCGATGCCCTTGCCTGCTCTCAGCTCAGTGGGGCACAGGCGAGGAAGCTGAGCCCCACGGGGTTTAGTGACCGGCTCGAGGTCACACATCCAGCAGTGGCAGAGCCGGGACTCAGCCCTGGACTGTCCTGCAGGCATGAACTCCCCATCTCCCGGCTCCTCTGAAAGCAGCGGCAAGCGGCTGGGGAAGCAGAGACGGTGCTCACCTCTGAGGAAAACAGACCCCTGGGGGGTCCAGCGGCCCCTCCTCTGTGAAACCAGTTGACAACCTCTGCACCGTTGAGCCCTCGGGTAGAGAATGGAAGTGCAAATACTTTGCAAACAGTGAGCTGTCGGGAACGAGCAAGGTGTGGGTCACCACGTAACATGCCCAATCTTCCGTGATTCGCACAGGACACAGGGCTCTCTGGGTGGGACCTCCTGTGCCCCTGAACAGGCAGGTCCGTGGTCACTGCTCTGGCTGGCACGTGCATCCGCATCCCCGGAAATGGTCACCACATCCCCCCACCGGAACTCCCACGCTGGATGCCAAGCCTGAACTCAAATGCTTTTGGATTCCCTGACACTCAAGGGAACTCCGTGCGGCCTTAAAGCCCCCTGAGAGCCTCGTGGTTTAGTTTGTTTTTCCCAGGATGCCTTTGAAGCTGTGAGCCCACCTGTGGGTCCCCACCAGGCGTGGAGCCCCAGAGGCGGAAGAGGAAGGCGAATGTTGGGGAGACGGCGGGGCTGCAGGACGCCACCGGCAGGGAGGGGAGAAGACCTGGCCACGTCCTCGGGCTGCAGACTCCCCGGTGTGCTCCCCCCGCCCCACCCCGGCCCCCAGCCTGAGGGCCGCTGGAAATGTGCAACCTTCACCCCCAGGCCCTGGCATACCCGCTGTAAGACTGGTTCCTGGGCACCAGTTCTGGGAGGACAGGCAGGGCAGGGGGCAGGGCTGGAGGGGTTTCAGTCCCAGAGTCATGCAAGCCAACCCCTGCCCCTGTCACCCCACCGGCCATGGCCAAGCACTGGCCCTCCCCTTGCAGTGGGCGCCTGTGAAGGTGGCGTGACCCCTGAAAATTCCCCGTACCTGCCTAGCTTCAGCTTCGGCTGTCTCTAGCGGGGCTGAAAAGGGCCCCTCTGCTGGACACCGGGCGGCCAGTCCGGGAGGCCGGCTCTGGGCTGGGCAAGGGCGTGGCCTCTGCCCCGGGGGCTCAGCTTTTCCTGGTGACTCGGCCTCTGTCCCCACCGAGCTCAGGCACCACGGGCTTCCCTCCACACCCACCCCGCCTGCAGTGGGGAGACTCACGGCCCCTCCCCAGAAGCATCAAAGGTCAAGAGCATGAAACGAACTGCAGGCGGTCTCGCGCGCACTGTGGCCGTCCACCTGCTCTTTTGCTGACACGCCGTGCAGGAAGGTCCATTGCTGCGTTTTCAGCGATGCTGGGCCTGCCCTGCTTTGTGATTCTGGCCACAGCTGTGACAGGCAGCTATGACGGCCTTGCTGACCCACTGCCACTTTCCACCACGCTCAGAACAGAAGGAAGTGGCCAGTCCGAGCTGCATGATGGGAAGATGTCATTTCTTTCCCACCTGGTTCACTTCCAGGCGCGCGTGTCCAGGTGAGAAGCCCACCTGGCCGTCCCCCTGCCCCGGGCCCCCCACCCAGACCTCCTCACTGTGGCCGTGAACCCAGTTCTGAGGGGGCCACTCCTGGCCAGAGCCCTCAGGGAGCCCCTACCAGCAGGGCTGGGGCCCGTCCAAGCCGCCTGGCCCCCGACAGGAATTACCTGCTCCAAGTCCGCCCTCCAGCCAGCTGGGCCCTCCAGTCAGCTGGGCCCTCCAGCCAGCTGGGCCCCCTGGCCTGACACACCCTTCCTCCTCCAGGCCAGTGACCGGCTCCTTCCCAAGCCGGTCTCTCTTCCGAGAAGCCTCCCCAGTCCCTCTCCCATGCCTCCCAGGGGCCCTAGGGACACTTGCTACCCCCAGATAATTCCTCCCATTCCTGAGTCTCACCCCCACCTCCCAGGAGGCTCTGGGTCACCCGCGACCCTGGGACCCGTGGCCGTCCTGGCCCAGCTGGAGTCAGGAACACGTGTCGGCCCTGAGCACAGGCCGGTCATCCGTCTGTCCAGGGAAAGGGGGCCTGCGGGCAGGGGACTGGGTAGGCACAGAGCTCCAAGCAGGCCTGGCTGTCCTGGGCCTGAAGGGCCGCTGACAGGAGGCATCGGGTTTCCAGTGACAGGCGGTCGGGGTGATGGCGCCTGTCAGCATTTCTGCCCGTCACTGAGAGCTGGGGAAGGGCCCTCGGGTCTGGGAGGAGCTGCAGGAAGCTGCCAGCTTAGACCTGCAACCCAGGGCGGGGGCTCCCAGGGACACGAGTCCCACTGTCTCAGCCAACAAGACTGGCCTTGGGGGAGACCAGTCTCGTCTGGTCTCGCCCAACGAGGGGGCCTGGAGGCCCCCTCGCTCCCAGGCCACGGTAGAGGGTCTGCAAACACAGAGCATGGTCTGCACACCCAGCACCCAGGAACACGGGGTCTGACTTGTGCCCCTCTCGGGGCTCACCGGCTATGCAGCCTTGGCCAAGGCGCCAGGCCTCCCGGCCCTGTTACCACATCTGCAAAATGGGAGCAATGTTGCTGATGTGGAGCCTTCAGCACAGAGCTGCCCAGGAAGTCAGCGCACCCTCCCACGGGTGTTAGCTGTTTCCTCTCTCTCTCTCCCTCCCTCTCTCCCTCCATCCTTTCCCCTGGATGGCTTCCGCTCTGCTGATGCCAGGTCCCAGGCCCTTGCCCTGCTTCCACTGCTGCCCCACAGGGTTCCCACCATCACCCTGACCAGGCCAGGTCCGGGTTCTGGGACAGGCGGTGAGCACCAGCCTGAGAGTCTGGCCTGCGGGGAGTCTGGACGTTGTCCCAGCCTCAGCCGGGACCCCTGGGTCTGGAGGCACAGGGAGAGTTTCCTGCTCCTCTTAGACGCCCCTGCGTGTGTGCCGTCCCTCCCTCGCTCCCTCCACCCGGAGCCCGAAGCCCCGTGGAAGGGCCTCAGAGCCAGCCTGGAACCTCCGGCTGGACGCCTGGTGAGCAGAGGCCAGTGTCCTCCCCGACCTGCTTCTCAGGACAGGCCGACCCCGGGACTGTCCACTTCCTGCCTTCTCTGTGCCCAGCCTGGGAGAGGATTCAGATAAATGTGTGTGTGTGGTGTGTGTCCTGTGCTCTCCTTCCCTGTCTCCCGTCTACGAAGAGAATATTTCTTCACTTCCTGCCTTCTGCTAATCCTTTTTCATAGAAGAACTTTCTTAAGGATTTGTTTTTGTCCCTAGAACATATCTCACTGAGACTCTAGACTCAGAGTACTGCTTTTTAAAGCTACGTGAATATTTCTTGCCACCAGTTTGCCACAGTGGGGTTCACATTGTTCCTGCTTGTGTCCAAGTTGTAGGGATGCCTTTCTCATCTTTCATGATCTCATTTATAAAAGCGTTTGTGTGGCTCTGGAATGGGGATCACCCACACCAGGAGAGCCCTCACCATCCTTCCTTCTGGTCCTGCCCCTTCCCCCTTCCCTCCGCCCCCCGACTAGCAGCTGTTTTGATCAGGTTGGGGTTTGCCCTTGCATTGGTCCTTTTAGAAAATACAGGAAGCACACATATGTCTACCTACAAACCCTCTCTCTAGCCTTACCTGGACACTGCCCAGCACCTAACTTTGTTCACCTAACGCTGTCAGCATGTCACTGTGATGGGTCCCTAGCGCTCTCCTTCCCGCCGTCCCGTGGCCACGTGCAATCTCCCTTGATGGGGACTTGGGAGTTTTCGGTCTTTGCTGTCACCATGGATGACCACAGTGAATGCCTTCCCTGCATGTCATATGTTTCCCAGCCTGCCCTGGGGATGGATTCTTAGAAGTGGGATAAGTGGGTCTAAGGTCAAATGTATACATAACTTGACTAGATATTCCTAATTCCCTTCTGAGGAACTGCACCGTTTTGCTTCCCACCTGTAATCAATACAAATACCAACACAGTAAGTTGTCAAACCTTTCGATTTTGGCCAATCTGACAAGTGAGACATGGAACTTCAGTGTTGTTTCAGCTCACTTTTCTTTTACAAGACCATGCTTGCACACTTTTTCATATATTTAAGAGACGTTTGCATTTTTTTTCTTTTACAAACTGTTTGTTGATATCTTTGCCCATTTTCCTATAGATTGCTGAACTGTTCCTTTGTTAACAGGAACTTTTTGTGCATCAGTGATTTTAGCCCTGCACCTGTGATATTAGTTGCAAACACTTTGTGTGTCTTTTGACGTTGCTTATGGTGTGTTTTGCCATACGAATGTTTTCATTTTATATAGGCAGATTTGTTCATCTTTGGTTCACTGCTTTTGGACTCTGAGTCTTGGTTATAAACGCTCTTGTCTACTCTGGGTGGCAAAGGAAGTCAGCCCCACTTTTTTTTCCAACATTTATATGGTTTCATCTCTGATCCACTTGGTGTCTGTTACGAAGAGTGGATCCAATTTTACCTTTGTCCACATGGCTATCCAGGTGTCCCAAAGCTGTCGATTAAAAGCTCATCTTCTCCCCCACTGACCAAGAAGCCACCTTGACAGCGATCCACAAGCTCCTAGGCCCAGTTCCGGATTCTCTCCTCTGTTCCACTGGTCTGTTTGTCTGTAGCTGAACTGGTGCCACTGTTTTAACCAAAGAAGCTTTATAATACGTATTAGATCTGGTAGACTACCCCACCCCCACCCCACTCTTCTTTTCTAGGGGTTTCCTGGCTATTCTTGCTTGTTTATTCTTCCCTGTGAAAGAAAAGTATTTAAAGCGCCTGGTCCAGCTAGACAAACCCTAAGCCCCTTCGTATCTCCAGGGCTGCCCAGCAAGCTCTCATTCTTTCAGAACCAGCACAAATGTTCCATCCCCTCCAGGCACGCAGACCTTTTATTCTGTCCCTGGAACAAGCCAAGCTCATTCCTGCCTTTGGCCTCTGCATGTGTTGGCTCTTCTGCCTGGAGTCCTGCCTCCCCAGGACCTTCCTCGATGGTCTCTCCTCTTTTAAACCTCAGCTCAAGCACTTCCCCAGAGAGTCATCCCTGGCTGCCAGGCTTTCTCCTTCCATTACTCTGCTTTCTGTTATTCATGGTGCTTTTCTGCATCTAAAATTATTTTACATGTTTGTTTTATGTTATGTACACGAGATGGTAAGATCTATGAGAGAAGTGAGTTAATTTGCCTTATTCTGTGGTGAATCCTCAGCATCAAGAACAGCGTGGGTGAAAGAAGCTCCATAAACAGCGCGGATGGATGGATGGGTGAGTAGAAGGGCAGATGGATGGAAGGATTGGCCAATGGGTGGTAGGTGACCGGATGGATAGGTGGGTGGACAGATAGATGGATATGTATGTATGGATAGGTATGGATGTATGTATGGATGGATGGATGGGTGGATGTATGGATGGATGAGTGGATGCATGGATGGATGGATGGGTGGATGGATGGATGGGTGGATGGGTGGATGGATGGATGGGTGGATGGATGGATGGGTGGATGGATGAGTGGATGCATGGATGGATGCATGGGTGGATGGATGGACAGGTGGTTGGATGGATGGATGGATGGATGGATGGATGGATGGATGGATGGGTGGATGGACAGGTGGATGGATGGATGGATGGATGGATGGATGGATGGGTGGATGGACAGGTGGATGGATGGATGGATGGATGGATGGATGGATGGGTGGATGGACAGGTGGATGGATGGATGGATGGATGGGTGGATGGATGGACAGGTGGATGGATGGGTGGATGGATGGGTGGGTGGATGGGTGGATGGATGGATGAGTGGATGGGTGGATGGATGAACAGGTGGATGGATGGGTGGATGGGTGGGTGGATGGGTGGATGGATGGATGGATGCATGGGTGGATGGATGGATGGATGAGTGGATGGATGGATGAGTGGATGGATGGATGGATGGATGGTTGGGTGGATGGATGGATGGATGGTTGGGTGGATGGATGGATGGATGGAGGGATGGATGGATGAGTGAATTAGTAGACAGGAGGGTGACCAGATTGGTAGATGGAGCCAGCTCTGACTCCCCCTGCTCCCAGAGCTTTCTGAACACCTGTGAAACATGTTTGTCACCTATCCCCAACCTGTTTGTGTGTGAGCTCTGTGAGGACAAGTGCTGGGTCTTGTTGTCTCTGTCCCAACCCAGAGGCGGTGATAGGTAATGAACACAGGAGAAAGGATGACAAGGTCAAATGCCATAGTACAAGGTAGCATTTGGGTTCAAGGTTTTGGGGGACTTCCGTGGTGCCTAGGAAACTGCAGCGTGCTGTATGGGACCCCAGAGCCAAAGGCCTGACACAGTCCAGCTCTGTGGAGCCTGTGGTCCCAGCCTGTCCTATCTGGAGTCCTGAGATGTTCCCTCATAGTGACTGGCAGGGTGAGCATGTCTAAGCCTGGGTTCTGGTGTTTCCTTCCCAGTCCGGACACCAGGCAGCTGCTGACACAGAAGAAAAAGGGAAAGTGGGCTGAAAGGCCAAACGGATCTGGGCTTCATAGACTCAACCACTGTGGGTTTTGAGACTAAACCTCTCTGGGCACCGAGATGAGAGTTCAAATGACTGCCTGACGCCCGCTAGAGGTGTTGTGAGAACTGAAGGAGCGAATCCAAGTAAACCTTTGGCTCACCTTTGGGGCACAAAAGTGGCTCACAGGGGGTGTTGGCTCCCTTCCCTTCCCTTCTCTCTTTCCCTATGCTCTTTTATTTCATATTTTTGTATATTTTTAACAACTTAAGATATAATTCACATACTATCCATTTCACCCATTTCGAGGATAAAATTCAGGGGTTTAGAGTATATTCACAGAGTTGTGCAACAATCACCACCATCTAAGTTTAGAACACTTTCACCACCCAAAGAAATGACATCCTATTAACAATCTCTTTCCATTCGCTCTCTCTCCCCCCTCCAGCCCTGCTTTCTGTCTCTATAGATTTGTCTATTTTGGGCATTACATATAAATGAAATCATGCAATAACTGGGTTTTTGTGACTGTCTTCTTTCCTTTACTATAATGTTTTCAAGACTCATCCATGTTGGATCAGGACTTCACCCCTTCTTATTGCCAAATAATAGTACATTGTGTGATACCACATTTTATTTATTCATTCATCAGCTGATGGACAATTGAGTTGCAAAGAAAAAAATATTTCTCAAAATAGGGTGGAAATCCTGGACTAAATATTATGAAATATTATGTTTCTTGACATAACACTGTCTAAAATAGTTCTAATACACCCTACTACAACAATGGATAAATTTTTAAAATTAAAACTACCACCATAATAACATTTTCTTTAATTTGATTTTATGACTATTTTATGATAGCTTTCTATATGTATATTAATAAGTTACTGTTCCTTAATATAAACTGTTTTTCAATGTTCATTTATTCATTTGGATCTTATGGTAGTATCAATTGTTATTCATTAGTTGTTATATTTGTCCGACATTTACATATATTTTTACATATTTTACATATTTTACATATTTTTCTTAGTATGATTTTTGATTTTTGCTATCGATTATATTGTTATTTAACTTAAAAAAAATTTGATTTGTATATAGTTGTATCTATTGGGGGTTTTTTTTCTCAGTTTTTCCCTTTGCTTTTAAAATAGGAGAATTTTCCCCTCAAAAGATTTAATATTTATGTCTGCATCCTTTAAGATTTTTACCACTTGACTCTTTTTATCAAAGTAGAGTTGATTTCATTTCAGGTGTACAGCAAAGTGATTCAGTTTTATATATATACATATGTATATATTCTTTTTCAGTTTCTTTTCCATTATAGATTATTACAAGGTATTGAATATAGTTCCCTGTGCTATACAGTAGGTCTTTGTTGTTTATCTATTTTATATATAGTTGTGTGTATCTGTTAATCCCAAACTCCTAATTTATCCCTTCCCTCCTTACCCCTTTGGTAACCACAAGTCTGTTCTCTATATCTGTGAGTCTGTTTCTGTTTTGCAAATAAGTTCGTTTGTGTCATATTTTAGATTCCACATATGTGATATTATACCATATTTGTCTTTCTCTGACTTACTTCACTTAGTTTGATAATCTCTAGGTTACTTCATTTTTATTGCATTTAACTCTTTAATCCTTCTGCAGTTTACTTTGATATATTATGTTTTGTCATTCTATTTCCTCCTCCAAAAATGTCTAATATGATTATTCAACAAATAATCGTTCTCTTTCCCATTCACTTACCATTTTTGGCTTCGTTTTATTTGTAAATACTTGTGTGTAGTGAAGTCTGTCCTCTTGGTCCATCTGTCTGTCCTTGTACTAGCACCAAACTGCGCTATTTATATATAAAATACATAAATCTTGCTGTGTGCCTGCTTTTTAAATATGTTTATGTTTTGAATAGATAACATAGGCCAATGGCACAGAAGTTAATAGATAAATGTCCTTTAGTGATGGGCCAATCACCCTACTCATTCCCAGTTCTTCACTTTTAAAATACACTTTCTACTAGGTCTCAAGTAAATAAATCATATAGAACAGTAATACTGTGCCCTTCCTCTGAACCAAGATGACTTCGTTAGTTTGTTTGGGTTCCCTGCTCCATGTACAGCCTCACCACGGGGAGGACACCATGTCACCTTGGTTCCTTCTCCAGGTGCCCCCGTGATTCACTCCTAAGTACAATGTTTGCGTGTTGAGGAAGTTATTGTCTTGGGGCTAAGACAGTGGACCCGATGGGCTTTTTATATGGACTGGAAATGCCAAATCTCCCTACACTCTCCAAGCTGTGGATTCACGGCCCATAGAGTGAAGGAGTTGAGTTAAAGTTCTTTCTGGAACCAGGAGCTGTTCTAACCACCTCAGAAGCATCCTAGCCCCTAATCTAACTCTCCAAGGGTCCTTCCATCCTGTCACCCTAGGTGTCCATGACAACCTGTCCTCAAAGTATTGTTTTCCAAAGAAAATAAACTGGCTCCTGATGGTGCAAACACGTCTGCAGGCTCTCCTGGGGCTCAGCCTGTGGTCACTCCCGAGGGAGGACAGACACTGCAGCTGCTGGCGGGAGCTGTGTGCACGGAGAGGCTGCGGGCCTGCAATCAGCGGCGACCATGGGGACCCGCGGTGAGGAGACTTGTTTGGGAGCCAGCCGCTCTAGCAGCTCAGGTGGCGTGCGAGCCTGGCTGGCGTCCCGTCCCCATCCATCAAGCTGTAGCCCCCACGGGTGGGCAGGGAAGGTGACCACACAGCACATCCAGCGCCCTGACCTTATGGCTGCATCCTTAGAACCCAGAACGCCGCTGATGCCTTTGGACACCTGTTATGTGAACGACGGCCCTGCGTCGCCGGAGAGCGGGGGTCGGCCTCCTGCGGGCCTTGCCCTCCTCCCCCACCCCACCCTCGGCCAGCGTGAGGAGCCGGGCCGAGCCTCGCTTGTCTGCCCACTCGGGCCGAGGAGCAGAATGGAGGCAGCAGCGGCCACCCGGCCTTGGGGGCGACCAGGGTGGGGATGGGGTGGAGAGGACAGCAGGCTGTGCAGGTCATCGGCCACCTAGAGAGAAGGACAGCGTGAGTAGGAGAGATAGAGAGACAGAGACAGAGAGAGGGGAAGGGCGGGGGGAAGAGGGAGAGGCAGTGGGGTTTGATTCCTCCAGGCAGAGGAGCCCAGACCACACCCTAGGGCCTCGTGCAGGGCCTGCTGGGGTCTCCCGGAGCCCCCGGGCACCAGAGCCACCCCTCCTCTTGGGAGCAGAGGGGACAAGGGTGCAGGGAGGGAACCGGTGTCTTGGGTGCCGCTGGGCCACTCCTGGGCAGGAGTGGACGTCCCCATCCTGTCTGTGGAGGCGGCAGAACACGAGGCCCCCAGCGGAGGTTCAGGAAGAGGCCCGGGGCCCCAGGGCTGGGAGGCCTTTCCCGTCACCCCTCGTGGCGAGCAGGGATCCTTAGGCCCACGCGAGGGGCCATGTGACGTGTTCACTTCACAACATGGGACACGGCAGGTCTCTAAGGCAGAGGGCAGAGGGCAGCCAGCAGCCAGGAGGTTGGGCAAGGCCAGCACTGCCCCCGGAGCAGGCCGTGACCTGGGGGCCCCTCTGCTATGAGAGGCTGACACTGGGCCTCTCAGCTCCGCGGGGTCAGAGCCCGGCACTGCCTGGGCGTCAGACGTGCTTTGACCGCAGGGCCCTCGGGGAGGTGCCGTGCCCATCAGGAGGAGACTCCGGCACTGACCACGAGGACAGGGCTGGTCTCAGCTGACCTGCACAAAGCCCCGCGCCCTAGTGAGCTAAGGACGGTTCCATTTCACTCCTAACGCAGTCCCTCCCCTCGAGGGACCCCAGACCGAGCCAGCTGGGTTTACTGCGCCCTGTTGTGCCCACGGCCAGGGGCGAGCGAGGACCCTGCCCCTCTCCTGTGGGGAGACCCCATGAGTGTGTCTCCAAACAACATAGACTGGAGATGATGGGGCTCTGGGGGCAGCACGAAGGGACAGCAGCACCAAAGGTGGGGAGGAAACCCTGGAGAGCTGCTTAGAAGAGGCGGCCTGGAAACCGGGCTTGGTGGACGGGCTAGATTTCAATAGCTGGTTGTGAGGAAAGAGCATTTCTGGTTCCCCGAGACCTTCCCTCTGGAGCCCCTCCCCAGGCCCAAGCCCCTTGCCCCCATTCCCTGACCACCCCCCCCACCCCATGTCTTCCTGCTGAAGGCTGATGGGGCGCAGCTCTGCGCCTGCTGCACTCTTGGGCTTAGCTTGTCTGCTTTCATTATGTGTAGGAGCTTCTAGAAGCTTCAAACCATCCCATGTGGTTTCACTTACTTGTTGGCACCGAAGGCAGCTGTGTGTTTACAGATTCCAGAGGAAACCCAGCCCAGAGCACATCAGAGAGACCCCACCTGGGAGCACAGCCACCGTCTTGGAGAAGCTACAAATGTGGTTGGGGGGCCTCTGGAAGCCCAGACAGGCAGGGGAGGGCTTGGAGCCACTGCAGGGCCCCCGGCGGGTCAGACTCCAGCCCCGGGGCTCCACTACCCATCTGCACAGGGGCGGCTTGGGGGCCTCCGCTCTGCCTCTGCTACGGGCAGACGGGACCTGCTGGGACGGTTCCCCCCGGGGGCACCAGGACTGGCTCCGGGCCTGTCGCTCCAGACCCTCTGTCTGTCCTCTCGCAAGAATGGAGATGCTGATTTTGGGCACACTGCCCGAGACGTGCCTCTTTGGGCGTTTTAGAAGCTGACGGTCCCCCAAGGGGGAGACGGCTCAGTGCCCACGGGGCGGGGCCGATCCCCCTATAAATGCTCCTCGTGCACTGGGAAGCCCCTCAGGATGGCTGCTGGTGGTGGGGTTTGTGCTGGCAACTTGGGGCTCCAGTCTGCCGCCGCCTGGAAACAGGCCACAGCTGCCGGGCTTCAGGAACGGAGGGGAGAAGAGACAATGAGCTTCTGCAGGGGCCCTGCCTCCGCCACTTCCGTTGTCTTCTCACAGGCATCCCAGACCCCCAGGCCACTCATCTCACACTTCAAAGGCCCCCCTCAGAGACCCCACCACGTGTGGAAGGGAGAGGCTGGTCCGTTTTCCTTCGTTCTCTGTGACAACAAAGACCCTTAGTCCTCTTGCCAGGTGCCCAGGGCTGAGCTGCCCATGCATTTCCCCCCACCCCCATCCGCAGCACCAGCCCAGGGGACCAGAGGGTGCCACTACTCCCAGGTGACAGAGGAGCAGCAGACAGGCCAGGGGAGACCTGCCCCCGTCACCGGCCAGCGAGGGCAGAGCCAGACTCCAACGCTCGTCTATCTGACACCAGAGCCCACGTGTGTTAGGTGTCTACACTGCGGAACAAAGCACCACAAGCTCAGTGGCTTCACAGACACTGACTAGCTCACGGTGCCCTGAGTATGCAGGGTCCCACCCGGCTGCCATCCAGGCTGCGCTCTCATCTGGAGGCTGGACTTGGGGAGACTCCCAGGGGTCTCCAGCTCCCTCAGGGGCCGCAGGCTGAAGGACCCGGACTTCTGCTGGCTTTTGCCTGGAGACCTCAGGTCGGGGAGGCCCCCGCCGCCCCAGTTCTCTGCCACCTGGCGTCCCCGGCCGCAGTCAACTCAGACGGAGTCTTCCGTGTGGCAACACAATCACAGGAGGGACGCCCACCACCTGTGCATGTTCTCCTGGTTGGAAGCCCATCCAAGGGTAGGGGTGACCTGGAGGGTGGCCGCCCGGAGGGGTCCAGGGGCCACCCCACACCATGACTGCGTGCTGTCTCCTCCAGGGCACAGACTCCCTTTTCCAGACCCAGCTGCGTTCTTGGCCTGTTTCATGATCATGGCGCCTTTCCTGAGCCTGTCAGTGGGTGTGCAGAGAGGACCCTCCTTCGCTGAGGCCACCCAAGGCTGCGCTCGCTCTGCGCTTTCACGAGGCCCCACGAGGCAGGGGGCCCCCCCCCTCTGCTGCAGGAATCCTGGCCGGGTCTCCCCAGCCGAAGGCTCCGCGGGCCCCCCCGCGACCCAGCTGACCGGGCCCAGAGGGTCTCTCCTGCTGGCTTCACCTGCGCGTCTCAGGAGACGCCCGCCCCGCCCCCTCACTGCCCTGACCTCCGAGCGGGGACCGGGCCACTTCCACCCTGAATGCACTACCACTTCCACCCTGAATGCACTACTGTCTCGCGTTTGGTCTGTGAGCAGAGACAGAGCCAAACAGGGCCCGGCCGGGAGGAGAAGGGGGTTCTTGTTTCCACTCGGCCCCTCACCAGCTGCCCAGTCCCCCATCGCGGGCCTCCCGCACCATCTGTGAACCGGTGGCTGGAGCAGGTTTCCTCTGGAGGCGTGTCCACATCCGGCCTCCAGAAACTCCAGGAAGAGTGTGTAGTGCAGCCGATCGCCCGGCCTGCCCCGCTGACCGCCAGGTGGGAGGGGTCTTCCCCGGACAGAGAAGAGAGCTGCACGGAGATCTCTGGCCGGGGCTCCTCACCACCTGTGCTCCCCCACTGGTGGGATGCTGCCTGTCACTCACGCTGCCCTGCCCGCCCCCTCCCATCGCTGGCCAATCAGGTGGTGCCGCCTCCCTCCCAAGGGCGGAGCCCGCAACAGTCGGGGCGTCCACGGGGTTTGGTGGCGGGACATCGATGGGGCCATTGGGAAGAGAACTCTGCGGTCTTCCCTCTGCCCAGGAGACCTGTAGAGCCTGGGCCGCCTTCTCCTTGGCCTGAAGGAGCTTTCCCGGGAAGGGGGAAGGAAGCCAACGGGAGGGAGGAGGATCAGGGAGGGGCGGAGGCCCCAGAGGCGGGACAGGGCCTTTGGAGCTACCCCAGTGCCTGGCTGGCCTCACTGTGTTTCCAGAATGAGGGTGGGGCAGCTCTTGGAGTGCGGGTGACCACAGTGGCTGGAGGGACAGTCAGTGGGAGGTGAGGGTCGACAGCGCACAGGACAGGAAGCCACAGGCCTTTGGAGCCCGGCTGTAAGGGGCTGGAGAGCATCGGGCCAAGGGTGGGCCTGCGGAAGAGGCGGGACCCACGGCGCCGAGAGGAAGGCACCTTGGCGCCCACTCTGGTTCTGAGGTTTTCTCGGCCACACTGTGCACCCTTCCTGATACCCCCACCAAGGGGCATGCACAGGGCCTTGGAGTCGGGCAGCACCTCCCAGGGGCACCCCACTGGCCCTGACGTTGGCCGGGGTCCCACCAACCCACACCAGCCATGAACAGACCTCCACCCTCCCCTCTGCCTTTCCGCGGAGAGAGGGTGAGCACAAACCCCCCATACCCACCAACGGCCGGAAGAGAGAACCCCCCCGCCCTAGAGGCCAAGGGGCTCACGGAGGAGAGGCAGCAGGACGCCCGGCTGGAAACGTCCCCGGGCGCTGAGAACCAGTGGGCTGTGGCATCCAGGTCCAACCTGAGATGCCCGGTGCCTCTGGGCTGGTGACAGCTAAGCCTCAGCCACGGGGGGAGGGTCAGCCGGCCCATGACCACGACTCGCGCGGCTCGGCTGTCCCTGGGGTCACTGGGAGATCTGAGTCCCAGGCTGGGGTCGGCAGCACCGTCGTGGAGATCTTTGTGTGGTGCCTGGTGGCCCTGCCTGTCCCGTACACAGTGGCCTCAGAGGACATCCTGGCTGCCCCTCATCTCGCACAGAAGGGAGCTAAGGCCTCGGCGGGGCCTCAGCGTGTCCCCCTCACATCCCAGATCCCAGATCCTCTGGGCCCAGGGCAGAGTGGGCGGCCGGCGCAGCTGGTCGGGGGCCACACTCCTGCTGACCCTGCTTCACCGGCCCTCCGCTCCGGCCTGGCTGCTCATCCGAGACTGGTGGGGACGGGACTGTGCCTGGGCTGGGAGGGGCTTCGGGCAGCCTGCGGGGAGAGCGCTTGTAAACTATGAAGCCCTGTGGTTCAGCGGGGACAGTGGTGCTGCTGGCCATTCACTAGGGTCTGAGACCGGACCCATGGGGTCAGATATGAGAGGGGGCGTCTTCCCCCTGCCCCCCTCCTTCCCAGAGCGCCTCCCACTCACGCATTTCCTGTCTGGCTTAAAGATGGAGGCTGCTAGGCTGACGGAATTAACTGTAGGAAAAGAGGCAGCTGCTCTGTCCTCTCCCTCCAGCCTGGATCCAGCCCCCCAGGATGGTGGGTTGGCTCTGAGGGGCTGCGGGTGACCAGAAATTCTCAGTTGACTGGCCCCTGACTGCCCATTCAGCCTGGACCTGCCCCGGAACTGGGCTTGGGCTCTGTAGAACTTCCCAGGAGAACTGTCCGAGTTAGGTGCCATCCACTCCATTAATCATAGTTATTTTAATTAAGAAGGTAAGAAATACAACTCATCAAAGATTTAATTATAATTAGCAGCTAACAACACTTGGATGAGTCAGTGACCTGAGTGGTGCACGTTCACGCTTCTCTGTTCAGAATGCGTGAGAAATTAAAGCATCCCAAGAAAGTGGGGCGTGGTTGGGGGCTGCTGGGATGAGGGTGAGGAGGGAAGGGCCCCGAGTCCGGCCCCAGCGCGATGCAGAACGCGCCACCTGCGGCTGCGTGTCCGCTGCTGGGCCTGCCCCGCGGCTCGCGGCCGGTGTGCGCAGAAGGGCCCGCCGGGTGGGTACGCTGCTGTCACTGCCTGGGCACCTGCAATAGTCTTGACCAAGGCCCCACGTTTTCATTTGGCCCCAGGTCCACCCAGCGTGGAGCGGGTACGACCCCCACGTGGCCTGTGGTGGCCCCCTGTTCCCTACGCGGGACCCATGGAAGTGAATGAGTCTGGCCCTGCCCGCAGTGGCCTGGATGGGAGACACCGAGTGGGGCAGAGGAGCCCACAGGGCTGAATGAACCCCATGCTGGGATGAGGCGACAGCTGCTGAAGCCTTGTGCTTGGGAATGGGGAGGGGTTCCTGGACCAGAGGGACGCACTCAGGCCTGACACTGTGGATGGCGGTGGCCTGACGGGCACACGGGGAGACTGGGTTCGGCTGGCACAGAGGCAGGAGTCGCAGGGGCAGCCCACGGCCGAGGACTGGACGTGAGCTGGGCCGAGCGCTGGGCTCCCGCTGCCCTGGCGCTTCACCAGCAACAAGACGTGGGCAGGGGTTCCCGTGTCTGAGCTGTAGGAATCTCCCCGTCACAGCGGGAGGGTCCCAGGTCCGTCCTCAAGGAAGGGGAGGGGTTTTGCCCTCCGAGTCTGCACACAGTTTGTCCTCCGCACCATGAGACTCTCAAGGAGGCTGGCCTGGGCCTGCCGGTCCCGCTGACCTGGAGCAGATGGAGGGGCGCCGGAGCCCCTAGACTGGCCCGAGGAGCCCCTGCCCCCGGCCCAGGAGAGCCCAGGCGAACGAGAGGGGGCTCTGGGGACCCACTGCGCTGGTCCTCTTCAGACTGCCTCTTCCCCAAGGAGATGCCTGTACTTGGACCAGCACTGCCTCCTTGCAGAGACCCGGGTCACCGTCCCCTACTTGAATTTCCCTCGGGCGCTTGCGGGTTCCTGCCGGCAGCACAGGTTTGCTCCCTCCTGCTGGATTGCAAGTTCCGTGAGCTGAGCTCATGCCTGCAGGTGCCTCTGCTAGTTCCCTGCACACAGCACGCGCTCGGGGCTGAGACGAGGCCAGTGACGATGCTGGATGCTCGGCGCCCGAACCATGGAGACAGAGGACCGGCCAGACCCTGGGGCGGGAGCCCGAACCGTGGAGACAGAGGACCGGCCAGGCCCTGGGGCGGGGGCCAGTGCAGCTGAAGGCACACGGGCGCTTTCCCCGAGCGTCGCTGCCTCTGAAGAGGCATGTGTAGAGGCAGGGCCTTTGTCCAACAAGCGTCCCCTGCCCCTCGGGCCCCACTCTGTCGCGGCCAGAACTGCCCTGGGGACCCCATCAGAGCCAACCACGCCCCGAGCTCCAGGCCCGGGTGGAGTGTGGCCAGGTCCGGGGCTCTGTGACCTGCTCCAGGTTGGAGAGATTCTGGGGTTCAGGATTCAGTTCCAGGCGAGGCCCCTGTAAGCAGGTGAGCAGCGGGCAGTGGCCAGGGGCGGGGCCCAGGGAGCAGCACACGCGCGTCAACCTCAGGCCCAGGCCTGATCCCGCCTCGGGCCTCAGTGCCTGTGGAAGTTCCCATTATTGGAAACGCCTGTCAGGAACCCTCTGAGCCCTGGACGTCTCCATGGAAACGAGTCTATAGTTGCAGGGCCTGCATCAGGGTCCTGGGGCTGCCGTAACACATGACCACACTGGGTGGATTAAACAGCAGTTCTGGAGGCTGGAAGTTGGAATCAAGGTGTCAGCAGGGCCATGCTGTCTCCCAGAGTTCTGGGGGTGGATCCTTCCTTCCTTTTCAGCTGCTGGTGGCTCCTGGCATCCTTGGCCCGTGGCTGCGTCCCTCCCGTGTGCCTGTGTGTCACGTCTCCCTCTGCTTTCTCACAAGGACACCAGGCATTGGATTCAGGGCCCCCTAATCCAAGGTAATCACATCTTGAGACCCTTAAAGTAACTGCATCTGCAAACACCCATTAAGGTCACTTGCGCAGGTCCCAGGGGTCACAGCCCTAAGCCGTGTGACTTGCATCAGGTCGCTGTCCTTCTCCGCCCTTCTGCTTACTCATCCCTGATCCTCCCTCGGCGGGACGCTGGACGGACCAGAGGAGTCTCATGCCCGCCGTGGGCATCTGTCTGCAGTGGGCATCCCAGGAGGCAAATTTCAGACTAAGAGTTTGGATCAGCTGGGTGGGAACAGACACTGGCCAGGGCAGCCAGGGCCTGGATGGCACACAAGGCACTCCAGGGCCACCCTGGGCAGAGGTGACAGGTCCCTCCCAGCAAAGCACAGGCCTCCCCCTCCCCCTGGAGGGAGGCAGGACGAGGTCACTTCCAAGGACACGTTCAGGTCTCAAACCAAGATGCCCTCTCTTTCCTGCTCCTCCATCCGAGCTGAAAGAGATCGCAAACCAAATTAGCCAAAGACTTAACAGGAATTGATTTTAATTTAAAGCCCTTTAAGTGCTTTCACCCCCCAGATGAAAGGAGAGTAGAATGAAATCTGTTTTCCTGATGGCTCCGATAACTGTATCTGATCTAATTTTCTGCCCCACGCCATCTCCTCCTGATGGGTCAGCTTTTCGTATTGTCTCTTGGTGATAACTGAGCTTACCCTCCAAACTGCAAAGGAAATCTAATTTCTGCTTTTATTCCAACCTTGTACTTCTCACACACTCTAATAAATATTCCCCTGAATTCAAACTCTTACATCCAGAGCAATTCACAGCAAGTTCTGAAACAGGGGCCTGTGGGCCGTTATTTACCCTCCAACTCAGGCACCGCCTCAGGGCAAGCCACCCCTGTTTTTGGAAGACTGCGCAATTTCGACTGTGAGGAGGTCTTGGAATCGGCACTGTGTTGGGGGAGCACCCGGAGGGAGCACGTACAGTGCTTCAGAGAGAGCCTGAGTCACGAGGCTCCCCCGGCCCCCAGGGTCCCCTGCGTGGTCCTCGGCCCCAAATCCCATTGACCGGTCTGGATGTGCTCAGGGACACGCCTGCCCCCTCCCAGACCCCAGGCCCTGTAAGCGGCGGGTCTGCTTCTTCACCCCATCTCCCCTGCCCCGCACACCCCGGCAGCTGCAGGCCAGCGGTCCCTCCAGGGCTGGGTGCTTGGCGGTGCTCAGAAATCCATCGCACCTCCCCTCCTCACCCACGATCTGACTCCCGCTCGCCGAGAAAATCAAGGCCCAGCTGCGCATGCACCACCTCCCCCAGCGGTAGAAGGGTCCATCCTCCCCAACAGGGCCAGTCTCCCCACCCCCAGTCACAGCCTCACTCCTGTGTCCTCACCTTGACCTTGTCCCGGGTTCCTCTGCCCTTGGCATTTCAGCTGCCCCAGTGGCTCCTTTCTCAGCACCATCCCCCGACCTGCGCCCACCCTGGATGTCTTCACCCTTTCCCAGTGCTCAAGGTCAGGCTCCGTAAGGGGATGCTCTGTGTTTGCTGCCCCTTCTTTCTTCCCACCTGGTGGCCACTTGCTGAGGTCACTCAAGATCAAGCAACCCACCCTCACCATCCTCGCTGGGACTCACGTCTGTTTTCTTACCTGTTGAAGAACCATCCTTTTCCAGACCGGAGTCTGGAATTTGGATGGCTGGCTTTTGGAAATGATGTTAAAGTGTGAATTCCATCTGATCTCCATCTGATCCAACTGATCATCTTGCGCCTGGAACTTAGAACCATAAAATATTGAGCTGAAAAGGACCTGCCAGGATTACCTGGCCCAAAATGCCGTGGCATGTGATGTCACTATGCAATAGGAGAGGATAATGGCAGTTACTATAAAAGCTCCAGCTGGGCTTCCCTGGTGGCGCAGTGGTTGGGAGTCTGCCTGTCGATGCAGGGGACACGGGTTCGAGCCCTGGTCTGGGAAGATCCCACATGCCACAGAGCGGCTGGGCCCGTGAGCCACAATTGCTGAGCCTGCGCGTCTGGAGCCTGTGCTCCGCAACAAGAGAGGCCGCGGTGGTGGGAGGCCCGCGCACCGCGATGAAGAGTGGTCCCCACTTGCCGCAGCTAGAGAAAGCCCTCGCACAGAAACGAAGACCCAACACAGTCATAAATAAATAAATAAATAAATAAATAAATAAATAAAAGAATGTGAATTTCTTAAAAAAAAAAAAAAAAGCTCCAGCTGGGGCCCAGAGAGGGATAGCAACTTGCAAAGACACACAGCACCCATGGTCCTGATCCCCCTGGACCAGCACTGTCCTCATATTGTTCTTGTGGCCACAGACCCCGCCTGGTTCCATGACAGCCTCCACTTTCTCACCTTTATGACTTCCAGGTAAGCAAGACGGGGGCAGTTTTTGTTGCTGCATTTCTAACATAAAAAGAAAAATGCTTTTAAGGATATTTAAGTCTCTTTAGCTGGTGACTCCTGCAGCCTGGATGAAAGAGCCTTGATTTCCCCCCAGAGAGGGTGTCTGTGCATACCTGGAATCATCCATGTTCCTTTTGATCATGTTTGTTAGCAAGTTCCCTTCAGAGATCAAAGCTGGCAAGGTGGACAGGCCCCTTTGAAGTTTCCTGGGGTTTTCTGAGACACAGGTCCTGACAGCCACAGTGTTTTGCTCCAAAGGAAGAGGTTGGCAGGTGGACCCCCAAGGCCTCTGCGCAGGACTTTTACCTTTATAAATACTTCTCCGTGGGAGCACTCACTGGCCGCCCCTGGAGTGACCACATGTAGGAGGCATGTGCGGGGTCTGCCTGACCACCCTTCATTCCCCAAATTTCCTCTGAAAATGACCCTCTCCCCAGCCCAGTGATCCTGTAAGTGGGAGTTGGGATTTTAAGTGTGGCAGTGGACACGTGACCTAGGCCAGCCAATGAGCGTCACCCAGCCTCTGGAACATTGACTAGCCAGGGATGGACACATGACCCAGGCCACCAGTCTGAGTGCTGTGGGAGATTTAGAAGTTTATTGAAAAGAGGGTTGCTTTATGCCTGGAGCTTTTTATGGCCACCTTTGTTCACCTGGAGAGACAGTCTACCTGAGGGTAATGCTACACAAGGGAAAACAGAGCAGAGAGGGAGAGGGAGGTGGTTCTAATAACCTTGTCTAACGTCCTGGATCCAGCTATGCCTGAAGTTCTTGAACCCCTTACATTTTCCAATTCTGTACTCCAATCAGTCATCCTGTTTCTTTGAGCAAGGTGTCTGCCACTTGCATACGAGTGAGGCCTGACCACCAGGCAACAGCCTCTCACAGAGGCTAGACTTGGAGCAGGGTAGCTGTCTCCCTGGCCTCCTAGGGATGGAGCGTCACGGTGGAGGGAACTCCTCCTCCAGGCTCTCAGACACTCCCTCTGCCAGGGCCCTGGTGCTTAGGAAGGCTGCACCACAGCCTGCAGTGTTCACTGCGAGGTCCTGGTGCTACAGGGAGCAGGTCATGGCCGGAGACCACACCAAGTGGGGCCACCTTCCGGAAGGAAAACCCACCTGCTGAAACAAGAGTCCCCAAGAGGAGCCGCCCACCGTACTCTGGCCTGACCACTGGGGCCCGAATGACCCCGCGAAGCAGTGCAGTTGTAAGCTGGGGTCTGTGTGTATTGAACCTGGGAACAGGCCACAGCTTTCAATGGATATTTTCATCAGGGGGTTCTCTGAGGTCCAGGGAAGTGCCACATGTGTGCAAGGCGCAGCTCGGCCACGCTGGCCACGGCGGGTCTGGCCCGCTGTTGACAAGCACAGAGGCCCCCTGAGACGCAGAGCAGACCCTCCCCGGCCATCTCCAGCTGCACCCAGATCAGCCTTTGCGGGGCAGCCCAGTGCTGGCTCCCTGGCGCGCCGACACTGGTCCCAGGCCGACTGGGACCCGCCACCCACCCAGCTCTATCACACGGTTCCCTCCCCGCCACGCACATCCGGCCACAGATATTATTCGACCACACGACCCTCAGGTCTGAGAGCCAAACAGCCTGGAAATAGTGTGTGTGCTGAGGCGCAGTGACTGCCCTGGGGGCTGAGCGGGAGGGGAGGTGACACGACGACCCTCCGTAAATGCCCAAGGCTCACGCTGGCCTCTTTTAGAAGCAAACGCACAGTGAACTCATCCCTCGCCTCCCCTCCCCTCCCTCCACCTCCCCTGTGAAATCTATTTTAAAAGATCAGAATTTTCTTTACATCCACCCCTGAAATGTGCTACAGGAGATAAGTGGGGCATAAACAGCTTGGGGCGGGGGAGGGGCGGTGGGTGAAGCTGGGAAGATGCGCTGGGGGCCGGGCTCTGATCAGTCCGAGGCCCCGTGTCCACTGGAGCCTCCACTCCCCCGGGGGAAGGCAAGGGAGCAGCATGCCGGGGTCCAGGCCCCCCGCACCTGTCTCCGCATCGGCCTTCTCCAGGAGCTTCGGCTGCCGTGTGGTCCCCTGTACCGGTGGGTGAAGCCCGCATCTGCGCGTCCCTGCCCTGCACTGGGGCCCTGCCAGCCTCGCCCCAGAGCCCAGCCGAGCAGGCCCGTTGCGGGGACGGTCGAGCACCCACCCGGGCTCTCCTCCTGGGCCTGGAGTCGGAAATCCTGACTGGCGTGACCCCAAACCCCAGCCCAGCCGTTGCCCCGCTGGCTGCCCCACAGCGCTGGAACCCCATTCCCTTCGGCCCAGCGGACTGGGGATGGGCAGAGTGGGGCCCCCGGGAGGGGGCTGGCCTGTCTCCTTGTCCTTCCACGCGAGGGCCCCGTTAGGCTCCCGCTGTCTGGTCCTCATGACCTCACCTTAGCCAGGAAGCCCCTGATGCAGCCCGCACCCCCTCCATCCCCCCCCCCACATCCCATCCAATGGATGCCTGCCTGGAACGCGGGTGCTGGAAGGGGGGCCGGCGGGGACCCCCTCGGAGCCCACGCTGCTCCTCCTTGAAGGAGGCCCTGGGGAGGTGAGGAGGGAATCCACCCCTTCCTCATAGAGCCGCTCCTCCAAGCTGACCGCCTGCCCGCTCACCGTCCCCACAGCCTTGGCCACTGGGATTCGGTGCTGACCCTGTCCGAGGTGGAGAGCACAGAGCCGCCCCTGCCTGCGGGTGGGGAACAGTGCTGAGATCTGGAGCCTCCTGCTTCACTTACGTTTGGAACTTCTGGGGTCCCAGAGTCCCTGCTAGGCCCAGCCCCTGTCACATGTCTTGGTCCATCCATCTGGTGGCTCTGTTTCCAGCTGGGCAGGGACCCCCACCTCGGCCCACTGCAGTGTCCCCAAGCCCCCGACTCCGCTAGGGTCCTGAGTCACAGGGGACTTTGCGGAGCTGGATGCCTGGTGCCACGTCCTCCCGTGGATGAATCCCCACCTTGGCTCCTTCCTCCCTGGGCCCGCCTCTTTCAGGAAGCCTTCCAGGATTACTCCCCCACACTGTAATGTCGCCCTCTGAACTCAGGAACTAGGCCGATCACGCCCACTGAGACTCTCTTTGTGCCTTACACATGCACACGCACGTACGCACGCACACACACCACTTGCACATCTCCTGACGGCTCCCATAGCTGCTGTGAGTCGTGCTCACCCCAAGCAGCACTCCTGCTGTGGTTTCTCCAAGAAGGAAGCCTCCAGCAGCTCCCAGCTAACCTCTCCAGGCCCCGAACCTGCCCCGTCTCCTGCACGGCGAGCCCCCACTCTCAGTCCCTGTATCCACCCTCCCACTCCTTTGCTTCAGCGGGGGGGTCTCAGAACCCGTGGGTGCCCCTCGGAGGCCTGGCAGTGGCCTGCAGCCTGAAGGCAGCGGTGTGCCCGGAGCCGGGCGCTCGGGCCGCGGGGCCAGGACCTGCACCAGCCGGCGTCAGGCAGCCCCCACCGTGGACGCCTTCCGGGTCCAGCCCCGAGCGCCCCGCCTGTGGTCACTGCCCAGGAGAAACTCCCGGCTTCGCAGAGCGGAGGGAGAGCCCCGCCGGGGGAGCTGGAGGGTCAGACGTGGCCCGTGTCGTCTCGCCCCTGCCCTCGGCCTGCGCTCGCGGGCTGAGCCGGACAGGCCCGGGCAGCAGCAGGGGATGTGCGGCGTCTTGTGTCCCGAGCTGAGTTGGAGGTTCTGGGTCAATCGGGGACAGTGTGAGCCTGTGGTGTGTGGGGGGCGCTGGAAGGCCAGCGGCTGGGAGGCTGTGAATAACTCAGACAGTCCAGGCAAGAAGTGATGGGGCGAAGGCCAGCCCGGTGGAGTTCCAGGCTGCTCCTGCGACTGGACACCTCCTGGAGCCAAGCGTCTGCCAGTGTCCCCAGCTGGCGCCCAGGGTCACCTCGACTGCCCGCCTGAGTGCCGGCCAGCGTCGGGCCAGGTCAGCCCAGGCCGCAGCACTGACCGCCTGCTCGGGACCCCGGGTCCTGGGGCTCCCGCAGCCCTCACATCCTGAGACACCGAGGGAGGACCAGCGGGGCAGGGCCAGCACCCACTTGCCAGGCCAGCCTTTTATCTCCGATGAAACAACTTCTGAGCCAGCCTGTGCAGGAGGGAGGGCGCGACTCGTGCTCTGGACCACACCGCCGGCATCGTCCCTCTCAAGGCCAAGGGCAGACAGCAGCCTGGCCCAGGCCCACACGGGGCCCTTCTGGGAAGCAGAGCCGCGGTCTATTTCTGCTCTCTGACAGCACGCCAGAGGCAGCCGCTCTGACTTATCTCTGCCGCCCACGGGCGAGGCCACAGGAGCAGCTTTGTGCCCTTGGGCTCTGCGGCCTCCGCAAGGGCGGGTGGGGGAAGGGCTTTCACGAGCCCCCAGCCCTCACCCCCGCTCTGTGAGCCAAGGCGCCTGAGTCAACACCCCCCAGAAAGTCCCCAGGACCCCTGCCAGCCAGCCTCTTGACCCGAGCCCAGACGTCCCCGGAGATGTTTTCCACACGCCCACGCGGGGTCCTCGCTTCCTTAGGCTACGGCACCCAGTATTATTTGGGGGTCCTCCCACGGCCGCCCCAGCACTTCCAGCCCCGGGCAGATAACGAGCATTAACACAGAAATGAGAGCTTGGAGGAGGGGCAGGGATTGAAAGAGCCAGCAGGATGCCGGGTAGCGACGTGGATGTGATGGTGGCTGTGACGGCTCGCCTGTGGCCACCGCGTCCTCCTGGGCCTCCTGTGACAGCAGTAGCCCTTCTGCGGCCTCTGGGTGAGCCTGCTAGAAACTCAAAGAGCCCCAGGGCCAGCGGGCCGGCTGCCCTCCTCGGATGACATGCCTCTCTCCCCAGGGCCCACCAGGAGGGGTGCTGCTGCCAGACCGGGCAGGGCTGAGGACACCACGCTGCGGCCCTCCATGACGCCAGGTGACCCCAGTGACCCCAGCTGAGGTCTCCAAGAGCTGATCTGCTGGCTCTCAGCTGCCACCTCCCGCCTGGTGTGTCCTGGCTGGTCCCAGGGGCCAAGCCACACGGTGCAGCTGAGGCCGCCCCACGGAGGCCCACGCCGGGGTCACCGGTGGGTAACACGGCCACGTGTGGGCCACGTCAACCCGGGTAACCCGGAGCTGTGCTCCCACGGGGGGCTCTGCAGCAACGGCGCCCTCTGCTTGTCGGATCAAAGCCTGACCCCTCCTCCTCCGGTCCACGGCACGGGGTGACCCTTGGTGGTCTGCAACTTCCGCCTCCAAATCAGGTCACAGGCTAGTTAGGGCACTTCACATCGGGCACCCGTTCAAGATTTCCATAAATAGAGAGACGGCCATGTGGTCTGCCTTATTTTCCACCAGCACAAACATGAACGTGGGAGAGGCAGCTCCCACTCTGGTCCCCAAAGCTTTCCTGGGGCTGGTGACACGGACTGCAGCAAATCCAGACATGGGCGTGATCGCCAGCCGTTGAAGCTGGTGCCCAGGAGTAAGCTGACGTGTGACAAGCGTTCTCACTACACTGCAGAGACACTGGGTCAAGTTAACAGGACACTATAGATACACAGGTGACCTCATCTTCATCACTTTTCTGGAAGTAACTTTTACACAGGGCATAATGCACACATGTTCAGAGCACAATCTGATGAGCCAGTAACTGGATATACCCCATGACCACGACCACATTCAAGACAAGGCTCCAGAAAGTTCTCTCAGGCCCCACCCCCATAAGCAACCCCTATTGATTTCTGTCACCATTCATTAGTTTTGCCTCTTCTTGGACTTAATATACATAGTGTTATGCAGAAGACACTATTCTGTGTCTCTCTTCCTTCACTTAACAGATTTTGAGTGCATGCCCCTTTTCATTGCCTAGTAGTATTCCACTGTGTGACTATAGCACTGATTTTCCATCCAGTCTTCGGTTGAAGGGTATTTGAAGCTTTTGGAGTTTTTTTTTCAGTTATAGCTATTATCAACAAAGCTGCTATAAACATTTTTTTACGATTCTTTTTCTGGACATGTATTTTCACTCCTCTTGAGTAAATGGAATTTCTGAGTCATACAGTAGATATATATTTAATTTTATAAGAAATGGCCAAGCAGTTTTTCCAAGTGGCTGTGCAGTTCTGCAGTGCTGCAGTTCCCGAAGCAGCATTGGAGAGGTCCCAGCTGTTTCCCATCCTCATCCTTGTTAGGTGGTGTCGTGTTTTTTAATTTCAGCCACCTTGTGGGTGAGAAGTGCCATCTCCTTGTGGGTTTTATTGCCTGTCCCTAAAGACTAATGATGTCTAATGATTTCTAATGGTGTTGATTTCTGTTATTGATTAGGAAGGGCCTTTATATATTTAAGACAAAAGTCCTGTGTTAGGTATAGGTACTGTGAAACCTTTCCCCCTGTCTGTAGGTTGTATCTTTATTTATCAGTGTCTTTCCATGAGCAGATGCTTATCATGTTAATGAAGGCTAATTGATCAGTTTTTCCTTTGGTTTTATTGCCTTTTGTGTCCTCCCTAAGAAATTCATCTCCTCTGTTTTCTTTTACAAGTTTTACAGTTTACATTTTATACCTAGTGCATGGGTCTATGATGCAGCTCAAAGCTTTTTGTGCAGTAGGAGCAAAGGGTTGAAGTTCATTTTTTCTCCATCTGTTTATCCACTTGTTCCAATCATTAGTTGAGAAGCTTCTCCTTTCCTGATTGAACCGCCTCAGTGCCTCCTAGAAAATCAATTAACCATAGTGGTTTCCCAACATTGTGATGTACTAAATGTCACTTAATTGGACATTTGGAAAATGGTCGATTTTATGTTATGTGAATTTCATCTCAATTTAAAAAAAAAAACACAATTAACCACATATCTGCATAGCGTCATATCTGGGCGTTCTGTTCTGTTCCATTGATGTAAACGTCTGTGCTTACACCAAATTCCCACTCTCCCATTTACTGCACCTGTACTATTAGTCCAGAAATTAGGTAGTGTGAACCCTCCAACTTTGTTATTCTTCAAGAGTACTTGGCTATGTGGGATTCTTTGCATTTTCACGTACCTTTCAGAATTGAGTCAACTTCTATAAAATGACTCCAGATTTTGATTCAGAATGGATCAATTTGGAGAGAATTAACATTTTAACAATTATATGCGTCTTACCATCCATGAACAGGGTATGTCTGCGCTTATTTACATCTTCAGCTTCCCTCAGCAATGTTTTATATTTTTTAGCAGATAGGTTTTAATGTACTTAAATTTATTCCTATGTATTTTATTTTTGACACTATTGTAGTAAGAGTTTTAAATTTTATTTTTCTAAGTATTTGTTGCTAGTATATGAAAATACAATGGATTATTTATGTTGACTTTGTATCCTGTGAACTTCCTAAATTTATTTATATCTAGAGTAGGGTTTTTTGTGGTTGATTTTTTTAGGATTTCCCATGTAAACAATGATGTTTGTGAATAAAGACAGTTTTACTTCCTTCTTTCCAATATTTATGACATTTATGCCCTTTACTGCCCTAGGACGCTGGCTAGGACATACAGTACAATGTTTACAAAAGTGGTGAGGACATACATTCTTGCATTATTCCTGATATTAGGGGTAAACCACTCAATATTTCAGCATTAGTATGAAAGTTATTAACAGAATTAGTATTTGTAGTAAAGTTGTAAGTTTCTGTAGATGCCCTTAGCAGATTGAAGACTTTTCCTCCCACTGCTAGTTTGTGAGAATTTTTATCATACATTGATGTTGAGTGTTGTCAAATGCTTTTTCGGCATCTATTAAGATGAATATATTTTTTCCTTTTATCTGTTAATGTGCTGAATTGCACTGATTGGTTTTTGAATGGTAAATTAACCTTGCATTCCTGTGATAAACCTCACTCAGTCCCTATATATTATTCTTTTTATATGTTCCTGGATTTGATCTTCTAATTTTTAAAAGGAATTTTGCACCTGCGTTTATGAGGATATTTGTCTGTAAATGTCATTTCTTGTAATGTCCTTCTCGTGTTTGGTATTAGGATCTTCCTGGCTTCATAAAATAAGTTTAAATGTGTTCCTTCCTCCTCAATTTTCTGAAAGAGTTTGTGCAAAATTGGTACCATTTATTTCTTTAATGTTTGGTAAAATTTAACAATGAAGTCATCTGGGCCTGGAATTTTCTTTGTGGGAAGGTTTTTGATGAGAAAATCAATTTCCTTAATATACATAGGGCTATTCATACTTTCTATGTCTTCTAAGTGTCAGAGTTGGTAAATTAGGTCTTTGAAGGAATTATTCTTGTCTCCTAATGTGATGAATAGAGAATTTAGGGTTGACAGTTTTTCTTTCTATACTTTGAAAATGTAGTTCCATTGTCTTCTGGCCGCCATTGTTTCTGATAAGAAGTCAGCCATTACTTGTACTATTTTCCCCGTAGGTCATGAGTTTTTCTCTGACTGCATTCAAGAGTCTCTCCTTATCATTAGTTTTTAGCAATTTGACTGTGGTGTGCCTAGGCGTGATTTTCTTTGCATTTATCCAGTATAAGGCTCATTGATCCTGAATCTGTAAATCAGTGTTTTTCACCAAATTTAGGGGAATTTCTGTGTTTTTTCCCATATATTTTGTCTATCCCATTCTCTATTTTCTTTCCTTCTGTAACTCCCATTACAAGCCTATTAGACTTCTTGATAATGCCCCACAGGTCCCTGAGGCACTGTTAATTTATTTTTTCTCTCTCTCTTTCTTTAAATTTGGTCATTTAAAAAAAAATCTGTCTTCAAGTTTATGTTTTCTTCTGCCAACTCCAATATTTTGTTAAGCCTATCCTGTAAATTTTTCATTTTAGATATATTACACCTCAGTATTAAAATATCTATTTGGTTGTTTCTATAGTTGCCCTTTTTCTGTTGAGATTTCTTCCATCTATTCATTTTGACCAATTTTCACATAATTCCTTGAACATATTAATAGCGGTATTTTAAAGTGTTTTTCTGCTAATTCCAACATCTAGGGCAAATTGAGTATATTGAGTAAATTGAGTAATTGAGTAAATTGAGTATATTTATATTGATTGCTTGTTCTTTTGTCCATGGCTCACATTTTCTTGTTTCTTCACATGTCTAGTAGCTTCTATTGTTTATTGGATATTATTGATGATACATTGTTCAGACTCTGGGATCTATTCTCTCTCTGAAGATTATTTTCATTTTATAAGCAGTTAATTTACTAGATAATCACCTTGAACTTGTGAAGCCTTCATTTAAACTCTTGGGATAAACTTATTTTGACTTTTTCTTTAGTTTTAGGGAAAATTCTTAGTCCTGGGACATAGTCTTTGCTCCTTAGTTGTGACCTTTTTGGGATTTCAATGGAAAGCGCAAGGTTTTTGCTGAGCCCCCATAACTGGACAGGATTTCGGCTCCAAATTCTGGCACTTCTGTAGTAGGCAGCAGCTGAAATTTCAACTCAGCTCTTCTAGCTGTGATTTCCCACCAAACTTCTTCAAGTCTCCCCTACAAGTGTCACCAAGGATTGAGGGGAGTTTATATAAGATTTGTTTTCTTGAATTTCCCTCTTCAATTTCCAACTGCTCTGGGGGCCCAAACACCACCTTCTGACACTTCAAGCTAATTACACAGCACTTTTGCTTCAGTTCCATGCATCCTGCACTATGGAGACTGGAGGGTGCCCTCAGCCTGAATTTCCTGCAGTTTCTGTCTATTTTGGGTTGTGCTCCAATGCCTTAAAATATGTTGAATTTTTGTGTGTTTATTTATTCAAAGTTTATCATTGCTATCTTAAGGAAAACTAGCCCAATACAAGCTACTGATATTTCACCATTATCAGTCTATATAACTTTTTCCACAAGTCTATAGAATGGGATATACTGGCTGGGCTCGTGCGCTTGTCAGGCAAGACTCATTGCACGAGGACTGTTTGTGGTTGAAGTTTCCTCCTCTTTCCCTCTTCCTCCTCCCTCTTCCGACTCTCGTCCCCTGAGGTCATCTGTGAGCCTGCATGCTGGGGACATTTTCATCAGACATTCACAGGTCACTACCCAGGAACCCTACCACAACCTCTAATATATGAGGCTGGGACCACCACAAGAAATAAGGTCACCCTCATCCATAGTCAGGGTTCTGAGCTACAGAGATGTTTCTCGTGGCCTTGAGAGCTGTATGGGAGCCAGATTACAGCAGTGGATGAAGGGGCCCTTGACTGCCATGTGGGGAGGAAGCCATGATTCTGCCCTTGACCAAGGGCAAGCACCACCCTCCCTCACCCCAGGCCCCAGCCTGTGCCCGCAGCCCTGAGCAGCAGAAAAAAGACAGAAAACATAGCTCAAGAGACCCAAGTGGCTCCTCCCTCTACTTCCCAGAGAACTGACAGGAGAACAGAAGGAAGAGCCTCATGGGGCAAAGAACCTCGGCGAGGACCATGGGCCTGAGGAGGGAAAGCGGAGAGGGGGACACTCGCAGCTGGGACCCAGCACTCGACAACACGAGACTGCAGCAACGTGAGCGGATGGCCACTGGCCTCTGACAGACACTGGGGCTGGTCAGGGTCCGGGGAAGGTAACCTCAAGGAGCTCACGTTCCAAGAATTAGGAAGAAGGCCTCCAGGTTGGGAGAGAACCCTCCATGGTTACCGACACAGCAGGAAATATTAGCATCACAGCTCTCCTCCAGGACTCCAGAGGCAATAGGCAACCGGATAGCCACTCGGACTTCAGAGGAGTAAAACACAACGTTCGGGGGGGTATTACAGGACTCGGAAAGCATCCTGGAAAACGCTGCTCCAGTAAAAGGTCAGATGAACAAGAACTGGGTGAAAATGAAGATTACAGATTAAAGAAGGTATGATACAAAAGGCAAGACAGTAGGGACCCAAACCAAAGAATCACACGTGAATGTTTAGACAATGAACATGCTTATGGAATAGAGTGCAAATGCCAAAATAGTTATTGCAACAAGACATAATGAATAAAATATACTCACAAAATAAAGCTCGAGAAGCCCGTATTACTGAAACATAATGTGAGGGCTGGAAGCAAGGAAAGGAGAAAATTAAACATGCTAAAATCTCTCATTCTGTAGGAGGTGAAAAACATTTATTGATATAGTATTAATGCTGGAGGAGAAATAGGGCGTAAATATGTGGATTAAATCTTAAGGTAGCCACTAGTAGGGGAAAAAAATGCTTCATTTTCAAATAAAGAATAAGCAAGAAAATCTCGAGCAATGAAACAAAAGAAATTAGAATAATAATAATAATGATAAAGCATGGAAATGTTAAACAACCAGAAACATAATGAGGTGATAAAAAGAAGACAAAAATGGAACCTTATTATAATAAGACCCAGAGCGGGCACCAACTATCAAATGGGCCCAAAGATGAAATCCAACTCGCTGTTGTTACAGGAGATGGAAATCAAACAGGACCAGGTTGAACCTGCAGAGCACAGGTGAGCCAGTCCCAGTGGGGAATCCACGGCACAGCCCTCCCCGCAGGCGCACCAAACTGGGTCCAGTGGGTCTTCCTACCTACACAGCGCAGCATGGAGCTGTGAGCCAGGTAGAAGCACAATAAGAAAAGGACAGGGGTGCAAGTATTACCATATGAAAAAAGTACAAGACCACCTGGAAATGTGTAAAAGGGCATCAAAAGCTTTTCTTCATGTTCAAATTGGAATTCAACAAGTCGTCGACATTTGCTATGTGCCCTGCATGTTACTGTGCAATTTACCATCACAGGCTCTGACTTCATCTTCCCAACACATCCCTCACAATTCCTCTTTCTGTTTTGGACACATGGAGGCTGAATTTCAGCAGCATCCCTCGCTTGCCAGAAGTAGCTCTCAGGCCCTCCTCCCCAACACCTCCCCACCCCGGCATCCTGTGAGCCCCAGTCAGACACAGGGACATAGAGAGCTTGGAGGCGGTCAGCCTTGGAGAGGCCAAAAGTAGGTAAAACAATGAAGGAAATGTTTTAATACAGTGCTGTGATTAAATACAGTTGGCTCAGTGGGTGGTTCCGACTGTACACCCCGCAAACACATCAGGCAGATTTTTTCAAACATCTGTGAATCATTTAATTACATCTACCTGGGAGAGTTCGTTTGGGGCATTAAAGCAGACCCTGGATCAAAAGGAACATCTTGAAAATTAAATTTTTTTAAATGTTGAAATCATTCAGGCCAGGGTTCTCTGACCAATAAAATTAGAACTTGATCACAAAAAGAGGAAAACAGAAGAATATCAAACCATTTGGGAGCTCTGAAAAACATTTAACTCTTTGCTCAAAGAAGAAATAAAAAGTCGTAACAAAACTGATAAAGTCATGAGAGCCACAAGGCCACAGACCAAAACTTATGAGATGAGGCTGAGGATGTAATTAGAAAGAAAGAAGTAAAATTAACTAAATATTAAGCATAAGGATAGCAGCTAAATAAATAATGAGAAAGCCAGAGAATGTAAGCAGTAAAAGTAAAAGCAGATATTACTAAAACAGAAACTGAAGATAAATGGGTAGAACTGATACACAAAGTCAAGAGCAGATGTTTTAAAACCAAACAGAATCAAAAATAAAAGAGATAAATCTTTAGCAAGACTGGTAAATAAAGAAAAAAGACAGAAACCATAAATGTATACTGTCAGGAAAGGCTTAACCAGACACAGAAAAGATTTTTATTTTTTTTTTAATTCTAAGAGAATGTTGTATATAACTCTGTAGAAAGCAATCTTACAATATCCATAAACTAAATGATTTTCTAGGAAAATATAAACTACCAAAAATGACTACTGAAGACATAAGACAGCCATAAAGATGGAAAACCTTAAAATATTGAGTTATTTTAAAAATTTCCCCAAAAGACTCCGTATTCAGTTACAGATATGTCTGTGATTTCAAATCAAAAGTACCTGTGATACCAAAACAGGCAGAACACAAAAAAATAAAACCGAAGACACATTTCCCTTATGAAGAAATATAAAAATTTAAAATTCTGCAGATTATTAAAATAATTATGCACTCTGAACAAGTTATAATAATCCTGAGTGATATTTGTTACCATAAATCATCATGTGAAGAGATCATGGCAGCCCCAAGCCCCACCCTCACCTCTTAACTTCCCAGACTCCTTCTAGTAAATGGCGGCTTTCTGAGAGATTCCTGCAAATGAAATCTAAGCAGAAACCCTTCTGGATGAGGCTTCCAAAGAAAACTTTTATTTTCCTGATAACAAAGAACAACTTACTCCTTTTGCCTTTGCCTTCCTGGACTTCAGAGATGATGCATGGAGGTGCAGCAACCACATTGTAACAATGAGGACAATTGCCACATGCAAAATCTAGTGGAGGTATAAGACAGAAAGAACCAGTGTCCTTGATGGTGCTGTGGAATCAACCATGGGCGGCCTCACTCCATCTTATTTTCTGTCTTATTTTTATATTTATCTTTAAATATCCTTAAATATATTAATAATCTATTATTATGTATCATATTATGTATTTAAAATATTTATATTTTGTCTTATTTTCACAAGACAAATATAACTCTTTTTTATATAAGTCACTATCTGTTCTTCTGTTACTTGTAGTCAAATCCTAACTATTAAGTTTTTATTCAACAAATATCCATTGAATATTGAATATTGAATGTTGAATATTTGTGGTGAACATGGGATTTCCAGTTTTGTATCTTGAAAGACATACAACAACATTTGATGAAATCAGACTTGGTTTTTAAGTCCTTAGTAAGAAGTGTTGATCTCAACCTGATGGATTGGAGTGAACCAGTGACACTCACCAAGCCTTGATGAGCGCCTTCTGTCTATTAACTCACTGACGATGGTGTGATTGTTACCTGCATTTTACAGGTGAGAGGGCTGAGGTCCAGAGAGCTGAGTAACCTGCCCAAGGACACACAGCAGGCATTAGAGAGCTGGAGGTCGGCCCCAGCAAAGTGGCTTCGGCCCCTGATGACACGGCCCCTGGCTGCCGGGGTGAACACCCACAGCCTTGGGCTGGCCTCTTGTCCCCTCCATGCTACAGCCCAGAGCAGCAGGGCACAGAGAGGCCAGTGGCTGGATCCAGCCTGCACAGCCAGCAAGAGGTGGGGCTGGCGTCGGCCCCAGGCAGCCGGGATCCCCAACCTTTGCTGTCCAGGCCGCAGAGACAGCTAAGGAAGGAGGACCCACGAAGCGTGGGCAGGGGTCCAAGAGGTACTCAGAGGTCTTCCACAGCAACACCTTGGCTTCACAGGTGCCAAGGGAAGGGTGACTCCCCAAGGTCACAGGACAAGCCGCAGGGAGCCTAGCACTGCGATGCCCTCCTTGCAGAGGCTCCTGTGGGCATGGTTTCCTTCTCCCGCCCCAGAGGTCCAGCCAGGGATGGCTCTGCACCACCCCACTAGCATCACCTGCTCAGGCCAGGTCTGACCTCATCCCCGCATCACCCCGGGTGGAGGCACCCAAACCCCGAGAGCAGACAGAGTGGGTGCAGAGCCCTCGCTCCCTCTCCTGTGCTGTCAGCAATTCTCAGAAGATCCCCCCGTGATTCAGCTACTGAGGTTACTTTCAAACACTACATTTTATTTCATCAAAAGACAACAATGAGGGTGAAAAGCAAAGTGCAGACTCAACTTAGATATTGACAACACATAGATCTGACACAAGTTTCACATCCAGAATGGAAAAAGAACTCAAGATCAGAAGAAGAGAGACAAGTGAATGGAAAAGTGGGCAAAAGGCTCGAAGAGGTGGTTTTGAGAACCAGGGGTGTTCCAGGGGTTCAAATGCATATGGAAGGACACCTGGCCTCACACCCCACAGGGAAGAGCAAATTCAAACCACACACATGAAGAACGGCTGAAACGACCAAACAAACATACCCCATGTGGAGATGTCGAGCAATCAGAATCCTCGTACAGCAGTGACAGGAGCCTAAGTCGTCAACACTGCTTTGGAAAACAGTTTGGAAGCATCTGCTTACAGCTGGGGTTTGCATATTGCATGACTCAGCAGTTTCATGCGTACGTATATAAATACTCCCAATACAAATGCATATGTATAGGCACCAGGGGGCTGTTGACAGTGTGTGGGTATCAGGAACCGTAAAGCCACGAGTGGTGGTTGCCCGGGTCCATCTATTCATGCACTGGAATATTATACGGCAATGAAAAATCCCAGACTACCGCTGTACACAGCAAGCATAAACCTCACAAACGCTGTGCTGTACAGGACGAACCTCACACAAAACGCTACATCCCGTGTTATTCCATGTATAAGAGGTTTGAAAACAGGCAAGACTCCTCTCTGGGAATGGGATTACTTTAGGAGGTGGAGGGACCCTTCCGGGATGCTGGAAATGCTCCGTATCGTGACTTGGGTGCTGATTACATGGATGTGTTTACTTGGTGAACATCCATTAAGCCGAACGCCTCTGCTCTGTGTGCTTTTCTGTGTGTATGATTCACTTCAGAAACTTAAAATGAAAAGCTTACCAACAATTAAAAAAAAAAAAAACTGATTTATACTCAAACCAGGGAAAGACTCTACTGAATTCCCCTTTGAAAAAAGAATGGGCTGATCCTTTTGAACCTGAAACAGCAGCAGCAGCAAACCCTACCGTTTTGCTTGCAGAATGCAACATCTGCCTGTGGCCTGAACTAACACTGTGTGCCCAGCATTTATTCAACCACAGGAGCAGAGCTGCGTTGGCGGGGAGGGGACGACCCAGGAGCTGCACCTCATCAAGGCTCCGGCGGGTCTGGCCTGAGTCTAGGGTGGGGCAGGGGGTGGTTATGGTGCCCACAGAGAGGGAGAGGCAGAAGGAGAGAGCTGGAAGTAAGCCCTGAAGGATCTGACATGCTCTCAGAGTCACCACTAAGAGGAGCCTCCAGCTTGTACGTGGGCACGTACCCCACGCCCGCTGGCAGCCCCAGCTCCTGTACGGCTCTTCGCCCCCAGGCCTGCGTGCAAGAGCCTCCCCTGCAGGGTTCCTGCTGGCCCATTTATGGGCAGGGGGCGGGGGGTGGCAGGCTGACAGTGTCATTTTCGAAAAACTCAGTGAAAGACGTTTTGAGCTTGGCTGCAGTACAGTGGTTGAAAACCCTACTTGACATGCCACTTGGAAGGAAGGAATCTAACCTGAGCAAAAGGACTTCAGGTTGACCGTGGGGAGTCTTCTGGTTGGGCGTCCCCAGGCCACCCTGGAGGATTCCAGCCCCTCAGCTTTGAGGGGTGCATTTGTTTGGAAAAGGGCCCATTGCTTGGGTTAACACAAGACCGAGTGATGGCCAGATTGGAGGGAAATCAATCTTGAGCTTCCAGATCCAGCCCTGGCCCAGCCACAGCCTCTCCCTTCTGCCCCCACCCAGCCTGCATCGCCTCCCAACCAACACTGCCCAGAAGCTGACATGGCCAGGTGTTTGGGGAAGGCTCCCCTCCCAGACCCAGGCCATGGGGGCTGCAAAACCACCTGAGCGGGAGGTGACTTGTGTCCCCAGGTCTGGGTGAGCCTCCTTGGCAGCAGGGAGAACTTGTAGGAGGCCCGCTGGAGGCGGGGAGGCCCGAAAGCACCAAAGTGGTCAGAGTAGAAAGGAGGGCATGAGCTGGACGTGTCAGAAGTGGAGGAAAGAAGTCAAGGTGACCGGGGACATTTGGTTATTTCTATATCTTGGCTGTTGTGAGTAATGCTGCAGCGAACCTGGGACGGATGAATGGATGAGGAACACATGCTATGTTTAGACAATGGAATATTACTTGGGCTTAAGAAACAAGGACATCCTGCCATTTGCAACAGCATGGATGAACCTGGAGGACATTATGGTAAGCGAAATAAGTCACATAAAACACAAAAGGACAGATACTGCATGATCTCACTTACATGTGGAATCTGAAACAGTCTAACTCCTAGAAGCAGAGAGTAGAATGGTGTTGCCAGGGGCTGGGGGGAGGGGAGATGGGGAGATGTCCTGCGAAGGGTACAGAGTTTTGGTTACTCTAATGCATAGCAATGCGACTATAGTTAACAATATTGCATACTTGGAATTTGCTGAGAGGGTAGATCTGAAGTGTTATTACCACAAAAAAAAAAAATAGGAAAGGAAAGAAGAAAGTGTAATTTGGACTGACTCCATATTGGATCAGTTTCTGCTTTTACTTTAACCTTTGTATTCTCCTGCTTTTGCTACAAGTTAAGAATGCTGCCTATAGCCTGAAATATACAGGATTGCCCATGCTCAAGGCTCTGACCTTTAAAGGTATAACACTTTTATTCATATAGAGATAAAAAGTTGCAGAACAGAGAATAACACTTATCTTGGAGGTTTACAGGTACATCCCGACCTGACCGACATGGACAGCTGCAAGAACAAAGGATGCCAACACCAAGAAGTCTGCAACAACCAGCCACGCCCCCTCCCCTTTTAGTATAAAAGAATCTGAATTCTAACTTGGGTGAGATGGTTCTTTGGGACACTAGCCCACCATCTTCTTGGTCTGCTGGCTTTCCAAATAAAGTCGCTATTCCTTGTCCCAACAACTTGTCTCCTGATTTACTGGCCTGTCGTGCGGCTAGCAGAATGAGCTTGGACTCAGTAACAGAAAGAAGGAAGGAGGGAGGGAGGGAGAGAGAGAAAGAGAAAGAAAGGAAGGAAGGAGGAGAAAGAAAATGGTAACTGTGGGAGGTGATGGAGTGTTACTTAGCCTGATTGTGGTGATTTCACAGTGTACATACATGTATCAAATCATGAAGTTGTACACTTTAAATGTATCTAGTTTTTTAAATTATCAATTATAGCTCAATAAAGCTGGAAAAAAAAAGTTGACTGGGGATTTCAGAGTGGGAATCAAGCTCCCCTTCGGCCCAGGGTCAGCCGTGGGACCCGTCCTCCCTAACCCAGCCTGGGTTTTGCAGACCCTGCTGGGCAGGGCTTCTTTTACTTTAAGGACTAACTCGTTATAGAATCCACAAATCCAGGGAATTTTTTCCTAGTTGACCAGATGTTTAAGCTGAAGCATTGATTTTTATTTCAAGCCCCCAATGAAGGGTCAGCAGTTCCGTCCGCAGACTAGAAGCAGCGCATCTCCCCACACTGCCTGGTCGGTATTAATTACACGGACACACAAGAAAATTATGTGCTCTGATTAAACTTGTATAATTTAGCCAACTTGTTTTCTGTCCGTGAAGAGTATTTTCTTAATTAGGTGATGAATCACCTTGGCTTTGGCGTTCCAGTGTTTTTATTCTTCCGGAAAAGTTCATTTTAATTCTGTGAGTGGTTCCGCGGCAAGTGTCCTACACGGGAGGGAGCCGCTCCGAGGCTGGCTGGGAGGAGCTGAGACCCTCCCGTCCGGGGCTCCCAGGAGGAAACAGGCAGCCCTGCCCTGGTGACCAGAGAACCTTCGCTCAAGTGGGTCAGGGTGCGGCGAGTCAGAGGGGACCCCAGGGCGGAGGTTCGTAGGGACCGAGGTCTGTCCTCTCTGCACTGAGGGCTGAGTCGGGGGCTGCGCGGAGCAGGGGCTGCCTCGCAGGCACCGGGACCTCAGGTCCAGGATGTGATGTGTGCAGCCCGGGTCCCGGGCCCTCCCGGGGCCTCACACGCCTGCCTGGCTCTCGTGGGCTGGGGGCCTCCGGGGCATCTCCGTCCAGGCAGGTGTTTCAGGGTGACCTGGCTGGTAATCCCAAGGCCCTGTGTCCTGGGTCCAGCAAGCTCTATAGAATGGCTGCACACAGGAGCTGCGGCAGGCAGAGTGTCCCTCCTGGGTGGGCCCAGGCCGAGGACCAGCAGCCTGATCCACCCCGCTTCCTCGCCAGGAGCCCCAGAGGGTGGGCTTCCGGTCCAGTGCTCCAGGGCGAGCGACAGGCCCTCCCGACTCTTCCTGGCCCTGCCCTCCCCGTCTGACCCTGTGCTTCCTGCGGGCATCAAGCTGAGGGAGGGGCTTCCTCTGGGAGCCCGTCTCCCCGGGGTCCATCGCGGGCTTCTCTGAGGTCAGACAAGAGACTCAGGGAACTCAGTGTGCCGTCCTCAGCTGCTCAGAGCCTGCCCAGGGGGTGGGAACTTGGTCTTCCCCACGCAGAGAGTGTGTCAGGCCCGGGGCCAGGATTAGAGACACCTCATTTCATGGTACAAAGAGCTCGGGTGAGAATTATGGCTGGGAACAGAGCCTCACCACGTGGTGTGATTTGGAACTGAGGGGCGACTCCATGAATGAATGAATGAATGAATGACGTGGGCTCCAGGCCGCCTTTCCCTCCGCAGGGTTGTGTCTGGAAGCACCTGAGGCCATCTGGGAGCTGATCCGAGCTGGGGGAGGGAGCAGAGAGGAAGTGAGGGCGAGGGGGCTCCCGGACCAGGAGAGGTAAGGGCAGGGATGCCCTTGCCAAGCCCAGGACCTCCCACCAGGGCGCACGCCGAGGGCACAGGCGACCTCTCAGAAAACGCCTCTGACCTTGGGTGCAGGTGACCCACTGCGCAAGCCCTGAGGCCCAGAGACTCTGAGGCAACACTGACTGACTGCAGCCTCATGAATATTAACAACTTCAGGGCTGAGAAATATCCGCAAGGGAATATTTCAGGTGAAAAGGCAGGCGATGGGGCTGGTGAGGAAACACCTGTGACAGATCAAACACAAAAGATCAGCCTCCAGGAGGTACGGACCTCCAATCAGTGAGGCAAGTCCTCAGAAGGAAGAGAGAGGAACGGGGTGGGGGGAGACGGCTCGAAGAGGAGGAAGGCCAGTGCCCGGGAGACACCCGGCAAGACGCTGAGCCTCCCAGGGACGTGGCCAATGCGGGCGAGGCCCCAGAGCCGCCGTCCTGGCCGCGGGGTTGGCCGAAGTGTAGACGGCTGATGACACAGGTTTGCGGACAGGCGTTCACGGGCCAGAACAAAGCTTACGGCCTTGGCGCTGGGGACACGGCTGTGAGCATAGCAAAGTCCCCACCTGGGAGCGGCAACCTGGACAGAGCTCGTGTCAGAGGAGTTCACGGATGTAAGTGGACACGGTTCCCGTCAGGGCCTCCGAGCCGACGAAGACACACATGTCACCGTCTACCTAGGATGGACGACGGACGTCTCTGTGCCGCGGAGCACAGGTGAGATCTCTGAGACGTTTATGACTTGGAAACAGCCAACACACACGTAAGGTGTAACTACTGATGTAAACTAAGAGCACATTTGTGTGCAGACACCCTTAGGCGCGTGTAGATGCACCAAAGTGAGGAAACGCTCCTTGTAAAGACGCTTTACTCTAAGAGAGCAGCGCCGGGAGGGCCAGCGAGGCCACCGTGGGTTTCGTCCTTCGGTGCTCGTCTGCGTTGACGCTTGTTTGCAGTGAGTGCCCGTCCCTCTGCTGGGGTGTCCCCGAGCCTGCAGGCCTGGCGCTGGGAGTGGGTTCTTGCCTGACAGCGGGTCTCATCCTGGGCTGCGGGATCCTCATCGGCCACCCCTTCGAGGCGGCCTCCACGCTGCCCCTGCGTTCTGATCGCCCACCTTGAAGCCTTGGAGGCGGGTCGGTGCCCCCGTTTGGCCATTTCACCAGGGGCCTAACCCCGGCCGGGGCCGCCCCACGTGGCCCACCTGTTGGCCCTGGGCGGGGGAGGAGAGGCAGGCGTGCTGCTCAGAAGCCCGGCAGGCCAAAGGCTCCTGGGCGACTTTCCCTTGTGGCTGTGTCATTGTTCTAGGACTGAAATACCTTTCAGCTCAGAAGGGAAATCTCTCCCTTTCAATCCTGCAGACCCTCGCCTTGCATCCTCCACTGCCCACTTCCCTTTCCTTTGAGCCAGTTTCAGTTGGTTTCCACTCATTCCCACAGAAGCCCCTTGCTGTGATCTGGAAAGCATCTCACCTGCGGAGAGATACGGCCGCGCCCCGGGGCCCCGGCTCGCAGGGGCCGCCCGACAGAAAGAGGCAGCTCTGAACGGTGGGCTCATCGTGCCACCGAGTAAAAACGGTCCCCTGAAAGTCGTCTGTCTCAACGGCACAATTCTCCATCAGAGTGCCTGGGCATTCAAAACCTTTTTTATTTAAAGAAAGTGGGCTGAGGGAGTACATTTTCATCCAGGACTGGTTGCTTTCCATGCCCTAATACCCCTGCCCCGTCAGGGAGGGGAGGGGCGGGACAGGCTCCCTCCTGCAGACCCCGTCCTGCCCCAGCCCTTAGTCGTCATTCACGGAGGAGGAAACGGGCCTGGGCAGCAGAGGGACAGACTTCCCAGAGGCCACGCCAGCCTGAGGAGCAGAGGGTCAGGTGCCCAGCAGCCGCCAGGCGCAGTCCTCGGCCAGCTCGCGGTCTCTCTCTCTCCCCCTCCTTCCCTCTCTCATTTTCTGGGTGCCTCCAGGGTCTGGACTGCTGAGGACCCCAAGATGAAGGGACCCAGGCCAGGCCTCAGAAGGGCCCCCGGCCCCGTGCAGACACAGGCCAGGGTCTGCTCAGGGAGGTGCAAGGCTTTGCATCCATGTCCAGGACCAGATGCAACGAGGGGGACCAAATGGAACCTCCAGGAGGGGCGGGGAGCCCAGGGCTGGAGCTGCAGGTCTGTGGCCAGCTCCTCTTTCAAGATGGCTTTTCTTTGAACTACCGTGAGCTGTCATTTAATTAACACACAGAAGGTAATCGGTTATGGTGGGAACTGTTCTTAACCAGCGTAATCTAACTCTTAGCAGAGAGGGATACTTTGTAGGTTGGTCAAAATTTAAACCCCCTTGGATTTGTGGCCACAATTAATGGAAGAGAAAGGGCAAGAGGCCCCCACAAGCCCCTTAGGTGGAAGCTGGGCCTCGGCCCGTCCTAGCCAAGCTCACGTTTCCCTGAGTTCCCACGGCCCCAAGGGCTTCCAGAAACCACACTTCTTTCCAGCATCTTCCATCTACGTGAATGTCCCTTATTTGGGTCTACTTGTGACTTCTGCATTGCATGATTTCACGCCCGGAGCATCATGCAAAAGGAAATTAGTGCAATTTTGGCTAATCCCTGTCTAGACCTGCAAACCTCTCAGTGTGGCAAAGCAGCTGTGACACTGGGCCCTTTGGTCTGGGCGAGCGACTCCGGCCCCGGCAGCCCTCCAGCCTGCAGGGCTCTGGGTGGCCAGGCCTGCAGGGCTGTGGTGTGAGTCTTGGCCTTTGCAAGGAAGGAGAGGGGAGGAGGAGACCCTTTCCCAGAGTCTGTCCTTCTGGCCCTCCCGGGCAGGCCGTGCTGGGAGACAGCTGGGACCTCCAGGGCTGCAGTGCCCAGAGGCAGCTGCGGCCAGTGGGGGAGATCCCCGCCCCCCACTGCATCTCAGCTGCCCAGCTGCCCAGGGAGGCAGGGACCACACAAGGGGCGCTGGCTCCTCCCGGAAAGGGCCAGGGCAGCCCATATTGAGTCACGAGTGGCCCTGAGTTGTAGGGCTGTGCCCACGGAGGCCCTGGTCAGCTCTGTCCCCAGCGGCCTGAGCTTTGGACCTGGAGCCAAGCTGTCCTGAGCTAGTCTGGCCTTAGTGTCCAGTGGTCTATTCTGGGACCCAGGCACGGAGGCGAGCCCTGAGGAAAGAGCCACCGTGCCCTCCGGGTGGGCCCTGTGTCCAGCTGCAAGGGCCTTGGCTAGGCGAGCGCTCTGCACATGGGGCAGGTGCACAGGCAGCAACTTTGGGAAACGAGGTCGTCTTTGCATTCCTCCACGTGACTGCCGCGCTGCCGGCGGGGGCGTCTGTCCAGGGCTCTGGTCTGCGACTCTGCGTGGCAGTGAGGCCCGCTGCTCGGGAACACGCACTGTCTCCGAGGCTCTGGCTAGGATCCAGAGACTGCGGCAGGCGCCCTGTGCCCGGGCCAGGCAGTGGCGTCTCCAAGGACCAGCGCAGATCCCCAGGGCCCCACTCCCTCCCCACCCCCCTCCCCAGGGGCTTCAGGAAGTTTTCTGGAAAGATCCAGGGAGCCACACTGCCCGCCAGGCTTTGGGAGGCTGGTCTCGGTCACACATTCTCATTTTCAAAGCCTGGGGGACTCCGACAGCCGTGGGCAGGTCGGGTTTCCTCCTAAGTGGAACTCGCTGAGGAGTCCGGCCTGATAAGAATGTGGTGCTGGGGGCTTCTGAGCCGAGCCGGGTCTGGTTTCTCCCCGGAGATAGAAGCCCATTGTCGGCTGGCTCTCCCACGGCGTTTCCCAGGGAGAGCAGGGCCCTCTGGGGGCCATGGCATCCCCACCCAGGCTGGGCGAGCCCCGGGGGCTTCAGAAAGATGAGCCGAGTGGGGCAGATCTGGTGTGACTGGGGGCTGGGAGTGTGGTAAAGTGACCCTCGGTGGCTCCTGGAAGCAGAGAGAAGGAGGGGCTGAGGGCCAGGGCGCCTCTGGGCACCAGCGCAGCTCCTGGCTGCCCACGCCCGGCCCAGCTTCCCTGGACAGAGGTCCACAGGGAACTCGGACGAGAAGCCTGAAGGGGTCTTCATTTCTTCCTCCCACCTCTCACCTACACAGCCAGGCAGAGGCTTGGACAAGGGGGGGTCTCAGCAAATGCTAAGGGGCAGATTTTTAAAAATAATGATTGCACGCATAATTGTACAGTTCAGTGGCATCAAATACATTCACAGTGTTGTGCAAACACCACCACTATCTACAGCTAAAACTTTTTCATCATCCCCAGCAGAAACCGTGTGCCCGTTAAACAGAAACACCCCTGCCCCAGGCCCTGGTACCTTCTAACTTACCTTCTGTCTCTACGAACTTGACTATTGCAGGCACCTCACGTAAATGGAATCGTATAGTACCTGTCCTTCTGTGTCTGGCTTATTTCACTTAACGTTCTCAAAGTTCATCTGTGTTGCAGCCCCTGTCAGAACTTCATTACCTAGGGTGAATAATACTCCACTGCATGGATAGACCACATCTTCTTTACTCATTCAGCGGTCAGTGGACACCAGGGTTGCTTCCACCTATTGGCTACTGTGAGTCATGCTGCTGCAAACAGGGCTGTGCAAATATCTCTTCGAGATCCTGCTTTCAGTTCTCTTGGGTGTATGCCCGCAAGTGGAACAGCTGGGTCATATCGTAATTCTACGTTTCACCTTTTGAGAAACTGCCAAACCGTTTTCTACAGTGGCTGCACCATCTTACCTCCCCACCAGCTGCACAGGAGTCTGCCAGCTTCTCCACAACTTCACCAACGCTTGTTATCTCTGGGATTTTTTTGATAGTAGCTGTCCTCGTGGGTGTGAGGCGCCGTCTCACTGTGGTTTTGATTTGCATTTCCCTCATGACTAATACTGTCGAGCATCCTTCCATGCTTGGCCATTTGTGCATCTTCTTTGGAGAAACGTTTATTCCAGTCCTTTGAAGTGGCTGATTTTTTTGACTCAAATGTTCTGACGGATTTGGAACCAGTGTGGACACTGCCCATCCCCCCACAGCGGCCAGACTGTCACCACCCCCAGGGCCACTTTCGGGAACTTGGCCAAGGACCGGGGGCCTGAGGGAGGGGGACCAGCCCCAGGTTCCCTGGTTTCTCAGCGGCGGCACAGCGGCGAGAACCCGCGGGCGGCGCTTTCTCACGGTTTGGGTTACAACCCGAGCGGCCGGTGCTGGGATTAATTGGACGGATCAGAAATTACCCTTCTCTGTTTCTGCTTTTCACCTTGCTCTCTGGCAGGCACCTACTTCAGAATCGAAAAGGACTCCCTCCGCCCCTCCTGGGACGGCGCCTTCTCACAGCTACTGAACGCCAATTAATTTGTCTCATTTACATGAAAAAGTGCAGAAGATGTCTTTCTACATAATTAACTATATTTTGCAAGTCATTAAAATTCTGAAGCCCTGCCCACAATAGCACCCTATTCACCGGCAGAGATAAGTGCCGTCTCTTGGGGGGGGGCACCCAGAGAACCGGCCTGGCTGTTGCATATTCATGAGACGGGGCCAGGCCGCCATCCTGCAGGGCTCCTCTGGTGTCCCACCGGTTGAAAAGGTTTGTCCAGAGCTGCCCTGCCAGGGGAGCAGGGAGGGCCTGGGTGGGCCGTGCCCACCAAGAGCTCGGGGTAGGGTCTCACTGCTGGGGCAGCACCCACATCCCCAGGCCACTGAAAAGAGCATCCCTTGCCTTCTAGAACCATCCATGGGTGCCCAGTGCAGAGGACAGAGCCCAGGTGCTCACACTGAGGAGGTGGCCCGACAGTGTTTCTCCCGCCTCCTGTCCCAAAGGCCCGCCTGAAGGAGCTGCCTCTGGTGATTCCAAGAAGAGGGGGGCTTGGCCCACAGGGAAAGTGCCCCTCTCCTGCAGTGGGGGGACATCCCAGCGCACATGCCCTGTCCTGCACCGTGCCCGCCAGCAACCCCTTCCCGCCAGAACGCAACAGCACTATCTGTGCCGAAGCCCCCTTCTGTGGCCCAGATGCCTCATCCATCCTGGCCTCGTCCTGCAGGATGAGGCTGATGTCACCTCCTCCTAGTGGCTTTGCCATCTTTAAAGAATGTTACACAGGTTAAGTCTTTATCAGACGCCTGGCGGTAGCCGTCCAATGAACGCAAGCTCCTGTCATAAAAACCTTCCTCTCAGGAGGCCCAAGACTCTGTGTTCTGTTGGGTCGTTTCTACTCAAGTGGAATAAAGCAGCTGCCACGAGAAGGGGGATCCAACTGGCCTGGTCAGCGGGCACCGCGTCGGGCTGCCCATCACAGGTCCCGCCCGTGCAGAGGGTCATCAGGAGCAAGGAGGCCTCATGAGGACTTGGCAGGTGACAGCCAGGAAGGCAGGGCCCTGGGGGCTTGGGACCGACGGGGACCGACGAGGGGCTATGCTCCCCAGGGAAGGAGGGGGCATCTGCCATGGGGTCAGGGCCCCGACGCTGGCCCATGACCCCAAGGACCTTCGTTCCAGATGAACTAATTGATTGCTGGGCCTCATCCAGGAAATTTCATGAGCACAGTGGGGCTGGGGGCAGGGGATCCTGCCAATAACACGCCCCTCAGCTCTGGATCCCAGAAAGCTGTGTCTTTGGGCACTCCAGTTAACTTAATTGAATTGCCTTGCCCCCAAAGGAGGCTTTCTCAGTCCAGAAAAAAAAAAAAAATGGGAATTGAAATTCAGCCCAGCGACAGTAAATGTGGAAAAACTGCTCAGCTCTACACAGAGACACGGACAGGGTGACAATGCACCATCAGTGCTCCAGGCAGAGTGGACCAGCTGGTGATCGGGTCCCGAGGCCACAGGAACAGCCTGTGAGCACAGCCTCTGGGAGGGACGTTCCAACAATGTGGCCAAACCCAAACCCACAGTGCACCTGCCCTTTGACCCGGAAACTCGGCCACCAGAACCTCTGAGGAGAAGAAGGCTGAGAAAGTCACACCATGGACGCGACACTGCATGTCATTATCTCCATGTTATTGTCATGCAAACACCATCCTGAAATTGCTCTCCCGAGGGTTCGGTTTAGTGAACGATGACGCCTGTGGTGCAGGTCTTCAGAGTATCATGTGCTCCCGGAAAACCTGCCCAGACGCAGAACACGCTCAGCAAGGGCCCACAAGATCAATTTCATAAAAGCTCGAAATGTTTATATGTATCAATATATCAACACGCAAGTGCATGCGCCGAAAACTCCCTCCTGTTCTGAGAGCTGCCCAGGAGCTCTTGACAGCAAGGGCCTCCCTGGAGGTCGGGACTGAGAGGGGGCGGAGGAGGGGCCCGGGCAGTGTTTGCCTGCCTGTTTCCTAGTCTAATTCCTTCCTCTCTCCCTTCCTTCCTTCCTTCTTACTTTCTGCCACGTCCATATTCTACCTTTTTCTAAATAAGAGGGTTAGCAGAGCCAGCCAGGAGACAGCACACAGGTCCCGGGGACCTTAGTGCCTTCAGACAAGGCTACGGAGCCCCTGCCGGGCAGTCCCAGACCCTGGCTGGCTTTATCCCGCCAGCCCTCCCAGCGCCCAAGCTCCTAATGCGTTCAAGAGTCACTTACCTGTTGGTTCATACCTCTTTTCAACAGACCCTGACGTGGCCCCCCTGGCAGGGCTGGGGAACAGGACCCCAAGACTCTCTGTCCTCAGGTGACCGGGAGTCTAGCCGGGAGAGGAGGAGGGCTTGGAGGAAGACTGCCTGCTTTCTCAGGATCCTCCTGCCCCGTCCCCGGGGAGGGGTGTCCACGTCCTCAGGCACAGATATCATGGGGCCTATGAGCTCCCTCCTCACCTGTCACCCCATCCCCACAGGTCACTCTTGAGTCTCCAGAGACCCCTGCCCCACTGGGCAATGCCGATGGCCTTGCAGAGGGAGGGCTGCTCCCACCCACTTGAGATGGCCCCTGGGTCCCGGTCCCGCCGGCCTTCCTGGCCTCCAAGGCCAGGTTTCGAGCATTCTCTCCAAGCAAGGAGCAAGAATGTCACCTGTGACGTTGTCCACTTGTAGCTCAGAATACTCAATAGTTCATCTTGCGCTTTCTTCCCTAGGCGGTCCTGCTGTCTCATTAGGTATTCAAGTCAACAGCCTGGGGCTCCCCAGCTGCTCCCACTGCCCTTGTTCCCGCATCCCGCGGACCAGCTCACTGCCCTGTTCCATCAGAGTTGCCGCATCCCGCAGACCAGCTCACTGCCCTTGTTCCCGCATCCCGCGGACCAGCTCACTGCCCTGTTCCATCAGAGTGCCGCGTCCCGCGGACCAGCTCACTGCCCTGTTCCATCAGAGTGCCGCATCCCGCGGACCAGCTCACTGCCCTGTTCCATCAGAGTTGCCGCATCCCGCGGACCAGCTCACTGCCCTGGTTCCCGCATACCGCGGACCAGCTCACTGCCCTGTTCCATCAGAGTGCTGCGTCCCGCGGACCAGCTCACTGCCCTGTTCCATCAGAGTTGCCGCATCCCGCGGACAGCTCACTGCCCTTGTTCCCGCATCCCGCGGACCAGCTCACTGCCCTGTTCCATCAGAGTGCCGCGTCCCGCGGACCAGCTCACTGCCCTGTTCCATCAGAGTGCCGCATCCCGCGGACCAGCTCACTGCCCTGTTCCATCAGAGTTGCCGCGTCCCGCGGACCAGCCCACTGCCCTGTTCCATCAGAGCGCCGCGTCCCGCGGACCAGCCCACTGCCCTGTTCCATCAGAGCGCCGCGTCCCGCGGACCAGCCCACTGCCCTGTTCCATCAGAGCGCCGCGTCCCGTGGACCAGCCCACTGCCCTGTTCCATCAGAGCGCCGCGTCCCGCGGACCAGCTCACTGCCCTGTTCCATCAGAGCGCCGCGTCCCGCGGACCAGCTCACTGCCCTGTTCCATCAGAGCGCCGCGTCCCGCGGACCAGCTCACTGCCCTGTTCCATCAGAGCGCCGCGTCCCGCGGACCAGCTCACTGCCCTGTTCCATCAGAGCGCCGCGTCCCGCGGACCAGCTCACTGCCCTGTTCCATCAGAGCGCCGCGTCCCGCGGACCCGCTCACTGCCCTGTTCCATCAGAGCGCCGCGTCCCGCGGACCAGCCCACTGCCCTGTTCCATCAGAGCGCCGCGTCCCGCGGACCAGCCCACTGCCCTGTTCCATCAGAGCGCCGCGTCCCGCGGACCAGCCCACTGCCCTGTTCCATCAGAGCGCCGCGTCCCGCGGACCAGCCCACTGCCCTGTTCCATCAGAGCGCCGCGTCCCGCGGACCAGCCCACTGCCCTGTTCCATCAGAGCGCCGCGTCCCGCGGACCAGCCCACTGCCCTGTTCCATCAGAGTGCCGCGTCCCGCGGACCAGCTCACTGCCCTGTTCCATCAGAGTTGCCGCATCCCGCGGACCAGCTCACTGCCCTGTTCCATCAGAGCGCCGCGTCCCGCGGACCAGCTCACTGCCCTGTTCCATCAGAGCGCCGCGTCCCGCGGACCAGCTCACTGCCCTGTTCCATCAGAGTTGCCGCGTCCCGCGGATCAGCTCACTGCCCTGTTCCATCAGAGTTGCCGCATCCCGCAGACCAGCTCACTGCCCTGTTCCATCAGAGTGCCGCATCCCGCGGACCAGCCCACTGCCCTGTTCCATCAGAGTGCCGCGTCCCGCGGACCAGCTCACTGCCCTGTTCCATCAGAGTTGCCGCATCCCGCGGACCAGCTCACTGCCCTGTTCCATCAGAGTGCCGCGTCCCGCGGACCAGCCCACTGCCCTGTTCCATCAGAGCGCCGCGTCCCGCGGACCAGCTCACTGCCCTGTTCCATCAGAGCGCCGCGTCCCGCGGACCAGCCCACTGCCCTGTTCCATCAGAGTTGCCGCATCCCGCGGACCAGCTCACTGCCCTGTTCCATCAGAGTGCCGCATCCCGCGGACCAGCTCACTGCCCTGTTCCATCAGAGTTGCCGCATCCCGCGGACCAGCCCACTGCCCTGTTCCATCAGAGCGCCACGTCCCGCGGACCAGCCCACTGCCCTGTTCCATCAGAGCATCGCGTCCCGCGGACCAGCTCACTGCCCTGTTCCATCAGAGCGCCGCGTCCCGCGGACCAGCTCACTGCCCTGTTCCATCAGAGCGCCGCGTCCCGCAGACCAGCTCACTGCCCTGTTCCATCAGAGTTGCCGCGTCCCGCGGATCAGCTCACTGCCCTGTTCCATCAGAGCGCCGCGTCCCGCAGACCAGCTCACTGCCCTGTTCCATCAGAGCGCCGCGTCCCGCGGACCAGCCCACTGCCCTGTTCCATCAGAGTGCCGCGTCCCGCGGACCAGCTCACTGCCCTGTTCCATCAGAGTGCCGCGTCCCGCGGACCAGCTCACTGCCCTGTTCCATCAGAGTGCCGCGTCCCGCGGACCAGCTCACTGCCCTGTTCCATCAGAGTTGCCGCGTCCCGCCGACCAGCTCACTGCCCTGTTCCATCAGAGTGCCGTGTCCCGCGGACCAGCCCACTGCCCTGTTCCATCAGAGCGCCGCGTCCCGCGGACCAGCCCACTGCCCTGTTCCATCAGAGCGCCGCGTCCCGCGGACCAGCTCACTGCCCTGTTCCATCAGAGCGCCGCGTCCCGCGGACCAGCCCACTGCCCTGTTCCATCAGAGTTGCCGCATCCCGCGGACCAGCTCACTGCCCTGTTCCATCAGAGTGCCGCGTCCCGCGGACCAGCTCACTGCCCTGTTCCATCAGAGTGCCGCGTCCCGCGGACCAGCCCACTGCCCTGTTCCATCAGAGCGCCGCGTCCCGCGGACCAGTTCCACTGCCCTTGACCTCCCACTCTGTTAGAATGGGGCAGTGGGGGGAAAGCTCGGAAGGCTGTCAGAATCTACATTGTAACTAATTTCAAGAAACTGTCAGGTTAGAGTGGTGTCAAAGAACAATATCTATAACTACCTGAAAAATGCTGATAAAATGCTCCTTTCTTTTCCAATTACATACCTGTGTGAGGCCGGCTTTTCTTCTTATACACCAACCCAGATAATATAAAACAACAGATCGAGTGCAGAAGCAGAAGAATCCAGCCATCTTGTATTAAAGCCACACGCTAAAGAGATCCGCCAAAAAAAAAAAATTAAAGCCCCTTTCCTCCCTTGTTTTTCTTTTGGAAACTATAGCTATTTTTCATCAAAAGTATTATTTGTCATGACATGTATTGAGTTTGCTGTGGTTAATTTTTAATGAATTGACAAGTAAATGTTTAAAATTTTCTCTACTCTAATTGCTAATGCTGTAAATACGGTAGATAGAGCTCAAACACATGGAAAGGGTTCTGACGTGATCTAAAGATCAGCTGAGAACTCTTTTGAGAACTGCTGATCTAAAACCATGAATCACTGGTTTCCAAACCAGCAAATAATTGCATCCTGCCCACAGGCCGCTCAGTCGTATCTGGCAATGGGTAGGAAACCATCCTCCACATCAGCAGGCTGCCAGGTCACTGTCCTATTCCTAAAATTGTGGGTACTTGTGACCTGCAAGTCAGTGTTCATTCCTATTAGCCAAGACCCTTTACAAAGGAATTTCTTTTTTCATTTTCAAAGAGACATGTCATCATTATAGAAAATTTAGAAAATACAGAAAAGTAATAGAGAAAACAAATTCTCCTCCCTAGAGACAACCACGTTGATGTTTTCCCTCCACCTGTGATTCAGGCAGTTTTAGTTTGTTGTTGGGCTGCTGCTATTTCACGACCCCTCGGTTAAGGCCAGGACCCTGACCACCTCAGAAGGCCTCGGGTCGCCAGAACCACCAGAGGCAATGTCACACACCCCATTCTCTCCCCGCCTTTCCCTGCTCAAGGGACGGGACCCCAACATTTCAGAGCAATTTCCCCTTCTCTCTGGCGTTTCTGAGGTTGACCTCATTGCAGGAAACTCTGGAGCAGGGGATGCTCTCCTCTAGAAGCCGGCCATCCAGTGGGTGGTCAGCCCAGGCCATGCTGGCCGCCCTTTGCTGCCCAGAGCCCAGCATTTCCTTGGGGTCTCTTGACTTGTCCCAGCAACCTGGCCTCACTAATCCCTGAGGAGCCCAAGTCCATGCTCCCCGCCGCTGACCTCGGGAGTTCAGGTGACCTGCTGACAGGCCTGACCCTCTTCCGGGTGCAGATGGGGTGGTGAGGGTCAGTTGGGGGTGTCATTGCTTCCTAGAGCAGCCGTAACAAACTACCACAAACTGGGGGCTTTACCCTCTCACGTTCAGAAGCTGGAAGTCCGAGATCAAGGAGTCGGCAGGGTTGGTTCCTTCTGCGGCCGCCAAGGAGAGTCCGTCCCAGGCCTCTCCCCTGCTTCCCGTGGCTGCAGGCAATCCGTGGTGTTCCTCGGCGGGTGGACGCCTCGCTCCAGCTCCGGCCATCCTCATATGGCTTCTCCTCTGTGCGTGTCTGTCTCTGTTTCTCTTCTTATAAAGACACCAGTCATTGGGTTGGACCCTCCCTAATCCAGCGTGACCTCATCTGAACTTTAATTACATCCGCCAAGACCCTATTTCCAAATAAGGTCACGTTCTGAGGTTCTGGGTGGACGTGAATTAAGGAGGATGGTATTCAACCCACTGTAAGGGGGAACTGCTTTCCCCCCCGTTCCGAGCTGCCTCTTTTGTTTCCAGCCCTTGGATCTGCTGGCAGCATCAGGACGAAGCCTCTGTCCCTCCCACCCCGCCCTGGCCCGCTCCACCCCAGCACACGCCCCTTGGTCTCCCCAGGAGCAGAGCAGGGGCCCCTCCACCCAATGGCTCCTTCTCACATCCCCGGGGCTCCAGGGCCTTTGCGGGGAGGATCTGGAACCATGGCTCTGGGTTCCAGGTCTCAGAGAATTCTCTGCTGGGTGGGTGTGTGAAGCAGGCTTGACTCTGAATCTCTCGCTGGGGAACTGTCTGCTCCCCAGACCCAGCCCTGCCCGCAGGTGGGCTCCCACTGTGGCCATGGGGGCGGGGGTGGGTGGCCCCGGCAGGCCTGTCTCTGGCCGCAGGTTTAAGCCACGTCCTCCAGGTGAGCAGCTGGGACAAACTGGCCGTGTGCCGCCCTGTTCCCACCTGTGAGCTGGGCCAGGAGTCCACGCGGTGAACTCCAGTCATCAGGGCCGCAGCAGCCCTCACACAGGAGGCGGGAAAGCTCTGGCCTGGCTGCGGGCGCCCCTCGCCTGAGACGGAGGCGATGAGGGGGGCCCCCGACGTGCCTCTGGGCAGCCATCCCCCCCAGAACTGCCTGCTTCTGACCCTGTCCCCCCAGAGCTGCTGTCCTCAGCCCTGTCCTGGCCGCCGTCTGGAATCGCGGGGTAAACCTGGTCACGGTGGAGGAGAAACGGTGCAGAGGGGCCCCTTGCCAAGCCCTCAGGCCCCCTCTGAACGTGGTGAGGACCTTGGACTCGGAGCTCAGGCACCCCCCCTGGCTGTCTTGCAGCCCTGACCTCTCCCCAGGCCTGGGTGTCACCCCGCAGCCACTTGCAACAGCTGCGACTTCCCAGAGCCCCGGCCGGCTTCAAGCAGATTCCTCATCTATGTTCCAATAACCGACCTGCTCTGTCCAGCCCCTCGGACAGGAGCCCGTTTCAGACCAGCGCTCACTGCACTCTGGCCTCTTCCCCACACAGACAGCAAAAGGAATCGTTCCTCAGTTTCGGGATTTAACAGACGCAGCCAGGTCCTGGGCTGGACACCTTCCAACGAGACCGGTGAGTGGCAAGAATGACAAGGGCTCTGTAAAGGGTCTTGTCACAAAAGCCAGGAAGAAAAAACACTTGGATCCAGAGAGGAATGTGGATGTGAATTAGCATTTTTAAAACAAAAGAACTGCAAAACGGCGGGGCCTAACAGCTTGACAGGAGTGGCAACCAAAGGCGATAGTGCAGCTCTCGTCCTCAACCTTGAGGCTTTTGAGCCACCACAGTCCCCTCCCCAGCACCACACTAAAAATCAATTTTAGACGAATTAAAGACAGATATGAAAGGGAAAGCTAAAAATGTTTTGGGAAATAATGTGGGAAAATATTTGCATGGTTTGAGGATAGCAAAGGCGTTCCTGGGAAAACCACAGCAGCACCAAAAAGCACCGTCCGTAAAGAAAACGATGGGTACACTTGTTGCTCTCAAAAGTGAGACTGATTTTCCACTCCCAGGAGGGGTGGGTTAGTTTTTTAGACTAACTGTTCTGCTGAAAACAGCTAGAAAATCTGGATAATAAGCAGAAGATCAATTCTTTGGAGGCCATGGAGAGAATTGCTAAGTCAGCAAGGAGCTGAGGAACCAGGATTCCAGAGAAAAGGGAAGTTCAGAAAGATGATCCCAACTTCAGCGCCTCTTGCGTCTGAGAACCCAAGCAGAGCTCCCAGCGCTGGTTCGGGACTCGAGGGACAAAAGCAACTATTCGTCCCCAAGAAGAGGTTCAGGGGGCAGAGAGGGGGCACGGCTCAGGATCTCTGCAGGACCGTCTAGAAGTCTGAGTGCCCTAAAGGAAACAGACTTGCCCTCTCAAACACAAAAGCCCACTTCAGCCCACAGTCCAAATGGGATTCGGATTATCTACCAGAAGTAAACCCAAATATCTGTCTAAGCAAAAGTAAGTCTTATCTGCACAAAGTTAAAACCATCCAGAACTTCAGTTAAACTCGGTAATTTTAAAAACACAGTGTCCAGCATTTAATTAAAAAATCACCAGGGATGTCAGAAGACAAGATCATTGGAACAGCAACCAACGGAAAAATACAAACATTACAAACAGAACCTCAGATGGCCTAGGTATTGGATTTGTCAGATAGAAAATTTTAAATAACTGATTGATGCGCTCAAGGAACTAGATGACACGATGCTGGAATGCGTTTCAAAAGAATCAAATGGAAAGTCTAGAACTGAAGTGTTCAATAACTGAAATTAAGAAATAAACAGACGGGTATAACAGCCAATTAGATGGCACAAAGATTATGGAGGTGTCCCCTCCGGGTTCATACAAGGACGGGCTGGTCCTGGAAGTGAGCGCCTTCCTGACCCCGTGCCCTCCCAGCCTCACCCTCGTCCTGACCTGATGCTCCCCTAGCAGATTGTGAGCCCAAGAACAAGGACTCTAACCTGGTCCTCCCCGTGTCCCCTCACCCAGTGCAGAGCCATGCACAAAATAAGCACTAAACAAATGTCTGCGGAATCAAAGCAATGAATCTCCTACATAGCCCAGAGCCTTGCACTTAGCAAGTGTCCGCTGAAGATGCACTAAATGAGATGAAGTGGTCTGAAAACGGGGGCCTTTTTCTGGACCCTTTCCTTAGCCTCTCGTCTTGCCTAAATCTCCTTACACTGTTCCGGCAGCACATCCCGCACGGGCCTGCGCCTCCTGGCTGGGGGGTGGGGCCCAGCTGTTAGTGGTGGCCCAGGGAAGGGCAGCCGGCTGCTGCGGTCAGGCTTCAGGAATGTCCAGCTGTCTCAGCTGGGCCCAGAACACAGAGGAGCTGCTGTCTGTCTGTTTTAGGCAGCTCCGGGCATGTCCCCGTCACATGGACCGTGCGCCCCCCTGCATCCCTCAGAAGGCCCTGAACTGGCTCACAATGGGCAGAGAGTTCCCCTGGGAGGACTCTCTCTACCTGTGGCCTCGGGTGGAGTACCCCTGCCATGCCGGGGCTGCGTCCTGGAGAGCCCTTCCTCTCTGCCTCCTTCCGGCATCCAGGATGGGGGTGGGACATGCACCCCAGTCTGCAGGGGGAGGGCAGGGATGGGCTCAGGGGCCCTTCAACCACCCTGAGCCAGAGACTGCGGCCCCCAGAGCGAGGGAAGGGAAGATCCTGTGTGTGGGAGTCACCGGAAAGTCTTGAGAGGAGCCGGGGAGAGCACGCTGTGGGGAGAGGGTTCGGGTGCCACAGGAACCGAGGCACAAAAGGAATTAGAAAGTGGACGCCATGGGGCCGCCGGGTCACCTTGGGAAGTGGAAAACCCCCTTTCTCTGGCTCAAGAAAGCCTTGTCGATGTGCAAAGACTCGATTACTTCCCCATAAGAGTTTTCATCTCCTCTGGGCTGGCTGGATCTTGGGGCCATGCCCATCGCCTCCCTGCTGCCGTGTCACCCAGCCCCGTCAGCCCCCAGCTTTGCAGAGTCCCCCTGCTTCCCAAAGCCCACCGTCCAGGTCCTCAACAGTAGGTCCTCATCCAAGAAGAGTGACAGAGTCCGACGCCTGGGGGTGGGCTGCCGGGGGCCGGTCTGCAGGCCCCTGTGGAGCGCTCGTGTCCTCACAGGGCTGTGGTCCCCTGACGTAAAAGAAGACCCTACAAAGTGCCCCTCACGTGAGTCCTTTCCGTGGGACAGACCGTCTCTGAGCCCTAGCGACCATTCTCCGTTCTCAGCTGTCACCGACACGGGGGTGCACTGTCAGAGCACCCGGTGGTGGTGGGACCCCCGTGGTGGGATCAGATGGGACCCTGGCCCTAGTCCCTACAGCCAGCTATTCACCAACGACATCTTTGTTTGGCAGATTTAGCGTTTGAATCAGTGTTCTTGTAGGAAATGAGGAGAGGGGTAGAGAGGTCTGCAGATTTATCCCAGAAATGCCACATTTAAGAATCTCTACAGGGCTTCCCTGGTGGCACGGTGGTTAAGAATCCGCCTGCCAATGCAGGAGACACGGGTTCGAGCCCTGGTCCGGGAAGATCCCACGTGCCGCGGAGCAACTAAGCCCGTGCGCCACAACTACCGAGACTGTGCTCTAGAGCCTGCGAGCCACAACTACTGAGCGCGTGCGCCACAACTACTGAAGCCTGCACACCCTAGAGCCCGTGCTCCGCAACAAGAGAAGGCACCGCAATGAGAAGCCCGTGCACTGCAACGAAGAGTAGCCCCTGCTCGCTGCAACTAGAGAAAAGCCTGCACGCAAATAAATAAATAAATTTATAAAAAAAAGAATCTCTCCAGCAGACAGACTCTCCTACGTGCTAAAGGAAGCACATCTGAAAAATGTTGATGACGGCATCGTCGGTAATTGAGAAAAAATGGAAACAGCCCAAATGCCCACTGATAAAGAACCATTAAACAGGAAATCCCCAAGGAATTGCTAAGCGAGAGAAGCAAGTTGTGGAACAGTGCTTAGAGGTGATTATGTTTATAAAAATTAAAGCCGAACACATAAATACACACACATGCATTCGGACAGGCGCAGACGTGCTGTGCAGGAGCTCTCCTGGAAGGACAGCCACGGGGCAAGGTGGCGACCTCCGGGGAGGACACTGAGATGGCAGGAGGGGCGGATGGAGGTGTCACCTTTGCAGGGACGCTCCTCTGTTTAGGTCTCCACCAGGAGGACTTGTGTGCCTTCTTATGGGAGAGTCGGAAGGGAAGGGGGTGCTGCGTGGGGAGAGCTCTCACCCAGCTGGGCCGGAAAGAGCTAGCCGGAGGTGCGTCCCCGTTCCTGACACCACGTGAAGGGGCGACAAGGACTCCACTGCTCCTTGTTGCTCTGAAATCCATTAAAAATGGGTGTCAGGAAAACAGCAGTGAAGAGACTTCCCCAACGCTGCAGTAACTTGCTGCATTTGGGGTCTGCAACCCTGTTACCTCACACACCCAGGGGATGACAAACAGCTGTTCTGCGGCCTGGCCAGCACCAGGGAGGAAAGATGGGCCAGCGCCGGCCCAGACCCCTGCCCACAGCAAGTGAGGGTGAGAAGCCAGATGCCACGTGCCACCCGGGATGCCACGTGCTCCCAAGGTCCCCAAATTCAGCGGAGCCTCTGCTCTGCAGGGGGGCTGGGAGTGAGGGGTCGTTCTGGTGTTAAGTCTGGCGGCCTTGGAAGATGACACGCCCTCGGCTTAGGGGCACGGCGAGCCGGGCGTCAGAGCAGCTGGGCCAAATCGCAGCCGCGCCCTCTCGGTATGAGACTGTGTGCGATCACTCTGTGAACAAGAGTGAGTTTAGGTCCTCAGGCCTCGGTTTCCACACCGGCACGGTGGGGAGGCTGTGTAGCTCGCGGGTTCTCCGACCGGCCACGAGAGCAAGACTTCCCATCAAAGACGGGCCCGGGCTCGTTTAGCTCCTCTGCGTCCAGAGACGAGTTGAAATGTTAGCAGAATGGAGTTTTAAACAAGACAGACGTCTCCACAAAAAAAGGAGCAGAGGCACCTTCTTGGACACGAGATCTCATCAGGTTCATCGGCGTCTGAGTGCTGATGGGGCGACGGCAGCGGGGACCCCACCGCACAGAGCAGGATGCGGCCAGAGCGAACTGTCCACGTGCAGGGGACCGGGCAGCTCAGGCACAGAGACCTCGCCCAGGGAGCAAGAAGCAGGGGCGAGGCGCTGGGAGCACGGGGACTGACCCACAGCCCAGCCACGGAGCGGAGACCGCCCCCACAGCCCCGAAGACCCATCCTTCACAGTCCTTCAACATCGCCGTCAAGGGTGGGGAAGTAGAGGCCCTTTCAGACCACCCGCTCGCCTTCCTAAAAAGTTACATCCGAACATGCAGCCCAACAAGGGGAAACGAGGAAAGAAAATGGCATGGGATCCAAGGGGCCCTGGATGACAGCCCTCAGCTGGAGGGCACGTCAGCTCCGACACCCCACAGGTGGGCCAGGATACGGGGGCGCTGACGAAACACTTGACTGCAGGGAGAGTTTGAAACACTGTCATAACAGGGTCAAGCAAACAGTGCTAAACAGAAGAAAAAGCAAAACAGATTTGAAACTCCAGAAAAGACCGGAAAGCTTTGCATTCCTTGGTTCTTCGGTGGCTAATATTGACCAAATTCCCAAAACGTGAGCATTTCATTTATTTTCAAATTTAGGATAATCTTATCTATAACATAAAAGGACTGGATTTTGGTTACAGAACAGGATGTAAACGTTTCATGCCTTATGATGCAAAAGTCGATTACAGAGGACAAAGCAAATTAGGAAATGGAGGGAGAGGTCAGGGAAAAGTATCTCTGAGGACAGAAAAGCCATGTCAGCTGATTCACGCTGATAAATGAAGGCGTTAGAAATAAAAACAAGTGTGCGGAGGACTGTTGTGTATTCATTGATGCAAAGGTAAAAAGAGGGAAAGAACTGACACTGTTTCACTGGGAGAAGGGGAAAGGGGGCAGCGAGGCCGAGTGGGCTCATTCTCTCCCACAGTGACTGGTCATGGCGGGGAATGGGGGACAAGGCGTCAAAGTGGCCATCACAGCCTGGGCTCCAGGGAGGGGGCAGACTCGCCAGGGTGTTTCTGTGCAGCCGGCTTATGGGGACTGACTGTCCTCAAGGACCACCTCTAGAGGGAACTGGGGAAGTAGGATGGACCTAGGGGGAGCTGAAATAGGATGTCCTTGTCACGCCAGCCTCGGCCAATCCCCGGGGAGCTCTGACCCTTGACCACCCTCCAGAGGATTCCCAAACTGAGGCTCGTGTCTGGACCACTGCATGGACTTGTCATTGGATGGGCGCTTCCCCAGGGAGGGGCCTAAACCTGGGGGAGGCGGCTCCTTTGGGCAAAGGAGATTCCCAGGGAGGGACCTGGCTCCCTTTTCTCACCGGGCCAGGCCCTCAGTCTGGGGGTGAGGGGCATGCGCTACATCATCGCTACAGCCCACCCCCCATCGCTCAGACCTGCGCAGTCTGCCCTGTGGGAGAAGCTCCTACAGGCCCTGGCCAGTCTCTTCCTGGGACACTGCCAACAGGAAGGGTAGCAGGACAAAGGACGGCTGCACGCACCACGCCCGCTTCCCACCTCCCTGGGGTACGCCCCTACGGACAGGTGCCCCACCTGGAGGGATGCCCCGGGCCCTCGTCCCGAGGGGTCTGCACCCCTGCTCACCACAAGGCCCACCCCTGCCTCCCCCAAAGTACCCGGAGACACCCAGGGTGTCATTCTTTCTGCCCCACCTCCTGCTGACCACCAATCCCCTGCTGATTGGGTGACTCTCTCCCTGGCCTATTGGTCTCTCGGCTTAAGAAGCCTGAAATGACCGGGTGGCAGCAGGAGAGTCCTGCTGGGTCCCCTGTGGAAGCGAAACCCCTCTGGGAACCGGCCCAGGTAGACCCACAAAGCATAGAGCAAGAAGCGCCAGTGCATCGAAGCGAGTGACTGGGGAGGAAAGGCGGGCCCTGCGGGTCCGTGTTCTATGCGCTGGGGACACAGTGTCGCAAAGCGCTGCTGATTAGCGGGCGCTCTGTGTGCGGGGCGGAGCGGCCATCCTCGGGGGGCGGGGGCACCAGGCAACGCGCAGGGGCTGTCAGTAGAGGGGAACCACGGGAAGGCCTGTTCTGTGGTCCTGCGACAGCGCAGCGGTGCTGGGCTGACACCGGAGGGGCCTCTGGCGCTGTAACCGTGCCGGGAAGTGGGGCCGTGCCCGGCGCTGCTCTGCGGGGGGGCGGGCCCGGAATGACCTTCTGTCGACAAGCCTCCTCCAGGCTCGTGACAGTGTCAGCGCGACGCCTCTTGTCCCTGGTTATAAAGGGACTCGTGGGGTGTCTCCCGGCAGCAGGGCCTCCTCTTCGTCCGGTTCGACCTTCTAGATGCTATCTCCATAAGACAAGCTGCTCAAAGTAAGCAGTTTAAAGGAAGATGATTCCTTTCTTCCGTTTAATACTTTCTTGCTGTTTCTAGAGCATCTTCTCCCGTCCTCAGGACAGCACTGACGTTTACTCTGGGTGTGTTAGTCTCCCAGGGCTACCGTGACAAGTGCCCGCAAGGTGCGTGGCTGGCCACAGAAGCAGTGTATTCTGTCACAGCCTAGAGCTCTCCCCCCGGAAGCAGGGCCACGTGGTCTGGGGCCCCCACAGGAGCACCCGGGCTGCCCAGCGCCTCCCCAGGGTCACTCTTCATGGCCTCCTCACGTCATGAATCCGCTCAATGGGGTTCCTGGCTCCCTCGCAATCCCTGGTCTTTCTTGGAAAATCTGAGCCTCTATTCATGAAATGTCATGTATTTGCTAATTAGTTTTCCGGTTCTGTAGTGATGACAAGGAGACAGGACAGGCCCTCTGGCCGTGGCCACGGGACCCAGGAGCCAGATTCCGAGGCTCGGCCCAGCTCTGGCGCCTGAGATACCAGTTTGCCGGAGCAGCTGTTTGGGGCAGGGTTGGTACCTGGGGACATCGGCCCGCCCTGGGGATGTGGGAGAATCCAGGCACAGCTAAGCCAAGCTCCCTGAGCTTCCGCAGCTTGTCCTGCAAGGCCCAGTAGAGCGCTTGCAGCTTCTGGATTTCCTCTGTTGCTCTGATCACCCAACGCCCCTTTACGTACAGAACAGAAGGCCAGGGGTGAGTTCAGAGAGAAAACCCGTGGTCTGCCTGACTTTCCAATCTTTACTAACTCTTTCCTCTGGACTCAACTTGGTGGCAGGTCTGCCAGACAGGGGCTGGGGGGCAGTGGGGTCCATCTCAAGATCAGGGGACGCAGGGGAGGAACAGTGAGGGGCCGGGCGGCGGGAACGGGCGGATCCCCAGGAACATCACCTCGCCCGTCGTCACAGCAACCCTGGGAGGTTGCAACATCACCATCCACAGGTCACGGGGGAGGGTGAACGTCCTGCCCAGAGTAACAGGTGAACATCCACACAGCAGGGGGAGGAAACTTCCAGAAACTCTCAGCAAGAATAGGTCACTCGACAAGAACAAAGATCAGCCTGGCATCAAACGTCTCATCAGTACCCAGATTCCTGAAGACAATAGAAGAACACCGGCCACAGGCCGAGGGAAAGTCATTCTGAACCTGGAATTCTATACCCGGTCCACCTACAGACGAGTCACACGTGGCATCGACAGTCCATTCTTGAAGGTCAGCTGTTTCACATGAAAATGCTACCTGGGAAACCATGTTCCATTGTTTTAAAAAGAGACAGGGCTTCCCTGGTGGCGCAGTGGTTGAGAATCTGCCTGCCAATGCAGGGGACACGGGTTCGAGCCCTGGTCTGGGAAGATCCCACATGCCGCAGAGTAACTAGGCCCGTGAGCCACAACTACTGAGCCTGCGCGTCTGGAGCCCGTGCTCCGCAACAAGAGAGGCCACGACAGTGAGAGGCCCGCGCACCGCGATGAAGAGTGGCCCCCGCTCGCCGCAACTAGAGGAAGCCCTCGCACAGAAACGAAGACCCAACACAGCCACAAATAAATAAATAAATAAATAAAATTTAAAAAAAAATTTTAAAAGAGACAATTATATGTATTACATATCAACCCTAAATTCACACTCATTCCCTAAAATGAAATAAAATATGAAAGAACCCCTATATAGTGACAAGGTCTGTTTGATTAGAAAATGTTAAAATCACATCCTTATGGGAAACAGTCAGCCTGGCTGTGATGTGTGGTTGCCAAGAAAACCGAGATGTATCCGCGGGGCGGTGACATCCAAGTCTTGTACCCCTTTGCTGACATTTGACACCCCACCTGTTGCTTGGGGGGTAATTCAAGGCATAGTTTTGATTAAAATATTGTATTGCATTTTGAGGATAGTAATACAAATTTTTCCCATACAATCAAACAAACATCAGCTGAAAAACTTTGTAATGAGAGATTCATACATTCTACCAATTGTTATTAAAATCCAAGAGACATTTACCAGGAAAGCATTAACCAGGGAGAGTCTGGGAGGTACACCCTATACAGCAATCAATCAATCAGTCAATCAATAGACAGACATGAGTGGAGAATAAAGACGTTTTCGGGGACATGAGTTCTCAGAGAGTGTTCTTCACAGATCCTTTTTGAAAAGGAAATCACACAAGTGTGTGGGTTTTTTAATTTTTATTGAGATACAATTTACATTCTATAAGATCCTGTTTTAAAGTATACAGTTCCGTGGCGATTAGTATGTTCACAACGTCACGCAACCATCATCACTATCTAATTCCAGACCATTTCACAACCCAGAAATGAAACCCCGTACCCACAAGCTCTCATTCCCACTGCTCTTTTTCCCCAGCCCCTGACAACCACTAATCTAATTACTGTTTCTATGGATTTCCCTATTCTGGACATTTCCAATGAATGGAAGCCTAAGATATGTAGCCTTTGTGTATGTCTTTTTTTTTTCAGTTAGCATAATGTTTTTAAGCTTCATCCACATTGTAGCGTGTATGAGCACTTCATTCCTTTTTATGGCTGAATAATATTCCATTTTATGAATATGCTACATTTTGTTTATCCAACCATCTATTTATGGACATTTGGATTATATCCACTTTTTGGTTATTATAAAGAATGCTTCTATGAACAATTTGTGTACAAGTTTTTGTTTGAACATATATTTTCAATTCTCTCAGGTATATATCTAAGAATAGAATTGCCAGGACATATGGTAATTATCTATTTAAGTTTCTGAGGAACTACCAGACTGTCTTCTAAAGTAATTGCACCATTTTACAGCAGTGTATGAGCGTTCTGATTTCTCCACATCCTCACCAACACTTATTATCTGATGTTTTGATTCTAATTATCCCAGTGGGTGTGAAGTGGCATCTCATTGTGGTTTTAACCTGCCTTCCTCTGATGACTAATGATGTTGAGTATCTTTCCATGTATTTATTGGCCATTCATATGTCTTCCTTGGAGAAAGGTCTATTCAGATCCTTTGCCATTTTTAATTAGGTTATTTGTCTTTTTATTTTTGAGTTGTAAGAGTTTCTTATATATTCTAGGTACTAGACCCTTACCAGATACATGATTTGCAGATATATTCTCCCATTCTGTAGGCTGTCTTTTCACTTTATTGATAGTGTCCTTTGGCACACAAAAGCTTTAAATTTTGATGAACTCGAATTTATCTATTTTTTTTCTTTGATCACTTGTGTTAAGGATGGGTCCTTGAAAAATGAAAAAGTCAGATGCATCAGAGAGAGATAAGATCCAGATCACAACAGATTCCACTGGGGGGTGAAAAGGTGAAGGTGCCAAGACCCCAGCAAGCAGCCCCCCGAGACTGGGTTGAGCGGACACAGGTTCCAGGGGGAAACATCGCGAGAAGAGGGATTTCAAAGATCAGGTACCATCCTTGAGATTCTTACACAGCTCACTGAGTGACAAAGACAGACAGTGTGAGGAAAAAAAGAGGCAGTTAATAATTCTAGGAAAAGCAAATAGCTGTACCATGAAGGAGCCATGAAGCTGTATCATGGCTCTGAAATAAATAATATAACAAAGTTTCAATTAAATAATACAAATAAATTTTCTGGCTTTAAGATAATATTTACATAGTCACAATAAGGTAGACACTCTTGTTTTTAAATTTTAGATTTTAAACTTTGGGATAAAGTAGAGAAGACTTAATACAATTTCAGAACAGAATGCAAACGTCACCCACCTTGACAAGGTGAAAGTGAAATGTGAACGTAGGAAGGAGTGGAAAGAGGTGAAAGGATGGGGCAGGGGCGCTATGGTCTTCATCACACCACACGGGGACCTGGGATACGGCAAATGTCATTAGTGGTGATTAGAGTGAAAGATGGGTCATGAAAGAGCTGAGCACAGCTGGGAATTCCCTGGCCGCCCAGTGGTTGGGACTCAGCGCGTTCACTGCCAGGGCCCGGGTTCGATCCCTGGTCGGGGAACTAAGATCCCACAAGCCTCGAGGCGCAGCCAAAAAAGAAAACTGAGCACAGGACACAGGGATGGGGCCAGAGGGCTTGAAGAGCTAAATTCTCCAACACCATCGCAGGAAGACAGCAGAGCTTGGCAAAAACAGAGCAGGGTGAGTATATCATTCCAAATTCCAGACATACCATAAGGAATCCAGAGGTCACCACCAGACAGACAAAAACCAGGCATTCAAAGAGTGAAAAGTCCTCATCTTGGGAGCAAGGCGAGGGCACTTGTGAGCCAGAGGCTTGTTCAACGCGCCCATTAACACATCTTAACTATGTGACTATACTGATTTAAGATAAAAGCAAGTACTTTTCACAACACCAGGACGTTAATAGAAAAAAATGGGCAAGTAAAAAAGTCACAATAAAAGAAACATAAGTGGTTATCCGACATATTTCTAAAATCAATTTAAATTCGTTGTTAATCAATGCAATACAAACAAAAGAGCAAAAGAGCATGTTTTGTCTATCAAAATTGCCAAGACTTTTAGAAATGATAGTGCTGGTGAGCTTAGGGTGAGACATGAACTAGTATTTTGCCAACCAAAGGGCGAATCCATATAGTATTTCTAGAAAGCAAGTTGGCAAATTGTAGAAAGAGCCTTAAGTTATTTATATACTCTGTCCCAGAAATTCCATTTCCAGACATTAAGTTAAATAAATAATAAGGAATTCAAACACATATATACAAAGATAATCTTCACATCATTGTGTAAAACAACACAAACTCTACGGCAATCTATCAATATATGTCCATCATCAGGGCGGGTTGGACAAAAGCATGACATATCTGGGCCTCAGGCCACTAAAAATGGGTTCAAGAACTTGAATGAAATGGGAAAGGCTCTGAAGTAAGTTAACTGGAAAAAGCACAATTCTGAACCGTCTATAGTTTATGCTCTCAACTCTGTGCACACACACTCATGGACACTCGCAGAAATACCATATATCATGGGTTACATATATCAGCCTTGGGAGGCTGGGTTATGCCTCGGTAGCATATGGCATCCAGATCCCAGCGGGCTGCCTCAGCCAAGAGTCATTTGTCCTTCGCGCCATGGGTCCACCAGGGTCAGCGGAGAGTCTGATCTGCATCACCCTCTTGGCAGCCGCCTGGAAAGCTGCTGCCTCTGTCGGACCCACGGCCAGTCTTGGCAGAGAAGAGGGAAGGGGCCCGGGCTAGCTCTTGAACATCTCTGAGCGGTGACCACGATTCTTCTGCTGTTTCATTGGCCAAAGACGTCACACGGCACCCTCAAAGCCAGCAGCCCAGGATGTACAATCCTTCCATGGGGAGGGTCTTGAAAATGGACGGACAGTAAGACGGTCACTTCCTCAGTATTCTATTGTCACCTCTGGCGGGGGAGAAACAGCCCGCGTGTGCCGAGATCACTGGCTCTGCCTGACGTGCTTTCTCCCCTCTCGCCTTGGTAACGAGCGCCCACCTGCCGGCACACGGCCACCCAGAATAAACACGCGCTTCTCCAGCATCCCTGCCACTGCTGGGGTGGACGTGTGGCTCTGCTCTGTCCCAGGGGACGTGAGTGGAGGTGGATGGTCCAGAGCGTGCCCTCCAAGAGAAGGGGCCCACCCTCCAGCCCCTCCAGCTGGAGCAAACCCGGGGTGGGCAGGGTGGCAGTGAGCCTCCTCGGGCCACGCAGGCAGAGGCAGTGCCCAGGGTGGCACAGGAGCAGGAAGAGGCCAGCTCAGCCCTGTCACCGAGGAGTCGCCGTGTCCACCAGGGCTGCCCGTATGGAGGTAAGCTGCTGTCTCGTCCGACACCCTCTTTGCTATTGTTGATAGGGCCACCGAATTTAAATTGGAACGCCTTATGAGTGATACACAAGTGGTAAATGTGATTCTCGAGCATCTTACCCAACGCTCAAGATGCACTGAGGGCTCAGCTGGCCCGGGCAGAGACTTGGGGCCACCTCCAGAGGAGAGCCTTAGGACCACCCTGGCTTTTTAGCATAAGCAGACGGATGGGTGTGTAAAAGGAGGCTGGCCACCAAGGACACCTAAAGTTGGAAGAAACCTGCCCGTCCCCTCTCAGGCACCCCCGCTGGCTGGAAGCGGGGGGCTCACCCCCCATCGGGTGAGACGAGGGGGGTTCGCTCTTGTTCTGAGCCACGAAGAGGAGAGGCAGTGTGTTACCGGGTAATAGATAACTGCACGCGCTTCTGTTGTTTGCTCACAGCGTTCAAGATGCGGTGCCTGTTTCCAGAGGCTTCCAGGCCCTGCCCCTCCTTCCTGCTTCTCTGTTGCCTCCTGCTCAGCCTGCCTCTGCTCGCGGCAGTTTCTCCTGCTGTGGGACCCACCCTGAGGGTTGTTTCCAGGAGCTCCTCGAGGCTGGACGCCCAGCGTCTGCAAGCCCTACCATGGACGCTTTGCACCTTCCCAGTGCTCTGGCTGCATCCTCGTCTTCAGGACAAGGGCTGACAGCCGAGGGGTCGGAGGAGGTCACCAGCCCCAGCCCCCTCGGTTTACACCTGGGGCTACAAAGCCCAGGCAGGCAGGTGGGTCAGGGGCCTTGCGTCCAGCTTGCATGGGTGGTGGTTGTAGTGGGTTGAACTGTGGCCCCAAAATATGTCTGGGTCCTCAGCACCAGAAGCTGTGAGTGTGACCTTATTTGGAAAAGGGAACTTTACAGATGTAGTTAGATAAGGATCTTGAGACTAGACCATCCTGGATTAGGTGCGACCTCAACCCAAGGGCAGGTGTCCTTACCTGAGAAGAGGATATTCAAGACTCCGTTGCCTGGAGGGAAGACAGCCACGAAGAGACAGAGGCAGAGGTCAGAGGGATGCGGCCACAAGCCAAGGGACGCGGGGGGCTGCCGGGAGCTGAAGAGGCGGGAAGGAGCCTCCAGAGGGAGCTTGGCCCTGGGACACCTTGGTGTCTTCTGGTCTCCAAAGCCGTGAGAGGATAAACTCGTGTTACGGGAGGGCACCCAAGTGCGGTGCTGGGCACTGGCCGCCCCAGGACACTGACACGGACGTAGGGTGAACTCAGCCTCCTCCTTCCCCGGGGCCCCGACAGGCAGCAGCAAATTCAGTTGTGGGACCCATGGCCCAAGACCTGAGCCCAGGCAGCTGGGGAGGCCCGAAACCACTTGAGCCTCAGACGGGCTTGCAGCACAGGCAGCTGGTCCCCGGCGGGGTCCCCTCGGGGCACAGGCTCCGGGCCCCCTGCACTGGGTGGCGGCCCCTCCCTGCAGACTCCCAAGGCCTCTCACGCAGGTGACAGTGAAAAGGCTGCAGAGCCTACGCCTGGGGGAGCGGAGGATGGAGGCTGCCGGAGGGAGGGGTGGGCGCAAGCCCCCCACCCCGAGTCTAACATCTGTGGGCATCGCTGGGTCACGGCTGTTCTAGCCCAAGGAGAGCTGACTCCAAAGACAGCCCAGGTGCTACTGTTGGCTGAGAAAAAAGAAACTTTAAGTAGTGCCTGAGAGAGGCTCAATGACTTCCGCATCACAGGCCAGCACAGCTCCCACCTGGACCACACAGGCGCGGGGGTGGGGAGGGGAGGGGCTCTGGTTTCCAGGACCAAGGGCTCTGCTTTGTCTCCCAGGCTGGGAAGGCGAAATGCAGGCGGATGTCTTGCACCCCCTCCTTCCCTCCCCTGACCTGCTGAGACCCAGGGCCCCGCACAGCGAACTCCTCCACCCATTCAGTGGTGACCTGTGGTCTCGGGAGTTGAGTCTAGCAAGGGGCACGGCAGTGCCCGGTCTCTGACACCCCAAGCTCTTGGCCTGGGACCCCCAGTCTTGAGAGGGTGCTGTCCAAGTCACACCTCCCTTGAGCCAAGCGCCAGTCGCTGCCAGGAGGGCTGAGCGGTGCTCGCTGGGACACTCGGCTCCCTCCCCGTCAGCCCCAATTTCCCAGGGGTGGTCAGGGCTGCCTTCGGGTGGGGCCTTCAGACTTGGCGAGGGGCCAGACGCTGGCCCTCCTCGCTTTGCTTCTTCCCGCTGGCCCACACGGCTTCTGATGCCAGAGGCAGGGTCTCGGTGGGCCCTGCCCACTTTGGGGGAGGGTGGCACCCTGGTCCGCAGGAGAATCTGCTCCACCGTGGTCTGGTTAAAGGGACCTTGTCATACCTCCCCGCCAGGAGCGAGGCTGGATGGTGTGGTCAGACGGCCCTTCCGGGGCGGGTGCCCGGCCATCGGCGCTGTGCACAGGATGAATGGGACTCTGTGTGCGCAGGGAGGGGACCCAGGGAGGGGACCCAGGCTGGCCCTGCGGCTACAGCAGGACAGGCCTCCCTCCCGCTTTCCAGGCTCAAAGGCGAACGTGACTCTCAGCGCTCTCTGACCCCAGGATGGAAGAGCCTTTCCCCCAGGGCAAGACCTGCACCAGGGCCACAGTGGGACAGTGTTTGCAGCTCCCCTCCACCCCAGGCCTCCCAGCGACAGGCGGATGGGGGCCTGGGACGTGGGACCTGGCGCTGGAGGCCCCCGACTGCTTCCCCTCCCGCCTACCTTTGAGTCTGGCTTTCAAGGACAGGGTGAGCCCACTTTGCATGCCAGCTCTGGGAGGAGGGGGCTTTCTGCCATCAGAGCAGGGCGGGTCCCAACCCAGGGCCAGCACCCAACCTCCCACAAGCACCGAGCACGGGGCACTTCAGGGCAGGACACCTCCGAAGGGCCACCATGCCAGGCAGGACGAGGGGTCCCCATCCTCCATCAGATAAAAGGGCAGGCCTGGCCCAGAGATTAGAGCCAGAGCTTGGCTGGAGAGAGGCAGGTGGACCCCAAGTGAGGCCCCATCCTCTGTGCCCTGGTTTCCAGCTCCCTGAAGCCCCTTTGCTCCATCCCAGGCAGGGGGACAGACCCCCAGTCCGGACACTGTGGAAGCCCCTCCGCGGCCCTGAGCCACGTCGTGAGATCCACGCTGGGTCCCTGAGGCCGAGCTCTTGCTGCCTGTGTAACAGAGACCCAGCATGGGGCGCAGAGGAGAAGCCCCCCGTGCCAGGGCCCACCCCCGTCACCTCCCCTCCAGCCATGGCTTAAGTGTCTAATTATTAAAGCGACTCTGAACCCCAGTTTTAAAAGTTCACTTCCCCAAACACCCCTCCGGCACAGGAGTCTCTGGGAGCCAGGCTGGTGGTGCCCACACGTGGGAGCCGGGCCCCTTCCCGGTCCCTGTTGAGAACTGGACACAAGCCAGGCTCGGGGAGTCCGGGGAGGCAAGGGGTGGCGGTGTGGACGCAGCTGCTCCTCCCTCCCCCCAGCACCTCCTGCAGCGCCTGCTCCCACCGCCCCAGGCTGCCCACCTGGCGGCAGGATTGCCCAGGCCTGCCTCCCTGACCCTCCCTCCAGGAGCCCTGGCTGGCAGCGCTCCGACCCCGGGGCCCCTCCTGGACCCTCGCTCTGTGAACACACGTCCAGGTTCGGCTTTGCTGCAGGACGCCCGGGGCGTGTGGGGCTTGGAGACCTGGGACCAGGCCCGGCACTGCAACGGTGGTCACGGGCCTCCTGGCCCCGTGTGGTCAGGGTCCCGGGACGCCTGGGGGAGGGCGAGGGGCTGTTTTCAGCCTTTAGTGAAGGGCACATGGCGGTGAGCAAGCCAGGACACAGGCAGGGGGACGGCCCCCAGCCCTGGGCGCCACCAGGAGGGCTCCGTGGAGCCGGACACAGGTTGCTGGGCACCCCTGCCTCGAGGTCAGCCCCGCGGGCAGCGAGGGCACGGGGAGACTCCTCCCGCCTGGGAATGCTGCCCCCCACGTGTGTCCCCATCAGTGGAGGGAGGACAGGGACAGAGGGTCGGCGTCCCCGGTGGGTAAGCCCCTCCTCTGCCCAGCAAAGAGGTTCAAGACCTGCTAATGAGTCCAGCCCCCGTCCAGTGAGGACGCCAGCCTGGCCGGGATGGCGGGGACGGCAGCTGGTCCTCCCGCAGGGCTCCGCACCCTCAGAGGGGGCCAGGGGAGGCTGGAAACCACCCTTTACCCCAAAGCCAGGTGGCAGGAGGCTGCCACAGGCCAGGATTGAGCCCAAGGGGGCGCTTGGTTCCAGGGGACCCTGAAGCGCCCTGGTCCAGTGGAAGCTCGGCATTCCACACTGCGGGGGAGGGGGGGTGGCCTCGGAGTCTCCCTTCCTGCTGGACTGACTCCTGACCCCTGTCCGGGCCCCTGTCCATGCCACCAACCCCACTGCCCTGGGTCATGGGTCAGGTCTGCCTTGCCCTCGTCTAGACTCACCAGCTGCCCAGCAAGCTCTCATTTGACCAAACCAGCCCACATGTCTCACCTCCGAGAGCTCAGAGCAGGTCTCTTCCAGGGAAAACAGAGCATACTGATGCAGACCTCAGGACGGTGAGCCCCTCACCTCAGGTGGCTGACATCAAAGCCCTGGGAGACCCCCTCCCCACATGCCCTCCTCCTGGGGACGGCCAGCGACAGACTGGTGGTTGGACTCTGAAGCACGTGTGTACATCTCTACAGAGTTTGTAATGATGGGAGAAGCACAATAAAATGATAAGATCTGGTCAAAATTGTATAGAACATATAAGCCCAGCAATACTAAGAAGGAAGCCATGAAGAGCGCCGAGGAGGAATCCTGGTGAAGCAGGTGTGTAGGGATTTGAGCCTTGCCCGGCTGTGCCCAGAGACCCAGAACCGGCGGCGGATGTGCTGTGTGGTTTGCACTGGGCCCTTACAAATCCCCTGACCTAATCTGTATTTCTGAATTTGGTTTTCTTTTTTCTGAAAGAGGCAGGGCCCCCCACCAAATCAGCGAGAAGCCTCTCAAAAGCCAGCTGGCCCTCTTCAAAGGGGTGACCCTCCCAGACCACCAGACAGAGGTGGGGTTGACTGCCAGGCCGCTGGGTGTGGCACTGAAAGCACAGCTCCAACAGGCTGAAGCAATTAGGAAATTACTGACTCTTGTTGCTGAAAACCCCGGTAGTAGTGTGGTCTTCAGGTCAGGATTGCCCAGGGCTCGTTTCTGTTTCTCTGCCGTCCTCTCTGTTCTGTTCCGCACGTGGTGATGCCTGCACCTTCCTGGGGTGTGAAGTCAGCCTCATCTTTCCCCTCATCCTGGAAACCTGCCCCATCCACCAGGGTAGCCACTGGCCTCACTGGCTGCTGAACACATGAAATGAGGCTTGCTCAATGAACCTGAGATGTATGGGAAAAAAAGTCCATGTCTGATTTGGAAGATGTCATAAAAAAAATGTAAAGTACCCTAGTAGTCATTTTTATTTTATTTTTAAATATTTATTTATTTATTTATTTGGCTGTGCCGGTTCTTAGTTGCGGCACGTGGGATCGTCGTTGTGGCACGCGGGATCTTTAGTTGCGGCATGCGGGACCTAGTTCCCTGCAGGGATCGAACCCGGGCCCCCTGCATTGGGAGTGCAGAGTCTTAACCACTGGACCACCAGGGATGTCCCTTAGTAGTCATTTTTAAATTGATCACCTGTTGAAATAATAATATTGGGGGCATCTTGAGTTAAATAAAACATTAAAATTAATTTTTTCTATTCCTGTTTACTTGTTTTCATGTGACTACTAGAAAACTGTAAATTACACATGTGGCTCTCATTCTGTTTCTTGGGCAGCCCTGGCCTGAAGCAAGAGAAAGAGAATGTCACCTCTCTGGACATAAACACAAACAGTTCATGTCATGCACATTCTAACCTCAACCAATTATCAGGGTTGGAGGGATTGCATGATGTGACCAGCTTGGGCCTCTACTGTCCGTCCTTGACGCAACCACTATGGCAGGGGCGAAAGCTCTGGTCAGTGCACATCTGGAGCTGGATGTGGGTCCCGCACCCAACCTGCATGACTGCTACACGATGGGGCAAGGGGCGGACTCTGACATGGGTTGGTTCAGGATAACTGCTCATTCTTGGATGCTCTCCCACGGAATCCGAGCTGTCCTTAGCAACCAGCGTGAGCAAGAGGGCACACCAGAAGGAGTGTCCTGGGACTTGCAAGCTTGTCCTAAGAAGTCTTGCAGCTTCCACCCAGGACTCTTGGAGCCCACCCACCCTGAGACCACCCCGCGGGGGGCCACATGTAAGCGTTTCATCAATAGACTAGGGTGAGCCCAGCCATCCCATCTAGACACAGCACCAGACATGCTGTTGAAGGCATCTTGGATGAACCACATTAACCCACAGAACTATGTAAGATAATAATCTACTGTTGTTTTAAGCCACCAAATTTTCTTTTCAATTTTTTTTTTATTGTGGTAAAATACACATGACACAATTTAGCATCTGAACCTTTTTTGAGTGCACGGTTCTGTGGCATTAAGGACATTCACGCTGTTGTGCAACCATCACCACCATCCTTCTCTGGACCTCCTTTCATCTTGTAAAACTGAAACTCCATGCCCATTAAATAATAACTGCCCCTCCCCTCCCCCAGCAGTCACCATTCTACTTTCTGTCTTTATGATTTTGTCTACTCTAAGTGTCTTGTGTATGTGGGATCATACAGTATTTGTCTTTTTGTGACTGGCTTATTTCACTCAGCACAATGTCGTCAAGGTTCAACCATGTTGAAGCCTGTGTCAGAATTTCCTTTCTTTTAAGGCTGAATAATGTTCCATTGTATTTATAGACCACATTTTGCTTATCCATTCATCTGTCAGTGGACACTTGGGTTCCTTCCATATTTTAGCTATTGTGAATAATGCTGTTATGGCCACGGGTATACAAATATCTCTTTGAGACCCTGCTTTCAATTCTTTTGGCCATTTCCCAGAAGCGGAATTGCTGGATCATATGGTAATTCTATTTTTAATTTTTTGAGGAACCACCATACTGGTTTCTATAGCAGATGTACCATTTTGCATTCTCACAACAGTGCACGAGGGTTCCAATTTCTCCTCATCCTCTCTCTCTTAGCGGCAGTAGTTATCTTCATGGGTATGAGGTGGTATCTAACTGTAGTTTTGATTTACATCCCTAAGGATCAGTGAGGTTGAGCATCTTTTCATGTGCCTATTGGCCATTTGTATATCTTCCTTGGAGAAATGACTATTCAAGTCCTTTGTCCATTTTTTAAAATTGGGTTGTTTGTTTTGCTGTTGTTGTTGAGTTTTAGGAGTTCTCTATATATTCTAGATACTAACCCTTTATCAGATATATGATTGGCAAATGTTTTCACGTATTCTGTGGGTTACATTTTTACTCTGTTGATATTATCTTTTGATGCACAAATTTTTTAATTTTCATGAAATCCAATTTGTCTATTCTTCTTTTATTGCCTGTGATTTTCATGTCATATCCCATTACCAAATCTCATGTCATGAAGCTTTTGCACTGTTTTCTTTGAAGAGTTTTATAGCTTTATGTCTTACATTTAGGTCTTTGATCCATTTCGAGTTAATTTTTGCATATGGTGTAAAGGAAGAGTCCAATGTCATTCTTTTGTGAATATTCAGTATTCCCTGTGCCATTTGTTGAAAAGATTTTCTATTCCCCATTGAATGGCCTCGACATCCTTGTCAAAATGTATTTGACCATATATTTGAGGATTTATTTCTGGGCTCTCTATTCTATTCCACTGGTCTATATGTCTGTCTTTGTGCCAATATCACACTGTTTTGGTCACTGTAGCTTTATAGTAAGTTTTGAAATCAGGGATTGTGAGTCCCCAGCTTTGTTCTTTTTCAAGATCATCTTGGCTTTCTTAGGTCCCTTGAGATTCCATATGAATTTTAGGCTGGGTTTTTCTATTTCTGTAAAGAAGTCATTGGAATTTTGATAGGGATTGCATTCAATCTGTAAATTGCTTTGGGTTGTGTTGACAACTCAACAATTTTAAGCCTTCCAATCAATGAACATAGGATGTATTTTCATTTATTTAAGTCATCATTAATTTCTTTCAGCAATGTTTTGTCACTTTAATTGTACAAGTCTTTCACCTCCTTAGTTAAGTTTATTCCTAAGTATTTTATAGAAAGGCAACTGGTTTTTGTGTGTTGACTTTGTATTCTGCTACTGAATACATTTATTAACTCTAACAGGTTTTTTGTGGACTATTTAGGGTGTTCTACATATAAAATCCTACCATCTGTGAACAGTTATTGTTTTACTTCTTCCTTTTCAGTTTGGATACCTTTTATTTCTTTGTCTTGCCTAATAGCTTTAAAACTTCCAGTACTATGTTGAATAGAAGTGGCAAAAATGGCCATCCTTGTCTTGTTCCTGATCTTAGAGGAAACGCTTTCAATCTTTCACCATTGAGTATGATGTTTGCTGTGGGCTTTTCATATATGGCTTTTATTATGTTTCGGTAGTTTTCCCCTATTCCTAGTTTGTTGAGTGTTGTATCATGAAAGGGTGTTGAATTTTGTCAGATGCTTTTTCTGCATCAATTAGGATGGTCATGTGGTTTTTCTCCCTTCATTCTGTTAATGTGGCATCTTATATTGATTGATTTTGTTACATTGAATCATCCTTGCATTCCAGGAATAAATCCACTTAGTCATGGTGTATAATCCTTCTAATACGCTGCTGAGTTCAGTTTGCTAGCATTTTTTGAGAATTTTTGCATCAGTGTTAATGAGGGATATTGGTCTGTAGTTTTCTTGTAGTGTCTTTGTCTGGTTTTGATATCAGGGTAATGCTGGTCTCATAGAATGAGTTAGGGAGTATTCTTTCCTTTTCAATATTTTGTGGACGTTTGAGAAGGATTGGTATTCATTATTCTTTAAATGTTTGGTAGAATTCAATAGTGACGCCATCAGGTCCAGGACTTTTCTTTGCAAGGAGATGTTTGATTACAGGCATACCTTATTTTATTGCACTTTATACACTTCACAGATATTGCAGTTTTTACAAATTGAATGTTTGTGGCAACCCTGCATTGAGCAAGTTTATCAGTGTCATTTTTCCAACAGCATTTGCACATCTTATTTCCCTGTGTCACATTTTGATAATTCTTGCAATATTTCAAACATTCATCATTATTATTATTATGTTTGTCATGGTGATCTGTGATCAGTGATTTTTGATGTTACTATTGTAACTGCAGATGCAGTAGAAATAGCAAAAGAACTAGAATTAGAAGTAGGGCCTGAAGATGTGACTGAATTACTGCAGTGTCATAATACAACTTGAATGGCTGAGGAGTTGCTTCTTACAGATGAGCAAAGAAAGTAGCTTCTTGAGATGGAATCTCAAAGCAAAGGATTTAGAATATTACATAAACTGAGTTGATAAAGCAGCAACAGGGTTTGAGAGGATTGACTCCAATTTTGAAAGAGGTTCTACTGTGGATAAAATGCTATCAAACAGCATTGCATGCTACAGAGAAATCGTTCGTGAAAGGAAGAGTCACTCAATGCAGCAAACTTCATTGTCTTATTTTAGGAAATCGCCGCAGCCGCCCCAGGCTTCAGCACCCACCACCCTGATCAGTCAGCAGCCACCGACACAGAGGCAGGACCCTCCACCCGCAAAAAGATTATGGCTTGCTGAAGGCTCAGATGAGCGCTCATATTTTTTAGCAATTAAGTATTTTTCAATTAAGTATGTACATGGTTTCTTTACATATAATGCTATTGCACACTTAATAGACTATGGTATAGTGTAAACATAATTTTTATATGTACTAGGAAACCAAAAATTTTGTGTGACTCATATTATTGTGATATTTGCTTTATCATGGTGATCTGGAACCAAACCCACAATATCTCTGAGGTGTGCTTGTACTGATTCAATGTCCTTGTTATTTACAGGTCTATTCAGATTTTCTGTCTCTCTGTGATTTAGTCTTGTTAGGTTTTGAGTTTCTAGGCATCTTTCCATTTCATCCAAGTTATCCAATTTGTTGCTGTACAGTTGTTCACGGTACTCTCTTATAATACTTTTTATTTCTGTAGAATCAGTAGTAATGTCCCCATTTTCATTTTTTATTTTAGTAATTTGAGTCTTCTCTCTTTTTTTATTAGTCCATCTAGCTAAAGGTTTGTCAAGTTTTTTGATCTTTGAAAAGAACTAACCTTTAATTTCGTTAATTTTCTCTATATTTTTCTATTCTCGGTTTTATTTATCTCTGCTCTGATCTTTATTATCGCCTTACTTCTATTAGCTTTGGGTTTAGTTTGTTCTTTTTTTCCTCGTTCCTCAAGTTGTACAGTTAGGTTGTTGATTTGAGATCTGTCTTATTTTTTTTCCCAGTTGAATTGAGATGTAATTGGCATATAACACTGTGTTAGTTTCAGGTGTACAACATAATGACTTGATACATGCAGATAACATGAAATGATTACCACCATAAGCTTAGGTAACATCCCTCACCTCACATAGTTGTAATTTTTTTTCCTGTGATGAGAACTTTTTAATCTCCACTGTCTTAGTGACTTTCAAATATACAAAACGGTACTGTTAACTATAGTCACTACATTGTGCATGACATCTCCAGAACTTATAACTGGAAGTTTGTACTTTTTGACCACCTTCATCATATTCCCCAGGTCCCACCTCCTGCCTTTGGCAACCACCAATCTGTTCTTTGTATCTATGAGTTCAGATATGTTAGATTCCACATATAAATGAGATCATACAGCACTCATCCTTCTCTGTCTGATGTATTTCACTTAGCATGACTCCCTCAAGGTCCAGCCATGTTTTTGCAAATGGCAGGATTTTCTTCTTTTTTATGGCTGAATAATATTCATTGTGTATATATAGTACATTTTGTATCCATTCAACCACTTGATGAACATTTAGGTTGTTTCCATGTCTTGGCTATTGTAACTAATGCTGCAGTAAACATGGGGGTGTACAGATATCTCTTCAGTATAGCAACTTTGTTTCCTTCAGATATACACCCAGAAGTGGAATTGCTGGATCATATGGTAGTTCTGTTTTTAATTTTGGGGGAAACCTCCATCATCTTTTCCATAGTGGCTGCACCAATTTATATTCCCACCAACAGTGTATAAGGATTCCCTTTTCTCCACATCCTTGCCAGCACTTATCTCTCGTCATTTTTATGATAACCATTCTAACAAGTGTGAGGTGATAGCTCGTCATGTTTTGATTTACATTTATCTGATAATTAGTGATGCTGAGATCTTTCCTGTCTTTTCACACAGGCATTTACAGCTACAGATTTCCCCTTTAGCACAGCTTTTGCTGTATCCCATAAGTTTCGGCATGTCACGTTTTCATTTTCATTCATCTCTAAGTATCTTCTAATTTCACTTGTGATTTCTTCTTTGATCCACTGGTTGTTTTAAAGGGTGTCATTTAATTTCCACAATTTTGTGACTTTTCCAGTTTACCTTCTGCTATTGATTTCTAACTTCATCCCGTTGTGGTCAGAGAAGATGTTTTGTATGATGTCTAAAATCTGTTGATGTCTTTTAAAATCTGTTGATTCTTAATTTGTGGCCTAACAGATGGTCTGTCCTGGAAAATGTCCCATGTGCACTTGAGAAGGATGTGCATTCTGTTGTTGTTGGGTGGAGCGTTCTGTATACATCTGTTGGAACTGGTTGGTTTATTGTGTTAAGTCCTCTATTTCCTTACATATCTTCTGTCTAGCTGTTCTATCCATTATTGAGAGTGGGGTATTGAAGTCTCCAACTATTATTGTATAACTGTCTATTTCCTCCTTCATTTCTGTCAGTTTTTGCATCTTACGTTTTTATGGTCTGTCATTAGGTGCATAAATGTTTATAATTGTTACATATTCTTTCTGTATTGAATTTTTATTAATACAATGTCCCTCTTTGTCTCTTATAACTTTTTTTGATTTAAAGTTTATTTTGTCTTATATTGGTATAGCCACCCCTGCCCACTTTTGGTCACTGTTTCCATGAAATATCTTTTTCCATCCTTTTACTTTCAATCTATTTATGTCTTTAGATCTCAAGTGAGTCTTTTGTAGACAGCATAATCACATGTTTTTATTCATTCTGCCAGTCTGTGCCTTTTGATTGGATCGTTTAATCCATTTACATTTATAGCAATTACTGATAAAGGGAGGCTTACTTCTGTCATTTCTTATTTGTTTTCTACATGCCCTAGAGCTTTTTTTGTCCCTTATTTTCTGCATCACTGTGTTTAGTTGTTTCTTGCAGTGAAACACTTAAATTCCTTCCTCGTTTCTGAATGTTGCATTCTCAGCTCTGGCTTCAGCAGAACTTGGTACTTGGAGGGTAGCAGAGGTGAGAGAGAGAGAGAGGTGACGATGCTGTGCTGCTGGCTTTGAGGATGGAGGAGGAGCCATGAGCCAAGGGATGCAGGCGCCTCTAGAAGCTGGAAAAGGCCAGGGAATGGATTCTCCCTTAGCACCGGCAGAAGGAAGGCGGCTCTGATGACACCTTGATTTGAGGACTTCTGACATCACAACTGTAAGTCAATACACTTGTGCTGTTTCAAGCTACTGTGTTTGTGGCAATCTGGTACAGCAACCATAGGAAGCTTCTAGGTGCAGGTCACCTAAAGCTTGTGGTGGTGGCACTGAAGGAAAACGGGTGCAGTGACCGTCTTTAAAACTCTGCTGGAGTTGGAACTGCGCAGTGTCAGTTGGCTGCATTTCACATGAGCACATGGTAACAAGAGCTAGATGGCACTGGAGGCTTCCCCATGCCTCCACATCACCGTGTGCAAACATCCCCCTGTACTCCTAGTGCCGGCACATTTGTTTTGAATTACTTTTGTGAAAAAAAAAAAAAAGGTATGTAGGGGCTGTGGCATGTTAATAGTAGCTTACGATTAAGATCATTTTAGTCCATGCGCCACTTTGGAAAAAATGAATTGCAGCAGCGCAAGGATGGCTCCGGGAAAGCATCTGTGCACGTGGGACTCCCCCTTAGCCGTCTGCAGACGGCATGTCATCGCGAGCCGCCATTCGCAAGACGTTACAGCAAGCACCTCCCACTGATGGTTGTGTGCAAACTGTTTGCATCCTGTTAGAATCCGATCCGGCTTGGATTTCTTTCTTCAAAGCCCTTGATGAAGACAGGCCACGTCTGTTTTGTGTCAGTTGCTGTCTCTCTGCTGAAATCTGCTCCCTCTGTGCCTAGTGTCTCTCCCCTCCACGTGGCTGCTCCTTTGTGACTGAGCGCAGGCAGAGTGCTGAGCCCGCCAGGGAGGCCGCCAGTCTGGACTGAGAGGCCAGAGATGGGGGCCATCCCCAGTGGGCGCACGAGTCTTAGGTGGTGAATAGGAGCTCACAGAGGAGGCTCTGCTTCTTTGAAGTGCCAGGATGAAATGTAGCAAAGAGGATTTACATCAAAATGCTATTCAAGACATGCCATTCCCCTGCCTTTAGTCAATGCCTGCTTTTCAAGGGCTAAATATGAAATGCCCTATGGCCAGTAAAAGGCTTGGTTTGGGGACTAGTAATCAGGAAATCCCAGTTCTTTAGAACAGGCTTTTTATTTATTGGGGCTTTCCCCCTCCTCTGTACGTCTTTAAGAAGAACATGCCAAGGCTGCTGGAAGCTGGTTTCCAGATGACTCTGCCGGACCAGCCAGAGCACTGAGGAGTGACTGTGGGGTCTCCTAAGGGCGAAAACCAGGAGCATCACCATAAAAGGACTGATCCTTTGTGAAGTAGTGAGGCTGCCGTCAAGGGAGGCATGCAAGCAAAGGTGGGACGCCCAAACGGATCATGCAGAGGGAGCTGCAGCGGGTGGTCTGCCGAAGCCTTCTGCCCATGTGCTTGGATGTTGTGCACAGCCCCATCCTGGCCTTTCGCTGGCAGACTGCCTTCTCGCCGCAGAGAGCCAAAAGGCACTGTCACATTGACAAAAAACGGTCAGTCACTGAGACGCGTGGGTACATGTCTTCCTTTTGTGTCTGTGCCATCGTCCTGCTTAATATTGCAAATGGCTGGTGCAAGTGTTTAACCAGGTCACCGCAATCCCTTGCATCCTAATTCAGTGTGATTCCAATTTGGATTCTCTCCTTCATTATGAGACTTTCAGAAATTACATCAAGAACGGTAAATGTTTGTCCTTTAAACCAAATTCATGTCCTTGCTTTATGACAGCTTAAATAATTTGTGACTGTTTTTTCTGTTCTCAAGCCAGGAAGGATTTTTTTAAAACTGATCATAGGGCTAGCACAGGGGTCTCCAAGCATCACCTTTGAAACCACATGAGTCTCCATGTGAGCTGAAAGGGCCCACAGTCACACATTCCAGGTAACTTGATACCAGATGCCCATGTGGTGCCCGTGGGGTCCTGAGCCCTGGGCTCACACACACGTGCAGGAGCCTCCCAGAGTCTGGAAGAAGAAGAAGAGACCAAGGGCCAGAGGGGTCCTGGGGTTTCTTGTACTCACTGTGAGGCCATACGAGGATGGCTCTTGGTCCTGGGTGCACTGGCCTCATGGGGGGTGTCCTAGAGGCCTCAGGACAGTGGTGCTGCCTGGACCAGCCACAGACAGGACAGTGTCCAGGTGTCCTGGTGGAGCATCGGTGGGACAAACGGGACTCCCAGCTTCCCCCTCTGAGTGGTGCCTGGCACTCGGGCATCCCGCAGACTTGCTTAGCACATGGTAATCAAGCACGCTCCGAGCTGGTGGCAGGACCGCAGATGGCTCAGAGCACCGGCTTTGGCCTCGGGCAGACCCGCGTGGTGATTTACTAGCTGGGAGACCTCGGGGAGCCACTGGTGTGTCCCAGCCTCAGCTTCCCCAGGTGCCACTTGGGGCTGTAGACCCACCCACTCTCCAAGGAAGTGAAGCTCCGGGCGGCTGTGAGCTGTCAGCGGTGAGCCCGGCACCGTCCCTCCCTTATGCCGGGCAAGCTTGACCGCAGGCCAGAGGCCAAGGGGGAGGATGGGCTGGTCCTTCCGCGGCCATCCTCGGCCAGCCCCGGCACGTGCCTGCCCAGGGCAGAGCCGCCCGGGTGGATTCTCTGAATGATGCGGGGTTGGCAGTTTTATCCCAGACCCCGGACAACGGAGACTCACTCCCCTGCCTCTCCCACCCTCGTGCCTGGCGGCTGCTCTGGAGTTTTAGGCACAGGCTGTGGTTGTTTCAATCCCGGATCAAACATACAGCATTCTGCCCGAGGGCCTATAAGCCGAGACCCCCTCACACGTGGAGCCATGACGCCACCGCCCTGTCAGCATTGCCCCCAGAGGTTCAGCCCTCCCAGGACACCTCCACGGGGGTCCTCTGGGGTGACGGCCCCTGCCAACACCACCTCCCCCCCGACCCTACTGCACGCACTGGCTGCCCCGGGCCACGGTCAGCCTCCTCTGGGGTCTGCTTGGTGCTGTGAGCGATCCCTTACCCCGGGAAAACTGGGGTCCCCAAGGGCAGGCCTAGAGCACCCCGGTCTTCCCTCCTCCCAGGGATCCTGCAAGGACTCGACACAGGTCGGAGGTCACTGGGATCCCCAGGTGACTCCGAGGGACTTTCCCGTCACTGAGCTCTGCGGCTGATCAGAATCTCCCTCCCCCCGCGACATTTGGGGGTTGTTGGTGTCAATCCCCCGAGACAGCTGGAGCCCAGACGTGAGGGCCAACTGGTGACTTGGCACCCTACCCCCATGCCCCGGGCCACACCTGCTGGGGACCTCGAGTCAGATCCCAACAGGGAGGCTGGAACTTTCCGTGCTGTCTCAGAGGTCAAAGGCAAGAAGATGTGGAAGGACTGGGAGGGAGTCAGCAGTTGGTTTGGCAATGAGGGTGGAGGAGAGACGCCAAAAATCGTCCGGAGACCTACTTTTGAATCCAACAGAACATGACAGAACGTTCCCGAGGTTTCCCTCCTGGGATGGCGGGTTTGCTTTTGGAGACCGTAATAGATGCTCGGGCAGATCCGAAAGCCTGGAAGTGGCTGCCGGGGCGGGCCTGGCTGGCTGTCCCCTCCAGGCAGCCCTCGGGGAGGGAACAGGGGTCTCCGTCTGCAGACTCCCCCGTCCTCCCAGCCGCCTGCCTCCCGGGCCTCAGCCCACCTGCAGCGGGAGGGGCATGTGGCTCTGGCCATGACCCGCCCCTTCAGTATGTGCTGGCATCTCACTCGGCATCGCCGGCATGGCCATGGGAGCAGGAGGGGCGGAATCTGATGAGCCACCAGCCCCCTCCCCAGCTTAGCCACCCTACACCTGAGAAGTCGGGGGCAGAAGTGCCGGGTCCAAGTGTGGGAGGGGGTGGGGCAGGAGTGGGGGTCCCAAGCCCGGGGTCAGGGGAGCCCAGGTGGGCAAGGGGCCAGGTGGCAGCCAGCAGTTCACCCCGACTCGTCTCCCTCCGCACCCCCAGTGGTCGGGCAGCGGCCCCCCCATCCCCCGCCCCCGCTGCCTGGCTCCACCCCCTCCCGTGGGAATATAAATGCACAGGGGAAGTGATGCGACACGGAAGCCCATCCGCACCAGGCAACCCAGAACTGAGAGGCAGCTTGATAAACGCCGTCCACGAGGGGATGGAGGGCGCCGGGAACGAGGCGCAGGAACCAGAACCAGCGGAAAAGCTGGGCCGGGGAAACGACCGTGGGCTTGATGCATGGGCTTAATAACGCAGGGAACACGCTCAGGGAGATGGAAGATGGGGTCAAGAAAGGCCCCCAGGGGCATAGGGAAGGGGCTGAGATTCGAGGTAAAAAATACAATGGAAGGTTAAGAGACAGAAACTAGACACACAGGGTCAAGATCTATGGGACTGAAGTCACAGAGGCAGAGGGAGGGACGGAAAGGGGTACATATTTCAAGAATCAGATAACGAGAGTGTCTTCATCTTAAAGGGAGATAAGAGCCTCAGGTTGAAAGGGCAAACAGACGACACATACACACACACATTAAAAGGAGATCAAGACATCAAAGGGAAAGATAAAATTCTAGATGTTTTCAGAAAAGCTGTTAACCTCTGAGAGTGCTGACATCAGATTATCAAGGGGCCCAGCGAAATTCTGAGAACCAGAAGAAAACAGATGCTTTCAGAGGATTGAAGGAAATTAATTTTGAACCTAGAATTCCAAGTTCAGCTAAACCAGCACCTAAATGTGTGGTGCGCAGCCTCAAGGTGACCCCAAAACGTCTGCTTTGAAAATAGTGCCCGAGAAACACTGAAAAGAAAGGGGGAAGGAACGTGGGTGGGCTCCAGGCACCCCGAGAGGCGGGTGGGCCGGCACACTGGGCTCTGAAGTCAGGGGACCACAAAGACAGACACAGCTGTGACGCAGGGTGAGAGCTGCGGAGACCACAGCACTGTGGGGAGGGAGTTGTGGAAGCCGCCACCGCCCTAATTCCGAGGGACGACAGAAGCCAGCGCCTGGAGGGAAAGAGTCCTCTTGGGACCGAGGCAACGAAGGCAAGTCGGAAATTTCTAGAAGGATGTTTCCCCTCTCTAGGACTTTTACAAATTAAATTGAAGCCGCACGAAATGCCCTCTGAGTCCTGTCGCTGGGGAAATGAGAAGGCAGGGACAACGGCGTTGGTGGCGGCGGGGTCGAGGGTGACCGCACACCCCGGGCTCGAGGCTTAATCCTGCTCCCTGGGAGGGCCTTTTGGCAGGAAATGTTAAAGGTCTTTAAAGGTTGAATGCCCCTTGCCCCATAAATTCCAATTTTAGGAATTTAGCGTAAGCAAACAACACAAGAATTGGGCAGAGCTGGGAGTCCGAGAGTGTCCTCCAGCCCCGAGCTCCTGGTGGGCAGCTCTCAGAAACGGGCCAAGCCACTGGCGACCGCCAGCAGGTACCGCGCAGCCACTGGAAGGGCAGTGCCTGCAGGCACAGTGACACAGAAAGATGCCCGGGTACCACGCTGGTGAAAAGGTCAGGCCACAAAACAGTGTATGCAATCCGATTCCACTTGTACGTGTGTATATCTGGGTTCAGTGGGCCAGGAAAAGGCCAGGAGGGCAACAAGCCAGAAGCTACAGCAGCAAGGAGAGGGGGGTGACGAGATCAGGGCAGTGGCAGCGTCGTGTGTCTCTGTATTCTATGCGTCCTTTAAAATAAGCAAGCGTTACTTTTATAAATGGGAAAAAATGCCCTTCCTATTAAAAAATTTTTTTTAGTGGCCTGGAAGGTGTCCTTGGTAATTTTGGCGGAGGTGTTAGCAAGACCATATTCCAAATCCCTCGAGTCTGGACTCCTGGCATGAGCATAGAAAATAGTCCCCACGGGTGTCCAGAAAGGGCTCACCCTGAGTTCTTATCACCATCACCCTAAAGTGGGGAAATGAGGGCAGGAGAGCATGAGACGCCCCCTCCTCCCAAAAGCCACATAAAATTAAGGGCAAAGCTGAGCGTCAAGTTTCTTCACTCCCAAGTGGAGACCAAGCCACTTTATTAGGTAAAGGGGTTTGGGGGCACCTCTCCAGCTCTTCTGGGTAAATTCAAAGATTTGCACCCAAAAATCAACCCCAAATATCCACGGAGCCTCCGGGTCCCTGCAGGGAAGTCGATTGGAGGGAGGGAAGAACTAGGAAGAGCATCCCTGGGTCCCTCCATCCCCGCCTCCCAGAAGCCAGGCCACGGAGGCTCAAGCAGGTCAGGCAGATCCATGGGAGTCAGGCTTCTCTCGTTGGACCATCTCCAAAGAATGGGAAGCTTACCTATGCAGCCATGGGGGGCTTCAGAGACTCTTTCACCCCACACCCCATTTTTCAGGGCGGGGAGATGCAGGCTGACTCAGCGCTGGCCGTGGTTGGGCTGCTACCCCCGGCCTGTGGGACCTTCTGTGCCACCAGCTAGAGCATCACGGAAGGTCATTTTGATGTTGAGATGCTGCCCTTGGTGGCCTGGAGCTAAGTCTCTCTGGTTACCCAGCCGCAGGGCCCCATCAGAGGGCGTCTGGGTCCCCCATGAATAATGAGAAACCAGGAGTCGGTGGTGTCTGGAGGTCAGCCCCCCGGGATCTGACAGGATGAGGGTCTGGTCCCATCTGTCCGCCCTCCTGACAGGACTGGGGCTCTGGGTTAAATGTCTGAGCCAGCGATGCCACCCTGCCTGGCCCCGCAAAGGGTCAGAGAGGCCTGAGCCGTCACAGGACTCGCAAGAGCCGCCTGCCCAGCTCCCGCAGCCTATCCCCATCATCTGTCTCAACAGCAGTGGGACCACACCCCGGCTACCCTGGGACTGTCCCCGAGGGCTGTGCTCTCCCGACAGGGCAGGACAGACCAGGATGTGACCCTGATGGGACACGGAGGGACCCTGGCTGACACATGGCCAACCTGGGGGTCTCCCCATGAAGCACCTGCCAGGACTATGTAGGTCCCCCGTCCCCCTGGGCTATCCGGTCAGCCTGGGGTGCCCTTGGGGCCGCAGTACCTCCTGGAGTCCCCAAGGAGAGCCCTGGATCTGCCACATAGGACGTGCCCTGAAGTGGATCTGGTTGCCCCTCTGGGAGAAGGGCCCGGAAGGTGGTCCCTGGTGCCCACCCAGGGCCAAGTGGTGGCCTGGGGGCCGATGAGCTGGCTGTTTTCAGGGCTCCCAACCACACGCGGGAAGCAGCAGGTGGAGCGATTCAGGATTTTCAAATGCCGAATAGTAAGTGCTTGGAGGCCCTGCAGAGGGGCGGCGGCGGCTGCCGCCTTCCAGGCCCCCCTCACTCTCCCGGGAGCCCCAGGCCCTGCACCCTGCTTGGGGGGGCGTGTGGAGCGGGGGCGGGCTTCGCCATTTCAAGGCTGGCCCAGCCCCGGACCCCTGTGCGTCTCACGGACTCTTCTGGAAAATGAGACTTTATGCTGCCTCCCCCTTGGGGCCAGCCTGGGCGGGGGCCCCTTCAAGGCCCTCCATCTCATGCCCATTCAGCGGGAGTCCCACCCATGCCCCCCAGGCCCCAGCTGTGTCGGGGCGATCACCCCCTCTGCAGAGGGGCGCTGCGGAAAACAGGCTGCTTCCCCATATGTGTGTTTGGGGCGGGGGAGCTGGGTGCCTGGCCTGGGCCCCCTCTGCATCCATCCGTCCATCCATCCGTGCATCCGTCCATTCCCTCACGCTTCCTGAGCCCCGTCTGCACCTGCCCTACGCCGGCTGCACAGATCTATGGAGGTGTCGGGACAGACGGGCCCCGAGCCCTCCCGAGGACGTAGAGGCTGCTTGGCCAGAGCACGTGGGTGAAGGAGGCCGGGCGGGGTTCACTCTGGCCAGAGCCAAGCCTGAGCAGGGCTCAGCTAGGGCGCTTAGTCAGGGGATGGGTTTCTTCTGGGGGGGTTGGGGATCGGCCTGCCTGTAGCCAGGTGGGTGACAGAGAGGAAGTGACTTCCAGGCACAAGACAGCGGCAGCCTGGGCTGGGCAGGGGTGCTGGGCTGAGAAGTGATCCGGTCTGAGAAGCAGCGGGGGCAGGCAGCTGGCAGACCGCAGCTCTCTCTGCTACCTGGAGGACTCATGGTGCGCTGGGCGGAGCGGGGAGGGCCTTCCTAAGTTTCGAAGCCACAGGAGACCAGCGTGCAGGAGAAGGGGTGGGAGTGCAGAGGAAATTCATGGAAGATGTTCACAAGTCATGTTTTCACTGGTTTTCCACAGAAATGAGGCGCCTTCCTGTGCCGGGGAAGGCCAGGTGTGCAAATCTCAAAATGGACATCACGCAGCTCTGATGTGAACTGTCTCAGGCAATTCGAAAGGTAAGATATGCTGCGTTTAGTTAACATTTAAACTTTTCGTGTTTGACGGTAATGAAAGCGTCTCACGCATGCATGCTGCTTGGTTATGTGCTGAGAGTCATGGTAGGTAACTCACCTGAGATCAACCGGAAGGACACAGCCACAGCTTAAGGCCGGCTGCAGGAAGCACGCGATCGAGTCGGGGCTCCTGCCCAGGGGGCAGTCTGAGCCCACCCCTTCCCGTGAGCACCTAGCGTGAGCACGTGTGGTGACATCACCCCTTCCCGTGAGCACCTAGCGTGAGCACGTGTGGTGACATCACCCCTCCCTGTGGAAGCAGTCATGCGATGGGCAGGCTCACCTGGCCGGCCTTGGTGATGAGAGGGGCACCTACCTGTTCGTCGGGGCCCCCAGTGGCTGCACGTGGCCAGGCACTCAAGGCCCTCTGTTATAATGAAAGCGCTTCCGTGCAGCATGCAGTAGGTCGTGACAGCCCACAGCAGCAACCAGAGACAGCAGACAAAGTGCAAGAATCATATTTTAAACGCCATTGGAGCAGAGGATGCAGTGAGGCGTGGGTGCAGCTGGGAGAAGTGACCGAGGAGCCCCACACCGGCCTGGGGAGGCTGGCTGACCCCAGGTCAGACTCCAGATCCAGCTCGGCCCCCAGGAGAGATGTTCCCGGGAGAAAGAGAAACAGCAAGGCTCTCGGGCCACGTGGGAGGCTGGTCTGACAGACGGGAACTGAAGAGCCTCAAGCCCCCTGGCTGGCTACCCCAATGAGCATGGCTGATTCCTGAGGCCAACAAAGGGGTGTTTTCCCAAAAGCCAAGCACGTTTTGAGCTCAGATGTGTCCGCAAGTCACGCCACTGTCACTGCCAGTCACCGGGCCCTGCTGAGCCACGCACCCCCGCCTGCCTGCCTGCCGGGGGGGTGAGGGCAGCAAGCCTCCCCCCCGCCCCCCCCAAGGCTGGACGTCCATCACACGCTAAACGAAGCATCAGGATTGGGAGAAGAGAAAGGGACCGTGGCGACCAGCTGCTTGTCCAGCCCCAGGTGTCTGGTGGACAGCAGACCGCAGCACGAGGGGACGGGGCCTGACCAAGGTCCCGAGGGAAGGGCGCTGGGGCTGCGCCTGGGAGAACTAGCTTTCCGCTCCCCTGTGAGGCTGCACCCCACTCTTATCTTTCTGCGTAACCCTGGGGTTTCAAAGAAATCGGAAATTGATTTTCTTTTACTCTGTGGTCCTCAGATTTCAAAAGGCCTCTTGTCAGAGTATGGCTGGAGGTCCCCAGCCAGCCCCCCTCCCACCTCTCCTCGGCACCTGGCACGGCGCTGGTGCACAACGTGTCCTTGCTGGCAAGGAGTCAGTTGGGTCCCCAAACCCTGAGCCCCTCGAGAACACTTGTCATGGAAGGCACCTCTCCAGCTGGTCCCGCTGCTTTCAGGAAAGAGATCGTCATCACTAGCCGGGGACCTGCGGGGCAGCCCCACCTCGTCCACACCCGCACGTCCACTTGAATAACTCAGGTCAACGGCCAGCACTGCGGTGGGCAGGCAGTGAGCTCTCGGCATTCGGGGCCGCTGGCCCGCGGGTGGCTTGGTGCCATGTCTCGGTGGACCGTCCTCCTTCTGTGCCCAGGCAAAGCGCTCGCTGTTCCCCGATGGCCCTCGCACCTGCCACCTTCCAGCTTCGCCAGCCCGGCCCTTTCCTTCCACCTGGGTGAACGCCCTTCATCATCCTGGCCTGGCTGAGACCCGCCGCGGGGGGACGGATCACGCTGACGGCAGCACGCTGGGCTGAGCGCTCCCCTGCCTGCTCATGAAGACCTTGCAGCACCCCCGGAGATGGGAACTCCCCCATTTGCAAGGGGAAGTGGGCTCAGAGAGGCTGAGTGACTCTCCCAGGTTTGCACAGCTGGTAGGTCGGGGAAACGGAATCCCTACCCGGTCCACCTGCTCCCCGGGGCCTTGCTGGTAACCTTCACTGGACTTGAGTTTCCGGCCACAGCCATCCCTGGCCATGCCAGCCCATCCTCTGAACCCCCAAGCCGCCCCAGCACCCAAAGAGCACTTGCCCCCATCTCCTGTGCTCCGTGCTCCCTGGGACCAGGGTGCAGGGACAGGCGCACAGGGGACACTGTCGATGAATCCGGGGGACAGGGTTGACCTCCCACTGCCGAGCTGCCCTGCAGGCCCCTCCTGCCAGCCTGCGGCACAGCCAGCATCCCCGGCGAGCCGGCCTGCGGTCGGAACAGCGCAGCTTGGGCAGCTCCCAAGGCCCCGAGGCCCACCAGGCGGTAATTGGAGAGGACGCGGCTCCCCAGCGAGGCTGAGCACGCGTCCCCCACACAGCGGAGCCAGAGGCATGGGCTGCACCCCGTTTGTCAGATTCAACAAGAACTTCAGCCCCTCCTTTGCACCCTCACCACCAAAAGTCCCCAAGTCCACCAGCCCTCGCCTCCCTTCTCCTGGGGAGCTAGACACGCTCTACTTGGAAAAGCAGGGGAAAAGGTCCCAGCCCTCCCACGATGTCACTTCCCGAGGCTCCTGCTGTGCAGCCTGCCTACGCGGTGACAGGGCAGGGGCGCGCGTCCGGATCCGCTGGGCTCTGCCTCGCGCGCCTGGTCAGGGGTCCCGGCCTTGAAGGCACCTCCGTTCCCGGCCGCATCCGCTCCCTCCTCTCCTCGGAGTGGCTGTCAGGACGCACGGCATCCTGGGGCGGGGCGGCCCCCCCCTTCACCTCCTCAACAGCACGTGGATGTCTGGGCAGGGCAGGGCCTCTAGGGAGAAGCCCGGGTAGGAGGCCCCCGGAGCAGTGGCGTCTCTGGGCTGTGCCGGCAGAATCTGGGGTGCAACCCACAGCTTCACTTTATTATTTTGAGTCTGCGGATTCGGGTTGGCCGGAGCATAAAGGAGACTTTATTGGCTGTACTCTGGCTTCTTCTGCTTTCTCCTCTCCGCCCTGTGGCTTGGACGGGCTTGGGACGGGCACGGCTTCAGGACGGCTGTCACTAGGCTCCCCTTCCTCAGGCCGAGGCTCGGAGGGCGCTGGGGCCATGGCAGTCCCCGGGGCCCCCCCAGATTGCGAAGAAGGGCCTCCCCTGCTGGGCAGCTCTGCACCGCCCACCCCAGCCCTCCTCTCCTTCACCGAGCTTTGGGGACCCGATGCTGAGCTCTGAGTGTCACTGGAAACTGGATCCATTTCAGCCCCTTAAGGGCTTATTCCAGGCCCTAAACAAGAACCTCCAGGGGAATTGGCCACATGGCCTCCACCACAGGCCCACAAAGGGGTCCAGACAGCGGCCAGAGGACAGCCGGGCCAGTCCTCAGCGCCCAGCCAGGCAAACACGCCCCTCTCGGTTGCTACAGTCTTGGGAGGGTGTCCAGGGTCCTTCTGTCTGAGCTACGGCCTCCTGCAGCAGGAAACAGGAGGCTCCAGAAATCCCACACCCCACAGGGCCGGACATCTCGGCTCTGGCCCCTAGCCCCGCGCTTACAAGGAAGAACCAAACCCAGATACCGCCCCCAACGCTCATCCTCGGGAGGGGAGGGCACAGCCGTGGCCTCAGCCTGGGGGGACGTGTGTCTGTGGGGAGAGATTTTCCTCCTGTCTCTGTGGAGGGGGGCTGCTTCCTCCCCATGCCTCCCCAAGACCACGGGGGTGCTGGGGGCCCCTGAGCATCCGTCGTGGACACTGGAGCTCCTGCCAGAAGCCTCTGCCCGATGCGCTGGCCGGTGTGCAGAGCAGATGCCCTGGGGTCAGCCCTCTTTTCCCTGGGCAGCCCTGGAGCCCTCCAGGGCCTGCAGGAGGGAGACGGGAAGGGCTCGGCCCACAGGACGGAAGGCAGGCTGGCTGGGGGGCAGCCTACCTGGAAAGGAAAGGGTGGAGACATGGCCCCCTGGCAGGAGTCTCTGCTCCCACCAAGGGGTCCTCATTGACAGAGGGTCTCGGGGGAACGGAAGACCACCGCTGCTCAGGTCCCAGACACAGCCCGACCCAGTAGGGGCCTGAGAAGAAGGAGGGGGAGGGACATCTCAGGGCCAGAAACTCTCCCCAGCCCACACGCACACGCACCCGCATGCACACCCAGGCACGTGCATGTACACACATGCAGTGCTCACCGGTACACGCGTGCACACGCAGGCACGCACAGACACATGTGCTTATACACACTCCAAGCAGCAGGGACCCCACTCAGAAGGCGCTGGAGGAAAGGACGTGATGAGAATTGTATAGAATTGAAAATGCGGCGTTAAAGTGCCTGCGGATTAAGTAAGCAAAAAGACCCCAGAGCTCTGGCCTCTGCCCCCACCTCCTTGTAGGCCAGGAAGGGGCTCCAACGGCATGGGGGCGGGGAGCACTCTGGCTGCCAGCCCTGTGTCTGGATCCGCAGGAACCCGCCGCTGGGCTCTTGGACCCCGCACAGCACGACAGGCGCTGTGAGCCATGGCCCGAGACCAAGGGCTGTCTCCTGGGCATCCCCCGCCAGCCCAGCACCCCTCAGGTCACAGCCCCTCCGCTGTGCCCTCCCCAGGCTCCAGGACCCCCTTCTTCGGGGGCGGAGTGCTCGTCCAGCAGAAGGCCCCCCGAGGGCACTTCCACTGCCCCTTGCCCTCTCCAGAGGAGCCCCACCTGCCTGGGTCCCAGGTGGGATTGGGCGTCTGTGGACCACCACCGTCACCTCCCAGAGCCCTCCCCATGCTGGACCTGGGGGCTGGCTCCCTCGGCGGGAACCCAGGGGGCGCAGGGGGTCCCCGGGACGGCCACCAGCGTGAGGCAAGTGTGCCCAGGAGGGCCAGGCTTTGGGGTCTGTCCCCACTGTCTGCCTCCCAGGGCCCCACCCCTGGTGGGCCCGAGCCACCCGGCTGCTCCTTGGCTCCTGCCGGGTCGTCACCCCGGGCCAGGGTCGGGCCACCGTGTAGGCAGGGCTGCCGCTTTCCGCGTTATCTCGCGGCTGCAGGGCCACGGCAGCCATCCAGGGCTCCTCACGGCTGTCGGTCAGGACCTGGACACAGGGTCTGAGTCAGCCAGCTCCTCTCAGCCTCTAGAGCCGCCCCCGTGTGCCCAGCTGGGCGAAGGAGACAGAGCTGGCTTTTCTGAGCAGCAAGCCCTCGCTGACCCTGGCCGCCTCCCCTAGGGACAGACTCAGGCTCTGGGGGAACCTCCCAGGGTCCTCTCTGCCAGAAGGAGGTGGCCTTGCCCCAGGGCATCGAGGTGGGCAGGCTCCAGGGGCACTGCGCAGCAGCAGGGGTGCGGCCCGTGGCAGCCCTGCACCCCTGCCCTCCTGGGGACCCACCCTGGCCGACCTGGCTGTGCCCTGGAGGGGGTCTGGGAACGGGACCGATGCGTGACAAGAGGGTACCGTCCCCCCCCCCCACCGGACTCCCAAGAGCTCAGGGGGGTAGGAGCAGCCCGGCCGGGGTCTGAGATAGAGCTCCCAAAATAGCCTGGGCCGTGGCCAGCGGCCGAGGATGGGCAGCTGACTTCACGCCACAGGCATCCCGGGAAGCCCCAGCTGTCTGCGGCCGGCCGCACCTGCCGGGCCCGGAGCCGGAACACGGCCCTCAGCATCGGGGCCCCAGGGCAGGGGCAGCTGGCCGCACAGAGCCCAGCCCCCTCCAGGTCCCGGAAAGGGCCTGCAGGGCCTGGGGGGCTGCTGGGTTCCCCACCCTGCTTGCCCTTCACTGACCTTGGGCCAGCCTCACCCTGGCCCGGCTGGGCTACTCATCTGTAAGCAAGCGAGTCTGGCCCCAGTGCCAAGGAGGGAGGTCTCTGGGGGTGGGACCTGTGGCCCCTTGGGGAGAGGCCCACAGTGGGGGGGGAGGCGCTGTCAGGAGAGACTCCCTAAACCTAACGAAAAAGAAAGTGAGCAAGGAATTTTCATTTCACTCCTAACTGCGATTCATGGTTTCTCCACAAAGACTCCCAAGCCTCGCAGGGCTGCGCCGTGTGGGCCCAGGAGGCTCCGAGGACACCTGGGGCCTGGCCCACAGCACCCACACGGCCCCTTGCAGCCCCCGGGACCCCCCCGCACACCCCGACAGGCGCCTGGCCTGGGAGGGACGAAGCGCCCTGCAGAAAAGGAGGGAGGGAAGCAGGCCTCCGGGCCCCCACCTGCTTCTCGGGGCTCCTGGCTTCCTGTGGGTCCTTTAGAATGTTCACGCCTGGGGGCTCTGAAGGGGTCATGGACAGCCCACAGAACTAGGGAGTCCGTCACCTGCAGCACCCCTGCCAGGCCGCGCTTATGGTGGACGAGGGCTCGGCCCTGGCCTGGTTGGGGCTGAGCGAGGATGAGGGTCAGCTTCTGAATGCGCGTCTCCTGGAACCTGGACCACGTCAGGGCAGACACGGCCCTGCTCTCGGGGGCAGGCAGACCAGAAACGGGCTGAATGCAGGGGGGCGTGACTGCGGGAGCACTGTTTCAGACCAGGGAGGGGCTCTGAGGAGGCGCCGTTCAGGCAGAGACCAGGAGGCAACGGGGTGAACCTGTGTCGGGCACGGCGCCCCTGACAGCCGAGCGGCTGTGCAAAGGCCCCGGGGCAACCTCATGTTTGGACAGCAGGGAGGTCCGCACGGCCACAGCTGAGAGAACCAGGCCGAGGGGTGGGCGAGGGCCAAGAGGCAGGGTGCGAGGCAGATGGGGGACTTCGCACCTTTTTCTGATGGTGAACCTGCTGGGGCAGCTGCTGAGGACCTGTCACACCCGGGACACGTAAGACAAAGCAGGCAGATGTGCTGAAGTCCTGGCAGTCAGGTAGATCAGGGAGGGCTGAGCCCAGATGCAGACACAGTGCCTCGTGGGATGGAACAGGTGACGTGAAGCCTGGAATCCAGTCTGACCAGAGAGCTGGCCTGGGTCCCCCAGGCGGCTGCCAAGGGCCCCACTGGCTTGGTCCTCTGATCTGGTGTTGGCCTCTGCTGGTCTGTGTTGGGTTTCCCACTGAGGCTGTCCCTACCTCTCTGGGTCTTCAGCACGTGGTCTCTGCAGAAGCTTCTGGAACCCGGTACAGCAGCCACCATCACAGGAATAAGAGGGGTCTCCCTCCTCTGCTTGTCACCCCCCATAGACACTGGCCCAGAGCCCGCCCAAGTGTCCTGGGCAGGCCAGGCTCCCAGGGACCGGTCCAGGCAGTGGTGGTGGGGGTCCCCTGGCTGGCAACCCCAAGGATTTCCGGCAGACTGCTGTGTGCAGAGGGGCGGGGAAGGGCCTGGGGCAGGGAGACAAAGGGGCTCTGTGCGCCAGACCCAGGGGGGAGCGGGTTGGGGGCTTCCTCGGGCCTTTGAAGTCCTGGGCTTGCCCACCCCGAGGCCTGAGGTGGCACAGGTCCTGAGCGGAGCCTCCCACAGAGGTTTCCTGCCTCTGGGGAGGGCAGTGGGGGCAGGAGATGAGAGAATCAGGATGACAGGGGACTCGGGAGGGGGTGGTGTGGGGAAGAGGGAGGAGGGCCAGGGAGGCCCCCAGAGCCGCCCCTGGCTCTCAAACCCCAGGGGACACTGAGGCTTCCTCCTGTTCTCTCGAACTTGGGTCCTCTAGTCCAACATGGGTCCCCTGACCATCAGGTCCCAGGGGTCTGCACCCTCTTCCCCCCGAAGCCAACCTCTCACTCGGTCTGAGCTCCCTCTCTCCTCCTCTCCAGGTTCCTCAGACAAAAGCCTGCCCAGCCTGGCCCAGCGGTCTTGTGCCAGGTGCTGTGGGGACCAGGCTCCACGTGGCCGCTGCATGGGGTCCTGGGGTGACCAGCAGAGGACTCTGTCAAGCTCCACTGGCCGCTCCTGCCGTAAGCCTCCCTTTCCTTGTACGTGCATGGACTGATCTCTCCCCTCCCAAAGGTTGCCCCAGGGCCTTTGCACAGCCGCTCGGCTGTCAGGGGCGCCGTCCCCGACACAGGTTCACCCCGTTGCCTCCTGGTCTCTGCCTGAACGGCGCCTCCTCAGAGCCCCTCCCTGGTCTGAAACGGTGCTCCCGCAGTCACGCCCCCCTGCATTCAGCCCGTTTCTGGTCTGCCTGCCCCCGAGAGCAGGGCCGTGTCTGCCCTGACGTGGTCCAGGTTCCAGGAGACGCGCATTCAGAAGCTGACCCTCATCCTCGCTCAGCCCCAACCAGGCCAGGGCCGAGCCCTCGTCCACCATAAGCGTGGCCTGGCAGGGGTGCTGCAGGTGACGGACTCCCTAGTTCTGTGGGCTGTCCGGCTGGGACCCGGGTGCTGGGCCCTGGGATTGCAGGGGGGGCTGTCTCGGAGGCCTGCTCCAGCGCCAGGGTCCCCACCCCAGCCTGTTCCCTGGTTCTTGCCCCATGCGGCCCCCGCGGGGCTCTGACCAGGCCACGGCCAGGCCTCCGGCTGCAGGCACAGGGCCCCGGGGCGGGCTTGGTGCGGCCACTCTCAGGCCCCTCCCCACCCCTGGACGCTGGTGGCTGGCCGGCCCCACCTGACCTGCCCTGCCCTCCTCGTGGTTGGGAACTCCTCTGGGACTGAGGCTCCCGGCTGACTGCAAGGCCACGGCCCTGCGCCATCCAGCCGGCGTCCAGAGACGACCAGGCCCTGGTGCTGTGACGGGGAAGATGCACCCACAGCCCGGCAAGCCCCGGCTCAGGCCATCTGTGCGGGGGCAGCAGTGCTTGCCCCACGCCCACAGGACCAGACCCAGAGAAGGAGGAGGGCGTGTAGGCCTGGCCCGGAGGCTCCTCTGATGCCAGCCGGGTGGCGAGGTCTGGGGCCACGCGGGCAAGTCACATTCCTGAGGAATGACGCAGCGCCTGTTTATCACGGGCTGTCACTGAGGGAAGCCCACCCTAGAGGCCTCCCGGCCACGACGCAGGCATTCACGTGACAAACCTGCCCTCAGACACTCACAGGCCCCACCCCCGGCCCCTGAAGGCCCTGGGGGAGGGGCAGGGTCCCCAGACTGGGCTCTCAGGCAGTGGGCAGTGGGCAGGGTCTGGTGGTGGCCGTCAGGGTCAGGAGCGTCCAGCCCCCTGCCTGGCTCACTGGCCTCAGGCCTCGACCGTGTCCCGCTCCTCAGCACTGAGGCCCAGGGACCACCAGGACCCCCGAGAGCCCCAGCTTTCTAGGAGTGTCCTTGCCCCGTCCTCAGCGCCCCCAGCCCTGCCCCGAGAAAAGGCCCTGGAACAGCTTCCATGGGTCCCTTTAAAAGGCAATGCAATTCCTACTGCTCCAAGGTTGACTTAAATCAGGTTTATTGTACGATTTAAACATATTTAAACGTAAAACTAGATGTTTGCAAGCTAAATGTGAACAATCGTAGGAAGCCAATAAAACGAATGCTAACAACACCGGGGGATGATGGTGTTGGGCTGAAACTCACTTTCGCTGGATCTTTGGAATCGACTCGCCGGTGCTCTCGGCTGCCACGGAATGAAGACTCAGTTTCCCCTGCTCTCCTTGGGCCCAGGAGAAGCTGCAGAGCCCTCCTCGGCCGGGCGAGGGCTCCAAGAGCCGGCGCAGGGGCAGGTCCCAGCCACCTGGGCACCCTAGACTGCGGTCGTGGCCCCAGGCGGCCTCCTCCTGCAACACCTGCGCCTCACGCTTCTCCATTCTACTCCCAACGGCCATCGGGTCCTTTCCAGTTTCTGGCCATTGGGGTAAGGCCGCTATGACCACTTTTGCCGTGTACCTTGGTACCATCACTTACACCTCGACTCCTCCAGGGTGTGTGTCAGGGGCAAGGTGGACTCCGTGTTGTTAGAACATCTCCCGGAGCGACCTTATCGATTCGCACTCAGTGTCTGCCAGTTCCCGTTTCCCCCCCGGCCTCGTCCACAGGGGATCTTTGCCCATCTGGTGGCTGTGTCGTGATTCACTGTGGTTCAACGCTCACCTCCCTGCTTGCTACGAGGCTGGGCACGTTTCCCTGAGGTTGATGGCCATTTGGGTTTCCTCTTTGGGAAAAACTGGCCAGTGTCTTCCCTGTTTTTCTATTCTGTTTCCTGCTGTTTTCTAATTGCTTTGCAGGAGCTCTTCACATACTCTGGATACAAAGTCTTGTCTGTTACATATGTTGCAAATATCTTTTTCCATTCATTCGGGGGCTTGTCTTCTTCGGGATCTGGGGCCTTTTCTTCCCTACTCACTTAATCAGCGCTGCCCAGACGTTTGGGTCCTGATACTAAGTGGGAGCGAACAGGGCGTCCCCTTCCCCTGGGACTCCACTGAGCAGAGGTGACGCGGGGCAGAACCGAGCCAGGTGCACCGGGGAGAGGTTCCCAGTGGGCACTTCACGGAGGGGGCGAGTCTTGAAGAGGGAGAGCATCACGCAGACGAGGGAGGAGAGATTTTCACCCAACAGCGGCTGGCAAGCAGTGAGCCCGCAGAAGGGCCTCGGGGCCGACAGCTCCCTCCTGGCCCGGCTTCCGGGCAGGAGCGAGAAGAAATGACTCTCCGGTTGTGTGTCTCATCCACAGAGCGTGGCAAGGGCTCAGAAGCACAAATCCACTGGGAAGGACCAACCGGATGCCAAGTCCTCAGCTACCCCCCCTCCCCCCACCCCCATGGGGGTGATCCAGCTTGGAGCCAACAGGGGAAAGCAGGGGACAGCGATGCCGGGAAGGGTGAGGAGACAGCGTCGGGTGGGACGGGTGGCCCTGGGCCTCAGAGAGCTCGGTCAGCCCCTCACCCAGGAGGGGAAGGAAGCCCCCTCCCGAGACCGGGGCAGGGGCCCTGGACACACACAGTGCAGGCTCACGGCACTCTGCTCACAGGAGTGCAGCGAGCGACACGTCTGATGATTTTAGTGTCTTAATTAATATGCCTGGCACAAGAGCTTCAGGGCACAAGGCCGCCCCCCGGCCGCCTCTCCCGGTCGGTGCTCAGCCATCCTCGAAGACCAGAGCACAAGTTCTCCCCCTCTGGAAAAGGAGGACGGGCAGACAACTGGAGCGGAGTCTGGGAGGACCGATCCTCCCCGAGGCCGACAGGGCAGGCCCGTGGGCAGAGCCTGGGAGCCCCGCCTGGCCTGGCCCTACCTGCACACCTGGTCCCACAGCTGCCCCCATCCACTGCGGCCCCATCCCTGCCAGCCGCTGCTTCTGGGTGCTGGACCAGGAGGGGCTTCAGGGCTGTGGGGCAGCAGAGCCTGTGAGGGGCCAGCTGGAGGTGTCGCCCTCCCCGGGTGCTGGCTGGAGGGCAGGAGCCCAGCCTGTCCTGAAAGCACCCCTTCAGGGAAGGCTGAGCACCTCGACCCCCTTTCCCGCCCGGCCCGGCCCCAGAACTCAGTCTCCACAAGACTGGGCCAAAACCAGGGCCAAATGGTTCTCCTGCGGGGAGGCCAGGGCCTCACGGGCCCTGAGGGTGAGGAGGAGGGAAATGACCGGGCTGGTGCTCGTGAGAAACGCATGAAACACGTGAACTTCCCCACTGGCTTTGCATAAACAAATACTTGGGGAAACAAATACTTGTTTAAAAAGAAGAGGGAGAACTAGATGGGACTAGATTAACAGGCAAATTTAAAAGCTCCCGTCTTCTCTGGAAGATCAAAAAGGCCAAAATCAGCAGATGGAAATCAGCAAATTGCAAAAAAATATGCCGAATGGAGTGCACCATATGCCCCCGCCCCCCGCCCCCGGCTCGGGGGGCCCAGCGCAGGTCTACAGGGACGCGCAGCCGAGGGCAGGGCTCCTGCTGCGGAGAGCGGGCAGAGGGACCCCTGGAGGGGTCAGACAGGGGCACCCTGGCGAGGGGTGGGATTGGGGTGGGCCCCAGGGGGCAGGAGGAGCCATGGCAACGCCCTAGGGAGGTGGCAGGGTCCAAGAGCAACGGCCAACCCCACACCCATGGGCAGTCCCGGTGGCCCTTCCTGGGGCACTTGGAGATCACCAGGCCCAGTGGACCTGACCCCGCGTGTGTCCACACCGACCATGGGGACTGAAGACACAGCCAAGGTCTGGGCGGGGAGAGACCCTGGGGACCCCGAGTGCCTGGGACGGGCCGAGGAGGTGCCCAGGGATGCCTGACAGGCATGTTCCCACCCGGCAACGACCTGTGATTTAGGTAAAACAAAACCATGTTCTGGCACTTGAGTTTTGTCCAGAAAAGCCCCTTTAACCTCCCAAAATAGAAAAGATTTCACTAATGGAATGTAACACAACTGAAAGTATGCATACAAGAACGTAGAACTTTACAATGTTACATATTTATATTTCAGATGTATAACCCGCGCTGAGCTCTACAGTCAGTGGACACACCTTCTTTGCCAGCATCCATAAGCTTTCTAAAAATAATCGTGTATCAGGACACAATGAACATCTTGATAAATTCTATAAAAAGTCACTTTATATAAAAGAAATCGTATTGCACCTATTATTTTGTTTCTTGCTTCTTTTCTAAATACTGTGTTTTTTAATTAATAAACTTTATTTTTTTAGAGCAGTTTTAAGTTCATAGCAAGATGGAGAGGAAGGTACAGAGATTTCCCATCTACTTCCAGCCCCCACACAGGCAGAGCCTCCCCTGTAATCAACATCCCCCCCAGATGGTGTATTTGTTACAACTGATGAATCTACACTGACATGACGTCATCACCCAGAATCCATAATCTGCACTAGGGTTCACTATGGGTGGTGTACATTCTATGGGTCTGGACAAATGCATGATGTCATGTGTCCACCATTACAGCACCATACAGAGTATTTTCACTGCCCTAAAAATCCCCTGTGCCCCCCCAAACACTGACAACCATGGATCTTTCTACTGTCTCCTTAGTTTTGCCTTTTCCAGAATGGCATCTAGTTGGAATCACACACATGTAGCCTTTTCAGACTGGCTTCTCTCACTTAGTCATACGCATTTAGGGTTCCTCCATATCTTTTCATGGCTTGAAGTCTCATTTCTTTTCAGCGCTGAGTAATAGTCCGGTCTGGATGTCTCATAGTTTATTTATCCATCACTGAAAGACATCTTGGTTGCTTCCAGTCTTGGCAATTATGAATAAAACTGCTATAAACCTCTGTGTGCGGGGACAACTCATTTTTTTAAATGGGCAAAAGACTTGAACAGGCACTCACAAAACAGTAAATAAACGTGGAAAAAAAGTGCTCAACGTCATTTGTCATCAGGGAAATGCAAATTTAAAACCACAGTGATCACCAGAATGGCTAAAATTAAAAGGACTGACAAAACCAAGGGTTCTCACCAATGCAAGAAAGGGAAGCGACGCTGTGGGTGAGAGTGTAAATTGGTGCCGTAATTTAGGAAACTGTTCGGCAGTATCTTCTAAAGTTGGAAATACACATAGTCTACAGCCCAGTGATTCCATTCCCAGAAATGCTTGTGTATATTCACAAATGGACACCGGCATGGAGGCAGGGCAATGGTATTCATCAGAGCCCTAAGCCAGAAACATAACTGTCCATTGACAAGACCATAGAGAAATACTTTCAAACAATTATATAGTCATCCAGTTGAATACAACAGGGAAAAAAAGAATGAACTTCTGCCCGTAATAACCTGGAAGAATCTCACAAATATAAGATAAGCAAAAGAAACCAGACACAAAAAAGAGCATGTACTGTATGATTTCATTTATGCAAAGTTCAAGCCCAGACAGAACTCGCTGATGGTAATGGAAGTCAGAATGGTGGTTCCCTTGAGGGGGTCAGCGAGGGGGAGCGGTGCACGAGCGGCTCATGGGGCTTTGCTGATGTTCTGTGCCTTCGTCTGGGTGGTGGTTTCGTGGGTGTGTTCACTCTTTTAAATGCACCAAGCTGCACGTTTACAGTTTGTGAACTTTTCTGTATGTATGTTACTCTTCAGTGAAAAGGTTACTAAAAAAACCTTGCCCATGAAAATGTATGTGCAGCCTTTGAACTTCAGGGGTAATCTGCTCACTGCAGGTTCTGCCATGGTCCACAGCAAAGATGGCAGCTGCTGAACCCAGAAATGATTTGCTGCCGGTAGAGACGGTCTCTCCAAACCTGCTGGAGGAGCCCATGGGCCCGGGAGATGCATGGGTCTGAATCCTGCGTTTATCAGCGTATCCTCACCAGTTCCTCGGAGATAAGAGAATTAAAAGGCTTGGAAGATGTTTCACATGCTGTTCTTGGCTTTTAAAATTCACAGTTTATATCCCCCGTAAGTGAGCTCTGGAAAGCAAACTTTGCCCTCCAAGGATGAATCCATCTTTTGGCTCCACGCTCTGACGAACCTGAAGATGAATCACGTTCAAGATCAACGCGTCTTATACGAAACCGCAGCCGGTTCTCGGAGACCACGTGCTGGCACAGCTCACGGGCCAGCTCCGAGTGGGGCGTGTGTGTCGCCAGCATCCTTACGGAGAAGCAGAGCGGCTGGCACGAGGGGGCTGAGGTGTGGGGCGGGCGGGGGAGCCGTAGAAGGGCACAGAGCAGCCAGGCTGCCCGAGGGCCCGCCATCCGTAGCAGCCCCTCACCCCCCAGGCCAGGCACCCTCAGGCCTGCAGTCGGTCAGCCTCTGACCCTCCCAGCCTGTCTTTAGGTCACCGTCCGGCCCTTCTCATGGCCAATCCCCACCTAACGTCAGAAAAGCGAGGCTCCCTGGGCACGTCTGGCTTCCTCCCCCTCCTCTCAGCTCAGACTCGCTGCCGCCCCACACCCGTCTCCACAAAGCCACACGCTCACTGCTGCTGGGTCCCGGGACGCGGGGCTGCAGGGGTCAGCCTGGCTGGCCAGCAAGGCGGCGTCTGGGAGAGGCTTGGTCGCCAGGAGCAGAGCTCACTCACATGGCGTGAGTCAAGGAGCCCTGAAGGCAGGCGAGGAAGGTCCAGCGTCCCAGGAGGAGCCCTCTGTGTCCTGGCCTCGGAAATCAGACACGCCGCCTCCCCTGCCCCGGCAGGTTGCCCTGAACACGCTGTCTCTTTGTCCCTTCGTTTTTCTTTCCTGTTTATGTCTCTCAGCTACCTGTGAGTCCCTGAGGACAGAGCCTGTCCAGCCAGCCCTGGACCCAGCACCAGCCAGAGCCCAGCGCTCCCTGGACGTTTCCAGATGAATGAACGAAGGGGTGAGAGAACGAATGAGTGGACGAAGGGCACGCCCAGCTCTGCCACACTCCTGGATCGGGCTGGGCCGCCGTGGGGTCCCTCCAGGTCACCCCTGTGAACAGCAGCGTGGAAACGGCCAGGAGAGCCCAGCTGGACACACGGCGCCTGGGTCTGGCAGCCGCTCCCCATCCCCACCGTGCCCCCTGCAGGCTGCCCTGCCCGGTGGTCACGGGTGGGTCTCAGAGTCTCCCGGGCCCGTGGCAGGGCCTGCTCTGTGTGCTCCGGCCCCGGCATGGGGCCCAGCCCTCCGCGGGTGCGGGACCGGGTCTGACAGGGGAGGCCCCATCCTCAGGGCCCAGGACCTGGCTTGCAGCAGGCCCAGGGTCAGGGCCACCCAAGGGCGCTCCCAACGCCCACCTCCTTTAGGGTGCGTCCTTCCCCTCCCCCTCCAGCACGCCCTGCAGCCCGTGAGGACTTGGGGCAGGCACTGTTCTGGGGGGAACACTGATCCCACCCTGATTTTCAGTAAATCAGTTAAACTGGCAGTCTGCGGCTTAATGCTCAGCGGTGGGCTCTCAGAGGGGGACAGGCTGCTTTGCCCGATTGCCAGTCTCCGTGGTGCAAACGCCCATCGTGGCTGGTGCGGAGGTGGGAGGAGACGTGCAGTGGGCACCGCAGAGGGTAGGTGCTGACCTGAGGGCTGTACCAACAGAAACCTATGATGTGCTGCGTATCCCACCACCGGCCTCGGGCTAGCACCTGGCCCTGCCTCCCGTACCAGTTCCGAGGCTCCTCTGGGTCAGGCCCTCAGCTGCACAGCCTGGCGAGGCCTCTTGGCTCTGCCCCCAGCCCCACATGCGCTTCTCTGACGGCCCAGCTCCAGCCCACAAAGCGCGTCCTCCTGTAGGAGAAGAACAGGACTTGGGCTGGACTGGCCTGGGCTGGGCTAAGATGGGCTAAGCTGTGCTGGGCTGGTCTGGGCTGGGCTGGGCTGGGCTGAGCTGGGCTGAGCTGGGCTGGGCTGGGCTGTGCTGAGCTGGACTGGGCTGGTTTGGGCTGAGCTGGGCTGAGCTGGGCTGGGCTGGGCTGGGCTGGGCTGGGCTGGGCTGAGCTGGGCTTGGCTGGGCTGAGCTGGGCTGAGCTGGGCTGGGCTGAGCTGGGCTGAACTGGTCTGGGCTGAGCTGGGCTGAGCTGGTCTGGGCTGAGCTGGGCTGAGCTGGGCTGGGCTGGGCTGGCCGGCCTGGGGCTGCCAGTTTACACTGCCTGAGCTTATGGGCTGGAAGAGTTCAAAGGACCAGGCTGGCCCACTCCGAAGGCCACTGTGGGCCTGAAGAAGCTGGTGGCGGTGGGTGATGAAGAGGACTCGGGTCTGTAGGGCCTCAGTGGCACTCGCAAGTGTCACCCACAAGCAGGACGCTGCCTGCCGGGGTCTGCTGGCCCTGGGGCCATCAGAGGCCACAGGAATGTGATGGCACTGAGTGGCTTCCACCAAGTGCTGTGGGGGACGAGGCCAGCCCAGAGGCAAGGGGAGCAAGAAGGAGACCCCAGCCCTGAAGGGAGAAGCAACAAAGGAGCTCTTGGAAGAACTGGGTGGTGGAGGGCAATCTTCGAAAACAACCTCCTGCATATTCCATGTGCTCAGGGAAAGCAGGCAGCCTTGAAGCCCATATCGACGCGATATGTCCGGAACGCGCAAGTGCGCAGAGAGGGACAGCAGACGCGTGGTGGCCCGGGCGGGGGCGGGGAGTAGCAGCCGCCAGCCGTGGGGGTTTCCTTCTGGGGTGACGAGGGGCTCTGGAATTGGATAGTGGTGAAGGTTGCGCAACTGGGTGAACATACTTAAAAGCCAGTGAATTGCACACTGTACTTGAGTGAGTTACATGGCATGTGAATCATTTCTCAACAAAGCTGTTATTAAAACAACACGGCAGACGCTTTCCCTGCCCCAGACCTGGACTTGGCCATTTCACCAAAGATCCCTGAGGGCTCCCATCGGTGGGGCTCTGTCCAGACCCACATGTGGGCGCGTGTGTTCCCGCCATCAGCTGTCACGGCTTCCCACCTTTTCTGGGCAGTGAGCTGGGAAACACATCTGTTTGAAAAGAAAAAAGAATGAGTTCATCCTGATACAACTCAAGCCTGATAGTAAGGATTTTTTTTTTTTAAGGGAATGTTATTTATTTATTTATTTTATTATTTATGGCTGTGTTGGGTCTTCGTTTCTGTGCGAGGGCTTTCTCTAGTTGCGGCAAGTGGGGGCCACTCTTCATCGCGGTGCGCGGGCCTCTCACTATCGCGGCCTCTCTTGTTGCGGAGCACAGGCTCCAGATGCGCAGGCTCAGTAGTTGTGGCTCACGGGCCTAGTTGCTCCGCAGCACGTGGGATCTTCCCAGACCAGGGCTCGAACCCGTGTCCCCTGCATTGGCAGACAGACTCTCAACCACTGCGCCACCAGGGAAGCCCCCGAGAGTAAGGATTTTTAATCAACTTTTCTACTTGCGTCTCTCGTCTTTTACACTAAAAATCTTTGCTCCTAATCACTGAACTACTCTTTTGCATTCATCTACAGCAGAAGTATAAAAACACACACGTACTTGATAAACATTAACATATTACTTCTAACAATTAAACTAAGATTTCTGGGGGCTTCCCTAGTGGCGCAGTGGTTGAGAATCTGCCTGCTAATGCAGGGGACGTGGGTTCAAGCCCTGGTCTGGGAAGATCCCACATGCCGCGGAGCAACTGGGCCCGTGAGCCACAACTACTGAGCCTGCGCGTCTGGAGCCTGTGCTCCGCAACAAGAGAGGCCGCGATAGTGAGAGGCCCGCGCACCGCGATGAAGAGTGGCCCCCGCTTGCCGCAACTAGAGAAAGCCCTCACACAGAAACAAAGACCCAACACAGACAAAAATAAATAAATAAATAAATAAAATTAAAAAAAAAAAAAAGATTTCTGTGCAGCTCTGTTATCCTTAGAACAGTCAAATAACTTGAAGTCACAGATAAATGTAATCTTGGCGTTTCAATCAGGATATTCAAATTTCAGTCCTATCTGGATATTATGAATAAAGGAGGTTTAATAGCCATTCGAGCATTTCGAGATTGATGAATCATAGGACTTTAAAATAGTTGAGTCATGCGATCGAAAATGGCTAAATTATAAATTTCACAGCTCCTGACTCATCTTCAATTGCTGAGTCACGATGTCCCCAATTCCAGAACCCCAGAGTTGGAAGGGACCCCAGAAGTCTTCTCCACTGGAGAAAGCTTGTCCGGAGGCCTCTGACCGAGACAGCTCCCACACTCCTGTTGGCTGTGGCCCGACTGGGGAGGCGGGGGCTGGGGGGGGCGCCCAGAGTGGGAGCCCTAAGGAACACCTCCTGACGCACTGCCATCTAGGCTCCTCTGCATCTGCTGGGGCCCTGGGCACTATGCCCATTTTGAACACACAATGGGAGGCTTCCTCAGGCTCAGGGAAAGATGGGGCAGGGCACGAGCCCTAGAAGGTCAGGAGCACCTGTTCCTCCTATGGGACGTGGGCCCCTCCCAGCAGGGGCTGCTGGCCGACCTCGCCTTCACACCCTCTCACCCAGCCCACAGGCAGGTCCTCCCGGGATCGAAGACGTGACCAAAGGCAGCCAGAGCTGCACACCTTCCACAGACCAAACCCCAGCACGGCCAGCACCATCCGCCCCGGACAACAGCTAGCAAAACAGGGTTCTGGCCTCCTCAGCGGACACACAGGAAAACGGAGGCAGGCAGAGGGACCGACTCGCCCAGACCTCCCGCGGGGTCGTCAGAGCCGTTACCTGGGAGCTCAGCACCGAGCAAGGCGTCCAGAGGGCTGGCCCAGCCACCAAACCGCCAACGAGGAGTGTGGTGTTCACCGGGCCAGGGCGGCGGAAAGGCAGGACCCTCGGGGCACCCTGAGCGGTCCACAAAGCCTCAGACTAGGGTGGGGGGTCAGGAGGTCAGGCTGCGCTGGCCCGGGTTACGAAGGGTCAACACTGGGCTCCATCCCGAGGGTGACCCAGGCCCAGGACTCAGCACATCTGGGGAGGACCTGTCTGGCCACAGCGTAGAGAGGGCCGGGGGCAGGGCCAGCCCGGGGGCTAAGCAGTGAGCAGACAGAGATGACCCCGCCTACGTGAGGTAGGAGCTGGGGCCGGACGGGAGGAGGGCTTCTCTGGGGTCCCGGGGGTGCTGGCTCCCCTGAGGGCGTCTGGGGAGAAATCCCGGCCGCCACCAGGGAGATGTGTGGACAGCGAGGGAGTCCTCAGCAGCAGGCTGTCCTGGAGGCCGTGGGGGAGGGCGGGCTTGCCCAGGAGAGGGCCCCCCGAGGGACCAAGGGTATCCCAGAGACCAGGCCTGGCTGCCTGCTGACCACGGGCAGCAGGGCCACAGAGGCCTCGGTGTGGCCAGACAGAACACGTAGGGATGAGCATCCTGCATCCTCAAAGATCGCAGAGCCCTCCGCTTCCTTGGGGGTGCCGGTCAGAGCTCCCCAGTCCCCCAGGTGCAACCAGGGAAGGGAGCTTGGAGAGCCAGCAGACTGTTCTATAAGATCGAGGCCCACAGAGTTGGGGGAGGAGAGACGCCGAGCGCTGCCCGACTCCATGGGCTCTGAGCCCCTGTCGGGGCCTGGGAGACTCCCACACCATGTGGCCTGACGTTGGTGAGTTGCTGTGAGGGCTCGGGGGGGGGGGGGGCTTGTCTCTGGGGAAGGACCTCGGCTGCGGGAATGCTGAGCAGGGCGGACCAGGGGTGAGCCAGACCCCTGCCATCTCCAGGGAGGTCCTGCAGGGTCCACCCCGCCGACCCACCAGGCGTCCAGACACAGGAGGAGGAGCCGTCAGGCAGACCAGCAGCACCCTGAGGGAGACGAGCCTCTCAGTGTCCAGGACAAGCCTGAGCAGCCGGGGGAGGGGGCTTTCCGGAAGCTTCTGTCTGCTGTGGTCACCCCAGGGAGGCTCAAGGGGGCGTCCAGTTCCTTGCCCGTGGCCCTCACCTGACCAGAGGCCACAGGGCTGCGGCATCACAAATACCCCCAGGGCGGTGTCGCCACCGTTAGAAATTGCCTCATAAAAAGTCTAAAATGTGCAGCATCTGGTCCCACAGCTGTGTGTTCCTGAATCCCAGAAGCTGACGTCCTGTAGACGGAATGTATTTTATCCAGATCTTTAGTCTTGAACAGCTTAACGGATCTGAAAGTTACATTGCAGAGCCGGAGACCGCAAAGCGGGAAAGCACCGTTTCCCCTTCAGTTTAGGGAACAGACCGAGGTCACAAGCGACTCCAGGACTGAGGTGTGTTAGGAAGGGGGCTCCCTGGGGTGAGGCTGGTGCTGCGAGGGGCGAGGCCCTCCCACCCCCTCTGAGGGCCAGTGGGGTCTACACTGAACATGTGATGGGCGCTGGGACTCTAGAGTTTCTGCTTTAATACTAGAACCCACGCTGAGCAACCAGGGGGCTTCTAAGGCCGGGGGTCTCGCCCCTCCCCACCGACACTGACTTCTACAGCCTCAGTGACTGGGGGTGACGTGCTGAGGGGCCCCAACACGGGTCCTGGGTCTTCTGACCCTCAGCACCACCATAGGGACACGCTGGAGTGACCTGGGCAGCTCATTGATGGGATCGCAGCCTCCACCCACAGAAGTGACACACAGAGTGCAGAGAGTCGACAAGACCCGATGCCCCAGCCCCCGGGGACATGCAGCCAGCCGTGTCCAGGAGCAGCTGGCCCTGCAGCAGGCTACGGTGTGGCCCCGCTGGAGTGGCCTCTGCATGTGCTGCCCGGACGCCCCTTCAGGGCCCGAGGGTGGGGGAAGGACCCCAGCCCAGGCCCCGGGGCTCCTGGCTGAGGGCACTGGGCTCTCCCCGGGCGGTCCCTCCCAGCAGGTGGTCTCCTTGGGAGAGGCCCTTCCCTGGCCCGGCCCGACCCACCCACTCATCCATCCCCACCCAAGGAGGCCACAGAACCACAGAGGAAGTGGGCTGTTCCCGGCACACTGCTGCCCCTCCCCTCCCTGCCCTGCCCCTCCCCTCCCCTCCCCTCCCTGCCCTGCCCCTCCCCTCCCCTCCCCTCCCTGCCCTGCCCCTCCCCTCCCCTCCCCTCTGCTCTCTCCCCTGCCCCTCCCCTCCCCTCCCCTCTGCTCTCTCCCCTGCCCCTTCCCCTCCCCTCTGCTCCCTGCCCTTCACTCCGTAAACACTAGCTGAGCCAGGCCTTCTACAAGGCTACCCTGGCCCCAGGAGCTGCAGACACATCCGTGGGTGGGGCAGGAAGGTGCCAGAAAGTACCTGCATCTCACCCTCAAGTATGTGAGGCAGGGGTGGGGGGATGCTGAGCTATCTATGCGGAAAGGACACAGGAAACACAGTAACACAGGGCCTGGAGCAGGCGGGGTGCGGCGGGTGCAGCGGCTGGTTGGGGACTCTAGAGCTGGGACCCCAGGGACCAGCAGGGGTGGCCCTGCAGAATCCCGAGGTGGGCAGGGACGTACACAAGGGTGGGTGACCATGAGCTGGGGAGGAGGCTGGCCCAGCGCAGCCCCAGGGAGGGGGCAGCAGCAACACTTCCTCGTCCTGCCCAGGGTCAAGGGCGCTGAGCGGCCTCCTGCTGGGTGGCCCTTTCATCCACCTCGGCCCATCGCATCTCCATCTCCGCGGTGAACCTTCCCAGCTGCACAGCCAGCCCCGCCTGTTCCCTGCAGGGCCTCGAGCAGCTCCCCTGCATGCCCGGACCCCCAGCCCTTTCACCATGGCCGCCTCGCCCGGCTCCAGACCTCACACCTCGTGGCCCACAACCCAGATACTGACCTCTGACCTCGGTTGCAGCAAGAGGGGCTTGAGCCCACTTGCTTGGGTGGGAATCCTTGAACTCAGATTCCAGGATTCCAGGTGAAGGCGAGGTCTCTGGGCTTTCCTCTGGCTCCAGGTGAATTAGGGATCTTCTCGCTGCCTTGATTCTGCCCCAAACCGCCCCGAGGTCACATAGCCACCAGGGCTTGGAGAGGTGACTTACAGCTCACTCGGCAGGCAGCTTGGTCTCACATGTGACACTCATTTCTCCATCACTGAGCTCCTCTGAGCTGGATTTCTGTCTTCAGGCAAGATCCTTGGTCCTGCCCATGGTGGAGGCCAGCCCCACACAGACAGGGGGACTTGCAGACACAGGGTGTGCAGGACAGAGGCCCGGCCCAGGCCCAGCCCTGCGGCAGACTGGGGGCTCCACAGAACCGCCCTAGGGAGACGTGAGGCCAGGGGCGCTGCCCCCCCCCCGCAGAGGCCAGGGGGCTTGGGGCCAGTTTACCAAGGTGGAGTCAGGGGAGGTTTCATACGAAGGAATGGAGGGCGTGCAGGGCTCCGGAATGTGGTTCAACAATCACGTTTGGGGGCAGAAACGTGGTCAGAGACAGCTCACAGTCTCTCCCTCCCCTGGACATCAGGTCTGAGGAAGCCAGCCAGGGCCCGGGTCCTCGGACCTGCCCTCTCTGTCTCCGGGATTGAGGACCCTCACCCCAGAGGGATGGGCTGAGCAAACCCCGGGCAGCTGACGGGGTACCCCCGCCCCATACGAGCGAGAGCAGGGCTGGGCCTACTGGACCTTGGACATGCCCTGCTCAGCTTTGCAGCCCAAGGCCTCACAGGGCCTCAGGGGAAAGAGGGGTGTGGGTCCCAGCACCCCAGGCCACGTGGGCTCAGCCCAGGCAGGCAGCACCCGGGTTCTGTGGCTCTGCCCTCACTCCTTCTAGAAGCAGGGCTGCCCGGGAGTGAGCACGCTCAGGGCCCAGCAGCAGGAGGGCCGTGGGCCAGGGCCGCAGTGACAAGGTCCAGGCTGGACCTTCCCTGCCCCGGGGCCACACCCACGTCCAGAACAGGCCCCCTCACCCCCCAGACACCTGCACCTTGAGGCGCCCCCCCAGCGGCAGCCCCCCTAGAATTCCCACAGGCAGGAGCTGGGGCACAAGCATGCAGTGGTGGACAGATTTCATTAAGAAATTGGTTTTTCTTCTTATTTCCGCTCACCTGTTCTGTCTCCTGCCCCCAACGAGCGACCAAGGGGAGAAGGAGCTCAGGGCACTCACCCTGAAGCCCTCACCCTCCAAAGGATCTGCAACGCTGCCTTTACCATCTTCAAGGGGAGGGGTGTTGAGAGCCAGCGGCAGGGCGGGGCCTGGCAGGGCCATTAGGGCACAGGGCTGTCCTCACGGGCAGTGAGAACGGGCAGTCCCCCGGGGGCTCTGTGCGTGCGCCCACCCGCCTGCCCACAGCGCTATCTCTACTTCCCACGGCGCCGTCCTGCCCAGTCTGCTCGTAGGCCCGGGTCCCACCCGGGAGGGGACCCCACCTTTGTGACAGCATCAGCTCAGGGAAGGGGGGACCACGTGTGTGTAGGTGTTGACAGCGCCCAACGCAAGGCGGGTTTGCTGAACTGCGGCAGAATGGGGGCAGCTGCTGGAAGAACTTCTGGGGGCACCTCTCCTGGCAGCCCCGTCCCCACCTGGGCAGCTGGCAAGGTGACCGATCAGTTGCTTGTGGAGGGGTCAGCAAGTGCCCCAGGGCTGACACCCTCCCGGCCTGGGTCAGGGGTGACGGTGGGAGAGCGGGCAGCTGAGGTAACTGACAGGCTCCTGGGGAGACCCAGGCACAGTTAGAGGTCTGGGAAACCATCACCCCGCCGGCCCCAGGAGGGCGCCCGGAGGGTGGCCGTCGCCGCAGGGGGGCCCCCAGCTGGCCAGGAGGGAGCGCTCTCCCGCCCGGGGCTCCCTGCCCGAAGGCCCCGCGGGCAACGTCCCCCCTGCTGGTCCCCGCCAGGCCCTTCCTGGGTGAGTAGCCCTCCCCTGCCCTGTGCATCCCGGCTCAGAGGCCAGACAGGCGCGGGTCCCTCCGCCCACGCCCACAGTCCATCCTTTGTCTGCACATCTTCAAAGCAAGCACAGGAAATGCCAGCCCCGCGTCTCTCCCTAACCCCCCTGACATCTTGAACCACTTGGGGGATTCCAGCCCCATCGCTCACATTCACTCCCTGAAGCCCCAGCTCCCCGGGAGCTGCTAAAAATAGGGTGTGACCAGCCAGACCCGGATGGGTCCTGGGCTCTGTCCACCGACGCTGAGGAAGGAGGCCTCGGAGCTGTGCTGGGCCCCTGTCACCCACAGGAGCAGAATAAAGGAGCCTTGTCAGGGCGAAGGACTGGCGGTAAATACCCCAAAATGCCAGCTCTGCTGGTGCCAGGCTGCTTGTTTTTCTCTTCTGTCTTTTCCAGATGTTCTGTAGCCGTGTGTGTGTCACTTTTACAACAGACAGGGGCACAGAAACGCACACAAAGCTGCAGCCCGGAAGGGACACCACGGGTGGAGGCCCGGCATCGCCTGGGGCTCAGGAGGAGGCTGGTCGGGGAGGCTCAGAGAGCGCGGGGCCAGCTCTGCCCAGGGACGTCGAGGAGCCAGGGCAAGAAGACAGGTGCCCCGAGGGTCAGGGCCTGGCCCACATCACGTAGCCCCGGGGGCCGCTCCGTGGGCGCCCTGCGAGGCCTCGGGCGGGCAGGCCAGGCGGGCACCACCCCTTCATTGCGTCCAGACGTCCTCCTGACAGGCCCTCCAGCCCTGGCCGCTCAGCTCTCCACAGACCCCTAGGAGACCCAGGCACTGTCCTCCAGCCAGCCCTGCTCAGCCCCTGGGAGCCGGGAGCTCCAGCCGGGACCTGCTCCCCAGACGCCCACCCCGCAGGGGCAGGACAGCTGGTGGCCTCAGGCCCCACCCCCACCTGGAGCCCAGGAGGGGAGGCAGACTCGCCCAGTGGCCCCTCCAAGTCTGCCAAGGGGCGGGAGAAGCCAGGCTGGGACTCTGCTGAGAGCCCCTCTTCAGAGCCGTGGTCATGGCCAACTGTGGGCAGAGGGGGCAGGGAGGCTGTGGCAAGAGCTGCATGTGGTGTCAGGCCAGCTGGGGAGATGCCAGCTCACCACTTACCAGGTGGATCGCTCAGGCCAGAAGCTGGACCTCTCCAAATCTCGTCTGCGTCACGCAACGGGCAGCGCTGCTGGCTTTCGGGATCCAGTGAGGACTAAAGGAGTCGCTGTGCCCAAAGCCCCGCTCCCCCAGCTCCCACCTCCCCAGCACCCGTGACCCCAGGAAGCCACCACCATCCTGGCAGGCTGCGCCCACTGCGTCCCTCGGAGTCCTGACAGCCCGCCACGCCCAGTGCTGTGTGGGGCACTTCGCAGGTGATAAGAGCAGCTGTACAGACACTGCTCGCTGCCCCCCACACCCACCCTCCCTCCACCCTCAGTACAGCACTCTGATTTTATGGGGCAGCAATGTAAAGACATCTCCCAGCCTCCTTGCAGCTCGAGGGACCCAACAAGATGGAAGCAAAAGTCATGCCAAAGGGCTTCCAGGAGAGCTCCAGAGAGAAGGCCAACTCAACTCAGAAGGTCCCCATTGCCCTGGGCCTCTCTCTTCCTCTTACCTGGAATGCAGGTGTGAAGGAGGGAGCCTCAGCAACCATTTTCAACCATGGGGCAGCCATGAGCCTGGAAGCTCTGTGCTCAGGATGGCAGAGCAGCCACACAGAGGAGCCCCGGCCGCTGATGAGACCTTGGAACTGCCACACGGCCCCCAAACTTCTGCTCGAGAAAGTCAGCTCCGAATGGTTTTGTCACTGTAGTCAGAGGTCCGTTACTAGCAGCCACGTGCAATTCCTGATGGATTCACTGTCTGAGAAGCCCTGACCCCAGGCCAAGCACGGCACCCCCTTTTCTCACTTGTACACATCATCCAATTGCCACTACCTCCCGAGACGGTGGATGTTACCAACTGCTTCTACAGAGGAGGAAAGGGAAGTTCAAGTCCTGCGACTTGCCAACGAGCCACAGCCAGGAGAGGGGCCAGCCCAGCCCGGGACTGTGGACCCCAGCTCTTGGCCGAGTGCACGCCAGGGGGAAGGCGCAGCTAGAGTCGGGGTCTCAGTACCTCGGGGCCCCCCTGGCCAGGCCACGCCCGGCCTTAGACACACAGGCTCCGCAGGACGAGGCTGACCCTCAGTCTGAGGGGCACGCAGGAGTGTGAACACCTGTGGGTAACAGTGGAGGAAGGGGCTCGGGCTTCGGAGCCCCGGGTGGGATGCTGGGCCTGATCCCACGTGATCCCGCCTGGGGAAGTGTCCCCACGGAAGATGTGCGGTCACACCTGGCCCCCAGGAGGTGCTCCCCACGCGCTCCCAGGCCCTTCGGTCCACAGACTCGCGGCTCAGACGGTGCCGGGGGACAGGTGGACACACCTCGCCCCACACGTGCCCTACCTCCTTTCTCTGATTTTAAAGCAAATACAGGAAATTTAGAAATTGCAAAAATGTATAACAGCGGAGAAAAAGATTAAAAGCCTCCAGAAATCGCCATTAATACAATTTGGAATATCTGTGATGATTCTAGTTAAAAATGAGACTGCACCATTTCTCACTCTGATGGCCGCTGGCACTCCTCCTGCGTGGACTCTGCCTGCGTCCGTCCCTGTTGCTGAAGCGCGGTGTGACTCTCCCTGTAGAACCCACGGCCTACAGTTGCTACAGGCCACAAGTGTCCTTTCCCACTGGCAGTGACCTCATTCTGCTGACATGTTTTCTGAAATACACACGTTTATGATAATATGTGGGTTTTCTAATCTAACTTCTTTGTCTCCCAGTTTCTTTATTTTTATGCAGTACTTTAGAAGTCCTTCCAGAAGTTTACATGTTGCATTTCACGTCACCGCTAACACACATGTGGAAGCACAGAGACACAGAGATGGGAGGAGACTCAGACCCACCTCCCAAGCCCTGAGCCACAGGAAGTGTTCCCCCCACCTCCCAACACAGGGCAGCCAGGGACTGATGAAGCAGGACGTGGCCAGGCCGTCCCTGTGTCCTGGGGTTGAGGACGGAGCCCTCATTCGCACCCACTGAACATCCTGCTCCGACAAAGTGGTCACGGCACTCGCCGGCCTCCCGCCCCGCCGAGGCTCTGGCCACCGCGCAGCCGCAGGGCACAGCCAGCTGCATGGGCCGTGGGGCTGAGACCGCTGTCCCCGCGCCCTTTCACGGGGACATGGCTCCGAGGATGGCCCAGGTCCAAGGAGCCCGGTCTGGAAGATGAAGGGCGACCAGGCCAGTTTGGACAGCAGACACTGATGCCCGCCAACGCCCTGCGGGAGGGTGGCCCACTCGGGGGACAGTCTTACTTCCAGCACTACTCAGATTTGGAACCGCGACGAGACGCCAGTGCCCGCAGCTCCTCTCTCCAGAGCCCGGCACCTGGCTTCAGTGGACACCACACTCCGTGAGATGCTCCCCTTCCTGGTGCAAGCCGTGCTTGGCCACCGCCGGGACAGCTGGCCTCGTGGACAGGAAAGCAGAGGGAGTGACAGGAAGGGCCAGGCGTGCTGTCCCCCAGGTGAGGCCGGAGCCGGAGACCCCTGCCCCAGGCCCCTTGCCCACTCTCCACACGTGAGTTCCCATCTTTGGCCTCCGTTTCTCCATCTGAGGACTGAAGGCAGTGGGTGGAGGGACCCGAGATCAAAGGAGAGAAGTGTCTGACTTGGTAGGGGCGGAGGCTAAGGCCAGGCAACAGGCAGGAGGCCCAGCCCTGGTCCCTGCAGGGCTGCACCCACACCGCCCCCACCCCCCCGCCGGACCCACAGCCCGAAGGTAGGGCTGTCGTGCCTGCCCAGACAGGGCCCGGCCCGGCCAGACCCAGGATGCAGGCATCCAAGGGGCCAGGCTGCGGGCGGAGGGAGACGGGCTGGGGCACGAGGGCCGAGCTGCCCTGCAAGTGCCTGCCTGCTGCCAGGCAACGAGGCTGCCCCCGAGAGGGAGGGCGCCCCAGCCCCCGAGCACCACCCCTGCTCAGGCCCGCAGGCTGGACGAGGTGCAGCAACCCTCCCTGGGGCGGGGGGTGCTTCCTCAGGGCGCTGAGCCGCTGCTGGGGCGGGGCAGGGGGGGCGCTGCCAGCCCGTCTGAGTGGACACTCCCAGGAGCACACGCGGGGCCTCAAGTACACGTTTCAGGGAGTGGCCAGGGGACCCTGTGCCTGCCCCGGAGGGGCCCCGTGTGTGTGGATGTGGACGCCCCCCAGCGCTGACCACACACACACACACACACACGCCCACATGGGGACAGCCACAGGCGCACAATCTGTGCTCGTCTGACTGCAGCACCCAAGGATCTCTGAGATCCCCTGCCCACGGCCCCTCATCTGTAGACGAGGACCTGAGGTGGCTGGGGTCCCTGGCTGGGTGAGTCCTGGGCCTCTGTCTGACTGCCCAGGGCAGGGCAATCACCTGCCATCTGGACGCCCTGCCTCGTGCCCAGCAGGGAGGCCAGAGGCTGACCCTGGGGGTGTGGAAGGGCTGGGAAGGAGGGGACACCAGGAGGGACAGAGGCCTGAGCAGCAGGATGTCTGGGCGCCAGAGTCCCAGCCCCCAGTCTTCGAGAGGCTCAGGCCTGGAAGCTGAACATACACTGGCCTTTGATCCAGCCGTTCTACCCCCAGGGTGTCGCCAGCAGACAGCAGCCCACGTGCCCCCCATGCAGGGGCAAGAAGGCACTGGTAGCAGCCCCCAAGGGATGACAGCATACTGCCCCTGAGACATGCATGTCCTAAGCCCCAGAACCTGTGACCGTGTCCCTTTACTGGAGAAAGAACATTGCCGATGGGATTAAGTGGAGGCCCCTGTGGTCCCACTGTTACCACGTGGGTCCTTGTAAGAGGGAGGCCGCCAGGTCAGAGAAGGAATCAGACATGGGGTGAGGAGGCCACAAGCCAAGGGATGCAGGTGCCTCTAGAAGCTGGAAACGGCCAGGAACGGATTCTCCCCTGGAGCTTCCAGAAGGAACCAGTCCTGCAGACACAGTGATTTTGGACCTCTGACCTCCAGAACTGGGAGAGAATGAAAGTGTGTTGTTTTAGCCACTGATTTGGGGGGATTTGTCAGAGTAGGTGAAGGAGGAGGAGAAGCCAAAAGCTGGTGCTGTTTGTTTTTAATTTATTTATTTAATTTATTTATTTTTGGCTGCGTTGGGTCTTCGTTGCTGCACGTAGGCTTCCTCTAGTTGCGGCAAGCAAGGGCTCCTCTTCGTTGTGGTGCGTGGGCTTCCCATTGCAGTGGCTTCTCTTGTTGCGGAGCACGGGCTCTAGGAACGCAGGCTCAGTAGTTGTGGCACACGGGCTTAGTTGCTCCGCGGCATGTGGGATCTTCCCAGACCAGGGCTCGAGCCCGTGTCTCCCGCATTGGCAGGCAGACTCTCAACCACTGCGCCACCAAGGAAGCCCGAGAGCTGGTGCTATTTGCTTCCCCTAAGTAAGTGCAGCCCAGAGAGCGGCGCACACCCCTGGGGCCGGGGTGGCATCACCCGCGGGGTGGGGGGGGGGGCGTGCCTGGGAAGGGCTCAGCTGTGTTCGGCATCTCAGTCTGGGTGCTGGTCTCACGGGTGTTTCCTGCTTGTGAAAACTCACCCACCGGACACGTCGATTTCACACTTCAGGAAAAGTGAGCGTAAGATCAAGGCCAGAGAGGGCTGGGGGGCCGGGGGTGGGCGCAGGGGGCAGCTCAGCGTGGTTTCTGGCGGCCGGGAGGCTGACCAGGCACCTGGAGTCCGGGCACACCCCAGCTCCGCAAGAGCGCCCGCTGCGGATGGTCACAGGCCCCCTCTTTGCACCTCCACGGCCTCCTGGACCACGAGGGACACATCCCCACCCTCGGTCAGGGACCCCGAGGCCCCGGCCCGCAGTACAGCCCGGAGCCCGTGGGCAGGGGCCCGGCTGTCTCCCAGAGGCCGCCCTGGGCACAGGCGTTTAATCAGAGCCTGGGGGTCAGAGGAGCCCAGTGGCTCAGGCAGTCTCCCCAGCCAAAGCGGACCCTGCCCCTCACACCCCAGGGGCCCTCTGTGGGCAAGGCAGGGGCCCCAGGCCGAGAAGAAGGAGCTCCCCCAAGATACGGCCCCCCCCGCCCCACGCACCTGGGTCTCCCCTCTTCCAGAACCCCTCACCCTAAGCCTCACCTTTCAGCTTCACACCCGCGCGAGCCCACCTTCACCCGTCCTTCCTGGTCTCCCCGCCCTCCTGCCTCTTCGCAGCCTCCGCCGAGGGCATCCCTTGTCCTGGGCTGGCTCAGCGTCCCAGCCTCCGTCCCCACCCTGGCCCCAGCTCCCAGGCAAGGGGGAGCCGGTGGGCAGCGCCTGGAGGGAGCGGGCAGCGTGGACGCAGCGCTGTGGGTGTGAGCCCCCCGCGTGCACAACCACGGCTGGGACACGACACAGCGAGCAGCTGAGATACAGCTGGGGAGGGAGAAGAATCAGACCATGATCTCCTTCGCTTTGTGATAAACTTCCTTCCAAAATGCGGAGCCCCCCACAAGGCAGTGCACCTTGGGCGCTCAGGAGCCGCGCATTGAACTGATAAGATTTCTCTGTGCGCCGTTTTCAAGGAAGATTAAAATGACAGCTATTTCCAAAACACACAAAGTCGAAGTAACCCTGAGTAATTAAAGCGTCTGAGAGGTGGGAACCAATTCCGCATATCAAAGAAGGAAAAAATTCAAGAAGAGGTTTACAAAATGGCGTTTTACCACCCCATGTGATCTCTTGCTATGAAACTGCTCTTTTCTGTCAGGTGCTGTGCTTTATTTCCTGAATAAGGTAACCAGAATTCAGACTGGCTACGCACAGTTACTAATGCTTGCCCAGAGTGTCTTGCTGTCCTGAGTACCTCCACACGCTGGGAGCTGTGACAAACTCTTCCTGGAGGACTTCTGGAAACGTGCGTCCAAAGTTAAAATATGCAGACCTCTGACCCTGCATTTCTAAGAATTTTTTTCTAAGGAAATAATTGTGCAAGGATGTATATGGCAGGAACCTTTGTCCTAATGGTGAAAAACTAGCAGAAAAGCCACCGGAACCTGGCTGGTAGAGTGAATAAACGGTCCCCCCATAGGGTGGGGTAGGTTCGGCCTGTGCATGTCTCCAGAGGAAGCTGCCCCTTGGTTCCAGAAGTTACAGCAAGATCTCAGCTGTGTTAGGATGCAGCAGCAGTTCTCAGCCAGGGACGGGTTCCCACCCGACTCCCACAACCGGGGACACGGGCACTTCTCCAGACAGTTGTGGATGTCACGAGGTGACACGTGTGACTGTCACGACTCGGGTGCTCCTGGCGTCTGGTGGGCGGAGGGCAGGGAATCTGCTCACCATCCCACGAAGCACGGGTCAGGCCCTACGCAGAGGATGTCAGCCGTGCCAAGGTTGAGAAAGCCCAGAATGCAGCCTTCTGAGTATCTGAGAGTCTGCCCGTCACACCATTAACAAAGTTGAAACCTGAGGTGCAGGGCTGACGCTGGAGGATTGCAATGGGCCCGACTCCCTATATATTCGTTTGAATTTTCAATAAATTATTCTACGAGATTTGTCTCCAAAAGGCCACTTTGCGTCCATTTCCCTCAAGGCTCCTAGTCGGGCACAACACACTTTGTTTCAAATGACCCCTTACACCCTCCTGCCCCCGGCTTGTCTCTGCGTGTTAGGATGATAAGAACGTGTGCTGAAGCTGTTTACTTTCCAACCCCCCCCCCCATTTTAATGGCTTTATTGAGCTGTAATTTACATACCGTAACATATCCACAGAGTTGTGCAACCAACACCACCAGGTAACTCTAGGACACCGTCACCCTCCCCCAAAGAAACCTCATGCCCATTTGCAGCCACTCCGCACACCCCCCCACCCCCCAGCCCTCGGCAGCCACAAATCTGCTCCCTGTCTCTTTAGATTTGTCTATTCTGGATACTTCATATAAATGGAATCACGTAACACGTGGTCTCGTGTGACTGGCTTCTTTCACTTAGCGTAATGGTTTCCAGGTTCACTCATGTTGTAACATGCAGCAGAACTCCAGCCCTTTTTGTGGCCGAATAATATTCCGTTGCATGGATAGACCGCGCTGTGTTCATCCATCCATCCGTCATTGGACTCTTGGGTTGTTTCCACCTTCCGGCTGCGGTGAGTAATGCTGCTGTAATCATCCATGTACAAGTTTCCATAGGAACATGTGATTTCATGTCTCTTGAGTCTATACTCAAGTGGAGTGGAATTGCCGGGTCATGTGGTAGCTCTATGTTTAACCTTTAAATGAACTACCGGACTTTTCCAAAGCGGCTGCAGCCGTTTTCACTCCCCCACCGGCAGTGCATGAGACCCCCGTTTCCCCACCTCAGACGAGTCCTTCTACTTTTAAACAGGAACCTTCCAGGAGTGCGGCCCCTTGAGAGCAGCGGCCCTGCAGTCCCAGCAACGAGATAGCACTTGCTACCTCGTCAAACTCTGTGCAAATAAATGTGGAAAATGGACAAAATGAGCACTAGCCTAGGAAACATAATTTACTAAAACTAACAAGGGTTGGGGGAGAGACCTAAATAGAACAATTGCCAGAAGAAAAAGAGAAATTTGTCAAGCAGCCACGTTCCAAAAAAGTACGAGACCCAGGCAGTGTAACCAAGGAATTCTGCCCAACCCCCCTCCAAGAAAAACGGATCATTCCAACATCATTCGCACAGCTTTAGAGCACAGACACAGACAGGTTCTGATTGGATCCAAGGTAAGCGTGATACTGATGTCAAAATCCAACGTATATTGCTCATAAAGATGGATCTCTTCTATGAAGACCCATGCAGAAATCCTAAATAAAATGCAAGCAAACAGCTTCTAGCCTGTTTGCACTTTTGGAGCATCAGACTGCATGAGAAGCAGGGCCTATTTCAGGGGGCAGTTTACTGACACAATTCGTGGATTTGATGAAGACGTTTAATGAAATGCAACATTCATTCTCATTTAAAGTTTAAAAAGGTAACGAAATAGAAATAGGTGGAAACCTCCCTCACGTGATAAAGACACCTCCGCCCCACACGAACATCATGCTTGATGGGGAAATACATATCTTTGTCCCTAAGACCAAAGCAAGACAAATCCACCGTCCGCCCTACTGTTTGGCATTGCTGCACAGGTGAGAAAAGGAAAGAAACCAGGGGCATTCAAACTGAAAAAAGAAAGGTAAAATTAATACTATTTTCAGAGTATACGATTGCATACTTGGAGAAACAAATAAAATCAACTAAACATCGTTATAAGCCAAAGGAGAATTCTGCGTGATGACTAAGTACAAAAATAATATATAGAAATCTGTAGCTTTCATCAATACCCCTAATAATAAATTGTAGAAGATAGAAGAGAAGATCCCACTTGAAATAGCAGCAAGACTGTTAAAATCCTAAGAAATAAATTCTACATGAAGAAAATTTTTACACAGATACGTTTTGAATGAATAAAAAGTCAGACTATGCCCTTGCGTAGACAGATTCAACATCATAAAGATGTCAGTTCTCTGTAGCTTCATCTAAAACATTAATGTGATTCCAATAAAAACACCAATAAAACATTTTAAATAAAAAAGGAAAAGTTTAAATTAAAGCATCATAATTAAAAGCAAGTGGTACCATCACGCATGTAAGCAGATAAATGCTGGACGAAGCATTCCTGGTATCAACCCAAACATGCGGACCACGTCCTGTGTGGGGAGACCTGGGTTGTTCGGTGTATGATAGGCGATGTTGGGACAGCTAGAGCTGACTGGGGGAAAGCTTAGATATAGATCTCACATTTCACACCAGAAAAGTCAAAGATATAAATACAATGAAAGCATGAATGTTCAAAGGACCCGTGGGAGACCATTACATTTCCTTATCTCAGGGTAAGGAAGGCCTCTCTACACAAGACAAAATCTGCAGACATAAAATCATGGTACAAAGTAACTGCTTAGGGGGACTTTTCTTCTGCTTAGGATGGAAGAAGCGACAAGAGAATGTCACTCCCACCGTGACATGAGTAAGGCTTCAGAATCATCATTTTGGAGCCACTGGAGGAGCGAGGTGGAAGGACAGCCCCGGGAGCTGAAATCCAGCAGACAAGACGCACAGCTGCCCCCAAGCTGGGAAGCAGAAATCGGCGGTGTTTTGACAAGTTCTCAGGACCCCATGGGGCTGACATGGCGGTTTGGAAGCCCCAGGAGTCCAGACACAGGGGTCATGCTTGCTTAGGCCCTGCCGAGTCCTGGGGGCCGCCCAGGGGGCTTGGAGAGCCGCTCTGTGGCGCAGGGCACGGGGTGCCCATCCGGCGGCGATGGAGGGGCAGGTGGGCCAGGAGAAACCACCTGTGCCCCTGATTCTGTCTGATGCCAGGCAGGTGTCCTCTGCGTCAGGGGCCATGACCAGCCTGGCTTCGGGACACCAAAAATGAGGCTGGAGGTGCTGCCTTTGGGAGTGGTGTGGGATTGCATGGAAACCCTGCACTGGGTACCGTGGGGCGAAGGCGGGAAGACGGCAGAGGGAACACTGGAGGCCCAGCACGTTCCGTCCTGGGGAGCATGTCCTGTGTCTGTCGTTTAGTCAGTAGGATCCACCAGGGTAGGTGTCAGTGTGGACAAAGGTGCTGTACCCTGCAGCATGTCAGCCCTGGGGGCAGCGGGGAGAAGGGTCTCCTGGAACTCTTCAGTAAAGTCTGCAATCACTTCAAGATGAAAAGTTGAAAAAACCGACAGCACTGAGAAGCAGTTTGCACGCTCTTTCCTTTCTGCATCCTCTATCCAGGGGGTGTCACGGTGAAACCTCGGCCCCAAGTTCCACCCTGCCTGTCAGGAGGGAATCCTTCTGCCAGCCCTGCGTGCCTGTGAAATGACCCGGGGCTGAGGGCTCTGGGCCCAAAAAACGGGAACACCCGCGTGCCCATACGTCTACGTGCACACGGGACATACCGCGCACTGGGGCAAAAGTGTGCGGGAAACCACAATCGGGGCAGCCGTGTGCACACGCGCACGGGCATGTGCACATGCGGAGGATGCAGGCAGCACGTGTGCACAGCTCCACGTGTGTGTGTCCTGGCTGCAAGTCCAGGTCTAGGTGTGCCCCACTACAGACGCACAAACCCTCAAGAGGCCTCCAGGAGGCGGGGCACCAGCGGAAGGAGACGTGGCCCTGCACAGGCCCCAGTACCTCTGAACTCTGACCAAGGGATTTACTGTTTAGTCAGAAACGCTAACTGCAAACGTTTTAAATAATGATTAGTGGTTCCTGGGGAGACCAGGTTCCAGCTTGGGGGGGGGGGTCCCTTGGGGTTCACATCACCTGGCACAGAGCAGGAGTCAGATAATGCTGGATGAATGCATGAAAGAGTGAACCAGTAAAGAAACAACGGAATGTCCCGGTTCCCCCTCCAGCTCCCCAACCCGCCCCCTGCCCCGCCTTCTGCCACCCGTCCTAGTCAAGCTCCTGGGCTCACCTCACTGGCCCCCCAGGGCAGGGACCCGCTCTCCTCATCTCTGGAGACAGAGCAGAACTCTCTCCCACCCCCTTTCTTCCCTCCTTGCAGCCACCTTGGGCCCGGCTGGCCCTAGGGCCACACGCACACGTTTTGCCCTTGGACCCGGGAACCCCAGCCCGTCTCTGTTGTGGGAAGCAGAAACCTGGGAACCAGGGACCCCAATTCTGTCCAGGCCGTCCTCGTGGTCTCCCTGTAACCTCCTGCCCCCTCCCAGGGTGCCCCTGAAGGGTCTGTTAGCTGGCCTCTCCCCACCACCATCCTACCCCAGGAGAAGGCAGGGCAAGCGGGGTGCCTAAGCCACGGCTTGGGGCGCAGACACCTGGCAGGACTGGGAGTGCTGAGATGCTGCCCTGTGGAGGGGAGGGTCTGTTCAGCTTCTCTGGAAACGCAGCAAAGACTGAGGCGGTGCAGGACGAGGGGACGGCCCTGCTCAACAGAGGACACCTGCGCACAGCTTGGCGATGGGACGCTGTCCCCACTCGCTGACCTTCAGGCGCTCGGAGGCGCTAGTCTCCGTGACCCCCAACCCCCGGCCCCACCCCGCTGCCTCCAAGCTGCATTTCTAGCCCCCGCTCTGGTCCGCGCCCCCCCGGATCCACCCAGAGACCTCCTCCGCAGACCCCCGGCGCAGCTCTACACGGTGCGCCTGGCTGGAGAAAGAGGGGTGGCCCTTCCGGGAGGGGAAGGGCAGGTCAGGCATGGGAGTGACAAAGGGCCCACGGGCCCTGCCCTGGGAGCCTGTGGCCTGTTCAGACCTTCTCGTCCTGCTGCAGGTCCCAGGCCAGCCAGGAGGGGTTGGAGGAGCAGGGCACTGAGCCCCACTGGAGTCCGCCATGCTCCGAGGCCACACGAGGGCCATGGCATCCCAGACCCTCCACGGTGGCCGCGTGTCCCTACCCCTCGCGTCAGCACCCCGCGGGGCACCCCTGCCCTCCCGCATTTCTCCCCTTCCTCGTCCCTCGCTGGGTACGGTTCTCTGAAACCTGACGGAGAGAAGGCGGCCTGCCTCACCAGGGCTCCTCCTGGGCCGCCCACCGGAGCGCCCCTCACCCCAGCCTCATGGCCGTCATTTATGGGTCGCGGGTTGGCTGCTCCTTCCCTCCAGGTCTCAGGCTGTGGAGGGGAGGTGAGCAGGTGGGAAGATGGGTCCCAGCGGGGAGGGGGGCTGCCACAGCTGCACCCGCCCTGAGCAGGGCTGTGGGCTCATTCCCACCGAGCTCAGGCCCTGGCTTTGGGGCCCAGCCTCAGACAGGCTCCTGGGGGCCCTGGTCCACCGCCCAGCCCTCCACCTCACGGTGTAGCCACCCCCTACCTCCCACGCAGGACGTGGCCTGTATCCCCATCTCCTGCATGTGTGTGGCGGGGGGCTATCTCAGGAACCCCCTGGAATTCAGCTCTTCTCCGCCATCGAGTTCCCAAGGGCCCAGGAACCACGAGGTCATAGCAGTCGTCCCCGCGAGACCTCAGCGTCGCAGGCACTGTCATCCCCCGGCTGACTCCCCCCTTCCCCCCGGGGGGCAGAGGGGGCGTGAGGCCCAGCTGCACCTGCTCCCCACCCCCCAGGGCAGCAGAATCTCAGGAAGAGGCCGAGACCAGGTCACCCAGGGCTGGATGCCGGGGTCCCAGAGGGGAGCGGGAGGGGCCCACAGGCGGAGAGCTTGGCTCCCTCACGCTCGGCAGGGCGGGCAGCGGCTGGAAGGACTCGGGCTGTGTCTGAACACTGGACCCCAGCCTTGCCCTCGCCTCACCAGCCATGTGACCAGGCGGTGGCCTCACGTGGAAGGTGAGCGACACACAGGCCTCTGCCCTGGGATGTCTGCCACGGGCAGGTTTCGAGGTTCAGAGCCCTCTGGGGGCCGTGGGCCTTTGGGTCCAGTGTGGGGTGAGCCCCAGTCACCTCACCGTGCCAGGGAGAGGCTCTCAAGACGCGTCCTGGGCCGGCAGGGACTTGCATGGACCTCCGCCCATCCCTTCTCTCTCTGTTATCACCGGGGACTGCTCCCCCGTGTGAGAGTTGAGGCTCCTGGGGGAGGGCCCGGTGGGGCGAGGGTCCCGGTCCACTCCTGGGCAGAGCCCTGAGCAAGCAGGGGGCCAGGCTGTGCCACGTCCTCCCCTGGTCCCGGGGCCCAGGCAAGCGGGGACGCCATGGCTGTGGAGAGCAGAGGCGTCTGCAGGTGGGTCCTGCTGCCCTGGAGCCTGGGCGTCCCGAGGGCAGTGGTCAGTTTATGTGACCCTCGGCTAAGCTTTGGTGCCAGTGATTCAATCGCACAGGAATCTAGGTGCTGCTGGGAAGCCGGTTGTAGATGGGCCAGCATCCGAGTCAGCTGGCTTCAGTAACGGAGGTGACCCCCATGGCCCGGGAAGGCCCCCAGAAATCTCCTGACTGATGATAAAGGTGCTGTTGGTTCCATCTCTCTGGCACGGCGGGGCTGCAAGGGCGGGGTGAGGGCCGCCTTCCTGCAACAGCCCAAAGAGCTTCGAGCTTGTCCATTTTATAGACTGAGCTGGGGTCCAGGTAAGCTCTTCTTTTAATGAAGCATCTTCTGCTAAAAGTAAAGTTTGCAAACCACTGACGGAGCCAAACCTCATCAATGCCCCAAAGGAGGCAGTGCAGCCAGGGGAGGAAGAGGCCGGGCCGGTCAAGGGCAAAGCCAGGTGGGGGCAGCCCCACACACCCTGCGGCCTCAGCCTCTCCCTGTCTGGGTCTGGCGCTTCGGGCCAGGGTGGGAGAGGGACCTGGCAGGGAGCCCCCTGCAGCCGGGCCAGGCAGCCCGGCCCCTCTCCCTGCATCGATCACTGGCGGGCAGCCCCCGGTCTGTCATCAATCACCCAGGGTTGATGGAGCCTCACTTCTGGAAGGTTCTGGAACAGTCTGTTTCACCGCTCCCATTCTTTCTCCAGAAGCGGGGTGGCATCAGGGAGCTGTTGGTGGCCTCCTCTTCCCCCGCCCTGCGCTGACCTGGGGTGGGGCTCCAGGCCATTCTCCTGAGGCTGAGCCCCACCTCCATCGGCTGTGCATTTGGGACCCCGGGGAGGAGGCTGTGGTGGTCTCAGGGCGTAGGGGGTGCTGCCTGCCCGCCGCCCCGCTGATGCAGAGCTGGGTGCCACGGCCAGCCCTAAAGACAGGCCAACCCTAAACCAGGCCAAGGCCCATGGGGCTTTGGAGCCCCCCGCACGCACGCCCCCAGGGGTCTGCTCCCCACTCCCCGTCCAGGGAACACCTTGGAGGGTGGCCCCAGAGTAGGATTGGGGTGACAACATGGAAAGACACAGGAGGCAGAGATGCCTCTGGAAAAAGCATGCTGGTCCAGACAGGAATCCCTCATATGTGCCCCAGCGCAGGCCCAGGTAGAAGAGAATCTAACCTCACCCAAGACGAGGTCTGGCCATGGCCCCAGCTTCCAGGAGGTGAGCCCTGAGCCCTTGGAAGGTACCACCTAGTGGGGGTGCCTTTGTTCACCTGGGGACCTCAGTGACAAATGTGATGTGGGGTGCAGTCTTGGGGTCATGTGGTATCAATTGACCTCAGGAGGGGCTGGACGCTGAGGTCAGCCACTTGGACAATCATCAATCAGTCAATGAATCGTGCTCACGTAGCGGGGCTCCTGGAGAAACTCCGGACTCGGGCTGCAGTGAGCCCACGGTTGGCTGTGCTCCGGGCCCTGATCTCACGTGGATGCGGGGAGGCCGGCCATCCTACCTCCAAGAGAGGACAGTGGCAGCTTCCTGTCCGGCGTTTCTCCCAGGTTCTGCCCTCAGCTTCTCCCCATGGCTGCCTTTAACCTGTCTCCTTTCCCGGGAAAAACCATAACCCTGAGTGTAGCAGCTCTGGTGAGTTCTGAGAGTCTTTCTAGTGAATTACAGAACGTGAGGCTGGTCTCAGGGACCGCAGACTTGTCACTGATGTCAGAAACAGTCCTGTGTGGATCTTCCCTCCCGCCTGTGCCGGGTAAACTCTGGACCCCACCTCCCAGAGCTGCTGCGGGGAGACTGGTCCTGCTGTCCCAGGGGGCCCCCGACGTGTGGCGGAGGTGCTGGAGGTCACCCACTTGCTCCTTTGAATGCAAATGGCTGTGCTGGCAGGACGGTGAAGATGGAAAGGGTCTGTAAACATCTAAACAAGCTCTGGCCACTGGCCCTCTGGGACTCAGGTTCCTTAGCTGGAGAACGGCGCAGCGGGGTCCCCCTACCGAGGCCACCTTCCAGGGCCACACTGCAGCCGCACGGGGGGCCGGGCCAAGGCTCCACCTCCGCCCAGCGGGCCATCTGCACAGACCTCAATTTCAAACAGAATCAAAGTCTTTTTGGAGTTTGGGCAAAAATCTTGTGATTTTTCTTCTTTTCAAATAGTTTGGGCTTGGCAAGTCCCAAACTATACTTTGCCAAGCTCTCCTTCCTCCTGTAATTTAACGAAGAAAAAAAAAAACAAGACGCCAAACCACTGTGCATTTCAAGGGAAACTCGGTCTGTGTGCCACTTCTGCCGCGTCATCAAAATCACGGTTTGGAGAATCGACGTCGGGCCCAACGGCCTCGCAGAGCCTTTCCCCGAGTTTGGTCATTTTCTATTTTATCGTTTTATTTTTAATCCGTCCATGAGGTGCTGTCTCTGCAGGGAGTTGGGAGCCAGCCAGGCCACAGGTGGCCAGGTGATCCCTGCCGAGAACCCCTCCCCAGGGCTGCCAGGCCTGAGGGCCGGTACCCGGGAGCCGGAGGGCCAGACCCCAGCTGTGGGTGGAAGGGGGACAGCCGGTGAGGGGTCCTGGGTTGGGAGCTGCCGCCCTCCGCCCTGCCCGTCGCCTTCAGAGGCTAGGGACCCAATACAGTCTCCTGACTCTGTGTGGCAGGACAGACAGACTTGCTGACACCACCCCCAGGGCCCAGAGGGCCTCGGTGGGCTCTGCTCCGTGCTCCGGGGGCTAACAAGGAAGGGCTGCTCTACCACGGTGGGGTCTGGGGAAGGATGAGGGCCTCGGGATCATGGCTGGTGCTTGACCTGCATCTTGCCCTCTGGGGGGTTCCCTGGGAAAACAAAGGATAGAAGGGTGGCCTCCTGGGTGAGCAGAACCCAGGCAGGGGAGACGCCAGAGGGGTAGGGCCCCTGGCAGAGCTCTTGGGACAGGCAGGCAGGATCTGCTGTCTGGTCCATTTGACTTGCGCTGCCAGGGCTCCCCCTCAACGAGCCCCGTATGTCCTCCATCCGTGGGTTTTCCGTGGCCCTCAGCGGAGGAGGGATCCTGCAGGGCCTACACCATCTGCAGATGGGCGGGTGTCATACCCCAGGGAGCCGCCGAGCCACACGCCTCTGCGTAATGACAAGACACCAGCCCGCTTACGGGGCCGGGAGCCAAGTGTCCACAGCTTTGAGCAGTGGTTTCTGCTCGGATTAAGGGATGCACATCTTCATTTCCACCATGGGACCCGTTCTGCAGATCTGCCCGGGGGCACCGGCCTGCTGGGGACACCAGGCCCACAAAGTCAGGCGCAGGCCAGCGCCCAGACCTCATGAGGGGAGGTTTCCACCCTCCAGCCCTGGCACGGCGCTCAGCCGTGCACCCCCAAGTTCAAACTTCCAAAGGACCTACTGTACAAAGATGTGCGGGGAGAGGCTGCAGACCCCTGGGTCTCAGCTGCTGGACATGGGGGGTTCTGGGGTGGGTGACCCCACCCATTCGGGACACACAAGACATAGGACACTGGGGGCTCCCGGACAGGCCTTTGCTCAGTGACTCGCTCGAGCAGGCGGAGCCCCTCCTGGAGACCCCACCCATTTCCAGGCAACCCCGGAAAGGCCACGCCAGCCTCCCCAAGGCAGGACGGTGCCGCCGTGAGCACGGGCGATGACGACTGGGGACACTAAGCAGGCCACGGAAAGCCCGGGGCAGGACGGGGGGGCCAGGGTTCTACAGGGAACTTTCCAGACTGTGGGACACACAGCACCAGAAGCTGCCTAAGGCAGGCCAGGCCCGACAGGTGCTGTCCGTCACACCCTGGCTGAACAGCAGCCAGAGGTACACGGGGGACAGAGCCACTGATGCCCCTCTGACCCCACAGTCACAGCAATGTGGCCACCTGCCCTGAGCCCAGCAGGGAGTCCCGGGGCAGGAGAAGTCACCCAGACCATCAGAACCAGAGGGCTTGGGGGCTGACCTCAGCAAACCACAGCCAGGATGGGGTTGAGAACACCTGCATTTCATGTAGGGTTTAATTCTGGGACAGAAGGATGGCTCGGCATCAGTAAATCTATAAATATAACCCACTATGTTAAGAAGTGAGGAGAAAAAAATATGATCATCTTAAAGGTGTTGAAAGCATTTCATATCCTTTCCTACTAAAAACTTTGAAATTTCTTAGCAAGAAAAGAATGGCGCAAACCTCCCTAACTTGATAAAGATTTCTTCTAGAAACCTTCAGCCAAAGTCATGATTAACGGTAAAACGTTAAAACCATCCCCCTTACAGTCAGGAGAACAGACAAGGGTCTCCATCGTTACCAATATTTTTTTTTATAAAGTTATTTATTTATTTTTATTTTTGGCTGTGTTGGGTCTTCGTTGCTATGCACAGGCTTTCTCTAGTTGCGGCGAGCAGGGGCTACTCTTCGTCACGGTGCACGGACTTCTCCTTGCGGTGGCTTCTCCTCTTGCAGAGCATGGGTTCTAGGCACACGGGCTTCAGCAGTTGTGGCTCGTGGGCTCTAGAGCGCAGGCTCAGTAGTTGTGGCGCACGTGCTTAGTTGTTCTGCGGCATGTGGGATCTTCCCAGCCCAGGGATCGAACCCGTGTCCCCTGCATTGGCAGGCAGATTCTTAACCACTGCACCACCAGGGAAGTCCCACCAATATTTGTATAACATTTCATGTTTTACCAGTATTACACTAGAGATCATAGTCAAGGCAGTAATATATATACTTTAAAAAAAGAACTGAAAGCCATAAATATTTGAAAATAAAAAGATCAAGCCATGACTAACTGTAGGTGCTATCGAGAAATCAGAAGGGGGCCAACTGAAAAGTTGTTTGAATTCCCTGGGGGTCCAGTGGTTAAGACTCGGCACTTTCACTGCCGAGGGCCCAGGTTCGATCCCTGGTCAGGGAACTAAGATCCCACAAGCTGCGCAGTGCGGCCAAACATATATATATATATATATATATATATATATATATATATATATATATATATATATATATATATATATATGTCAATGTTAGAACTAATTACATAATTTAGGCAAGTTGTGAGGTCAAAAAGCAACATTCAATAGTCACTAACTTTCCTGTACAAGTAATGACTGATGAAAATACATTGTCAAACATGTCACAAGAGCCAAAAAAAATCTAAAAATAAATCCAAAAAAATGTAAAAGGCCTGGATCAGGGGTCCCCAACCCCCGGGCCACGGAGCACTACCAGTACATCGCCTGTTAGGAACCGGGCCGCACAGCAGGAGGTGAACAGGGGGCGAGCGAGCGAAGCTTCATCTATATTTACAGCCGCTCCTCATGGCTCGCGTTACCGCCTGAGCTCCGCCTCCTGTCAGCGTTATGGTGAGTTGTATAATTATTTCATTATGTATTACAATGTAATAATAATAGAAATAAAGTGCACAACAAATGTAATGCACTTGAGTCATCCCGAAACCGTCCCCCCAACCCCAGCCCGTGGAAAAACTGTTTTCCACAAAACTGGTCCCTGGTGCCAAAAAGGTTGGGGGCGGCTGGGCTACGTGATAAAAATTATAAAACTGCATTGAAAAGCACTTGTTTAAAAAAACTGAATAAAGGGAGAAATTTGAAATACATAAGATTCTCAATTTTGAGAAAAAAAATCACTTCTCCCAAAACTAGCCTACACATTCAGGGCAATTCATGAGACTTCAGGTCGAGCCCAAAGTTCTTACAGAGGAGAACATTTGAAAGAATAGCTGAGAAATTCTGAAAATTAAGAAATATGTGTCCTATTAAACTATGGTATTTGAAACAGTGAGGTTTTGGTCCAGACGGAAACCTGCGCAGAGATGGGAGGATGGGAGTCCAGAAACACACCTGCGTGGGTTGGAATTCATGTGGACTGATTCACATGGTTGCGGGCGAGGTGGAATCTGCAACGGAGACTCCAGGTGCGAGACTGGTCTTTGATCCATAGAGAACTCCTCAAATATCAATACAGAAAGACCAACAACAAAGGTGGAAGATGGCAAAGGGCTCGGATAGATGGGCCCCAGGAAACACGCAAGGCGCCACGAACTTATGAGAACATCCCAACCTCCCAGTCCTAGGGAAGCACAGATGGAAACACACCTGTCATCCAGGTGGGCACATGACAAGGGGCTTCACCTGGCCCGGTGTTTCAGAAGGACAATTTGGCCATGTTTATTTAAAATATTAAAGTGCACACCCCATAACTCAGCAGACGTGTTTCTGATCATCTGTTCTATAGAAGAACTCATGTGTGCTCACATAGACTCACTGGTGGGGTTTAATGTCGATTTGTCTGAAATAACAGAACTCTCGAGCAGAGGCGTGGTTAAATAGAAGGAGAATGCAGCCGCTTTTCAGAATAAAGAGGAAACAAACAGAAAAGACAGGGAAATCTGGACATACGAATGTGAAATGACCACCAGGACTTAGGGTTCAGTTGAAAATGCTCCACAACAATATGCCTGATAGACCTGAACTATTAGGGTCTCTCAGATGCCCAGGTAAGACCCAGAGAAAGTTCTAGAAGGGCATGCCTGCAGTGTTAACCTCAATACTCTGGATGGAGGGTGTGATTTGGGGTGTGAACAGGAACTTTATTTTTCGTCACACACTTCTGAATTTGGAGTTATAACAATCACATATACATACACTACTAGGGTATTTTTTTAAGTTTTTAGGAAGCTTTAAATTCTGGCTGTTGGTCACGCACACCGGATCTTGGCTGAGAGCAGCGGGCTTCGGCCTGCTTGGCCACCTCTCACTCCAGCACCTCTGCCCACTCCGGCAGGGGCTGCAGCAAATAGTCCCCCTACCCGAGGCCCTGCGGGAGACCCTCCTGAGTGGGCAGCCCTTTCACCTGTCCAAACCAAGCGTGTCACCTGTAAGTCCCAGGATCCCGGGCCCCCCTGCTACCCCGTATATAACTGCACTCCCGGCGCCGGGGGCACCCAACCCAGCTCCTGCCTGGTGTCCCCGGGTGTTTCTGACCACTGCGGGGGGTGGGCAGGGGGCTGGCAAGGTCTCTGGTTTTGACGTGCGTTTTCCACATTTGCAGTTAAGTCAGAATACCCAATCTGGACAGCTTGAAGGTGGAGACGTAGAAATGGTCATTTGGTGAGACTAGCTCCTTCCGGAAAATCTGCAGGCAGGGTGGGAAGGAGCCTGAGGCTGGGGGTCTCTCTGAAGCAATGGGAGGGTCGGCGAGCAGGCTGGCCGGCGACCACTGCTCTGAGCCTCATGCTGAACGCAGCCCTGAGGGGCGCGTCCCATCCCCACGGGAGAGGCCCCTGAAGATGAAGAAGCGGGACATCGGGGGTCTTCATAGCCTGGGCCAGGGCACGAGGGACATGTGCAGGGCGTGAACACTCAGGTGAGGGCCAGCCTGTGCTGGTCAGAGCAAAGGCGACTATCCCCCCTGGGAGCCCCTGAGCTAGGGAGCCAGAGGTGGAGGGTCAGGGGAGGGGGCTGATGGGGAGCAGCCTCCCTCACCTGTGGCCAGGCTGGCTGCCGGCTTAGAGGACGGATGGAGGATGGATACGCCAGCTCCTGCTGTGAGCTCCGCGGCCTGCTGTGGCTCATGACCTGGCGGTGACGAGTCAGTGGCACACGGAGAAGCCTCTACGGGAACCTGACATTGTGATGACATTGCTCTTACCTGTTATGAAAGGGTAGGTCCACTCCCAGTGGGTGGGAAACCAAAAACTCAGAGCCTGAGAAGCTCTTCTCGTGCCAGGCGCTTCCCCTCCCCACCCCTTCCCTCCCTCCCAGGGGACCTGCCTTCCAGGTGACAAATGCAGGTCCCCACCAGGGCTGGAGTTAAAGCGAGGACACATTACCAGATTGCCTCCTTCCCCTGTAACTCCGGTGTCCCTCGCTGTCCCCACTCTGGAAGGTACTGTCACAACAGCTTATCAGAGGGACGTCCCAGAAGGGTCGCTCATGCCAGGTGTGCTCTCAGGCTTCACACAAATTAATCAGACTTACGAAGAATGACAACCCTGGGGTTTTTTTGGTGGGGAGCGGGTTACGTAAAATTCACATAACATAAAATTAACCATTTTAAAGCATACGATTCAGTGGCATTTGGTACCTTCACAATGTTGTGCAACCACCACCTCTCTCTGGTTCCAAAACATTCTCAACACCCCAAAAGGAAGCCTCACACCCACTGGCAGTCACTCCACATTCACCGCCTCCCCCAGCCCCTGGCTGCTACCAACCTGTTTTCTGCCCCTGTGGATTTCTCTCCTGCAGACATTTCGTATAAGAGGAATCAGACAATACGTGCCTTTTGTGACTGGCTTCTTTCACTGAGCGTAATGATTGCGAGGTTCATCCAGGTTGTAGGCTGTGTCGGCACTTCATTCCTTTTTATGGATGAATACTACTCCATTGTGTGGGTAGACCACACTTGCTTTATCCACTCATTAGCTGATGGACATTGGGGTTGTTTCCACATTTTATGTGCTGTGAATAATGCTGCTATGAACATTCGTGTACAAGTTTTTGTTTGACTACCTGTTTTCAGTTCTTTGGGGTATATACACTTAGGAGTACAGTAGCTAGGTCAAATGGTAATTCTCTTTTTATTTTTCAGGACCCACCAAACTGTTTTGCCCAGTAGCTGCAGCATTTTACATTCCCATCAGCAATGTACGGCAGTTCCAAATTCTCCACATCCTGGCCAACATTTGTTATTTTCCATCTTTTTTATTATATCCATCCTAGTGGGTATGAAATGGTACTTCCTTGTGGTTTTGATTTGCATTTCCATAATGACTAATGATGTTGAGCATCTTTTCATGTACTTTTGGCTATTTGCATATTTTCTTTGGAAAAATGCCACTCAAGTCCTCTGCCCATTGTTTAATTGGGTTGTTTGACCTTCTATGGTTGTGTTGTAAGAGTTCTTGTATACATATACATATATATAAAATATGTACATATATTATATATTTAATTTATATTATATACACATAGATCTAGACACTAGATCTGTATCAGAGATGTAACCTGCAAACATTTTCTCCCACCCTGTGGGTTGTCCTTTCACTTTCTTGACTGTGTCCCTTGATGCATACAAGTTTCTAATTTTGATGAAGAAGTCCAATGTATCAATTTTTTTCCTTTGTTGCCTGTGCTTTTGGTGTCCTAGCTAAAAACTCATCGCCAAATCCAAGGTCATGAAGATCGACCCCTGTTTTCTTCTAAGAGTTTTATAGTTTTAGCTCTTCCCATTTAGGTCTTTGATCCATTTTGAGTTAATTTTTGTGTATGGTGTGAGCTAGGGGTCTAACTTCATTATCCCAGCACCATTTGTTGAAGGGACTATTCTCTCTCTCAGTGAATGGTCTCCACACCCTTGTTGAAAACCAATTGACCATAGACATGCACGGGCTTACTTCTATTCCATTGGTCTATGTCTTTATGCCAGTATCACACTATCTGATTACTGTAGCTTTGTAGTGGGTTTTGAAATTGAGAAATGTAACTCTAACTTTGTTGTCCCTTTTTAAGGTTATTTGGCTATTCAGGGAACAACCTTGTATTGTGCCCATTTTTCCTATGAGATAATGGAGAAAGCAAAAGACACAGTGCCCTCCTGGGGTGGCTCAGCTGGGCACCGGCAGTTTGGGCACCAGCAGTGTTGGAGGGGATGAGGGGAGAGGGCTCGGGGGCCAGGCAAGGGCACTGGGTCTGCGGGCCGGGGAGCACCTCCAGGGGCTGTCTTGACCTGGCTCTGGGGCTCCTGGGGCTGAGGGCACAGTGGGCAGGCACCTCAGGCCACCCTCCCCGGCTCCAGCCCCAGCCTCAGGCCTGGGGACCCCTTTGACCTGGGGCCCTCGGGAAGGGCTAGACTGCCCCGTCTGTCCCCTTCTCGGGGACACCTTTGCCAGATTCTCACTGAAGGGCAGGCAGCAAGGAGACAGGCAAGCTGGTCAGTGTCACTATCCAGTCTAAGCCACCAACTGCCTCCGCGGAGGGGACACTTGACCTCCAGTGCCCCCTGCCTCCCAGCAAAGGTGGGCCATGGCCACGTCCTGCTCACCCAGAACTGGCCCAGGTCTGGGGCACTCAGGCTGAGCTTGGCTGTAGGAACGACCCAACAGGCCAGGTCATGGCTGCAGGCTGTGGTCACCAGCCTCCCCTTTCTCACCCAACTCCTCAGCCGTGTTGTTCCAGCCGGTGCCTCCTTTATCCATGGGGATGTCCCTGCTGTGCTGGGGGACAGGGGGCTGTAGCCTCCTGTGAGCAGGGCCAGGGCCAGAACCTTCCCTCACCTTGGGTTGCACCCAGGACAGCAGGGCAGGACGAGGCCGAACCGCTCCCCACGCCACCCTCCCCAGCAGCGCACCCCTGACTCTGGAAGCAGCCTGCCCCTTGACTACCCCTCCCTCCCACCTTCCGCCCGTTTCCAGGGGTAGGGGTCCCGGGCTCAGCGTCAGGTGTCCTCTCCCACCCAGGAGGCTTTTATTCTTGCACAGAGAGTCAGAGCCCGGCAGCGTCACTGGCAGACCACGGCGGCCGGAATCTTCTCTCAGCCCCACCTGCCAGAGCCTCCCCTCGGGGTCCAGAAGACCCGAGTTCCCACCCTGGGACGCAGTGCACCTGCCAAGGTTGCAAGACCCTGCTCCTCGGACCCTGCAGGGCCCCCCAGGAGAAAGCGCTTCCCTGTGGGCCCACACTCCGTCCCCTCCCTGGCTGTGCCCCGGCCCCAGCTTCACACAGCGTGTGGTGGTCTGAGCGTTGGGTGGCTGGGCTGGGTCCTGACCACACAGGCTGGGGGCCTCCTCAGCCCGGTGTGCGGGCCCCGCCCCCAGCCCGTGGGCTGCCCACCAAGGCCACTGAGGCCAGAGCCACCTCCCCACTGTTCTCTGCTCCTCCCGGGCTGGCTGACAAGGGTCCCCAGCCTGGCCACCTCTCCCGTCCTCCCTGCCGACTCAGCCCCTTCTCTCAGGCGGACTCCCTGGGGAAGACCCTCGGACCGACGGCCCTGCAGCCCGGGGCACCTTCGTCAGGAGCAGCAAAGGTCGGGACAGCCAGTTGGAGAGGGGTCCGTTCCTGGAGCACCGCTCCACGGCCGCAGGGTGCAGAGGAATCGTCGTGTCCTGGGCTGCTGGGGTCTCGGCCCACGAGGCGAGCACGGGGTCCGCGCCTCCAGGAGCTCGGGGAGCACGTAGGTGAGTGAGCAAGGTCACATCCGAAGAGCAAGGTGACGCCTTGTTTTAGATGCCGATTCGTCTCTTCCTAAAAATGACAACTGGAATCTGGGTCCTCCTTCGGCCACGTGGTGGACCCTGGTCCTCCTGGGCCAGCTCCTCCCAGGGGTGAGTCCTCCACGGGGTTCTCAGAGGATGCCTCGAACTTGACCCAGCCCTGGAAATTGCTCTTTGCTTTGGGGACCCAGCAGCCCCTGAGGGCTGTCCACACTCTCCGGGTGATGAAGGAATGCTGGAAGGCCTCAAGTGCGGAAGACTGACTTCCCTCAAGGTTCCTCAAGGTCTCAGGTGCTGCATCTGCGTGGACACATACGTCCTTGGCCCCAAACCTCTGGGGCTGGCAGTAACCTCAGACCTGCCCCAAGACGAGTGGAAGATTCCGGGACTGAGCCAGGGCTGTCTGGGGCGGAGGGAGTGGCCTGGTTTGGTTTAATGTGCCGGTCAGCCGGTCAGCCGCAAAACAAGGAGCGGCCGAGGGCTCTCTGGCATCGCCCTGCAGGCAGAGTCTCTGCGGGCTTTTGGTAGAAGCTGGTTTTAGAGCCCGCAGCCTGGCCGTATGGATTGGAGAAAGAAAAGATGAGAAGCCAGCGACGGTCCCGGAGGGAAGAGGTGCGGAGGGGCACTCGGAACCAGGCAGGGAGGGCCGGCCAGCCCAGCCGGAAAGCAGCGAGCTCCCGGTGGCCTGGGCCTGCCAGGAGGGCTTCGCCCCAACATGTCGCACGGTGCCTGGACAGCCCAGGGCCCGGCTCAGCCCTCCCCAGGGGACGGGCCAAGGAGCCGGGGCGAGGAAGGCGGCACAGGGAAGAGCGCGCCAGGCGGGCTCAGCGCTGAGGGCGGGGCCTTCTCCTCCAGTGGGTGCGCAGACCCCAGACTCGGGCACGGGCTGTGCAGGGCCCCCCCTCTGCGCAACTCCTCCCCAGCACGCCCCGCGTGCACGAGAGGCCTGCCAGGCTTCCGGCGGATCAAAGGGCCCCGCAGAGCTGAGCAGGCTGCCAACAAGTCTGCCTTAAAGCCTGAGCCCGGCAGGGGCTGGAGCGAGGGGCAGGGGGACACGTAGGACCACCCTACGTGCAGAACAACAGCACCCATGTTCTGTCTGGCCTGCTGACCCCACGGTGCTCAGCTTGGGCCTCCCCCACCCTCCCCGCTCCCGAGAGGCAGCCCCTGCCCCGGCTTGGGGAGCAGCTCAGTCTCAGAGCACAGTCAGTCTTCTGGGGGTTGGGGACGAGGCCCACATCTGGGGGGCCTCCAGAGTCCCACTGAGTGTCTGGGCAGAGTCGGGGCCAACTTTGGGGTCTCCACACTGGGGCAATCCCAGGGTGGCCTTGGGCTGAGACCCTTTATAAGGACAAGAGACGCATTCCCGAGCTGCCAAGTGAGGGACTCTGTTCTCCCACCTCCCCGCAGAGGCAGGGAGCTGCAGTAAACCAGTGGCACCCACCAGGCCCAGGGTCTGGCTCCCCCTCCCACCCCCAGGCTCTGGGGAACCCCGTCAGGGACCCTGACTCCGTCCGCAGGATGCCCCGCCTGGCGAAGCCCCTGCTCAGCCAGTGTCACATTCCCCTCCATCAGCCACACGCCGTGGCGTCCACTTCCTCTCTCAGGCTGCTGCCTGGGGGCCCCGTGCCCTACAGAGGTGGGGGGACCCTGTGTCCTCTGCTGACTCCCAGGGCATCACAACACCTCCGGGGCCCCAGTGGGTCAGGGTGTGGCAGCCCAGCTGTCCTGCCCAGTGCCCTCTGACCCCGTGCCTTACTGCCAACACGACGGGGCCCTCATTAGGGACACGGCTGGCAGTGACGGTCGTGAGCAGACACGTGGATGGAGTTACTCAATCTATCTGAAAACTTGCTTTTGGGGTTCCCCTGTTGCTCCGCAATAGCTGGGGAAGGGGAGCACCGGCCCGTGGGGATCCAGAGGTGGAGGCCAGCAGGCCGGCAGCCCTAACGTGTGGATCCGGCGACCCGTGCACTCCCCACGTCTTCTGAGCAGCCAGGGCCCAGCGTGCCCTGACCCCTCCCTGGCCGGAGACAGGAAGTGGGGGGCAGGGTGCTGCCCTCCAGGACTCGGGGTCACTCCTCGAGAAGACGGAAACGTGGGAGAGCACAGGCCCCCTTCCGAGATGACTCTAAATGGTCCCTTTCTTCTCAGCCCTCCCTTGGTGTAAGCAGAGGGCAAATCCAGCCCCCATCACACACCCACTCGTTCAGGGACGATGCCACTTCCTTTTCACGAGCAAACCACTCACTCCTTCCTCCCTTCCTTCCATTGCACGTCTGCGCCCGCGCCTCTGGCAGACCCAGGCCCCAGAGCAGGAGGCGGGGGTGATGGTTGAAGCCACAGCAGCCACGTGCAGGCTCACGAGGCCCTCCCCAGTGTGACCCGGCCCTGGCTCCCGAAGCCCAGGCTGCGTGGGCATCCCTCGCCCTGGGCCGCCCCAGACGGGCACTAGATCTGAACGGCAGGGCCGGGGCAGTACGTGGGGGCCTGGCAGAGGCAGCTGTGTCTCAGGAACAGCGGAGTCCCAGCAGCTGGCACTGGGGCAGCTCCTCTGGGCTTCATGACCGGGGATGGGGCCCCTTCCCTCTCCCAGTGACAGTGTCCACGTCTGTACAACATAAGCACTCCCCCGGGTGGGGCAGCAAGGAAGGAGGCTCTGCGGGCCGGACGACTGGACGGAAGAGGGGAGGGAACACCGCAGGTACACAGGCATCTCCTCTCCAGGCCCCCAAAGCCCCGTGACCTGGCAGAGCCGCCTCCACACCTGGCCTTCCAGCTCCTTGTCATCAAGGCCCTCTGGCAGGGGCCGGCCCCATCCAGAGCCGGGAGGATGGTCCCGCCTGCCATCCCTCTGGGCCACAGGCCAACACCGTGGCAGGGCCTTCATCACTGCCTCCTCCCAGGCCCTGAGAATGGGCCCCCCAGGAGCTGGGTCCACGCGGGGTCACAGCAGCAGCGTCTCTCCCGCACAGGCACAGACCTCCCTCCTAGAGCCTCACAGAGGAAACAAGGAAACTAAGCCGAGTGCCACATCCAGAATCACACTGCTGACAAGTGGGAGGGCCGGGATTTGAACTCAGGCCTGTTCCCTTCGCTCCGGGACAGGACCAGGGAGCCAGCTAGCGCCAACTACCGAGATGATGCATTTCCTTTCCTCATGGTGCCTTTCTGTTACTTTCAGTCATCAAGTGCCCTGATGATGGAAAACTGGCAAGAAACTGCACCTGGTGGGGAGGCACGCATGTGCCCTGGGAAGAACCTCCGCCCCAGCCTGGACCCTGGCCTCCCCTCGGCCCCCTCAAGTGCATGGAGGCTGAGCACCCAGGAAGCCCCCCAACGTGGCGGAGACCAAGAGGGACGCAGCCAGAGCCCCGCAGCCCTGGGGAGGGGAGGCTGCCCGGCCGCCATTCCCAGTTTTCCTTACAGCCGTTCTCCAGAGGGACACTGCACCCCTCACTTCCCCGGCTCCCCTCGACGTCAGGGAAATGAGAGCTCGGATCCAGCTGCGGGCGTGTCTCCTCACTAGGGGACACTAGGGGAAGGGCCCTGGCTGCGAGGGTCGTGACCTCTGAAGGGGAACGACACAGGGACCTTGCAGGCAGTGGTGAGGATTTCTCTAGGGGATGAAGTCATCGTACACCTGGGAGGGGCGTGTGCAGGGGCCGTGCCTGTGACCACCATGTCCTGAAAACCGGCCACGTGAGCATGGCACGTGGACATTCTGGCCACACCACTGTCTGGAGGCCCAGAAACGCACTGGACGCTGACGCCACCCTGAGAAATCTCCCCGTCTGGCCGGATTAAGAGGAGGCGACAGATCCCCATAACAACAACAGTACGTGTGTGTGTCTCTATCGAGCCTCAGGCCGTCTGGCTCCTGCCTGACCCGGAAGCACGTGGCTGGAGGTGAGCTCCTGAAGAGAAGGCGGGGGCAGGGGCCAGGTGGCCTGAGCCAGGCGGGCACAGGGGAGGCATGCAGGCAGCTGTGCCAGGCACAGGCAAGCAGGAGCAGGCTGGCCTGGGCGCTGCGCGGGGTCTGTGAGTCACCAGCATGACCGGGTGGCAGGTGCGTGAGGAGGGCCAGAGGCCAGCACACTGGGGTAGATGCCTCCCAGCCCCTCTCTCACACAATGACTCAGTGTCTCTGGGCGAGGGGGTAGAAGACTGCAAGCCCCCTCTTGAGGCTGCTGAGCCCACCACTCTGGGAACCCCAGGGGAGGGATGGAGCCCTCCTTCCTACCACAGTGGACAAGCTCCCCCTGCTGTGAGGTGAAACAGTAAGCCCCCAGGTTCAAGGTCTGGGCACCCTTATTGGCACATGGTGGTTATCCTGGGGTCCTCTTCCAAGGGTGCCTATTTATTTGCTTTCCCCCCATTTCAACCAATCAGGCATCTGGGGTCATGGCCTGGTGGTCTCTGGGGCCTTTGCCCACGTATCAGGAGAGCAGGAATGGGGTGGGGGAGGGCAGCAGCCGGGAAGAAAGAAACGGAGGCGCCCTCAACTCCCGGCGCCCGTCCCCCCGCCCCGGCCTCTCACCTCGCTTCCTACAGCCCGCATCCCCACCCTCTGCGGCTACCAGCACTATCCACCCGCCCTGCACGGTTCCCCGCCGCCTCGCTCACTGTCACGCCCTCCTCAGCCCCCAGCAATCTGACCTGTTGTCGGCCCGACGCCACCCCTTCCCCAAGAGATCACCTGCCACCGCCCAGCGGCCCAAGCCAACGGAAAAGCTTCTGCCCCCCTCGCTCGCTTCTCGAGCACCCAAAGCATCACGTGGAGGGGACACAAAACCGGCTGCCGATCTCCAACAACTAACTCGTTGGTTGCCTCTACGCAGGAACGGGCGCGCGCGAGGTCTACTCTCGGCTAGTTTCCCACGTACAGCCCCCCACTCTCCTCCACAGAAAAAATCAAGTGTGAGCTGGAGCCGCGGGAGAGGCGGCTGAAATGGGCGCGGGGGCGAGGGGCCGTAAAGGGGTGCAGGCGGGGGACAAAGGGGACCAAGGCTGCGGGAGCGGACGCGCGAGGCACGCGGCCAGGGTGCAGGAAGGCACGGCCTGATCCGAGGAGAGGGAAGACGGGAGGGACGCCGACTTCGGCTGGGGGCGGGGAGGCCCCTGATAGGCGCGCGGAAGGCGTGATGTCACGTCCGGCGGGGGAAGCCCTGCCTCAGCACCCCCGCCCCCGCCCCCACAGGTGGTGCCGCCGCCCCGGGCGCTGGGCGTGGAGGGCCCGCCCTCGGGGACCCCGGCCACGGCCCGCGCGCTCCCGGCCACCCCGCTTCCCTTCAGCAGTCAACAAATCCGCGCGAGCCGGGCGGCCCCGGGAGCAGGAGGAGCGCCCCGTGCGCCTCGGATCGCGCCCCCGCGCCGCGCCCCGCCCCGCCCCTGCGCGTCCCGCCCCGCGCGCCCCTCCCCGCCCCTCTCCCGGGCCGCCGAGGGGCCGGGCCGGGACTGCGCGCTCGCCTGCCGCGCTCTGGGCCGCCGGAGAGAGCGGCCGGACCTCGCGCCCCGCGCGCTCCGCGCCCAGCAGCCGCCGGCTTTTGTTGTCTCCGCCTCCCCTGCCGCCGGCGCCTCCGGACCGCGAGCCGAGTACGCCGGGACCTTGGCTCTGCCCTTCGCGGGCGGGGGCTGCACGGGCCCGGCCGGGGGCGCCGCCGGCCCCGCCATGGAGCTCCGGGCCCGAGGCTGGTGGTTGCTGTGCGTGGCCGTCGCGCTGGCCGCCTGCGCCCACGGGGACCCTGCCAGCAAGAGTCGGAGCTGCGGCGAAGTCCGCCAGATCTACGGGGCCAAGGGCTTCAGCCTGAGCGACGTGCCCCAGGCGGAGATCTCGGGTGAGTGACCCGGTGCTCCCGGGTCTCCCCTGCGCCCCCTTCTCTCTCCCGTTCTGCCCTCGTCCGCCCTGCGCCTCCGCGCCCCGCGCCGCCCTCCCACCGCCCGGGTTTCCTCTGCTCCGCTCGGCCGCCCCCCGGCCCCCAACACGCACACCGGCCCCTTCCCCGCGGAGCTGTCCTCGCCGGGCGGCGGACCGGGCGGTCCCCGGCTTGGTGCGTCCTCCGGGACAGGCAGGGCTGAGCTGCGGGGCCGGCTGTCGGGGCGCAGCCGACGGTGGCCATGGGCTAGGGACTCCCACCGGCTGTGCGGGCCTCTCCGGGAGGCGCCACGGGTCGGCCCGGGGATTCCCGGGGGTCCCCGGCAGAGGCAGCCTAGGGGCCCCGGGGAGGTCGGGAGCGAACTGTGCACTCGGGGAGGGGCGGCGGCGAGGGTGGAGAGGCTCGACCTCTGCCACCGGGAAGGGAACATCACCTCGCAGGGATTCCTGCCCAGGGAACTTGTGCTCGCCTGGCACTCAGGGCCGCCTCGGGCGGGGAGTCCAGCTGCAGGTGGTCGGCGCCTTGGATCCCGCCCAGGGGCCGTGTCATTTCTTTGTAAGAGCATCGCCGTCCCAGGCAGCCTCAGCCCTGCAGCTGCCCGCAGTCCTGCCCACACCCTCCCTGCAGGCCTCTGAGGAGCTTTGGGGACCGGAGTGAGGGTGGAGGTGGAGCATGGTGGCTAAGGATTTCACAGACGCCCCCCAGGCTTTTTCCTCAAACTGCAAATGTGTCCAGAACCACCGTGGGTCTGCGCGTCTGTTCAGGGTGCCTGGGACACGGTGGACGAGAGCGGGGCAGACCAGCTTCCTGCCCTGGGGAACTCCTCCCAAACTGGGCCGGGGTTGGGGAGGGGGCATTTGAGTAGTGACACGGGGGACATGGAATGACCACAGCCACAGGAGTTCTGAGCGAGAGAGGAGTGTGAGGGGCAAGTCCATGGCCGTGTCTTGCTGGGGAATGGGAGGGGGCAGCCAGGCCCTGGACCCCTGCCCCCAGCAGGGCAGGACCCACAGAAGCCTGCCTTGGTACCTTGACAGCCGCTGCCCGGGGTTCACGTCCCCCAGGGTAGGCCTTCCTGTGCCTCTGCTGACAAAGCCCTGTCATTGGCAGGGCTGCCACCCTCCCTAGGGGACAGGGTTGGGGGGTACATCTGGGTGCCTGGGGCCAGCACACGTTGGTTCGTAAGCCCCGCCACCCGCCATGCAAACAGAGGAGCTAATGCCCGGGAATCCCTGGCCTTTCGGTTGAATCCCTTCCCCTGGACACCAGGGTCTCAGGGCAGCTGAGCAGCTGCCCTCACCCAGCCCCGATCTTAGACGGCACTCCAAGGTCCCCTCGCCCCACAGCTCTCCTTCACACATCCCCTCCCACTCGGCCGCTGTGTCCTCGGGACCATCCTCAACTCGATCGCATCCACAGGCCTCTGTCCCAGTTAGGCTGAGAGACAGAGTGGCAGAGTCTGGGCAACCATCAAGGGCTGGGAGAGAGCAGGGCAGGCTGGAGAAGGTGAGGTGGGGCCGGCGGGGGGCTGGGTCTTGGCCTCCTTGGGCTGGGGCTACAGTGGGTTGGGGACCCGGGACCAGCAGAGTGCCTTGCTGTGCATGTGACGGGGGGTGGGGGGGGGGTGCGGTGTTCGGCCGCCCAGCAGCTGTCCGAGCACCGCGCCAGCCAGGGCTTCAGGTGCTGCCCCCCGGGGCCTGGACTGCACCCCCTCCCGACCAGTGCCCGTGGCCCCTCCGTCCCACCTCCAGGGGCTTCTGGGAAGCTGCTCTCCCCGACCCCCTATGGCTTCATACTCCCCCATAAGCACCTGAACTGGAGAGTGCCCTGCAGGGCCCAGGCACCGAGGAGAGTGCCGGTGCCACGTGGGGTGAAGGAAACAGGGTGACCTCCCAAGGCAGCAGCCAGGCCTGTCCTCTCCTGCTCCGAGCAACTTGGCCGGGCTCCGTGGAACGGGCGCCCTCTGGTGGCCCCGTGGTGACACGCTGCTCTCGGGGATCCGGGCCTTTGGTCTCCTGTCCTGCCAGGTGGCAGGCAGACTTCTCCAGCCTGGGGACCCCCGGGGGTGGACGGCTGGGCTGGCTGGTGGGGTGGAGACTCAATGCTTGCTAGTCATTGGAAGGGAGGGAGGGCGGCCCTGGGTCTTTGGGTGGCCTTTCCAGCCTGCACCTGCCTGGGAGAGCAGAAATGGTGTGGGCTCATGAAGGAGGGACCATCAGTGCGCATGGGGCTCCCGTTCGTGACTTTGTGTAGTTTTTTGGGTGGACGGCCAGGTGTGGCCCTGATGAGGACGACGGCCATCGCCTTTTACAGGCTGCGCAGCTCAGGGAGCCCTCCCTCCGGCCAGAGCACGACGTGGAAGGTGAGGGGGAGCCGCCCCTCTAGCTGGCTCTCTCTGCAGCACTGGGGAGAAGCCCAGCCCCATGCTGCATCTCACGCACACACACACGCGCGTGCACACGCACGCACGTGCACACACTTGCACGCACATGCACACACGCGCGTGCGCACACGGGCCGGCCATCTTCTATCTCTGCCTGTGGGGTTGCTCCTGGTCCCCAGATGTTTCCTGAGCACCTGCTCGGCCTCCTGACACTTGACACGGTTTGTCGTGTGTCTCTCTGACCCTTCCCTGAGGCCCTGGGGGCAGAGGCCACCCCCGTCTGTACTGTTCTCTGTAGTAGCCACAGAACCTCGTGCAGCTCCGGGCACAAAGTAGGTTCTCGGTCAAAACTTGCTGACGACCCGCACACGGCCCGCTTTCTGCCAGCCGTGGTGGGTGGGCAGTGGGAGACGGAGGGCCTGGGCCTGGCAGAAGGGGCCTGGACTTCGGGGCTGGAGGCCAGAGGGGAGCGTGGGCCTGTCAGTGCAACACGGACTGGTGGGCAGCTCCTCTGCTCCTGGACCCCGGCTGGCCGTGGGCTCCCCACCGAGGACCACCCCTTAGCCCCCCAGCGGAAACCGCTGCTTCTCTTGCTGTCCTGCCCGAGGCCGAGGGAGCCCGCCGAGCCTGTCCCTCGGCCGTGCGGCTCTCGCAGGCCATCTGCGTACAGCCCGGCCCCACACCGGACGGTTGTGTGCCCCCTGTCCCGTTCAGAGGGCAGAGGCCCCGTGTGCCTGGCTTGGGGCCCCAGGGTGGTCCGTGGCCTCCAGCTGAGCTGCTGCTCTGGCCCTTCACCACTAGAGCAGCTGAGGTTTCATCACCCCCAGCGTGAGGGCAGGGCTGGGCGGGGGGCGGGGAGAACCACAGGTAGGGGGGCCCAGGGGAGCCAGGAGCCGACGGGGCCACCTGCGCGACGCGGCGGCCGGGGCCTTGCGGGAGCCGCGGTGCCGGTCACGCCGCGTGCTGCTCCGAGGGGCGGGACGTCCTCCGTGCGCCTGGGCTCAGGTGCCAGCCCTGCCGCGTCGGCCTCCCCGCCACCCCCCCCCCCCAACCTGGCTTCTCTGTGCCTCCGTTTCTTCACGTGTGACACGGGAGTAGTCGCGACCACCCGAAGGCTGCAGGAGGGGATCATGCTGACGTCGTGCGCTCTGCGGCTGCCTCAGGCGTGTCCTCCCCTGTGCGCCCCGCCCTAGAGGCCCCTGGAGGGCCTGCAGGCGGTGGTGTCTGGCACTTGGGAGCCCTCATGCTGACCCAGACTCAGCGTGGCTTCCTCCCCGTGACTGTCTAGCTGGTACAGCGGATGAGGAGGGGTCTTTGCAGACCTGCTTCACAGATAAGTAACCGAGGCCGAGAAGCCCCACAGCTTTCTTCAGGGCGCTCGGCCCACGTGGAGCTCTGAGGTCTAGAACCCAGTGTGTTGACCCCAAAGCCGGTGGCATTAACTGCTGAACAGTCCTGGGCTCTGTGTTCTCTGGAAGCCTCGTGCCACCCCGGCCTGGAGGCCTGAAATGGGGCCTCGAGGCCAGGCCCTGATGGGCCACCAGCTGCCTTCTCCTGGTCGTAGACTCCACTGCTTAGGCCGGGTTAGAACTCCTCTTAACTGGAACACCTCCTGCGCCTTCTCCGGGGCCGCCCTGCCCCAACCCCGACTGCTGCCGGTGACTCGGCCTTCCATGCAGCCGGGCCTCACCCTGAGCTGGTCCCGGGAGCCTGTCCAGTGAAGGCCCGCCGCTCCTGCCCTGCTAGAGAGGGCTGTTCCAGGGGCGGGAATCAGGTGACCCCGCCCGGGGTGTACGCAGAGGATGGCCCAGCTGTGTGCTGCTGGCCGACCCTAAGAGCAGCCCCTGGCGTGTCCCCAGCACCATGCCGGGCCAGGTCCCCCAGGAGTCGTGGACAGATGTCCCATCCAGGGGTAGGTGAGTCCAGAAGACAAGACAGGTCGGTCTTGGTAGACTGGTTCCATGCCGGCCCTAAGAGGGAACAGCGTGAGCCCATGGTGGACAGGGCTGCAGGGCCCCGGAGGCCTCCCAGGAGAGGGACTGAGGACACTCCCGCCAGGCGGCAGGTGGGCCTCGGAGCCGGGAGGAGAGCACAGAGGGTGTGTGGGTGCACCGGGCCTGTGCTAGGCCACCCACGTGCATGGGCACAGGTGTCAGCCTGGCTGGTCCTGGACAGGGAGACAGGCCAGGAGAGGGGCTCACCCGAGGCCACGCCGGAATCAAATCGGGCCCAGGCCTGGACATGCCCAGGTGGTGAGAGGTTGGTCAGCTCTCCTGTAAGCCAGACCCTCTTCCCTGAGGCCTGGCTTGGTTCAGGGAGATTTCAGACCAAGACTCAGGGCCCAGGCCCTGCCTGTGTGATGTCTCCTTGCCTGGTACCAGCTGTGACCACATCCAGCCATCAGCACAGCCCTGGGGGGTCAGGTCATCACCCACATTCGGGAGAGGACACAGGCTCAGGCGGGTGAGGGCTCCAGCCCGGGGCCACCCACCCCATGCCAGCTGGCGGCCTTCTTGCCACGTGTGTCTAGGAACAGGCCTGGGCAGGTGCTCTGAGCTGCCTGAAGTCTCTGGGCGGAGATGGTTCAGGCGGAGGTGCTGCAGTCCTCCCCAACCCCAGGCCCTACCCCCTGTCCCCAGCTGTGGGGTGGGGGCTGTCCTGTCCTCCCAGCCGTGACCCTTACACTGGGGGCAGGGCCGGGGCCTCCAGCTTTCTCGACTGTTCTTGGTCTCGCCATGGGTGCCAGGGAAGCTCTGGGTGTGAGGGGTGCATACCGGCTCTCCTGGCAGGAATCCTGGAATCCTGGGTAGATCTAGGAGCCCCTGAGGGGGCCAGGCCAGCCCCACCCCAGCCCCTCGTCTGCCTGTGGCCTCAGCGTTGGCTCCCGCCAGCTCCTGGCTGGCTCACCTTCCTGGCACACGCGCCCCCTCCTGCCAGGTCGGCCCTCGCCATGCCCACCCTCGGCACACGCCCGTCACCATCCTCCCTCCGGGGCTTGGCCCTGCTACGCAGCTTCCCGGGCATCCCCAACACACCCACTACTCTCCAGGGCTCTCCCTGTTTTCCCGGGGTGCTCCCCAAGTCTGGGCAACCTCAGCAGTAAGTGTGCTGAGCACCGCCCACGTGGTGCTAGGCTGGGCTGGGTGCTGGGGGTCAGGCGTGTGTCCGCTTCCCCCGGCTGCTGGCACCGATGCAGCAGGCCAGGCGGCCTCACAGCAGGAGTTTATTGTCTTGCAGTTCAGAGGCTGGAAGTCCAAGGTCAAGGTGTCACTGGGCTAGTTCCTCCTGAGGCCATGAGGGAGAAGCTGTTCCAGGGCCTCTCGTGGCTTCTGGGGGTTGCAGGCGATCCTTGGGGGTCCTTGGTCTGTAGTCTCTGGGTTTGTCTTTATGAGTAGGTGTCCCTGTGCTGGCCTGCCTCTGAATTTCATTTTATGGAAATAAGGACACCAGTCCTATCAAGTTAGGGGCCCAACCAGTTACATTTGCAAAGACCCCACGCTCAAATGAGGTCACCTCCTGAAGTCCTGGGGCTTAAGACTCCGACGTACGAACGAGGGTCGGGGTTCAGCCCGTTGCAGGCGCGGCGCCTCACTCGGGCGCATCCCGCCAGTGGGCGGGGGTCCTGGGCTCTGGGTATTTCGGTGGGTGGCTCCTCAGGACAGGGCCGTGCCACAGGCTCAGGGTCTCGGCTCAGACGTGCGCTGGAGCCTTGGTGATGGAGTGAGGGTGTCAGGCCATGCTCAGCCCGCTCCTCACCCCCACCAGCCTGCAAGCTTCTCAGGAAAATGGCCAGAGCTCTGCACCCCGTGGGCCTTAGCTTCTCCAACTGAGTCAGAGGGGAGGGCCGGGCGCCTCTCATTCTGACGTTCAGAGTCTGGTAACTGCCGACCCGCTGATGCATCTCACTTGGGGCACGTCCCAGAACCGGGGTGGGCGATGAGGGGCCCAGCCATGAGACCCTCATGGGGGTCAGGGGCACCCGCCCGGGAGAGTTGTGACTCACTGACACCAGTTTGCCGTGGACAGGCTGGGGGTCCCCCCCCAACAAGTGCGAGGGCCCCTGAGCAGGGGACCCAGCACGCGGGGCAGGGTGTGGGGAGGGGGGGTGGGCAGGCAGCTGGCTCCGTGGCCCAGCCGAGGACGCTGGCTGCCGATTTGTGCTAAGTGCTCCCTGGGTCCTAGAGGCTTGGCTGGATGACAGGGCAGGCCCGGCGGGCTCCATCGACCCTGCGCCCTCACCGTCTGCCCTGACCTCGGCCCCCTGGAGGCCCGGCGCCCTGCCTGCCGCCCCTGCTGCATCTTGGAGGAGGAGAGCTGCGCAGGCTCGCACGCCGGCAGGGGGCAGCCAGGCAGTTTGTGACCTGGCCGAGTCCGGGGCTGCAGGGAGGGAGGAGACAGAAACTGGGGTCCAGCACCAGGAGATGTTGAGGACCAGCCAGCAGCACCGTGAGGTGGGTCTCCCATCAGCTCGGGTGTCGCAGTGTGGCCGAGCCCAGGGCCCTGCAGGTAGACAGGATGACCACAGCCGGGCCCGGGGCCAAGGAGAGCACCTGGGCTGGAGGAGGCCAGCACGCGGAGGCCCTGCTGGAGCCCCGGCTTGGGCCCTGCCTTCCTCACCCCTCCTGCCCACCCACTGAAGTGCCCAAGAGCCAGCCCCGGCCTCCGTCCAAGGCCCTGCGTCCTTAAGCCGTGCCCTGGCCTCTGCCGGCCCATTGCCTGGCAGCCCCTCCCAGCCTCCCAGAGCGGGCAGAACGGGGTGCTTGCAGGGCAGGCCAAGTACCACCTGGTGCAACCACTTAGTGTGCAGGTGGGGAAGCTGGGTCCCAGAAAGGGGTCCCCCGTGCTCAGAGCCCCGTCCCTGGAGTAGCTTCTCCTCTGTGGCCTTGCTGCCCTGGCCCAGGTTGGCCCCAGGTATCTGGCGTGGGCACCGGGCAATGGTGCCACCCACTGAGGGGGTGCCCCAGAGAGGAGGAGGTCGGGGCGAGCCCACGCAAGCCTGCCTCGTCGGGGCGCTGGGGGCATCCGTGTGGCCCTGTCCGTAGGTGCTGGGTGTGCGTTCCAGGCTGCAGGGGTGAGGTCGGCCAGAGGACAGAGCTGGCGGGGAGGCCACAGAGCTCCCACAGGTACAAGGAAAGACGGGACCTGGCAGACCCCAAGGCTGGGACAGGTGGGCGAGCCCCAGGAGGGGCTGGGTGGGGTGTCCGGGAGAGGAGCCGGCCTGAGAGAGACGCACGTGAGGACTCGGGCTGCAGGAGGGCCCGGCCGGCCGGCAGGAGAAGAGAAGGTCAGGCTAAGCTCAACTCCAGCCCAAGCTCTGCCAGCCTACCACCTCAAGGAGGGCCTCCTAAGGTCAGAGCTGGTCCCGCCGATGGGCACCAAACGCCCGAGCCCCGCCGCCCCGCCTGCTTGGAAGGGACGAGGAGAGGCTGGCCAGGCAGGAGGCGAGGACCTTCACCCTCCTACCTACCCGTCCATCCATTCATCCGCTCTGTGCTCACCCCAAGCTATGGGCCCCACCCCAGCAGGTCAGGGTCTGGTGAGGAACTCAGCTGGGGCCGCCAGCCCCTCCCGCACCCCGCAGTCCGGAGCCAGGCAGCCGCTGCGCCCCGGCTGTTGGCCTGGGGGTGGATTTGGCTGCAGTGCTCCCAGCAGCTTGAGGGACAGGCCAACACGTCTCCCTGTCAGGCGGGCGGCCAGGCCCTGGACAGGGGCACCTGGCGGTGACTGTGGCCCTGTGCCTCCCTGGCGGGGACATTTCTTGGGCTCAGCATCAGCACCAGAACCCGTGGAGGTCCGTGGCCTGTGCACACCTTCGGACAGAGTCCCCAGTGCTGAGGACCGCTGTCTGAACCTGAGGGTGGCCGTCCGGGCTCGTCTGTGTGTCTGAGCGCATCCTTGGCGCCTGGGGCCACCTGTGGACATCTGGGCCCTGTGGTGAGCCATGTGTGACGTCTGTGTGCGTCCTCAAGTGTCTGGGGCCACGGAAAGTACATCCCACCCACCTGTGACCATCTGCAGGCCCTGGGGAGACGGATGATGCCACCTGCTTCAGGGCTGGCTGAGGTATTCACTCCCATCTCCCTTCATCATGGAGTTCGGGACACACCGGACCCATAGGGGTATTTTAAAGGGACGAGGCTCTTAAAACGTTTAGCCCCGCCGTGCCTGACCCCCCTCCCCTGGCCTGGCAGTGGCTGCCCACAGGACACTCCAGGCACCTTGCCGGTCTCCCTTAGAGTGACCTAACACCCAGGGTCTGCCACCTCCCTGTCACTGTATATTTGGGAGCTGCTGCAGGTCAGACACACAGCTAACCGCCCCAGGATAACGTGGGTGTTCCCAACCAGGAGCTGTTCCCCGGGGGCGTTTTTGGTTGTCACAGCATTTAGGGGAGGGGACAGGGAGGCCAGGGACCCCATGAAGTGCAGGGCACTCCTGAACAGGTGGGAGGTGGCTTCCCAAAACACCAGTCCCACCCCATGAGAAGCCCTTGAACCGAAGCTCTAGGCAGGATGGAGCCAGCGGCCGAGGGGGCAGAGGGGAGGGGGCACCCCTCTGCTTTGGGGCCAGGATGGCCTTCCAGGGATGGTTCTAGAAGGATGGGCAAACTGGGATGGACAGACGTGGGTGTGAAGGCAGGTCATTTGAGGCTGGGCTCCTTCACCAGGGTGCACTGGAGAGGCCCAGGTTTAGAAGTCAGGGAGTTCATGAACTTGACTGAGAAAGAAATTACATCTCCTTTTTTGCTAACCTTTAGCATTTCCTGTTACTACGAACAAGGCGACGATGGCATTCTAGAATCTGGGACTTGGTCACCAGTGGAAACTGCTGATTTTTTCACGTCCTTTATATTTTTAGCAAATATCTCAAAGTACCGTTTCCACTCATCACAGCTTTGAGTTTCTGATGGGCATCAGGCCTGCAGGATGTTCATAGGAAAGCGTATGGACACCACCTCATGCGCCTGTTTATAATGTTCCGACGGCTGCAGCACTGCACCTAGCTTCCTTCATGATTCTCTGCGTAATTTTTTACTTCATTACTTCTTTATTCTGAGAACGGGTCTGCAGTCTTCAGCCAGCGGCCAAGGGGGCCCAGGGCCCAGAGAAGAGGAGGCCTCTGGGCGGCGGGCTGGGCCCTCAGCCAAGGCGCGAGGGCTGGTGGAGCCCCATGTCTGCCCCAGGAGAGCCGGCGGGCCGGACGGGAGCACTGGGGCAGAGCGGGGGCCCGGCCAGCTGCCTGCAGGTGGGGGTGACGGGGGCACAGAGATTAGTCACTCTGAGTCACTCGGTAGTGTTCCTTGAGCTCCTACTGTGTGCCGGGCGCTGTCCTCGGTGCTGAACTGCAGCCACAATGCCATCTGCGTAGGGTCTGGACGGGTGTCAGAGGCTTCACGTGAGCTGCAGCTTTGCTGGCCACGGTGACCATGTGTTACTTTTGTAAGTTATAAGTAACGAGAAATAACATGTGGGTTTAGACACACGCATGCGGTTTGCAATCATACATGTCGCTCTTGACCGCAGAGCAAAGACCCCTCCCAGCCTGGGGCAGCCCCTGGCCCACGTGCCGCTTGGCCACTCTCACTGTGAGTCGTGGCCTTCTCGCCCCATCCTCCCTGAGGGCTTGAGGCACTTGCTCGGCCCCAGCTCCCTCCTGACCCGAGGGTCCCACGCTGCCCTTGCAGGGCTCTTGCCTTGGGTGGGCCCCCCACCCCAGGCATTCCTGGCCCAAGGAACCAGCCCCCACCTCCTCTGCTACCTAGAGTTTTCAAGGCCACCCCCTGGCCCAGAGCCAGTATCCTTTGGATCCAGTGGCCATTCCCAGTGGCGTATGTCTTAGGAAAGAGTTGGGGCCCTAGCAGAAGCCAAAACCTGGTCTCCTGGACACGGCCCTCCTGCCGCCAGGGTTCAAGTCTGGGGCCATGCTCCCTCGCTGTGTGACCTTGGGCCAATTACTGAACCTCTCTGTGCCTCAGAATCCTTTTCTGTAAAATGGGGATGGTAGCAGCGCCTGCTGTGTGGAGTGGTTGTGAAACTGGTTTCTCGTGTGGAGTGCTCAGCATGGGGCTGTGTCCTAGGGGGGCATCACGGCAGGGGGGAACCTGTTGGAGAGAGAGGCCCATCCTTTCTCCAGAGGCGGCCGTGGGGAAGAGTGCCCCCTGGTGGGGAGGGAGGCCAGCCTGTGCTGGCCAGGCTCAGGGGCCACACTGGGGATCAGAGGGATTGGGCTGGAGAGGAGGGGCTCCCCAGTCACTACGGCTGCTTCCTGGGTGGCGCTGTCTCGTGGTGTCCCGTGTTCCCGCTTGGCTGGCCCTGATCCTGAGAAGTTGGGAACTGGGTAGCGCTGTCTCATGGTGTCCGTGTTCCCGCTTGGCTGGCCCTGGTCCTGAGAAGTTGGGAACTGGGTAGCGCTGTCTCATGGTGTCCGTGTTCCCGCTTGGCTGGCCCTGGTCCTGAGAAGTTGGGAACTGGGTAGCGCTGTCTCATGGTGTCCGTGTTCCCGCTTGGCTGGCCCTGGTCCTGAGAAGTTGGGAACTGGGTAGCGCTGTCTCGTGGTGTCCGTGTTCCCGCTTGGCTGGCCCTGGTCCTGAGAAGTTGTGAACTGGGTAGCGCTGTCTCGTGGTGTCCCGTGTTCCCGCTTGGCTGGCCCTGGTCCTGAGAAGTTGGGAACTGGGTAGTGCCTGGCCCTGGTCCTGAGAAGTTGGGAACTGGGTAGCGCTGTCTCATGGTGTCCGTGTTCCCGCTTGGCTGGCCCTGGTCCTGAGAAGTTGGGAACCGGGTAGCGCTGTCTCATGGTGTCCGTGTTCCCGCTCGGCTGGCCCTGGTCCTGAGAAGCTGGGAACTGCAAGAAGAGTTGGCTGCAGGCCCGTCCCAGCGGGGCGGCCCGCGATGCAGGAGCGCTGCTCCAGCACAGGGCCACGCCGCCAGCCAGGAGGGCTCTCGGGGCAGCCTTGGAGGGTGGCAGCTGGTATTCAGAAATGAGTCCCAAGCAGAGGCCCAGAAGGCCCTGCAGGCTCTGCAGAGACGTCGGAGGGTGGGGGGAAGACAGTGCCAGCAGGACCCCACTCATGGTCAGCCCGCGGCCAGCCTAGGGGTATCAGAAGGGGCCTCTCCTTGCCCAGGTCATGTGGGGCCTGTCACTGCCCCTTTGACCCCTCTCTGGGGATGGGGCTGTCTGCCCCAGGAACCTGACTGCCCTGGGCGGGACCGTCCCACCTCTGCCTGCTGGATGTGGCTGAACAGAGTGGGGACCAAGACACTGGGTGCCTGAGGGAGCAGAATTCCCGGCCTGCTTAGAGACCTGGCCCTTCCCTGATGGATGCGTCAGCTTGACCACCCTGGAGGAACTGAGCTGGAGAGGTCAGGAAATAGGCTGGCCCACCCATTCCCACTGGCCCCCAGGACCCACAAGAGGTCAGGGTCCCATCTTTGGGGAGCCGGGCAAGCGGGCAAATGCCAAGGTCACCTTACTGCTCCAGGTTGGGAGCCCTTTCTGGTGGGTTTGTGCTGCTGGCAGGAGTGTCCCGGCAGGTGTCCCTCCCGTGCAGGGGGTGGGCATGGCCGCTGGCCCCGCGGGCTCCTGCCCAGCTGCCTGACGGTGTCCTAGGTCTTAGCTGCTCCTGGCCACTGACAGGGTGGTGCAGGCTAGCAGGGTGGCCAGGCCACCACTCTGCCCTCATCTTCCAGGAGCCTTCATCTCTGTACCTGGGACCTCTGGGCTGCTGGTGGGCCCCCAGGTGTCCAGCACTTTCATTTCCTACCCTTCAGTGAAGACAGGGAGGCACTCGGGCCAGTGGAAGGAGACCAGCACTAGGCAACACGTTTGAGACATTGAGCAAGTCTCAGAACCCTCCCAGCCTCAGTCTTCCCATCTGTGAGATGGGGATAATTGTATCTTCCTGTTGACTGAGACGGTGAGGCCCACCGTTCTCCAAGGAGGCCGGGGGCTGTGGGAAGGTGGACCCTGCTCTGACATCCACCTGTGCCCTCCTGCCACTGGCATGGGCAGGGTCTGAGGCCCTCGTCCAGGGAGCCTGGAAGACAGTGCACACGTGTGCATGCCCACGTGTGGCGGGGAGTTGCCAGTGGGGGGGCCTGAGTGACTTTGGTCAGGCTTCTTCCCATGCCCCACAAAGGGCCGGGCCGCCAGATTTAGCAGATAAAACTACAGGAGACCCAGTTAAATTGCTATTTCGATAGTTAATAATTTTGTAGCATATGTCCTGAATATTTAAGTTTCAAATAAACAACAAATACATTTTTAGTATAAGTAAGCTCCACATATTTAGTATAAGTATGTCCCAAATACTGGAGAGGGGGGATTGTGTGCTTTTTTGGTGGTAAAATATGCATAATAAAATTCACCGTTTGAATGATTTTTAAGTGTACATTCAGTGGCGTTAAGCTCATTCACACTGTTGGTGCAGCAGTCACCACCACCCACCTGCAGACATTTCATCTTCCCCAACTTCGTACCCATTAAACACTCACCCCCCCCCCACCCCGCTCTCTTCAGTGCCTGGTAATCACCATTCTACCGTCTCTATGAATTTGACTCCTCTGGGGACCTCATTTAAGTGGAATCATAACAGTATTTGTCGTTTCAAGACTGGCTTCTCGCGTCAGCATCATGTTTTCAGGGTACGTCCACGCTGTGGTGTGTGTCGGCGCTTCGTGACCCCTTAAGGCTGAATGGCGTCCGCTGTATGGACGTGCCCCGTTTGGTTTATCTGTTCATCCATCAGTGGCCACTTGGGCTGTTTCCACCTTTTGGCTCCTGCAAATAATGCTGCTGTGAACAGGGGTGGAAAAGATTCTGTTCAAGTCCCTGCTTTCAGTTCTTTGGGGCCAGATACTTTTATTCTGAAAACTAATGCATCGTTTATCTGAAATGCAGTTAGCTGTGTCCTGGCTGTATCTGCGCGCACGCCCTCACAATCGTGCCTTTGGGGCTGGGCTCGGTGCCCCGACACCGGCGAGCTGGCTGTGTGCTGGACACGGAGGTGCGGCCTGGGCAGACGTGCTGAGTCAGCAGCTGGGGACCATCCCACCTGAGAACTCCCAGGGCCCTCCGGGTGGCTGTCTGCATATCGCTTGGTGGCAGAGCGTGTCTGCTCCTGCCTCAGCCGCCGCCCTCCTGCTCAGGAATTCCCCTGGGACTGGAATCAAGGGAGGTCTTGCGGTGGGAGAGGCGGGGGAGGCCAGGATTCTTCTGTGTCCCTTGCAGCACTCCAAGCTGAGTGGCCTGGGCATGTCACTCTAGCTCCCTGTGTGGCGCCGGCAGCAGTAGAATGGGAGAGAGCAGTTGTCGTGAAGAGGAAAGGATTCTCAAACCCGGAAATGGCCGAGACCCTTGCAGGCACCCAGTGAGAGCTCCATCTCATCAGGAGGTGGCCGGGGGCCTCTGGAAGAATAAGGGAGTCCTTGTGGACTGTGAAATCACCCCCGCAGGCCCCCCTCGCACCAGCACGCAGCTGGCTGTCATGCCGCCTCTGGGGAGGGGTCCGGTCGGGGAGGTGCTGGCTTTCCAGGGGAGGGGGAGGTCTGAGGCTGCGGCTCTGGGGCAACGCTGGTGTTAAGCCTCATTTCCCTGAATGCCAACACTGCACAGAGATCCTTTCTTTATACATATTTGTTACTCAGCACCAGGTCCAGCCTGGATGCTGGGCAGAGAGGCGAGAGAAGAGGAGGCTCCCACCAGCAGGCCGAGCAGCTCTCCTGCTGCTGGGAAGGGTGGCCAATCGGAAAGCCCCCAGGGAGGGCCGCCCATGCTCAGGGAGGTTACCGGCTAGGCAGGTGCTTTGGCCCAGAGGGACCTGGAAGGCTTCCTGGAGGAAGGGAGAGGTGAGTGGGCCTTGAAAGAGAGTAGGGCAAGGGAGAAGGGTGCGTGAGATCGAGGGGTTAGCGGAAGCAGCAAGTGACAGCTGGATGCCAGCGGGGATGGCCATGACCCTGGAGATGGCTGCCAGGCTTTGTGGGCAGTGGCTCAGTTGGGGGTGAGCGGCTGAGCCCCTCTGTTCCTTCCCCTCTGGATTTATGGAGCCGGTGCTGGGCGTGGGCCTGGGACTCAGCCTGCCCCCGAGGGCTCCCTCAGTGGCACCCAGGGGTCTGCTCTATATTCTGGCCCAGCTGAGAGTCTGTGCCCTCTGCCTGTTCAGCCTTCCCGGGGTGGATGGACGGGCCTGCGTTGGGTCTTTGTGGGAAACTGGCTGAGAGGACCCCTGGGCCGCAGCGTCCCCTTCTGCTATTCCAGGATCTCCCTGGTGGACACGGCAGAGGCAGGCAGCATCAGTCCATCTCCTGGGCTGCCGCCCTGGCCCAGGGGTTGGGTGGAAGGCAAGCTAAATGGGAGAGCTGTACGGAGCCCAGGAGCTCCCACCCGGCCCCTGTCGGGGATGGCTGCGTAGAGTCCTGGGTGATGCCCTCTGCGGCTTGGCTTGGGCCAAGGATGAGAAACCAGCGCTGAGCTTGGCCTGCTGGGTGAGGCCTCCGGGGAGCATCTCACTCCCAGGCCCCATGAGAGAGCCCCCTGCCCTGCAACCAGGACCTGGGGTCACGGGCACAGAAGACGCCCCTTCATCCCCAGCTTGTTCTGAGGCCACGGTGTGAGCTCTGAACCCTGAAGCACTGTGGGAAGGCCAGTGGGAAGAGGCCTGGCCTCTGAGCCAGAGCTGCTTCCAGGCCCACATCCAGGGGCACCCACCGCCTCACCAAGGCGCCCCCAAGCCCGGTGCCTGCCGGCAGGGTGGCCTGCTCGGGGGAGGGGGTCCCTGAGCAGGATCTAGGCAGCAGAGAGCGGCCTTGGGAGTTACCTGGTGGAACCCCCTTCTTCAGGCGCCCTCAGTGTTCTGGGCCGCCTTGGAGAGGGCGCTTCGCTCCAGAGCTACCTGTGCAGTATGTGTCTCTGTGTCCCTGTGCAGGCCGGCCGGGGTGGGGGCGGGGGGGGGGGGGGACCCGGCACGGCGGCACTGCGGCGAGGGGGGCCTCAGTGGGTGGTTTCTCCAGTGGGTCTGGCAGGCACGGCGGAGGCAAGGAGCAGGGCTGGGGCTGCAGCGAGTGGAGGGGACTGGTCCTGGGTGTGGGAGGGCGACCCAGGAGGAGGAGGTGGCTGAGCCAGAGGAGGGCGTGGCCAGGCGCGGTCTGATATTTCCTAGGGACGCAGATCAGGACGTTAGGATGGAGGCCCAGGTCCCTGAGGCCAGAGGCTGGGGGCTGGAGAGGGCGGGGAGAGGATACGGGGAGTGACCGATGGTGGCCCTTGAGTGCCCAGACAGCAGTAGGGATCTGGTCGTTGTCATGCGGAGAGGGGACTCTCAGGCAGTGGGCTGCCACTCTCCTTCGGAGGAAAGAGCTGACGCCCCTCCCATCGCCATTCTGGGATCGGCCCTGGCTCCCCTGCGCACCAGACTCCAAATGGGGGGCAGCCCCCCGTAGGGCAGGGCGGCAGGAGCCTGGCGGGCACCGGGCGGGCCCCGGGCCGTGGGAAGCTCGGGGGCTGAGCGCGGCTGCCGAGCCGGCGGCGGGAGGGGTGCGGGGCGGCCGCGGCGGTTTCCTGGGAGACGAGGGCGGTGCCGAGCGCAGCGGGGCGGGGGCCGCGGGAGGAGGCGCGTCGCCGCGCGGGGAGCCGCCGCCCTCCACCGTGCGCGCCAGTGCGGCTGCAGTGCCGCCCTGGGAGGCGGCCGCGGAGCCCTCCAGCCGGTCCCGCTCGCCTGCGCTTCCGCGCACCTCCTCCAAGCCCTCCAGCCCGATCCCGCTCCTCCGCCTTTCCACGGGCGGACCCCTAGACCCCCACGCACCCGCACCCAGAGTCGCGCGCCTCCCGCCCGGACCGTCACCGACGCCGCCGCCGCCACCACCGCAGCTGGGGACGCCGCCGCCGGAGCCGCCGCCGAGAAGGGGTTTCGGGCTAAGCCCGGGCGGCGTCCGCGGAGCTGGGATCCAAGCCGGTGACCCCGCCCGGGCCCAGCCCGCCGCCCGCCCTATACCCATTTCCATCTCCGCTGTCCCACCGCATCTCCATCCGCAGGCCCGCCACCCTCACCTCCACTCCCTCCTCCTAGCCATCTTCATCTCCAGCCCTGTCGTCCCCCATCACCACCGCCAGAACCCCACCTTCAGTCCATGCTACCCCGCCCTCACCTTCACCACAAGCCCTCGTCTGCGCCCTCATGCATTTCTCCACCCCCTTCCCATCATGAGCCCCCTCGCCAGTCTCCGCGTCCACCCCATCGATCCCTCACCCTCACTGCGCCCATCACCAATCCACCTCTCCTCCCCTCAGCTCCCCACCTTCACCCCATTTTCGCGTGCCTCCCGCTGTATCCCCGCAGCGCCCCTGCCACCCCTCCCCGCCCCCATCTCTTCCTGCAGCAAGCCCCCCTTCCTCTTCCGTCAAACCCATTCCCCTCCCCTTCGCTTGCGGCAGCCCCCGCGAGCCCCCTCTCCCGCCACCCCCGCCAATGCCTGCCGCGCCCACTGCGGCAAGCCCCTTCCCCGCCAATCGCGTCGCCCTCCTGCCCTCCCCCCCTCGCCTGCCGCAGGCCCCGGCGGCGCGGCCCCCCTGCTCTGCGCGGCCGCGCCCACTGCGCCAGCGCCCCCTGCTCGCTGCGCCAGGAGCCAGGAGCGCGGCCGCCGCTGCAGACCCTCGCGCGCCGGCTCCTGCTCCGCGGCGTGGGGCCCTCGGTCCCTGGCCGGCAGCGACTGGCGCCCGGGCGCTCGGCCTTTGTCCCACCGCCAGCGACGCAGCCCCTGGGCAGCGGGACCCCTGGCGAGCCTGAGGGGCGGGCCCCTCCCGCCGAGCGCAGAGGGGTCGCAGCCGAGACCCCTCAGTTTCGGTTCCCGTGCGTGACGGAGGCTCTGCAGCGGCGGCAGAGGGCCGCCTTGGTGATGCTGTCATGTGGCCGGAATGGTGGAGGGGCTTAGGGCCGGGGTGAGGTGGTCGGTGAGGGGTAGAGAAGCGCGCTGGGAGCGGGGCGGGAGGGGTTATGGGTTTTGTTACCGCGTTAGGAACGGCGGAGGATGGTGGTTGAAATGTCCTGTCCGAGGTGGGTCTGAGGCTGCCCCCCTGGATGGACTCTAGGTGCTCGGGGTGACCCTGCGACAGAGACTGGCGAGGGACAAACGCCTCTTGGTTGGGGCCGGGGGGGCGGGGTGAGGAGATGAGGAAAGAAGGTCTGGAGCTCGGGTTGTGGGCGGTGCCCAGGGGACCTCGGGTTATTTGTCCAGCAGGCTGGTGGACATGCCAGCAGGGTCCTGCAGCGGCCACTGGAGCTGGAAGGGGTCCAGGAGCAGGAGTGGGCATGGGCAGTTGTCCCAAGAAGGGTCAATTGCTTGGGGAAAGCCTTCTGCACACCCCACCCGCTCAGCAGGCCGGCTGGGGTCCAGAGCTGAGAAGAAGGGAGGGGTAGGGAAGCAGCCCCCTAACTGCTTTTCCAGACCTGGGCCTCTCCCTCGTGTTTTGGAGGCCAGGGTGCCTAGAACTGGCCACAGAGCTGCACTCCAGCACCGTCCTGGGAGACGAGGGCGGCTAAGTGCCTACACTGAATTGCCGAAGAGTATTCCCGGGGCGGCAGGATTAGTTGGTGCAGAGCATCTGGGATGTGGCTTTAAAGTCAAGTTGAGCAGGCAGTCTGCGTACACCTGTGTGAGCTGCAGAAGCTTCGGGAGAGATGGGCTTGGCGTGGCGCCGTCCTCCCTCTGCAGTCTCCTTGGGAGGGCTCCAGGGCCGCCAGTCAGGAGCGGCTGCCAGGCTGGGCCCGGACAGGTGAGGTCTGCCTCCAGCATTGGTGATGGGGATCACTGCTGCGACGGGGTCTTGGGCTAAAGCACTGGGTCTGCAGAGCTGGTGGGGGGACTGCTGGGTGGGAACGCCATCAGGAGGCTGCTTGTGCCCTTAGGAGGGCTGAGAACTGCGGCTGTGTCAGCAGGTGGCAGGAGGTGTGAGGCTTAAAGATGTTTAAGCCATAGGCTGATGGGACTTGCTGAGAAGAAGCCGGAATCTGGGGTGACCCCAGGAGGTCTGAGTAAGGGGGGAAGAAGGCGGATACGTGGTCTGCCATCCAGCAAGAGAAGGAACTGTGGGGGGGGGGGCGTTAGGTAGGAAGCGAGTGCAGGTGTTTTAACCTGGGGAGGGCGGCTGGGGGTTTGGAGACTTGGGACCTGGGGGCCAGGCCTAGAGGAGGGGCTCTAAAGAGACTGGGGATGGGGGAGCAAACCTGCCATGAAAGAGCTCTCCCCTCTTCCCCCCAGAAAACCTGGGATCACAAGAGGAGGAGGTGTCCCAAAGGCTGAGGGAAGGGAGAGTTCTAGAAGGATGTAGTCTGCTGTTGAAAAAGCAGCAACAGACTGAGGAAGAAAGGAGGGGCCGTCACTGGCCAGCTGGGGGAGAAGCCTCAGTGCCAATGGGAGGGGTCCGTGGGAAGAGGGGACAGGCTGATGCCTCCCAGTGGGGAGCGGGGACCGGAGGGGTGGAGTGGGCAGCTCTAAGATGGACGGGATACCAGCCATGCCCTCCTGCCTGGCCCGAGTGCCCCCCTTTCTCCAGGCGTTTAGCCGAGAAGAGGTGAGGGTTTGGGGGCGGAGGTCTGAAATGACAAGAGGGGAATTTTATCAGTCTGCCTTGCACACTTCCAGGGTCAGGGAGCTCACCTCCTCTCTGGCAGGCCCCACCCCCCTCCAACCATTTGGCTTAGATCAGGGAACAGGCTTGCTTTTTGGGAAGGTGCCCTGCAGAGCCCACCTCTGCCCGGCTGAGGTCCAGGACCGACAGATGACCTGCGGGCCCAGGCCGAGCTGGGCCGGTGCCTTGATCACCGACTAGCACCGGCCACCGCATCTGCCCTGCCGCGGGCTCGGGGAGCCTCAGCCCAGCCTGCCCGGGGCCTCAGGCCGGCGCCCGGGCTCTGGCTCCGTGTCTTCACTCCCGTGTGTGTCCGAGGAGGGAGGGAGGGACGGGGGCTGTGCTGGGGCGGCCGGAACAGCGCAGGTCACCGGGCTGGCTGGACGAGGTAGCCAGGCAGGGCTGAGGGGGGCCGCAGGGAGGCTGCGGGGCGGGGGAGGGGCGGGGAGGCCAGGGGGCGGGGGGCGGCTCTCGGCTGTGAGCGGTGGGTGGGCCGACAGCGCCAAGGAGCCCGCTCAGAGCCGGCCTGAGAAAAGGGGGTCCTGGGTGATTTGTCCTCGCCTCTCTCCTGCCTGCAGGAACGGAAGGTTCAGGAGGGAGGGCGGCCAGCCGGGGAAGCCACCGGCCCCTGTGGCCCGCAGGTGCTTGCACCCCGGCAGCCTGCGCCCTCCTGCCTCTCCTGCCTGCCCGCCGCTGCCCCGTGACCCATCCGGCCTGGCCTGGGTGCCTGTCACAGCTGAGCCTAGGCTGGCACCTGCAGCCACTCCCAGCCCCCGGGCGCGCCCCCAGTTCAGCCCCCGACCCCCAGCCCTGCACCACCACGGCCCGCTGGTCCCAGGCAGCAGGGGAGGGGCCTCGCCAAGGGTGCTCTCCTGGCCCCTGCCGTTGGAGGGGAAGCCGGGGGGAGGGCGGTCGGGGCCCAGGCCCCTCCTGGCTGGGTGCACACGGCCCCATTGCACAGCCTCCACCATCAGGGAGACGGGTCCAGTATCTGCCCTGCTCTGCCAGCTGGGACGCCGGCTGGAGGACCCTCGTCCTGCTCTGTGAGCTGCCCCCTGCTGGCGATGGTCCAGGGCCACGGGTCAGCGTCAGCAAGGGCAGCCGAGAGGAAGAACTGTCTCTGGAGACGTCCTCGGGTCCCAGCCCTCCCTGCCTGGAGCTGCCCGCCCACCCCACCCCTGCCCCGAAGGAAGGAGGGCAGGGATGGGGGTGCTTACTCTCTGCCAGGCCCTGGGGAGCCAGGCTCTGTCCCTCCACCCCAGCTGGTTCCCGTGAGGCCCACAAGTGGCCAGAAAGGCCTGACTCGTCCCGGGGCGGGGGGGGGGGCAGGTCCCAGACCCCTGACTCCCCACCCCCGCGGGCCTGGGGCTCTGCAGGGTGTAGGCACACAAGCTCCGACGTCTACCCCACAGGCAGCCCTGTTCCAGGGTGGAGGCCACAGCGCCCCTTAGACAGCAGGCCCTGGGAGCAGGGGTGGGGGCCCCGGGGGACGAGGCGGCTGGGGGCAGGTTTGTGAGGGAAAAGCGGGAGGGAGCTGCCCTTCCTGCCTCTGCCCGCCCCCCCTTCCTCCCCACCGAGCCGCTGACACCTCCCTCGAGTGCCACCCGAGTGTGCAGCGCCCTTTGCCCCCTCCCACCGCGCCTGGGGCACCGCTGCCCTCTCCTGGCTGTTACACTGATGGGCACAGAGCTGCAGACGGGCCATAGGGCGACTCTGCCCTCCGCACCTGTCCCTGCTTCCCCGGGGCGTGTGCAGGAGAGGAAGCCGCTCAAACCTAAGTGTGACCGAGCCACCCCCGCAGGCTCTTCAGGGTTAATGCAGCCTGCGGAGAGTGACTTGGTCTTACCCACCCCTCTCCCCCCGCAAGGCCTCCGCTGGAGGCCGCTGCCCGCCCCGCAGCCTCCCACCCCTCAGGGCAGCCTCGGGACCCAGAGAGCTCTGCCCAGGCTGCTCCACGACCCCCTGCACCCGTGCCGGCCGCCCCGGGCGAGCCCTCGACCCCAGCCCCACACAGCCTCTGTCCAGGCCAGGCCCCTGCGTCCACTCCCCTCCGTGCCCTGCCCCGCTTAGAGGCAGGAATTGCGGCCTGTGGGGAGTGGGCCTGGGGGGCTGTGAGGCAGCCCAGTGGCCGTGGGGACCTGAAATCGGGCGGCTGGAGCCACTTGGCCCCTGACTGTGTGACTTCACACAGGAACCCTCATCTCTGCCAGCCTCAGTTTCCTGGTCTGTAAAGTGGGTTCACAGCACCCACCTCAGAACTGGGCCCAGCACAGTTTGAAAGGTGCGCCCTGCACCACGAGAGTGGTGGAAGCAACCTCAGTCACGTCCTAGCGCTGCTGTAAGCAGTGCTGCCGGGACCCCGCGCCCAGGCGGTGGCACGGGGGTGATGGGGGCTTTGAGGGTGCAGAGGAGGGTGCACACACCTGAGGGGGCTCGGTGTGTCCTGCCAGGTGGGTGCGGGTCTCGCAGCAGGGCCCCAGCAGACTTGCGCCCGGGCTGTCCTGACGGGGTGGGCCTCGGCCTAGGGGGCCACTGCCTCTGGCCGGCCCGGAGCTGTGGGTGGGTGGCCTGCCCAGCCTGCAGGGCCTGCTGTCCTCGGTGGGAGCTGGCACCCCGGACTGGGGTCGGGGAGGCTGGGGCTCTCCTGCCCTGCCCCTCGGGGATCCCTTCCTCTCCCTGTCCTCAGCCTCGGTCCGGGGAGGGGCGCCGGGCAGGCCTGGACACTTCCCCTGTGAGCCTTGAGTCTGGCAGCCCCCCATGCCCCCCACGCAGGACCTGAGGCCTCTCTGTGCTGAGTAAGGTCCAGGCGTGAGCGGAGCTGCTCAGGGCACCTGGGGTGGCCCTCCTCACACGCAGGGGGCGTGGAGAGCTGGAAGGGGCTGAGTGGGGACAGCACTCCACAGCCCTGCCCTGGGGCTCAGCCTTCCGCACTCCTGCTTTACACCCATCCGCACCGGGGCTTGCCCCACGGGGCCTGGAGGTGGGATTCTGCAGAGGAAGCCCTGCTCCTGTGTCCTGCGCTGAGGGCTGCATGGCCCACCCTAGGCACTGCCCCGAGCTGGGCCTGCCTTCCCCCCACCCTGGCTGGCAGCCCCACCTGTGTGCCACCTCCCGGGGCCTGCTGCCCACGTCCCCGCTGTGCAGGAGAGCCCACCGGCCGCGAGGCTCGGACTCCTGGTGCCCCGCCCCCCAGCCTCCCGTAGCCCTTCTCTCCCTCACGCCAGCCCCTCCCCACAGGTGAGCACCTGCGGATCTGCCCCCAGGGCTACACCTGCTGCACCAGCGAGATGGAGGAGAACCTGGCCAACCGCAGCCGCGCCGAGCTGGAGACGGCGCTCCTGGACAGCGGCCGGGCCCTGCAGGCCACGCTGGCCGCCCAGCTGCGGGGCTTTGATGGTGAGGGGCTCCGGGGCCGCAGGACGCTCACGGCGGGGGGCTGGGCACTTGGGGGCCTCTCGCAGCGAGGCAGGGTCAGAGGGGACGTAGTAGCAGAACGCTGGCTGCGTGCAGGGGCCTGAGCGGGGGGTCACCTGCAGGTCTCTGTCCACCCCGAGGCACGCACGTCTGGGGAGGGCCAGCCCATCCCTTCCATCAGCCCCTCAGAGGGGACCCTCTGCCCTCCAGAGCTGTCCTAGGCACCTGCCAGGGACAGGCCTGGCACTGGCCACCAGCTGGCCTGGAGCTGGGGAGCTCAGCGTGAGGACTGAGATGGGGGGCCAGGACGGGGCTGCAGGCTGGGGGCACGAGGAGTTTGGGGCCCCTGCCATGGCCCTCGAGCCTCCAGGTCAGCTGTGTGTGTCAGTCATCTATTCCCAGCCCCTCACCAGTTCTCTCGTCGTGTCTGGGCCCCTAAACAAGGGACGGTGGGATGACGTTGTGACGCTGACAACGGGCACCTCGGAGGGGATGGCGGGCACCGGTGGGAGGGGCCCCAGAAGGGACAGCTGATGTCAGAGCCTGCACAACATCCATTCGGGACACTAATCTGTGTTCAAAGCGATTCCTCGTCCGCTTCCAGGCCCACTTGTGCCCCCCCCCACCGCGAGAGTCCTTTCCACCTGCCCCTCTGCGCACCACTTCCCGCCCCACGCCTCAGCCCCACGGTCGTGCCTGCTCTGGCTCCCTCCGTGCCTCGTGCCTCGGGAGCGGCCCTTACCTGGCCGCCAGCGGCAGGGGTCTCAGAGCCTTCGTCTGAAGTGCACCTGGGGCCCGCGTCTAGCGGGGCCTCGGGTGGCTGTGTTCCAGGACGCGGGGCCCACGCTCACGCACCACACCTTCTGGGCCGGCTGCCAGGGGCCTGGCTCAGAGCAGGACCCTGCTCAAAAGATGGGGCTGGGGGCCGGCCATGGGATTGGGGGCCCCATGACCACCCCGTGTGCTGCTGGGCTAGTGACTGAGCTACAGACTGCCCATTTGGGCCAGAGGCTGGGGTGGGGACCAGGACCCGGGGTCCCACGGCAGGAGCTGGATGGGAACTTGGACTGTCCGCTCCTTCCCACGGTTCCCACCTGGGGAGCTGCAGGGGCACAGCCGGAGCAGCAGGAGGGTCTTGGGTGGGGTGAGTGTAGACACGGGTCCGAGGGCCAGAGGCCTGATGTCCACCACGCCTCAGAGCAAAGCCAACCTGGCCCTGTGTCCCTGGACACCCGAGTTTGGGCCTGTGTGGGGAGGGCTGGCCACAGCTCTTGAGGAAGCATCTGAGTGGACGGTCTGTGTGCTTATGGACCCTGCAGTCTCCCTGCTGAAAGGGGTGGACGGCGTTGGGGGCCTCGTTCTCAGCACACGGGGCACAGAGGTATTTCCCCAAAACCACAGGGGTCTGTGGCCCACGCTCACGCCCCGCCTCGGCACCCTGTCCGGGACTCTGGGTGCATCCTGAGGGCTGCGGGAGACCCTCTCCAGACCCTCAGGCTCGCCAGCTTCCAAAACCAGAGGGAGGGCGTCCAAGAGAGATGAGGACGGAGGGGGAGGGCAGGAAGCCCAGGAGAGCCTCAGAGGTGGGCAGGGTGGGGAGTGCACAGAGGCACGCCCCCAGGGCAGGGGGCCTGGCTGGGTGACAGAGGCCGGGGGAGGGGGCGGGACGCAAGGAGAGCTGCTGGGAGGGAAAGCAGGCGAGGGACGCCCTGGGCCTTCTTCCCCCACTGGGTCCCACCCCCACTCAGAGCACCCTCCTGCCCCTCCACACAGACCCTTGCCAGGTGATCTCGGGGGGCACTGAGGCACCGTGTGTCTCCTGCTCCAGGCCCAGCTCAGAAATGGATTCTGGATGCCCAGACCCTGGGCCAGGAGGGGGAGGTCTCAGAGCCCCGTGGGGGCGGGCACCCAGGGCCCGTGCAGGCTCTGATGACTCTCAGAGCACCGGGGGTCCCCGGCGGAGCCCCCTTAATGCCGGTCGCGCTGCCACAGCACGCGGGGTGGGCAGGGGGCTCTGGGAAGGCCTGACGCCCGTCTCCCGCGCGCAGATCACTTCCAGCGCCTGCTGAACGACTCGGAGCGGGCGCTGCAGGAGGCCTTCCCGGGCGCCTTCGGAGAGCTGTATGTGCAGAACGCCAAAGCCTTCCGCGACCTGTATACCGAGCTGCGCCTCTACTACCGCGGCGCCAACCTGCACCTGGAGGAGACGCTGGCCGAGTTCTGGGCCCGCCTGCTCGAGCGCCTCTTCCGGCAGCTGCACCCGCAGCTGCTGCTGCCCGACGACTACCTGGACTGCCTGGGCAAGCAGGCCGAGCCGCTGCGGCCCTTCGGGGAGGCCCCCCGCGAGCTGCGCCTGCGCGCCACCCGCGCCTTCGTGGCGGCGCGCGCCTTTGTGCAGGGCCTGGGCGTGGCCAGCGACGTGGTCCGGAAGGTGGCCCAGGTGCGCGCGGAGGCCCCGCCCCCTGCCGCACGTCCCCGCGCCCCCACCCCGGGGCCCTGGGCTTCCCGGTGCCTCCTTCCATCCGCCACCCCGAGCGGATGGGAGGATCCAGCCTGCGAGCTCTGCTCCGGGCAGCGATGGCGAGGCCGGTCCCGGGCAGGAAGGGAAGGAGATGGGCTGCGGCTGGATGCTGAGCCGGCTCCAGGGGTCAGGTGGACGGGAGACGGGAGATGAGGGAGATGTGGGAGATGCGTGCTCCGAGGCTGGGGCGGGGGATGCCTGGCCCCGTCGGGCAGCTCGCTCCGTCAGACCCACCAGCGTCGGGTGTGGAAGGGCATAGGCCTCAGGCGCCTGCAGCCCTGGGCATGAGCCACCTCCACCCCAACTGGGGTCCCTAACGAGCCTCCCCAGCCCCAGCCTCCATCCGTTCTGTTGCGTGGTGGGCGGTATTCCCGCTTCCCTGGGAGGGTTCGTGACCACGGTGTTCCGGGGAGTCGCGGCACTTTGAGCCTATCGGTTATTAGACGGAGCCCCGCCGCGGCCAGCAGGCCAGCTTGGTCACCTGAGAAGGACCCCGGCGCGCCTGTAGGGCTGCACACCTGCTGCGGGGTTGCGCTCAGGCTGCCTTGGCTCCGCAGGTGCCCCTGAGCCCGGAGTGCTCTCGGTCCGTCATGAAGCTGGTGTACTGCGCCCACTGCCTGGGGGTGCCCGGCGCCCGGCCCTGCCCCGACTACTGCCGCAACGTGCTCAAGGGCTGCTTGGCCAACCAGGCCGACCTGGACGCCGAGTGGAGGAACCTTCTGGGTGAGCTCCCACTGCCGCCACCGCCTGCGGGAAGGGGAGTTGGGGGCGTGCTGAACCGGGCCTGTCCTCTGGAGCAGGCGGTCCCTGGGGCGAAGAACAAGATGCCCCCTGAACGTCCCAAACAGTGCAACGTGGGCAGCTGCCCGGGAGGGAGCCCCGCGGGGTCACAGTCCTGTCCTTCCCCACCGAGCACGTACGCGCCAACACGTGTGTGACCTACAGCGGGCCAACCCGTGCATGAGTTAACGTGTGCACTGCTGCCCTGGGGTGGGCCAGCTCTGAGGTGTGCCAACGTGACGGGTCACCAAGCACCTGTGCCAACACAGGTGTACCACACAGTGTGTACACCTGCTGCTGTGAGGTGAGCCTGCGTGCATCCATGTCGACACACGTGGGCTGACGTGAGGGCTCAGCGTGCCTGTATACTGAGATACGTAAGTTCTAACGCGTGCTGACACGTGGGTCAGCACACATTCATGCTGAGACACGTGCTAACATGGACGTGTGATGGCATGCCTCGAGCCAACATGAAAACATGTGAGGTAACATAGGCATGTGGTGGGCCAGGTGTACATGTGCCGATAGGCGTAAGCTTACACGTGCTCAACCTACACGTGTGCCGACGCACACAGGCGCTAACGTGTACACGGGCCGGCCTGAAGTGGGCCGACACGCAGATGTATCGTCTCGTACAAGCTGCCGTGTGCGTGGTAGCACATGGCGAGCCAGTGCGCGTACCTACAAAGTGCCTTCTGTGTGTGTGCTCACGCCTGTGCCAGACTCCATGGTGCTCATCACAGACAAGTTCTGGGGCCCGACGGGCGCAGAGAGCGTCATTGGCGGCGTGCACTTGTGGCTGGCAGAGGCCATTGGCGCCCTACAGGACAGCAGCGACACCCTGACGGCCAAGGTGCGGGCAGGGGCGTGCGGTGGGCAAGGGGGGGTGCCCCGGATACCGCCTTGTACCCTTCCAGGACCCCTGCGTTCTCCCCCAGGTCATCCAGGGCTGCGGGAACCCCAAGGTGAACCCCCAGGGCCCTGAGCCTGAGGAGAAGCGGCGCCGGGGCAAGCTGGCGCTGCCGGAGAAGCCGCCCACGGGCACGCTGCAGAAGCTGGTGAGTGGCCCCTCAGCCGGGCAGGCCCCTGGTGGGCGCGGTTGGGGGGTCCAGGGCAGGCTGGGCCGGGGTGCCCGGTGGCCTGACTGCTGCCCTGCAGGTCTCTGAGGCCAAGGCCCAGCTCCGAGATGCCCAGGACTTCTGGATCAGCCTGCCAGGGACGCTGTGCAGTGAGAAGTTGGCCATGAGCGCAGCCAGCGATGACCGCTGCTGGAACGGGGTGGCCAAGGGTCGGTAGGTGCCCCCCGGCTGACACAGTCCGTCCCTCCTCCACGGCCCCTCACCGGTCTGGGGCACCAGGTGTTGTGTGCACAGGGCCATACCTGACGTGGGACACGCAGCGGGACGCAGAGCTGGGATGAGGGCTGAGCCCTCGCCCTGTGCCAGCTCCCCACAGCAGGCGCCGTGCTCAGCGCGTCCTCACCCCGCCGTAGTGGGGCCTGCACGGGCTCCCGTCGGCCCCTGAAGCCTCTGGGGGGGTCTCAGGCTTGCCACCGCCCTGACGGGGGGAGGGGAGTGGGCAGGCATGCTGGGGCAGTTCCCCCGTGCGGGGAGCGGGGCAGTGACCCAGGGCCTGCCTTCCCGGCCTCCAGGTACCTCCCCGAGGTGATGGGCGATGGCCTGGCCAACCAGATCAACAACCCCGAGGTGGAGGTGGACATCACCAAGCCCGACATGACCATCCGCCAGCAGATCATGCAGCTGAAGATCACGACCAACCGTCTGCGCAGCGCCTACAACGGCAACGACGTGGACTTCCAGGACGCCAGTGAGACCGGGGCCCAGGGGGGGCCTGGGGGCTGAGGGCCTAGGGTTGGCGCCGGGACGCCAGGGAGCACCCCCAGCTGGGGGAGGGTGCCGGGGATGGGGCCCTCCCAGCCCCGCGGCCTCCACAGTGGCTCTGAGGACGCAGCCGCTGCCCGGGTGTGGTCACAAAGTCCCCCTGCCCCTTGCCCCCAGGCACAGTTGTGACCCGGCCCGGATGTCCTCCCAGCCTCGGCAGGCCCAGGGGGTCGGGGTGCTGCGGTCAGGGTGGAGCTGGCGTCACCGGCCCGGGAGGCCCAGGCGGGGGGACGCGGCTCCGGGGTCCCCAGGGCGGGGCAGGCCCGCTGGAGCCTCCTCTCCTCGCCAGGTGATGACGGCAGCGGCTCAGGCAGCGGCGAGGGCTGCCCAGACAACGAGTGTGGCCGGAGGGTCAGCAAGAAGGGCTCCAGCTCCCGGACGCCCCTGAGCCACGCCCTCCCCGGCCTTTCCGAGCAGGGGGGCCAGAAGACGTCAGCCACGGGCTGCCCCCGGCCCTGCACGTGCCTCTTGCTCCTCTCCGTCCTCACCCTGGTTCTCTCAGCAGCCAGGCCCCGGTGGCGGTAACTGCCCGGCCCCAGGGACCGAGGCCAAGGACTGACTTTGCCAAAACTCGAAGCAGACGGTATTCAACTCTCTCGGCCGAGAGCCCCCGGGGCGGGACAGGAAGGGCCGGCGGGGGGCCGCGGCCGTGACTGTGCTGGGGGCCGGGCGAGTGGCTTTGCCAGCCACCCTGGCTTTTAGTTTTGTATGAGGCCCTCAGGTCAGCAGGAAACAGTGTCCCCAAAAGCCATGCATTTCAGGGACCTCGGGGATGCCAGTGCCGTCTCGCCCCCCAGCTCCTGCGCCATCACGGCAGCACCAGGGCCTGTGAGGAGGCGGCCCGAGCAGTGTCCCCCGGAGCGCGAGCCGTGCCTTCCTCTCCCGCCTGCCCCACCGAGCACCAGGGGCTCCAGGTGTCTGAAAGCCAGGCCCACCCCCAGCGCCCAAGAATCCCTGAGAGGGCGTCGGGGTTCCCGCCGTCCAGGGTCTAACGGGGCCTTTGAGATCATGCATGAACCTTGACCCGCCCCCCCAGAGCCACCTCTGGGCTCTGCTCTCAGCTGCGTCTCTGCGGGGCTGGGCCGCTGCTCCTGGCCATCCACGTGGGCCCGCGGCCCACACGGGGACTTCTGGCTGTGCAGACGCACCACCTGCTGTTGTCCTGCCCCCTGTCTCCGCCCAGACCCAGGGCCAGTCCCAGCTCAGGGCGACACAGGCCAGGGCTGCAGGTGACCCCTGGCTGTCACCTGGCCACAGGGATGCTGGGTGGCTGGTGAAACTTCAGCTCAGGGCCAGCGAGACCCAGCTCTGCGGGCTGGAGGGACATCCCTTCCCTGACCCCACCAGCTGCAGGGCCCGGGGAGCTTTGACAGTTAAGGGCTTTTCTAGCCGTGCATCCTCTGCAAGTGCTTCCCGTTTTCTCACCTAGAGCTGCTTTCTCAGCTCCTCCCGAAATGCTTTTGAAGGTCCCGGGCGACCTTCTGCGGCCCTGGGATCTGGGTGCACCCCCGCTCACTCAGGCTATCCAGGCCCCTCCGTAGACCTGTGGGCCCACCCTCCTGGGCCCTGCCCTCTGCAGGGCCTGGGGAGGGGCTGGCGAGAGAGGGAGCCGGGCAAGGGAGGGGGTCCTTGAGGGTCTGGGGAGTACTGAGCCACCAGGGCCAGGGAAGGTGGTCCTAAGCAGCCCCCGGGCCCTGAGAAGCCTGCTTCACGCTGCTTTGCTTTTCCTCACAGGACTGGGGGGGGTCCCTGGCCACTGGTTAGGGCTTCTGGGATGCGTGGGGTCCTGCACTCTGCCAGCAGCCCAGCCTCACAGGCACACCCACCCCATCGTAACCGTGTCGTGCCTGGGCAGGGGGCTGGGCTTGGGGCCTCCTTCCCTGCGAGTGAGGGCTAGCTGAACTCTCAGGGGCTCTGGGGCAGTGACCGCCCGTGTGCCAGGACGGCCGCCCTTGAGCTACACACGGACGGCCCCAGAGCGGCCTGCACTCCGGCCCTGCCCTACGTGCATCTCTGGAAGGGGCGGCCCTGCCACGGTCGCTGGCCAGGCGGCGGCCAGGCCTGCTGTCTCCTTGTGCTGCACGGTGTCAGCAGGTGACGTGTGTTCTTTGAGTCCTCGTACGAATAAAAGGCTGGAGAGCGCGTGTGGCTGCAATGACCCCGCTGTGCTCAGCCCGGCTGCAAGGGTGTGTCGTGGGCCGTGCGCAGCAGGCCGTGGCTGGTCGGGAGGTCAGGAGGGGCTCGGGCACAGATCGCGCCTGGCGGTGTGGCCCACGGCTGCAGAGTGCATGTCCTGCCCCCAACCGGGGTCCCCCTGCCGTCCACCCGCACCGCCCCTGCTCTGTACACACACATCCGGACACATGTCCCAGGAAGCTTCCCGTTACCAGTTTCTGCCAAAGTAGCCTCAGAGATGCCCAGAAGGTCAGAGCATGGGGACCAGCGTCTCCTGAGGTCGGGCCTGGCGGGACATCCTGATGGTCCAGTCAGCCCCCAGTGCCACAGAGAGAGCCCTGCCACACCTGGCTTCTCTCACCAGAGCACGGACCCCTGCCCAGCCACCCTGCTCCTCCCCAGGCAGAGTCCCATGGGATCCCTGAGTAAAGCTGCCAGACCCACCTCTGCCCCCAGGGGGCCCTGCAGCCCCACCTGGACACCGGCCTCTGCAGCACCGCACCGAGTGCAGGGCCCGGCACCTCAGCCAGAGGCTGCAACATAGAGGCGGGAGCCACTGAGGGTCACTTTATTTGGGTGTCGCAGCCCACAGTGGCCTGCCAGTCAAACGTTCCGCAAAGCTTCTTTGTCACCTGGGGCCCTGGAGCACTAAAGGACCAGCAGCCGGGACCCTGGGCCCCATGAGTATAAGGAACAGGGCCCCCAGCATGGGGTCGGGGGGGTGGCCAGGCAGCCCACGCTGGGAGGAGAATGCAGCTCCACGGAGGGAGTCCTGCAGGGGTCGCAGCTCCTGCTGGGCCTGGGGCGAAGCTCAGGCCTCCCTGGACACCTGCCCGGCAGCAACTCCGGTGCTCACCCGCCCACCCCTCCTCGAGTCCTGGGGTGGTCCCCGTTCCTGCTGGCCCAGCTCCTCCTGGAGCCCTGTACAGGCAGGTGGGCGCCCAGACACTCGCTCGTGACTGTAGGTGGAATATAAGCACCTCGACTTGCATGGCAGCTTCAGGGTCGCAGACTTCTGTGGCTCGTTGCCACGTTGCTGCAAGGGTTCCCTTGTGAACAGAGCTGGATGTATTCTCCCTGTCGGGGGAAAGGAGTCCACAGGTGAGGTGACAGCCGACGGGTCAGGAGCAGGAAGGGAGGGGGCCCTCCTCGGGGGTCTCTCTGCCCTGGGCCAGGCCCCGGACCACCCTTGAGCTCCCAAGCCCTGCCCACCCCAGGCCAGGTGCCAGTCAGTGCGAGGCTCCCCCCTCCTTGGCTCCTGGTCCCCGTTCATTCCTCATGGGAATCCAGGAAGCCACAGACATCCTGACCGACCCACACTGACGGGCAGAGATCAGCCAGCTCCACAGGGAGCTACCTGTGGGTGGCCTGGGCAAGGCCAGCGTGGGTGTCTGCAGTGCACACACATGCACAAGCATGCACACACTCATTCAGACACACCAGTGTTTGCATACGCATGCAGGAATGCGTTCTCTGCTCCCCTCCAGGTGACACTCGGTACTCCTTTACCTGGAGACAAGCCCTCCGTCTAGAAATGATGTTTATAATCAAAGTGCTAGTCACATCCAGGATGGAGAAGTGATTCCCCAACCATAAGACCCTAGTGAATAATGGAAGGATTAGAATGAGGGTGTCTGTGTCCCTACTAGAGAGTGAAGACACGTGACAGGGCCACCAAAGATGGGGCACATGGGTGGGATCCCGGGAGACCCCAGCAGACCCTCCCTCTGCACAGCAGGGACTCCTTCTAGACAGGACCCCACCCTTGAAAGTGAAACCTCAGTGACCCTAAACACTTCGCTCCTCCCTTCGTGTGGCCTGAAAATAAGGACAGGAACCTGCAGAGTTTCTAGCATAAACCCATTTCTATACCCAGCCTGGGAAAGCAGAGAAACACACCAGCAAGGAACTTGCCCAAGATCTCAAAATATGCAGCAGCGTTGACCTGGGGAATCAGACCGACTGTCCCGACATGAGAATATCAAGAAACAGGAGAAAATATTAAGAAATGTCTACTTTGAAGAGGTCACAGCAACATGGTAGCCTCAGCTGAAATGACCCACTTCCTGGCAGACATGTTGAAATGTTGGGCAAAATCAAAGTATTTATAAAATCAACAGCTACCTGAGGTCACAGGAGAGCTAAGTCCGATGCACTTAAAAAAAAAAAAAAAAAGGCCCTGTGTGGTTGCAGTGAGTGTGTGAGTGGTTATCAGATGCAGAAACATTCCCTTCTGGGCATCACAGGTGAGCAGACAGGCATGGGACAGGCAGCTGAAGCTGGCAGCCCTGTATGGCCTGGACTGTGGGAGGAACAAAAAGCTCTCCCTGCTGGCCAGCGGGGGCCGAGAAAGCTTCGCTGCCAGGGCTCTGAGCAGAGGCATCTCCCAGCAGCATCAGAGTCCCACTGGTCCTCAGCTGACGACAGACAGGAGCAGATACGAAAGCACCCACAGAGCTCGCCCAGTGTAAGGCAGAATGTGATTCCCCCAGGGAGAGAGGGAATAGCAAATCCCCAGCAAATTAGCAAAAAAAAAAGGCAAATTTAAAAACTACAACATGCCAAAAACTACCCACCACCCAGAGAGAGCACCCTGAGAACGCTGGATGATGGGGAAACTGGAATAGTGCGTAAGGTGGTGTGTGTGGCAGCTGCCAGTGCACCCCAGGAGGTGTGGCCATGCCCAGTTCAGACCCAGCTCTCCCACCAAAGCCACTGGGCACACACAGACTGCACAGGGACACTCCCACACAAGGACAGGCCTTCAAGACCAGCATAGGTGACTGTTTTGCATAATTTCATAGAGACAAACAGAGAAAGTCAAACAAAATGAGACAGAGGAACATGTTCCAAATGAAAGTACAAGATAAAGCCCCGGGAGAAAAAAACTAATGAAACAGAGATAACTGATTTACCTGATAAAAAGTTCAAAGCAATGGTCCAGAAAAACGCTCACCAAACTTGGGAAAAGAATATAGGAACACAGTAAGAATGTCAACAAAGAATTAGAAAATACAACAAAGAACCAATCAGAGCTGAGGAAGACACTGAAATGAAAAATACACTAGAGGGAATCAACAGCAGATTAGGTGATACAGAAGAACACATAAGCAACCTGGAAGACAGAATAGTGAAAATCACCCTATCAGAACAGCAAAAAGAAAACATATTTTTAAAAAATGAGGACAGCTTAAGGAACCTCTGAGACAACATCACACATACTAATGTTCACGGTATAGGGGTCCCAGAAGGAGAGGGAGAGAAAAAGAAGCAGAAAATGTATTTGATAAAATAATGGCTGAAAACTTCCCTAACCTGAAGAAGGAAACAGATATCCAGGTCCAGGAATCACAGAGGGTCCCAAACAAGATGAACCCAAAGAGACACATACCAAGACATATCATAATTAAAATGGCAAAAGGTAAAGATAGAGAATTTTAAAGGCAGCAAGAGAAAAAGAGAGAGTCACAAACAATGGAACCCCTATAAATCTATCAGCTGATTTTTCAGCAGAAACTTTGTAAGCCAGAAGTGAGTGGCACAACATATTCAAAGTGTTGAAAGGGAAAAACCTACAACAAAAGATACTCTACCAGCAAGATTATCATTCAGAACTGAAGGAGAGATAGAGTTTCCCAGACAAGCAGAAACTAAAAGAGTTTGTCACCACTAAACCAGCCTTATAAGAAATGTTAAAGCATCCTCTTTAAGCAAAAGAGAAAAGACCATAACAAGAAATGAGAAAATATATGAAAAAAATCTCACTGGGACTTTCCTCGTGGTCCAGTGGTAAAGAATCCGCCTTGCAGTGCAGGGGACGTGGGTTTGATCCCTGGTCAGGGAACTAAGATCCCACATGCTGTGGGGCAACTAAGCCCACGCACCACAACTACTGAGCTCGCACGCCTCAACTAGAGCCCACTTGCCACAATATACAGAGCCCATGAACTCTGGAACCTGTGTGCCACAACTACAGAGCCCATGCACCCTGGAGCCTGTGCACCACAACTAGAGAAGAGAAAACCCACACACCACAACTAGAGAGAAGCCCGCGCACCACAATGAAGAGCCCGCGCCCCACAACAAAAGATCCTGCATGCCTCAACGAAGATCCCACATGCCGCAACTAAGACCCAATGCAGCCAAAACTAAAATAAATAAATAAAATAATAATAATAATAAACCAAAAAAAAAATCTCACTGGTAAAGGCAAATATATAGTAAAAGCAGTGGATCAGCAACTTAAAATTTAAGCTAGTACAAAGGTTAAAAGACAAAAGTCACAAAATTAACTACAATTAGGAGTTAAGACATACATATAAAGATGTAAAATATGACATCAAAAACAAAATGTGGAGTGGGGGAGTAAAAAAATGTAGAGTTTTTAGAATGTGTTTGAACTTACATGACTATCAGTTTAAAACAAATTAGATAGATGGCAGATAGATATAGAGATATGTACATAGATATAGAAATAGATATATAGAGACAGAGATATACATGAACCTCACAGTAACCACAAACCAAAAGCCTACAATAGATACACACAAAAAAACAGAAAGGAAACCAAACATAACATTAAAGAAAATCATCAAACCACAAGGGAAGAGAGACCAAAAGAAGAAAAGAGCAGAGAAGAACTACAAAAGCAACCAGAAAACAAGTAACAAGATGGCAATAAGTACATACCTATCAATAATCACTTTAAATGTAAATGGAGTAAATGCTCCATTAAACAGACATTGCATAGCTGAATGGATTTTTTTTAAAAAAACCTATCCATATGCTGCCTATAAGAGACTCACCTCAGAACTAAAGACACACACAGACTAAAAATGAAAGAATGAAAAAAGATATTCCACACAAATAGAAACAAAAAGAAAGCTGGGGTAGTAATACTCGTATCAGACAAAACAGAATTTAAAACAAAGTCTATAACAAAAGACAAAGAAAGGCATTATATAATGATAAAGTGATTAATCCAAGAAGAGGATATAATGTTCACAAACATGTATGCAACTAACATAGAAGCACCTAAATATATAAAGCAAATATTAAGACATAAAGGGGGAAATTGACAGTAATACAATTATAGTAGAGGACCTTAATACCCCACTTATGTCAATGGACAGATCATACAGACAGAAAATCAATAAGGAAACAGTGGCCTTAAATGACACATTAGACCAAATAGACTTAATAAATATCTATAGAACATTCCATCCAAAAACAGCAGAAAACACATTCTTTTCAAGTGCACATGCACCATTCTCCAGGATAGATGACATACTAGGCCACAAAACAAGTCTTAACAAATTTATGAAGATTGAAATCATATCAAGCATCTTTTCTGACCACAATGGTATGAAACTAGTAATCAATTATAGGAAGAAAACTGGGGGAAAAAAACAACATGAGCCCATGTTGAAAAAAATGAGCCCATGAAGAAACCAAAGATAAAATAAAAAACACCTTGAAATGAATGAAAATAGAAACACAACTTTCTAAAATCTATGGAATGCCGCAAAAGCAGTTCTAAGAGGGAAGTTTATAGCAATACTGGCCTACCTCAAGAAACAAACAAACAAAAGTCTCAAATAAACTACCTAACTTTCCACCTAAAAGATTAGAAAAAGAAGACCAAAGCCCAAAGTTAGTTGCAGGAAGGAAATAATAAAGATCAGAGTGGGAATAAATGAAATAGAGACAAAAAAAAAAAAAGAAAAAGAAAAGAAAGAAAGAAAAAGATCAATAAAATAGCTGGTTTTTAGAAAAGATAAACAAAATTGATAAACTTTTAGCCAGACTTATCAAGAAAAAAAAAAGAGTAGGCCCAAATTTTTAAAAATTAGAAATGAAAGAGAAGTTACAACTGATATCACAGAAATACAAACCATCATAAGGAAACAGTATGAACAGTTATACAGCAACAAATTGGACAGCCTAGAAGAAATTGATAAATTCCTAGAAACATATACTCTCCAAAACTGAATCATGAAGAAATAGAAAATCTGAGTAGACGAACTACTAGTAATGAAACTGAATCGATAATCAAAAAACTCCCAACGAACAAAATTCCAGGACTAGATGGCTTCACAGGTGAATTCTATCAAACATTTAAAGAAGAGTTAACACCTATCCTTCTCAAACTCTTCCAAAAAATTGGAGTGGAGGGAACCCTTCCAAACTCATTCTGTGAGGTCAGCATTACCCTGATACCAAAACCAAAGACACTATAAAAAGAGAAAATTACCAACCAATATCCCTGATGAACAAAGATGCAAAAATCCTCAACAAAATATTATCAAACTGAATTCAACAATACATTAAAAGGGTCATATACCATTATCAAGTGGAATTTATTCCAGGGATGCAAGGATGGTTCAATATCTGCAAATCAATCAACATGAAACATCACATTAACAAAACGAAGGATAAAAATCGCATGATCATCTCAATAAACATCTAGCAGAACAAAATTCAGCATTCTTTCATGATAAAAACTCTCAACAAAATTGGTAGAGAGGGAATGTACCTCAATGTATTAAAGGCCATTTATGACAAACCAACAGCTAACACTGTACTCAATGGTAAAAAGCTTTTCCTCTAAGATGTTAGGAACAAGACAAGGATGCCCAATCTCACCATTTCTATTTAACAATAGAACTGGAAGACATAGCATTCAGACAAGAAAAAGAAAGAAAAGGCATCCAAACTGGAAGGGTAGAAGTAAAACTGTCACTATTTACTGATGACATGATACTATATAGAGAAAACCGTGACGACTCCACCAACAAACTATTAGAAATAATAAATAAAAATTCAGTAAATTTGCAGGATACAAAATTAATATACAGAAATCTGTTGCTTCTCTGTACACTAATAATGAACTATCAGAAAGCAAAAACAAGAAAACAATCCCATTTACAATCAAATCAGAAAGAATAAAATACCTAGGAATAAATGTAACCAAGGAAGTGAAAGACTTGTACTCTGAAAACTATAAGACACTGAAGAAGGAAAATAAAGACTATACAAATAAATGGAAAACTACCCATGCTCACAGATAGGTAGAATTAATGTTAAAAAGTCCATACTTCCCAAATCATTCTACAGGTATAATGCAATCCCTATCAAAATACCAATGGAATTTTTCACAGAAATAAAACAATTACAGAATTTGTATTGAACCACAAAAGACCCCAAATAGCCAAGGCAATCTTGAGAAAGAAGAGCAAAGCTAGAGGCATCACACGTCCTGATTTCAAACTATATTACAAAGCTATAATAACCAAAACAGAATGGTACTGGCACAAAAACAGACACTTAGATAGTGAAACAGAATAAAGAGCCCAGAAACAAACCCACTCACACATTGTCAATTAATCTACAAGGAAGCAAAAATATATGATGGGGAAAAGACAGCCTCTTCAATAAATGGTGTTGGGAAAACTGGACAGCTACATGCAAAATAATCAAACTAAACCACTATCTCATACCATACACAAAAATCAATTCAAAATGGATTAAAGATTTGAATGTAAGACCTGAAACCATAAAACTCCTAGAAGAAAACATAGGCAGTACTCTCTTTGACATCATCATTCTTAGCAATATTTTTATGGGTCTGTCTCCTCAGGCAAAGGCAAGAAAAATAATCAAATGGGACTACATCAAACTAAAAAGCTTTTGCACAGTGAAGGAAACCATCAACAAAGTGAAAAGGCCACCTACTGAATGGGAGAAGATATTTGCAAATGATATGTCTGATAAGGGGTTACTACCCACAATATATAAAGAACTCACACAACACAATATCAAAAAAAACAATCTGATTAAAAAATAAGCAGAGGGCCTCAATAGGTATTTTTCCAAAGAAGACAGACAGATGGTCAACAGACACATGAAAAGATGCTCAACATCACTAACAATCAGGGAAATGCAAATCAAAACCACCATGAGATATCATCTTACACCTGTCAGAATGGCTATCATCAAAAAGACAACATAACATGTGTTGGCAAGGATGTGGAGAGAAGGGAACCCTCAGGCACTGTTGGTGGGAATGGAAATTGGTGCCGCCACTATGGAAAACAGCATGGAGTTTCCTCAAAAAATTAAAAATAGAGCTCTCATACAATCCAGCAATTCCGCTCCTAGGTATTTATAATCCAAAGAAAAGGAAAACACTAATTTGAAAAGATATATGCACCCCAATATTCATAGCAACAATATTTACAATAGCCAAGATATGGCAGCAACCTAAGTACCCACTGACAGGTGAATGGGTAAAGAAGATGTGGTGTATTTATACAGTGGAACATTACTCAGCCATAAAACAGAATGAAATCTTGCCATTTGCAGCAACATGGATGGACCTAGAGGGTATTATGCTAAGTGAAATAAGTCAGGCAGGGAAAGACAAGTACTGTATGTTTTCACTTATGTGTCGAAGCTAAAACAAAACAAAACAAATATAACAAAACAGAGGCAGACTCACAGATACAGAGAACAAGCAAGTTGTTACCAGAGGATGGGTGGGGAGGGGTAAAATAAGGGAGGGAGATTAAAAGAGGTACAAACTACTAGTTATAAAATAAGTCACAGGGATGTAATGTACAGCACAGAGAATACAGTCAATATTTTATAATAACTTTGTGCAGCGTGTAATCCATAAAAGTATCGAATCACTATGGTGTACACCTAAAACCATTGATAACGTAAGACTGTGTAAATCAAGTATACTTCAATAAATAACAGTAAATAAAATTAGGTGTTGTGTAGTATCAGAGAGGGGAAAAGGGAGAGATGGAAACCATAAGGTTAGAACAAGTCTATTTTTAAAAAGAAAACAGGAGAAAAAGATTGGGAAATGCACCAAGTGGAGCTGAGGCAGGGATGCCCTCGCAGAAGGCGGGGACCCCCGCAGGAGGCAGGTGGGCAGGAGCTCTGAGTCTGTGGGGGATGGGGGGGGGAGCGGGTAGGGAGAGCAAGTCTTGGACCCAGTGGGGTGGGAGGTAGAACGAAGACCCCCGTAGAAGTGAGAGCCCCCCGCTCCTCCTTCACAGGCTGGCAGCCTGAACGCAGCCCCCAGGCTGCAGGGGCCCATGCCAGCCAATTCCTTCTGGACGATATTCTGGAAAAGGCGAGTGTGTAAGGGTGGGAGCCGACACGCACTGCCAGGGGCGGGGGAGACAAGACCATAAGACAGGCGGTGCCGGGACGCGGGCTACCGCGTGGAGAAGACAAAACGGGCCCCTGCTTCACATTATCAACAAAAACATATTTGGGACGGAATAAGGAGGGAAATGGTGGAAAGCGATGTTTCAAAACAGAGAAGACGGCGGTGTATGACCTGAGGACGCGGCAAACTTTCCCAAAGCAAAGCCGAGGGATGCGAGCAGCGACCACGGCTGCACTGACGTCCAAGCCTGCACAACAAAGACCATGGACACGGGGAAGTACAGGTCACAGAGTAGAGAAGAAGCGCCTACTATCAATTTTTAAAAAAGGCAATTTAACAACAACAAAAAATGGGCAAAGATCACACACATGTAATTCACAGACAAGGAATTCCAAAGGGCCAAAAATAAATGTATGGAAAATGCTCAACTTCGCTTGTCATCAAGGAAATGCAAAGAGACCTTCCAAAGCGTCGTGCAGTGTGGTCTCACAGTGGAAGCAATTCCACCCGTCATGTAGGGAGATACCAACGAAAGCAGGACCCCAGAACAGGAGACGGGGTGGCTTCCCTGCATCTCGGCCAGTTCTTAACAAGCCAGGCCTCACATGAGCATAACTCAGCATGGACGCCTGTGTGGACACCTGTCCCACCTGGGGGGAGGGGGGGAGGGGGCTCCTTTTATTATTTTGTTGACTTTTTTAAATTTCCAGCGTTGCACTAGGCCGGATCCAGGGCCTTGAAGCTCTTATAAGGGGGTGGAGGGTGGTGTCTTCTAAAACAAGAACACAAACCACAAAGGAAACTAAGCTGGGAGCCTCCCCAGGCTCAAGGTCACTCTCCGGACCCCGAGGAGGAGCGGCAGCGGGCGGGAAGGCGGAGGGGCAGGCGCCCAGCTCCCCAGGCTCCAAGGGCGAGCTGGCGGGGGCTCTGTGGCCCGGAAGGAACCTGAGGTTCCAGGCACTGTGCTTTCTGCATCCTTCCTGGGACCCACCCTGCTCCCCACCCCATCTCTGCAGAGCATAGAACGCTGGCTCTGGGCAGAACCCCAGCACCCCAAATTCCAGGCCCTTTATCTCAACCACCAACATTCCCGGCCAAATGCCACTGCCCTTTCCCCATCCCAAGGCCTCCTCCCAGGCTGTGCCCCTCTCGGGCTCCCCGACTCCCCTTCCCAGCTTCCAGGCTGCTCCCCAGACCTTACCTGGCATCCCTCAGGGCACCACCAACCGGCCTGGTCCCTCCAGCTCAGAGGCTCCGGCCCCCCACCCCCCCACTGTCCCCTCCCCTCATGCCCTGAGGACATGGGCCCCCCTCATAGCATCCTCTTGGCCTGTCCCCCGCCCCCGCTCCTCCCCCGCTCTAAGAGGGGCCCATCCGCCCATCCGCACCCCCGCCCCTTCGCTCCACCGCCTGGACCTCGCCTGCTCCAGGGCGCAGCGCCTCAGACACCACCGGCCACTGTCCTGATCACCGACCCCCTGCCCGCACCCCGCACCCCTTCACACTCTCCGCCGTCCTGCCCCACTGCCCTCCTGACCTGCTGCTCTTCCACTGAGTCTGGACCCCAAAGGCCACGGCCGCCACCCTCGCTCTGAGGTCACCCACGGTCACCCTGGGCCACCTCCTCCCTGCACCATCCTGCTCCCCCCCCCACCTCAGGTGCCCCCGGTGTGGGCCTGGGGCGATGCAGGTGGCAGGGCTCCTCTTACCAGCCTGAGGGAGGACCCGGCGTCCAGGTGGCTGGCCGAGAGGAGCCTGGAGGGGGGGAAGCTGCCAGCGAGGGTCGCAGGGGAGCCAGGGGGCATCCGGGCACACTCTTGAGCCAGAGGAAGGGTGGGAGTGGCTAGGGGGAGGGAGAAGGCAGGGGTGGGAGCGCCTCGGAGCAAACTGACCCCCCAACGGCTGCCCGGCGAGACAGCCCCCAGGCAGCCCGGCCCTCCACCTACTTGGCAGTGACCGCCTCTGCACACGCGGACACACACGGACACACCCCCCCTCCGCAGCTGCCCGGGGCAGGAGAAATCCCACCGCGCGGCCCCCCCTTCCTGAGGCCGTGGGCAGTCCGCTCTCCCCTCCCCTCTCCCCTCAACTTCTCGGGACACACAGGACTTGGCCCTGAGGCCGCGCCCACCCCCCCGTCCAGCCACGCAGCTCCAATGACCGCCCACGGCTGACAGGTCCACCCCGGCAGCCCTGCCACGTGCTCCCAGCACCAGCATGCGCTTCTCTGCAGCCCCGCCTCCTGCAGGTGCCCAGCACACGCTGAGCGTTTCTACATTGAGCTCTGACCCTGCACCCCCTCTCGCCAAAACTTGACCCCTGTCACTTAGACCCGTCGATCACTGCCTTGTGCAGTGATCCCGTGGCCCTCCTCTCCTGCCCTCGTGGCCCTGACACCCAGCACAGCCCCTGAGGGACCCAGCGCCAGGCCCTCGGGGCTTCTCCCTCTGGGGCACCGAGGTCCCGGCGAGTCACCAGGCCTCGCACGCCGTGCTCCCTGGCCTCAGCCCACCCCCTGCTGGCAGTCTCACCCCGAGCGCTGCTGCCCCAGCGACCTTGGACGTTCCCCTCCCACCAGCCTCCAGCAGGCGACCGGCAGTCCCAGCGACGCCACGACCCCCTGACGGGGTGGGGCGCACGAGGGAGGGGCGGGCAGGCTCCTCCAGGTCCAGGCCGCCGACGGGGGGCACAGGTGGGGCCCAGCGTGCGGCCTGGACACAGCCTCCCTAGCTTCCTGGGGCCCGTCTTCCTGCAGCGGGGCCTAAGTGACCAGAACTCCAAGTTCTCAGAGAGCCAAGGGGCCAGCGGCCAGCCAGCCCACTGCGGCCGGGAGAAGGGAGGTGGGGTTTCGGGGCACACCCTCACGCTCAGAGAACAGAAGCCGGCAGAGGGTCTCAGCAACATCACAGAACTTTCTGGAAAGGGAGCTTTGCTTTGCAGGAACCCCTAGCACGGGGCCCCCTTTGCTCCACACACACTGGCAGTGCCGGGCGCCACCCTGCTCTGAGTCTGTCAAGGGGAAAGCTGACCCCAGGGACAGCCAAGAGCCCAAGCTATCCCTGCGTCTTAAATCCTGACCGGCGGCTGCCCGAGGCACTCGGGACCTGAGGGCGTGGCCACTGGCCTGGCTGTATCCCTACTCTGGTCGGAGTCTCCGTGGACGGCAACGTGGGAGGGGGACGGGCGGCACGAAGGAGGGGTCCATGAGGCACAGCCTCCCAGACACCGCAGGGACCACCAAGGGCAAGGTGAGAGGTGATGGGTTCCCGTATATTCTGGAGACGCAGCTGAATTTCCGGGTGAGGGAGGGACGGAGAGGCCAGCGCTGGGCCCGTGGCCTGAGGGTGGCGGTGATGGGGAGATGCTTCACCACACAAGTGAAAATACACAGAGGCGCAGCATCCATTGAATAGATCAGTGGAACAGAGACGTAAGATTTAAGCTGGGACGACTAACTGTAGCGCAACAACTGCAGAATGGGATGCCGCGTATCCTTTAAGAAATCAGTGGCTGAAAGCCTTCCCTTAAAGTCACAGGTGGCCTGCCGCTGCCACGTCATCCAGCACCACTGCAGCACCGGCCAGTGTGCCGGGGAAGGGATAGAGAGCCACAGACGCCGGGGAGGGACGGACCCAGGCATCGCCATCTCCGGAGCCCGTGGCCGACCCCCAGAGGCTGGGGACGAGCAGCAGCCGAGCTGCCCGACCTCGTCCACGGTGTGGGCACGGATCACGTGTAAGACGAACGCTGGGGCCTGCGGGCTGGGTCCCCCGTGGACGGCGAGGCACTGTCGTGGCGCCTGCGCTTCAGCCTGGCACACAGTTCCTGGTGGAGGCCGGCAGCCGTGGCCCTCCCCCGCACAGCAGCTCTCCCTCCTGGAATGTGGGCCCCCCCAGGGCAGGGACCCGGTGCCCTTGTCCTCTGCGGTGTCCTGGGTGCCCAGAGCATGCTGGGCAGCGGGGAGGCACTCATGCACGTGTTGGCCCAGAAAGGAGTGGACGTCGCAGCACCCATCTGGGGGCGGGAGGGAGGGAATGAACCACGTTTGGGGGAGGGCGGTCCAGCCAGAGGGTGGAGCCAAGCGCCAGGGGGGTGAGCGCCAGGGTGGGTGTGGCGATGCAGCAGCGCGCGAGGGCTCTGAGGGCATGCGGGTGGAGGGCGGAGCTACATGGCCTAGGGCCATACTTTGAAGGCGGAGCTGAGCAGACTTGCTGAAGATCTGACGTGAGGTGTGAAAGAGGTTGCCGGTGATTCCTTTGTAATGGAAAATATCAAACTCAACAGCAACATATTGTTGCCTAGAAAACAACATACAGGAGGTGCTAACTGTCTCCCAATCAAACTAAACACTGGAAATAATTACAAAGTCCCAGCAAGACATTCTTGAACCTGACAATTTACAATTCATCTGCGTATGGACAACAGCTAGTGCATTTCAGAGGGAACAGAACCCTGGTGGGATTGTCCCGGGGACAGTGCAGCCAGCAGCCTGGAGCACCCAGGAGCACCTGTGCCCGGGCAGCAAACAGAAGTGGACACTCGATCACCATTAATCCCGGGGGGAGAGGTCCAGCTAGGCGGCTCTCGGGTCCTGCACAAAAACGAATTCTAGGCTGATTATAAAATTACAGGTAAAACCATAGTGCAAGAAAGTCGTTTGTAAAATCTGGGCACACCCTTGTATAATCTTGTCCAGGGTTGCTCCCTAAGCAGACCAGCAAACCGGACCCTGAAGGACAGAACAGACGGAGTGAACAAGAGAGTAGAAAATTCCACGTGGCCAAGTTCAACTGGGAGAAGGCCCTTTCCACAGGAGAAGGAGAGGGGATGTGCTTTAGGAAGAGTCCTCACAAGTCGGGGAGAGCAAAGCTCTCCAGTGAAAGCAGGGCAAGAGGAAAGACAAATGTTGAATCGGAAGCGTGGAAGTGTGCTCACACTGGTACAAGCCTTCCCCAGGGGACCGGACAGGGCGACAGTGCCAGAGCCCGTGACTGATGGTGCGGTGTGGGGACACGTGCAGTGACCTCCCAGAGGGCGAGTCACGAATGCAAAACTAAAGGTGTGAAGAGTTAACGTCTGTGAATTTAGACAAAGGGAAAGATAGGCCAACGGTGTGTGTGCCGCACCCTCTCACAGGTGAACGGTGAACCCAAACGCCCTTCACAGGGGCATCGGGCAGACATGCTCGGGTTCCTGCGTGGAAGTGACAGGACCGCGCGGTGCTCTGGAAAGGCAGGTTAAGGTCGCAAAGTTAACCTTTGTTTTAATTAACGTAAACGGACGGAGTGCATGAAAAAGCACATGTGTGCATGGGGTGCTTGAGGACATACACGCATGTATGCATGCGTGCACAGATGAAAATCTAAACATGTTCAGGATAGTTATACTTGAGTAGGCTAGGATGCTTTACGCTGATTTCATCTTGCATAACCAGAATGAAACAAACTATTTTCATTTGGGGAAAATGATGTTGCAGGTAAGTATTTAGTAGCATAGAGAGATGTTCGTGGCCTAGTTTAGAACACGACCGTGCTCCCACTTTAGATACGCATGTGCGTCTGTGCTGTGTGCACGTGTGTTGTGTGTGTGGTGTCTGTAGACACATAGATGAAATCGGAAGGACACACACCACAGTGCCAGCCATGGTAATTTCCGGGTGTCAGGATAATCGTCATTCACTATTTCTTACTTTTGTGTATCCATATTCTCTAACTTTTCTACGAGTCCTTGTTAGGACGTTTTCCTTCTGGCAGATGCAGTGGGAGGCGGCCACACCCCCACCCCTCCCCCCTCCCCAGGAAGGCCCTCCACTGCCATGTTACGTGTCCCCCCGGGGGGCCTGCAGCCACAACTAGCCGAGGCTGCTACAAAGGCCCAGCCCCCAGCCTCCATGGAGAGCCCCTCTGAAAAGCCAGCCCAGCTCCATAGCAACACACAAGGTCGTTTCTCACTCTGCCCACAGGCCTTCCTCTCCCCTTACAGGAGCATCGGTCGGGGTGGCCCCCAGCAAACTTCCCACATAGGGAGCCCCGTCTCCAACAAGAGGCTATGGAAGTCAAGCAAAACCCCCATGGCTGCAGGTGCCGCCTTGACCAGCAAAAAGCCTGCCTGGTTGGGGACCTCACCTGCTGGGCTCCAACCCCAACTCCCTGCCAACTGCCGCGCCCCGCCCCGCCCCTCTCCCCGAGGTTCTGCTCTCAGCAGCAAGCCCCCCTTCTGCCACCTCCTCCCTGGAAGCACCACCACCTTCTTGCCCTCACTCCTCACCACTCCCTTCCCCCCATCCCCTCCACGAGAGCAGACACACCACCCAGGGGCCCACCCTCCTCACGCTGTGCTCCTGGCTCACGGTCACCCTCTAGTTCCTCCTCCGTCTCAGTCCACATCCAGCAGCCCCCCTAGAACACCCCTGGCAAAGCAGACACTCAGTAAACGCACGTGGAAGAAATGAATGCGCTGGACACCAGCGGACAGCCTGGAGCCCGTGGGCAGAAACGTGAGACACCCAGCCCGTCCCTTCTGAGCCCGGATGGAGAGCAGGGCTGTGGGTCCCCCATCCCGGCGGTGATCTCTAGAGCGCGCTCCAGCCGCACCCTCCGGCCCTCCTCCTCTCCTGACAGACGGTGCAGGCCCACGGGGCCCAGTGAGACCGCCAGCACGGACGTGGAGCCCCTGGCCTGGGTAGGGGCAGAGAGGGTTAAAAACAGCCCCACGGGGGCCGCTTTACTGGGGGTCAGGAGGGAGACCTTGCTACGCACAGCACTGCAGGCGCAGACCCCCCGCCCTCGATTCCTTGGGGCCAGGAGCCCAGAAGCGACCCCAAGGTGCAGCTGCTAGCAGGTGAGAACAGGCAGCCCGGCCCCCGCAGCCTGGGCACCAAGCGCGGCTCCGCTACTGAGATCCTTCCACCCTCCAGCCCTCGCCCTTCCGGTGGGCCCTGCACCAGGAACTGGCAGGAGGAGGAGAAGGTGAGGGGCCTGGGCCGTCCCCCGGGGGCCCACACGCCCTCGAGGGCCGGCGCTGCTGCTCCCAGCACGGTACTCCGCTCCCCGCCGCAGCGCCAGGTGACCAGAGCCCGACGTGGGGCGAGGGCTGCACAGGCGTGCCGTGCTCCGTGCGCGCACGTGTGTGGGTTACACGGCAAGGACTCCCTTGCACTGTGATCGCTTCTCAAAGAGGACCCAGCCCCCGGTGCTGTGAGCAGATCCAGGGTGCATCCCACAGGGGCCTGTTATCAAAAGACCCACTACACAGGGGGGAAACGGAGGTGACACTGGCTGTCAGAGCTTCGGGGGCACAGGCCCGAGGGCAGGGTTCAGCCCAGCCTCTCCGGTGGAACCGAGGACAGGTTCTGAGAAAGAGCAGACATCGCCTGCCCCTCTCCCTGGCCCCCAACAGGCCCGGGCCGCCCGGCCACGTCCCAGGTTCTGCACACAGCCCTGCTCACCACCGGCCTCACCGGGAGCACAGGGCCGGGGAGAGTCACCACCCACGCACCCTCAGCTCTCCTCGCGGCCCACCAGATGGGGGTGGGGAGGGTGGGAGAGGAGGGTGCTTCTAGAAGCAGACTCCTGCTGCAACAGACACACGGGAAAGCGGGCTAGGAGGAAACTTCCAGAAGCAGCCCCAAGGCCAAGTGCCCTGTGGTCTGGGGGAGCCATTGTCTACCAGGGCCGTCCGGTGTCAGCAGAGCCCCCAGGTGTCCAGCGGAGCCCCCAGTGTCACGTCACACCTCCAGGGAGCCACGGGCACACTATGCGTGGCGTTGCCACCTTACACGGGGACAGTGGCCTCCCTGTCCCCACACAGATCCATCTGGGAATTCTGCAAAGTGGCTTGAATTTGAGCAATTTCAGAGGACGATGGGGGATGCTTGCCCGGCCACCCTGCAGGCCGGTGCCTGTGTCCCAGGAGCAGCCCGGCCCGGCGCCCGGACTCACCGATGGCCATCAGTGAGTGGCAGTCCCTCCTGTGGAAGTCGCTCCAGGCTTTGGTCTCGCAGTATGCGCTGCAGGTCAGGATCCCGTAGCAGCGGGTGCAGGGCGTGAGGCGCACCCCCATGGAGTGGCCACACTTGTAGCAGAGCTTGAAGAAGGGAGTCCTGCCGGGGAGCCACGTGGGCCGTCGGGAGGCACCCGTCACCTGTGCCCGAGGCCCAGAGCCCCGGGGCCTGCCCTGTGTCCAGTGCGGTGCTACTGGGAACAGGAAACAAGGCCCGTGCCCTGGAAGCCGTCCGGGTGCTGGCCGGCCCGACTGGGCAGGAGACGACACCACACCATTAGGGGACCCGCAGCACGGCGTGGGAGTGGCGGGAAGTCTGCAGTGGGGGGAGCAGCCTCCTAGCGGGCGCGCCTCGGGAGTGGGCCTGGCACGCCTGCGTCAGGAGGACGGTGAGCCCGGTGGGTGTGCCTTCCTCGCGCCCAGCCCACCCCCGTCCACCAGGGTTTAGTGGGCGGGCGCCGTCCAGGACGCCCACCGCCCGCAGCAGGGCCAGGCCTCTCAAGAGCCGCGCTGTCCGGGGCAGCGGGGGTCGGGGCCGGCCTGGCAGCACGCCCAGCCCACCGCCACCCTCGGCCACTCACTGCCCCTGCTCGTCCAAGTCCAGCCCCTCGGGCAGGCCGGTGCCCTTCCGCTTCAGCCGGCGACAGGGGGCCAGCTCCGCTGCACCGGGAGACCACGTTAGCCCCCGAGGGCCCTCCTGGTCACGTGTGACGCCACCTGCGGAGGGGGCTCTGAGCTGCCCACCTCGACCACCCTCCTGTGGTGGGCCCACCCCTGGCTGTGCGGCAAGCAGGCAGGCGCCCCAAGCCTTGGACAGCCCCCGAGCAGGTCTGAGGGCGCAGAGCGGGGCTCGGTGCTGGCGGCGCCCCTCTGCCCCGGCATCCTTGCCCTAGGATCTGCGGCCTCCTGGCCACCGGCCCCGGCTCTGTGTCCCCTCACCACGCCTTGAAAGACCACCGGGCAGCGCCAGGTTCTCTCTGGCCTGGCCCGGCTCACACCCCTCTCTGGAGGGGAGACTCTTGGCTCTGCTCTCTGGCCACTGGTGGCAGGATGCACAGCGGGCTGGGGGACAGGAGGGCAGCGAGCCCCCGACAATAATCACCTGCGGCTCAACCACGTCCCTCCACCTTCCTGTCCTTAAACAACACGCAGTCCTCCCAAGGAAGGTCACCTATCCTCCGCTTCGCCAGCACCCCTGAAGATGCAGGAACTTCACAAAGAAACACCTGCTGGCGAGTAGAGAAGAGTAGAGAAGGTGGGAGCCCCTCATCCCCCCTCAACCGCCGTGCCCACCAGCACCCAGAGCCACTTCCCACGCTGCTCTGGGGACTAGGACGTGGGTCAGGAAGCCAGCTGAGTGACGAAGTGTGCAGGGCCAAAGCCACCGTCCTGAAGACCACATGGTACCAGGGCGATGCTTCTGGGAGGGCTGACGATAAAGCAGAACTTCAAAGTGGATCTGATGGCATCTCGGTGTCACAAATCACCTCTTTAAAAGGAAACAGGGAAAGGACAAGAGGGCATGTCTGTTTGTTAGAGTGCTGGGACTCTTTTGTGAACAGCTTTGTTGAGACCTAATTCATATTCCATCCGATACACCCATTTAAATGTGCACAATCCAATGGCTTTTAGTACATTCACAGCTGTGCAACCATCACCACAATCCATTTTAGAACACTTTCATCCTCCAAAACGGTTCCAGCCCGACAGCCTTCATGCCCCGATTCCCCTACCCCTCCATCTCTAAGCAACCACTCATCTACTTTGTCTCTGTGTATTTTCCTGTCTGGACATTTCATATAAATGGAATCATATAATATATGGTCTTTCAAGACTATTTTGCTTACTATAACGTTTTCAAGGTTCATCCATGTTGTAGCATGTTTCAGTACTACATTCCTTTTTATGGATGAATAATATTCCATTGTATGGTAGACCACAATTCGTTTATCCATTCGTCAACTGATGGATACTTGGGTTGTTTCTATTCTTTGGCTTTTATGAATCATGCTGCTATAAATCTCCGTGTGGACATATGTTTTCATGTCTCTTGAGTATATACCTAGGAGTGGAATTGCTGGGTCGTATGGTAATTTGATGTTTAACATTAGAGGAACTGTCAACTGTTCTCCACAGCAGCTGCACAATTTTGCATTCCCACCAGCAGCGCACGAGGGTTCCACCGTCTCCACATCCTCACCAACACTTATTATTGACTTCGACTATAGCCATCCTAGTGATTGTGAAGTGATATCTCTTATCTCCCTAATGGCTAATGATATTGCACATCTTTTCATGTGTTTGTTCGCCATTTGTGTATCTTTCTTAGTAGAAATTTCTATTCATACTCTTTGCCCATTTCTTAATTTGGTTTGTCTTTATTATTAAGTTGTAAGGTTTTAAAATTTATCCTAACTACATACAAGTCCCTTATGAGATATATGATTTTCAAAACATCTCCCATACTATGGGTTATGTTTCGTTTTCTTCATAGTATACTTTAAAGCACAAAAGTTTTTAATTTTGATTTATTTTTTTCTTTCCTTGCTTATATCTAGGAATCCATTGCCAAATCCAAGGATATGAAGATTCATCCCTGTATTTTCTTCTCAAAGTTTTATAGTTTAAGCTCTTACATTTAGCTCTTCAATCCAAATTGAATTAATTTTTGTATGTGGTGTGAGGTCGGGTCAAATTTCACTCTTTTGTGTGTGGATCACCAGTAGTCCCAGCACCGTTTGTTGAAAAGACTGTTCTTACTCTCATTAAAAAGTCTTGGCACTGTTGTTGAAAATCGGTTGACATAGACACATGGGTTTATTTCTGGGATCTATTCTACTCCATTGTTTCTATATGTCTATCTTTAGGCCAGTATCATGCTATCTTGATTACTGTTGTTTTGCAGTAAGTTTGAAATTGGAAAGTCAGAGTCCTTCAGCTTTGTTCTTTTTCAAGATGGTTATGGCTATTCTGGGACCCCTGCAATTCCATATTAACTTTAAAATCATTTTCTCAATTTGTACAAAGAAGTCAGTTGGGATTCTGATAGGGAGATGTCTTTCCATTTATTGAGGCCTCCTCTAATTTCTTCAACAATGTTTTGTGGTTTTCAGAGTATAAATTTTACACTGTTTTTGTTAAATGTATTCATAAGTATTTTATTCTTATTGATGCCATTGTAAATGGAATTGTTTTTTAAATTTCACTTTTGGTTTGTTCACTGCAACTGTATAGAAATACTATTGATTTTTGTATGTTGATCTCATATCCTGCAATCTTACTGAATGTATTTATTAGTTTTAATAGTGTAGTAGTTTTATTTTTAGATTAATATTACTATTTTTATACGTAGTCAAAATAGTTTAATACTAGTTTGTTAGTTTTATTATTATTTATTTATTTATTTATTTATTTTTGGCTGTGTTGGGTCTTCGTTTCTGTGCGAGGGCTTTCTCCAGTTGCGGCAAGCGGGGGCCACTCTTCATCGCGGTGCGCGGGCCTCTCACTGTCGCGGCCTCTCTTGTTGCGGAGCACAGGCTCCAGACACGCAGGCTCAGTAGTTGCGGCTCACGGGCCCAGTCGCTCCGCGGCATGTGGGATCTTCCCAGACCAGGGCTCGAACCCGTGTCCCCCGCATTGGCAGGCAGACTCCCAACCACTGCACCACCAGGGAAGCCCTAGTTTGTTAGTTTTAAAAGTGGTTTCCTAAGATTTTCAATCTGTAAGATGATATCTGCAAACAGAGTTTAACTTTTTCCTTTCCAACCTGAATGCCTTTTATTTATTTTTCTTGCCTAATTACACTGGCTAACAACTCCAATACAAAATTATATAGAAATGGTGAGAGAAGACATTCTTGTCTTCTTCCTGATCTTAGGGAGAAAGTATCTAGTCTTTCATCATTGAGTTTGATGTTAACTATGGGGTTTTTTGCAGGTGCCCCTTATTGGGTTAAGGAAAGGCCCTTCTATTCTTTGTTGTGTGTTTTTATCATGAAAGGCTGTTGGATTTTTTACATCAAATGTTTTTTCAACGTCAATTGAAATAGTTTTTTCTTTCATTTCTAATAATGTAGTGTATTACATTTATTATTTTGTGGTTTAACCACCCTTGCATTTCTGGAGTAAATCCCACTTGGTCATGTCAGATATTCAATAGTTCTTTTGACATGATGCTGAATTTGGTTTGCTAGTATTTTGTTGAAGCTTTTTGCATTTATATTCATAAAGGATATTTGCCTGTAGTTTTCTCATAATGTCACTGTCTGGCTTTGGAATCAGAGTAATGCTGGCTTCATAAAATAAGTTAGGAAGTGTTCCCTTTAATTTTTGAAAGAATTTGAAAAGGATTGGTGTTAATTCTGCTTTAAATGTTTGGTATAATTTACCAGCCATCTGTGCCTGGGCTTTTCTTTGTTGGGAGGTTTTTTATTACTTATTCAATCTTTTTAGTTGTTATAAGTCTGTGCAGATTTTTTATTTCCTCTTTAATCAGTTGTGGTAGATCATGTGTTTTCAGCAATTTGTCCATTTCATCTCAGTGATCCAATTTTTGTCATAAAATTGTTCATAGTATTCTCTCATAATCCTTTTCATTTTTATAAGTTTGGTAGTAATGTCCCCTCTTTTACTTCTGATTTTAGTAAATTGGGTCTTCACTTTTTCCTGGTCAGTGCAGCCAGATATGTCAGTTTTGCTGATTTTTTTCAATGAACCACCTTTTGGATTTATTGATTTTTCTGATGTTTTTCTGTTCTCTACTTCATTAATGTTTGCTCTAACAGACACACATTTATCTGGCTAGCTAACTAGCTTACTTTAGGTTAGTGTGCTATTCTTCCACCAATGTTTTAAGCAGGAAGGTTAGGTTACTGATTGAGATAATTTTGTTCTTTTTAATATAGGCATTTACAGCTATAAACTTCCCTAAAATCACTGCTTTAGCTGCATTCCATAAGTTTTGGTATGTTGTGTCTTCTTTTGCATTCATATCAAAGCATTTTCTAATTTCCCTTTTGATTTCTTCTTTGACCCCCTGGTTATTTAGGAGTGTGTTTTATGTTATTTCCCCAAACTTCTTTCTGTTATTCATTTCTAATTTCATTCCAGAGTACATAATTTGTATTATTTCTATCCCTACAAATTTATTAAGAGTTTTGTGGGTTTATGACCTAGCATATCATCTGTCCTGAACAATGTCCCAAGTGCACTTGAGAACAATACATATTCTGTTGTTGGGTAGGTAGAATGTTCCATAAATATGTTGGGTCTCATAGTTTAATAGTATTGTTCAATCTTCTGTTTCCTTATGATGTTGTGCCCAGTTTTTCCATCAACTATTGAAAGTGGGGGATTGACATCTCCAACTATTTTATTGTTGGATTATCTGTATCTCCCTTCATTTCTGTCTGATTTTGCTTCGTGTATCTGGGTGTCTGCCATTAGGTGCATATAGGTTTATAATTATTTTATCTTGCTGATTAATTGACTTTTATCATTTTTAAATGTCCCTCTTTATCATCAGTAATATTTTTTTTTGTTTTAAAGTCCATTTTTTCCTAATATTAGTATAGCCATTCCAGCTTTCTTGTGGTTATTTTCATGATATATGATTTTTTATCCTGTTACTTTCAATCTGTTTTTATTGTTGACTCCAAAATATGTCTCCTGTAGACAGCATATAGATGAGCCTTTTTTATTTTTATTCAGTCTGACAGTTTCTGCCTCTGGACTGGATTATTTAGTCCAGTCACACTTGTTATTATTGATATGGTTGAATTTGCATTTGCCATTTTACATTTTGTTTTCTATGTGTCTCATAATATTTTTGTTCCTCTACTCCTCCTTTATTAACTTTTTTGCATTAAGTGAATACTTTTTAATGTAACTTTTACTTTCTTCATTAATTTCAAACTATACTTTTGTTATTTCCTTAGTGGTTGCTTTAGGGTTTACCATATGAATCTTATCAAAATCAGCTTCAGATCCATATTAAGTTAATCCCAGTGAGATATAAAAGAGTAACTCCTATATAGCTCTGGCCTCTTTCCTCCCTTTTTGTGACATTATTGTCGTACATATTACATCTGTAAGTGTTACAAACCCAATATTACAGTGTTATGATTAGTTATATAATTTTGTGTACACTAAAGAAGCTGAAAAAAGCATGTATTTATAGCTTTTGCTATATTAAACTTGTTATTTATCATTTCTGGGTCTTTCTATTTCTCCTTCTCAATTTGAGCTGCCATCTGGAGTCATTTCTTACTACAATACATCTTTCCTCCTACCCACCTCCTTTGTATTGTTATTGGCAAATATATTGCATTTCCATATGTTATGGGCTCAGTAATACACACACATCTATAAATATATATTAATATATATGCACACATTATATATAAATGAAATTCATACATATATACTTATACTAATTTTTATATAAATTGCTTATATATAAATTAATATGCAAATTGCTTTTTAAATCTGTTAAGAAAAATACACATTCATTTTTACAGTGACTTTTGTCAGTGCTCTTTGTTCATGTGGATTTGATTTCCATCTGGAGTCACTTGCTTTAATATTTCCTGTGAAGCAGGACTACTAGTAACAAATTCTTGAGTTTTGTCTTTCTGGGAATGCCTTTATTTCACCTTCATTTTTTAAGTTAGCTTTGCTGGATATAGGATTCTTGGTTGAAGTTTATCTCTTTGAGCACTCGGACTATAACATCCCACTGCCTTCTGGCCTCCATTGCTTCTGATGATAGGCCAACTGCTAATTTTATTGGGGTTCCCTTGTAAGTGATAAATCATTTAATTGTCAGCATTTCCCTTGTAAGTTATGACTCATTTAGCTGTCAGCTGTTTGTGGGTCTCTTTGTGTTTATCCTATTGGGAGTTCATTAAGCTTCTTGGATATATAGATTGACGTTTTTCAATAAATTTGAGATGTTTTCATCCATCATATCTTTGACTACTTTTCCTGCTCCTGTCTCTCCCATCGCTGCTTCTGGTACTCCAGTTATGCATATATCGATGTGCTTGGTGGTGCCCGCTTTTCTCCAGGGACCTGCTCATTTCTCATCATCATTCTCCCTCTCTGGGGCTGGTTACTGTTATCTGCTCAGTGGCCAGCTGGGTTAACGCTGTGATGTCTACATCCTCCCTGCAGCGTGAAGCTTCTGATGCTGCTCCACACAAGGTGCAGCTGCGTGGGTATGCCCACAGTCACCCAGGACTGACTGTGGTTTGGGCAGGGCTCTGTCTCCTTCCTGGAGCACACCCAGATGCTTAATTCCATTAACTGCTGACTGATTCTTCTACTGTTTTCAACAGTGCTCTTGGGCATAAACTGCTTCACAGACTGGTTCAATCAAACTAGGGCTCATTGAAGGCACAGTTCCCAAGGTCAGTATTTGAGATTTGCTCTGACCACAGGAGGGCTCCTCCCAGCTGCCTCTTTCCTGGTTTCTTTGGCAACCAGCCAGATTACAGTTTAGCCTTTATCTCTAATGAATCTACAGTCTCCTTAACAACTGCCTTTGCCACAACCTCCATTGATTCTGAGAGTACCATTAGGCTTGAATGTCTCCATGCTCTATTGCCAATGAGGTAATTTCCTCTGAGGTGAGGTTCAGTGCTCTCTGTTTTATGGTGTGCTTCTCCCCTGGGTAGATCTCTGAGCCATGGCTCTGGCGCTGTGCTGGGGACAATGGTGGGGACAACGGCACACTTTCCTCTTAGTGACACTCCCACTTTAGGACCTGAGCAGTCAGTGGAGGTCGGGGATGACAGCCTCCGGTCTTCTGAGCTTGCCTCTCCCAGCATGAAATCTCTGCCTTACTAGCTGGGGCAAGAGCGATCAGAGCCCCAGTATTCTCAGTGGTACCACATTGAAGGTTGAGCCTCTGTCCCATAAATTGGGGGCTGAGCATAAAAATGAAGCCCCACTCCCTGGACATACCAAAGTCAGGTGGCTGGGGACAGGATGAGAATTGCTGACATCTACCCTTCCCAGAAAGACAGCCCTTATATTCAGAGCTGAGGGGAAAGGGAGATCTGAATACCACAGATTCTCCGTTCTTACCAAATTTGATTTTCTTCAATAAATGTTATGCTCTATGATCTTTAGACCATTTACCAAGACTTTAAATGGTTGGATTTTTAAATTATCATAATTTTCAACAGTCTTGCTTGGAAGTGGGTCTGTGGACCACCTCATGCTGTCATGCCAGAAGTGGAAACTATATACCTATTGTTTTATATAATTGCTATTTCAATAAGATAAGGAAAGGCAAGAAATATTATTTATATTGTCTTTTATAATAACCCTTGCTGGTGCTCTGTGTTCATGTAAACAGAAATTTTCACCTGATCACTTGCTTTCAGAACACCTTTAGTATTTCTTGTAAGGCCAGACTACTAGCAGGTTTTGTTTACCTGGGAATGCCTTTATTTCATCTTCATCTTTGAAAGTTACCTTTTCTGGACATAGGATTCTCAGTTGGCTGCTTTCAACCTGAAGATCTTCCTTTAGAATCTCTTTTAAGGCAAGTCTGCTAGCAATAAATTCTCTCAGCTTTTGTTTAACTGGGAATGTTTTTATTTTGCCATCATTTTTAAAAGATAGTTTTGCTGGATTTAAGAATTTTGGTTGAATTTTTTTTTTTTTTTTTTTTTTTTTTTTAGCACTTTGAATGTCATCCCACTATCTTCCAGCCTCTAAGTCAACAATTAATCTCATGGGGTCCTCTCGTATGTAATGAGTCATTTTTCTCTTCTTGCTCCCAAGATTTTCTCATGGGCCCTGGATTTCTGCAATTTTACTATAATGTGTCTGTTTGTGGATCTCTCTGTATTTATCCTTTTTAGAATTCCTTTGTCTTCTAAGATGTATAGATCAATATTTTCAGCACATTTGTAAAGTTTTCAGCCACTATTTCTTCAAATATTCTTCAATCTCTCTCTCTCCCTCCCCCCACCCCAGTCCCATCCTCCCCTCCCCACAATCCCATCACACATATGCTGATGTGCTTGGTGCTGTCTCACATTCCTTGAGGTTCTGTTCATTTTTCCTCACTCTTTTTTTCTCTCTCTTCTTCTGATTGCATCATCTCTATCAATCTATCTTCAAGTTTGCTGATTTCTTTTTTCTGTCACTGCTGTGCCCCTTTTAGTAAAGTTTTCATTTTGGTGACTGTACTGATTTTGAATTCCAGAATTTCTGCTTGGCTCTTCTTAAAATAATTTCTATGTATCTCCTTATGAATGTTCTCTACCTGAGAGGTTGTCATCATACCTTCCTTGACCTCTTGAACTGTGGCTTCCTTAGTTCTCTGAACATACTTTAAATGGCTCCTTTGAAGTCTTTCTCTGTTAAATCTGACATCTGAGTGCTCTCAGTTTGTTGTTTATCTCTTTTTTTTTAAATTCTTCCAATGTATGCATCATATTTTCCCATTTCTTTGCATGTCTCGTAATTATGGGTTGAAGACAACGATTTAGATAATATATACTGTAGCCACTCCAGGCACTGGTGCTCCCGCAGTGCGGGGCTTGTTATTGTTATTTGCTTATTTGCTTACTGACCGGCTGAGTTATTTTTGTGTCTGTCCTCCCCCCACCCCCTGCAGTGTGAAGCTTCAGCTGTTGCCCCTGACAGGGTGGAGGGTCACTCACAGCCACCCTGGATGACAGTGGTTTGGGCAGGGCTTCCTTTGACCATCTCTTTTCATGACCACACCATATATTAGCACCATGGATTTCAAGCTATTGCTCTATTACTTTCAAAAATGTCCTGGGATGTAAATTCCTCCTCAGTCTGATCCAGTCAAATGAAGGCTCTGTGAAGAGACGGTCCCTGAGGTCTGTTGAGGCTTGCTCTGGCCTCTGCAAGCCTCCCCTCTGCTCCCTTTTCCCCAGTTTTCTCTGGCTACCAGCCAGCCTCTAGTATACCCTCGGTCTCCAAGAGCCTACCGATCTGCCCCCGTTGCCTTTCACCGGTGGGCTTTCGCTACTCCACGCTGCGTGGGCAATGAAGTGAGGCACCGGGCGGGGGATGGCCCATCTGCTGCCCACATTCATTCCATTTGTATGATTTGGGGGGGCCTATCAGAGTCCACCCAACTGAAGAAAGGTGCCACGTTGCAGACCATTTGTGTGGAACTGTAAGGAGAATCCAACCCCCCGGGGGCTCCTCAGGTTCGCCTGCAGGGGAGAGGGTTTCTGTCCGCTCCCAGGAGGGCGCAGCTTTGGAGGGCCCGCTCCATCCTTCCTCCACGCAGAGCCGGAGCCTCACCTGACCAGCCAGACTGACATGCTCGGGCCCGTTCCTCAGAGGCAGCTGACGCGTGTAAAGCCGCTGCTCTCGGCCTGCACGCCCTCTCGTCCTCCTGGCCTCTCTGGTTCAGGAGCTGCCACGGCTGCAGGAGCATCTGCTCGGTGGACCCAGACGTCCCCCCAGGCAGTGACAAAGCTGATGCTCTACCTGCTGGGGTCCCCCTGCACGGCGAGGACCTGGGGCCAGGAGGACCGGTCAGTGGGCCCCAACCTACCACAGCTGGGAACGTGGGCTGTCTGACCACTGGACACCACACTGTTGGGTAAAGGAGGAACTAGCCGAGGACTAAAGAAACAGATGCTGAACAAAACTCAGCGCTTGGGTCATCGGGGTCACGACGCCGTGCATTCTTTGGCAGAAGCTCAGCACAGGCTCAGGTCCCGGCCTCTGTCCTCACATGAGGTCTGGAGGCTCCTCCGAGCTGGGGGCGCATTCCAGGTGGGACTGGGCTGGGGGCCCAGAAGCTCCGCCTCTGCCTGCAGCTGCTCCTGCTGCCCCCTCCCTGCCCCCACCGCTCCCCAGGCCCCATCCCAAGACCCCTGCTCGCCTCCCTGCCCCGCTCTCCCCTGAACTAGGGAGACTAAGTGCAGGAGGTGAGGGGCTGGGCGAGGCCCCCCAGCCTTGGGCACCAAAACCAGGTGAGCCGGGGCCCCAGAGGCAGAACCAAGCCTGGAAGAGAGAGGGGCAGAGCCGGGACCCTACACAGCCCCTAGGAGGTTGTGCCAGCCAGCGCCTGCTTCCCAGAAGAGCTTCAGTGCCAGGTGTCCTGCCCTCTGATGCTTTTCCAACCCCCCCAAATGCACACACCCCTACGGTGCCTCCAGATGGTTTTTATTATCTGCAAGCAAAAGATGCACTTAAGTCTCCACTGAACCACACAACCCTGCAAGCAGGGCAGAATCTTCCACCAGCGCACGTGCAGCTGGCAGGGATGCAACACATGGTTGGGAAGCCTTCAGAAGCCAGCTTCCCACCGGGGGAGGCGCACTAAGCCCCCAGGCCACAGCACACCCCCAGGTTTGCCACACGCATAGCTGCTCCACCTCCCGGGGACGCCAGGTGGCGCCAACAGCTTCTGCCACGGGCCCCTCAGAGTCCCCACTGAGGAGGTCCTGACACCGCCTGCTGCAGCGGCGCAAAAGTGCACTTTCACTTTTAGGAAGATCCATTTTTTCTGTTCGAGCTTAAATACAAGGCAATTTCATCAATACAAATATACAACTCATGACAGTAATTCGCAATTTTAAAAAATTTGCCTAGAATAAGAATTTATCTTCTGAAGTCACAGTTTCCCGAGCTGCAGCCTGTGGACACCCAGGCGAACCTCGGACGTGATCTCAGAAGTCTCTCTGCGTGTTTCTCAAATAGGAAGGACATTTGCCTAGCATCCTTCCCATCGGTGGATCTACAAGTTCACAGCACGTGCCTCTTAGGAGGAGAGAGACAGGCCATGGTTGGCTGAACCGGGGGAGGAGAGGGGAGCTAGTTACCTCGGGAGCTAGTTACCTCGCCCATGGGCCAAGAGAATTCTCTGCATCCCAGCTTCACGTCCAGCCCGAACTCTCCTCGGTAGACACAGCCGTCCTGCCACTCCTGCACACCCCGGATGAGCTCGATGTAGGCCTCCTTCAGGTCCTGCTCCCTAAGGGGACCCTTGGGCTCCTCATTTTCCCCCTCTGGGGCCTCCGGGATGAATCTAGGAAGAGGAAGAGCAGGGGGAGGGGAGACCGATGCTGGCTGAAGGTCTTAGGGCCACTGGGTACCGAGAACCACACACCATCTTATTTCAACCAGCAACCCCCGAGGCCAATTGCGTAGCTATCCCTGTTCTCCAGAGAGGGAAACTGAGGCACCAGGGGCACAGTGCTTGCCCAGGGTCACATAGAAGTGGAAAGTGCACTAAGTGTGCAGCTGTGTCTGTCTGACAAGGGTAACGGCTGCAGTGCCCTGGAGCCCGGGCCAGGAGGCCCTCTCCAGCCCAGGCCAGCCCCACTGCCTGGGGCCCAGTGGCTGCCCCACTCCAACTGTGCACTGGGGGGCCTTGTCTCCTCCCCCAGCCCAGCGTGCACCCCTCCCCTGGCCTCTCCCCTTGGTTTGACACTCCATCTGGACCAGGACAGGAAGCTTTGGGCCAGGGGAGGGGTCTGAGAGCAGCGTGAGGGACAGCAAGCCGACTAGCAAGGGGCACAGACTGAGGGGAGGATGCCAGGACGGGCAGGCGCGCAGCAAGGGGGCAGAGCACGTGCCACGGTAGCTCTGCCTCTTTCCTGCTCTTGCTAGCTGAAAGCACTGACTTAAAAGTAGACCCACCTCTCGCCCCCTCACACCCACCCCCACCTCCTTCCCAACTCTAAGGGGCTCTCTGGGGGATGCTGCACCGGGGTGTCTCTGGCCTACAGACCTGTGCCGCCGTCAGGCTGATGGCCTGGCGGGGCTGCTCACGCATGGGAACCCTCAGACTGAGCCCCTCCACCAGCCAGCCTCAAATGCCAGCCATGAGCCACAGAGGCTTAACAAAGCACCTGCCCAACGAAGAAGGGATTCGCCTGCTGCAAACACAAGTATCTCTCTTTGCCACATTGTTATTTGTCTGTAGAAAGAAGCCAGGAAGGATAGAGACCCACATGCAACAATGTTAAAGTCTGGGGGCTCAGAATTGGTTTGTTTTTCTTTTTCTTACCTGTAGTTAGAGGTTGAATTGTGTTCCTCTCCCCTCTCCCCACCCAAATTCATATGTTGGGAGTTCTAAGTCCCCGGACCTGGCTGTGTGCCTGTATCTGAAGACAGCATCTTCACAGAGGTGATCAAGCTACCGTGAGGTCATGAAAGTGACCTCAGTGTGACTGATGTCCTTAGAACCCAATGTGACTGATGTCCTTATACAAGGGGGAAGTTTGGACACAGGGAGACACACAGAGAGATGATGAGAAGACACAGAGAGCAGACAGCCATCTGCAAGCCAAGGAGAGGGGTCAGGACAGATTCCCACCCCCTCAGAAGGAACAACCCTGGGGAGGGTTCCCACACCTTTTGGTGCTGAGCATGGAGCTCTCCGGGGTCCCGGCAGCAGCAGGCACACTGCCCCCCTCCTCCACCTGGTTTTCAGAATTGCCAGCATTTGGGATTTCGTAATATGAGATTGAGAATAACGATCTTCCATGTCTCTCGTCTTAGAACCTGGAAGCAAAGCCGGGGACCCACATTCGCCCTCAGGGATCCTGGCAGGCGCCCCCCGACCCGCCCACAGCACCATGGGCCTCAGAGGAACAAGGCCCTTTCCCCTAACACGGCGGACGTCCTGACCCTGTTGGAACTGCCCAGGGAAACCTCCTCCAGCGCCCCGAGGGTGTCCCTAGAACCACAGGAAGCACCGGCTGGGCTACCCTCCTGCGACCTTACAGTAGGTCCACGTTTTGGGGCCACAGACAGAAGGCTCCTCCTTCCCCCGCGGGCCTCGGGAGCCAGGGCGGCGAGGACCCGGTCCCCACGCAACCCCACGCTCACACCCTCTCACGCACGTCGGGTCCCAAATCTGCTCTGCTCCCCTCCCAGGGAGAACAGCGGGCCAGACCCAGGGGGCGTGGAGCCCACGCACAGGCCCCCCACCGCCGCCTGCACGCAGCTCCGGTATGTGCCCACTCATGCCCCTGCCGCGGGGCCGCACCGAAGCTCGCAGAGCTCTCACCGACCGCACAGGGTCCACGCAGGCCTGTGGCGCACGCAGCGCAGCCCGCTCGCCAGCCTCCGCTCGGCACAGCTCAGGGTGCAGGAGTCAGGTTTCCCTGGAGACCGGCCCGCCGACACGTGCCCCAGGCGGCCCCGGGTCCCGGCCAAGCCCCGCGCCCGGCCACGCCCATACCCACGGCCCCGCCCACACCCCCTGGCGTCCCGGGTAGGGCAGGTGGGTCCCCTCTGTGACCTCACAGGGCCCACGGGCCGTCCGCCCCCAACCCCCGGCCCGCGCCCGGGGCCCCGCGGAGACCCTCACACCCGGCTTGCTGAGCCTGGGCCGGCGGCCTCCACCTCGGACACCCATCTCGCGGTCAAGCAGAGGACGGTGGGTCAGCCTCTGGGTCAGGGACTCCCCGGGGGAGATAGCGCTAAAAGCTCCCAACGCCCCCCGGGAAGAGCTCAGAGGCCCCGTGTGACACCTGAAGACACTGAGGCATAAGGGAGTAAATTAACTTGTCCACGGCCACGTGCTAGGACGCGGTAGGGCCAATACTTGATCAAGCCCTGTCTGACTCCAAAGCCGGTCGTTTCCGTTCAGTTACTGTTTGTGGAAGGCACAGAGCAGGAGCTCACGGCCTGGTTGGGGAACAAGATAAGGGAGGAGCCGAGGGTCACTGGGAGAGAAGGGTTAGCTGTCTGGACCGAGGGGTCACTGGGGAAACCTTTATGGGGAGAAGATTCCTAAGCAGGGTTTCAGAGGATGAGTAGGAGCTCTCTCAACAGAAGAGAGAGCTCATTTCAGGGAACTGGACTAGTGCGTGCACAAACACAAGGCTGGGAAAGAGCATGAGGCCTTTCTGCCACTGAAGCAGTCGTGGCTTCCTGGAGAGCGAGCGAGGAGGGACTCTCTGGAGGCGCAGGGGTCGGGGTTCTCGACGCAGACTGCCCCTTAGAACAGGGGAAAGGGATAAGAAAACCTGATGACCAGGCCCTCCCTCACGAGCTGGAGTGGTGGGAAGAAGGCAGCTGTGCCAGGATCCCAGGGTTCCAGGGGCACTTCCTCCACCCTGCGATCTGTCTCCCAATTCACCTTTCTTCTCCCTTGCTCCCCTCAGCCCCCCAGTACCACCTTGGTTCCTAGATCCCCTCTCTACTTCTTATCCTTTCCCCTCAGGTCCCATCTTTGCTTTGCTCCACCTGCAGCTTGCGAAGCTAAGCAGAGACAAACCGTGCTGTCTTTAAAACTTGTTTGTGAAAAGAGAAAGAAAAGCAGTCAGCTAAAACTTCCTGTTAAACCATACCACCTGCTGTGAGTTGAGCAGTGTCCCCCCCCCCCAAAAAAGATAAGTTGAAGTCCTAACCCCTGTGAATGACCTTATACAGAAACAGTGTCTTTACAGATGCAATCAAGTGAAGAGGTCAGACTGGATTTGGGTGTGCCCCAAACCAAATAACTAGTGTCCTTACAAGGAGAGGGAGATTTGGAGACACAAACACAGAGGGCAGAATACACTTCGGTTGTTTTCAGCCTATGGGTTTGTTGTAATGCTTTGTTACATTGACTCTAGGAAACTCACATATCACCCAGAATAAAAGACTGACTGAACAGCAGCTAAAACTATTTGTTTCAGCAGATCTGACAACTTCGTGAGGCTGGCAAAACAATTCTAAATACTAACATGTGGCCCAAAAAAGGTGTTCTGGAAAATTCTATAAACTGGAAAAAAATGCAATATGAAATGCTGAAATTCTGCTTATGTTCATAAGAATATATGCACTGGTATTTTTAAAAACCAGGCATACAATTAAAAAGCCCTATTTCCACAAATTGATACAAGTCTTACAATGATGCTGAAGAGTATATTCCAAGAGAATGTTTTCATAGGAAAAATATATGAATATTCATCGACAATATTCAAGAATATTAGTTTTTAAAGTTTTTGGTGAATAAACTTGGTAAAAATCAGCAAATTAGTAGTTCAGCAAACTGACCTTTAGGACAACTGGCTTTCAGCAAGTTAGCTGTTCAAATGACCGGTGATGGTGTTTGCAAATCTGAAAATACCGGCTGAACCTGCTATTATAGTTATGAAATTTAGTGAAATATGGCTGATGATGTCTGCATGGGGAAGAAGAGTGGCATTTCTATTAAAATTCAGTTGAAGGCTTTGAAAAGTCAACAAAAGCCACTTAAAAACTACAATCAAATTAGATGCATGTGAGACACTAGAAGATTTGTTGAGTAAAAAAATATTTTTAAAAATCTTATATTTGTATTTGTATGGAAATATGTATGGAAATATGTTAATATAAATGTTTCAGACATTACATGAAATTTCTAAAAATCTTGTATTTGTATGGAAATATGTATGGAAATATGTTAATATAAATGTTTCAGACATTACAGGAAACTTCTAAAAATCTTATGTGTTCTGGTATAAGGTTATAAGTAATAATCCTAGTTATTACTTTAAAATGTATATCTCAGAAATAACTAATTTTCTTGTCAACTGCATTATTATGAACTTTCATCAAATCTTTAACCATGGTCATTTTTAAGTCTTCTGTCATTTACAGACAGTTCTGGGTGTACTCTGATGATTTTGCAAATATGTTCCTATAAAAGGGTTTCATCTTCAAGAAATTCATGGAAAAGACTCTGACAAGTACAGGTTTCTGGTAACTGACTGTACTGCTGAACTGAATGAATACGCATTTTCAGAACTCTAATGAAAAACTGATGAACTCATAAAAGTGCTAACAAAAGATCAAGATGAAAAAAAAAATTAATTACATGGGACTGAGTGAACTGATGAGGATGAGTATAATTTTTGTGACTTTCTGTCTGAATTAAAAAAAAAAAATCCCACAAGGACTCAGAGGCAAAGAATATACAAATCAATTTTCACTGCAAAGTAAAGGAGCTGTTACAGTGGAGGATTACTGGACTGAATGTCAATATTATGACATAGTATGAGTGTGTTTCATGTTTGGTAATTGCAATCATTGTTGCTTTTGTTGTGGTCATCCATGTACAATGCTTGGTGTCAGTCTATTTATCTCTTGTAAAAATAAAATACAGTGTGTGTGTGTGGAAAAAAAAAAAAAAAAAAAAAGAAAGAAAAGCTGAGTAGAAGCACACTAAGCTGGGGGCAATGGTGTGTGAAATGCAGTAGGACCTACAGTCAGGCAGCCTGGGCCCAAATCCTGGCCCTTCCCCTTGACTAGCTCTGTGAATATGGCCAAGTTAATTCATCTTTTTGTGTCTCAGTTTCATCATCTGTAAAACGGGGACAATAAAAGTTCCTACTTTAAAAAAATAAATAAATAAAAATAAAAAAATAAAGTTACTTAAGAAATGGCCAGTGCAAAAGGGACACTCTGGACCTCCTCTCTGTGCCCTGAAAGCAGGAAATAAGTCTCCCATGTGAAGGTGCCCTCCCTGTATCTGGAGGCAGAAGGACACCCTTATCTCCAGGGACAGGGAATTAGGACTGAGAAACCTGTCTAAACAAACCTTGTTACTTTTAAAATTTATTCCCCAAGCCCAGACTCTGCTTAGATTTTTTCACTAATTGAGCACTAAAGCCTAAGTTTCTTTGTCCTCTCTCAATTCCTCACAAATTTATAGTTTCTTTGTCTAAAAAGTATAAAAGCTGCCTGCTTTGGCCACTTCTTAGGTACTATTTCTGTGAGACCTCTGTGCACATGTATTAAATTTTGTTTCTTTTTCTCCTGTTAAAAAAAAAAAAAAAAATTCCAAAAGGATTCTACTGGCTGATTGCTTCTCAAGTGCTTTTAAGTTCACATGAAGGAAAGCAAGGGAAACTGGAAGTCACGGCCGGGCACCGAGTGCCACTATGAGTAACGCCTCAGCTGACCCACGGGGAAAAGTGAGTGGACGTATATGTGTGATCATGACTCATCAGAGGAAAGTGAGTGGATATACATGACAGGTAGTAGGTCAAAATACAATGTTTAAGGGAGTGGGTAAAAATCTTGCTTTAAATGACTTTTTAGATCAACTAAATGATGGTTAGGTTTTTATCTTTTATCAGAATCACATGGAAGGCATGGTAACACACAGCTTCCTGTGTCTCACTCCCAGGGTTTCCGGTTCAGCAGGTCCTGAGTAGGTGGACTCCTGAGAATGTGCATTCCTACCAAGTTCCCAGATGCTGCTGCTGCTGCTGAAATCTGGGCCACGCTTTGAAAACCACGGGGCCACGGTGTGGTGGGAAGGTGGTGTCGACTGAAAAAAGAAAAAGCACAACCTGAGAATTATGAGTTAAGTTTTTTGGGGGGCAAAATGAGGACAATACCCCAGGAGGCAGCATTTCAGATAGCTCGGAGAAACTGCTCTGAACAGGTAGCGGGGAGGTCAGTATGTATGTGATTTTGGTGAAGGGGGAGTACATGCAATCAAGCACGTATTTCTTGCAGAAGGTTTCTGCTAGTCACGAGGAGCAGACGTCACCATGAAGGATTTTAGTGCTTTTCTAGATACAAGGAGATGCAAGAATTGGGCTCATAAAATCTTCTCCTGAAAATATCTAACCATCTGAAGAACTGTTCTGCCAGTTTTTCCTAGAGTACAGAGTGCCACATTCCTGATCTCTGCCCTGAACTCCTGTCAGGAGGTGTTGAAGGTCAGCAGCTGCAGCGGCTCATAATTTAATCCTTGTAGAGGTAGATGGCCAGTGCCAATTTGTAGGTGACAAGGGAACAGAGAGAAAGGATGATGGACAGGACAAAGCAGGAGGGGCCTTGAATGCCAGGTTAAAAACAGAAGCAGCAAGACATTTTTACATAGGAGGGCGGTGCAGTCAGATGTGTGCTCTGAGAGGTTTCAAGACTTTCTGCCTGGGACCCATTGTAATACCCCATTTCATATCATGAGCCAGTACAAACATAACTCAAAAAATTATGAGGAAAAACTCACTCTGCTACATGCACGCACCGTAATATTTTCATGTAGTCTATTATTTTCTATACCATTTTACTACAAATAAAATACAGGTCATAACCCTCAAAATTGATTTCACAACCCACTAACGGATCACAACTTGCTGAGTCAGGACCAACATCCAGAAAAGCACTGCTTTAAAAAGCGTATTCCGGCTACAGCGAGGAAGGCTGGAAGGCCCCCCTCAGGAGGCTGGTGTCAAGCCCAGAAGACAGTGGCCCAAAGTAAACACAGCAGTCAAGGTGGAGAGAATGGATCTGAGATACTCAGGATGACTTGTTACCGACTCATTAACTCCATGGGGTGAAGGAGTGTGAGGTTATCAGTTAAGAGGCCTTGGAACAGAAAATCCACCTCAAATATCCAACAGTAAAAGGTGATTGGATGGCTCAAGAAACCAAACAGTCCAGAAGTTGGAGGCTCTTCAGGTTTGGTTCGATTCAGTGGCCCAACAATATCTTCGAGGACCGTTTCTTCAGCTGTGCTTTCAACCAAGGCTGGCTTCCCTTTGTGGTCATAAGGAGAGGACAGAGGTTTCCAAACCCCTCTCTCCTCTTTGGTTTATATGGCAGCCCAAGCCCTTTCCTGAAGCAATCATGGGGGTATAGGCGTCACTGACTGGACGTAATCAGAAGCCCGATTCTGGAGCTAGGGGACAGGGAAACTCCACCTACCTGGATGGCTCCCGTGAACTCTGGGGAAAATGGGAATCCCATCCCAGGAAAGTCAGAATCCTCCTTAGGCCACAGAAGAGGGAAATGGATGCTGGGAAGGCCTCTACGTAGGTGATGTCTGGACCTGTGAAGACCAGTGAAGACCTGGTCACACACCAACAGTTGAATCTTTAGCTCAAGGGAGAGCCCCAGGTAGCAAAAAAGATTTGACAGTTACCAATGCTTGGTGGCTTTGGCTAAAATGGAGAGAATCAAGGTCACCCAGAGAGACTGTACAGGCTCATTTTGTCAGGTTTATTGACAGGCGGGGCATGGGTGTACTGGAGAATAATTTCTAATAGAACGGATTGCAAATCTTAAGTAAATGATGCAGATGAACCAGAAAAAATGTTTTCATATTATCAGAACAGAATTGAAACGGCAATAACTAGATGCATGCAGGACTGGAAGACAGTTAACCTTTCACTGAAATCGGCCCCTGAAAGACACTGGACCTCAGAAAAATCTATTGAAGAGGGCTTCTTACATGGCAACTGTGTAATTAAATGGTATTAATTCTTTAAAGTTACAGTAGTAACGCAAAAAAAATAATAATTGAGAAAAATAAAAACAAAAATACTGGTCTATGAAAAAATGATGAAAAGCTAACGGTAAGTAGCTTTATTTTATATGAACCATGTTTTACAATAAGACAGAAACTAAAATGCAGAAGTTACACAGGGTGATTTATTAGGAAACAAATAACAAAAAGGAATACACATAAAGCTATACTAAAGGGCACCTCACCTGGCTATGCGCTTATAAGAGAAGCAGTTATTAAGGGGCCTACCTACAAAACCATGTGCAGGATACCGGTCAGTGCCCAGATGAGAATCTGTGACAGGGTCCCCTGCTCCTCTGCACATCAGCCACAGCTTGAGAAGCGCACCTCCCCGAGCCCCGCCCAGCTGGAAACCTCCACGTTCGCAGGGACAGGCACCAGCTACTCTCAGATGTCCCAGCTTGCAACCTGCGTGGCTCTGGCATCCAGCGCGGGGAGGCCCATTCCTCCCAGCAACCCGAACCCGCCCACCTCCCTACGGCCATTCAGACTCTTCCGATGGCCACCAGTCCAGCCAATGGCCACAACCCCCAGCCTCAGCCAATCAGAGGAGGCCTCTCCCGTTTAGACCTGGCCAATGAGGCGGCGGCCAAGGTTTTGTGGGCGTGCCCGCTCGTGCACAACCACTACAGGGGCGGCCCCGGGAGAAAGGGAGGGGCGCCCCTCGGAGGCCCCTAGGACCCGGGGGCGCCCGGCCGGCCTCCCGACGGCCCAAAATAGACACCGGGGCTGGGGGCCCGAGAGCAGGTCATGGAAGCGGAACGAGCCGGACGCCGCGGGGCCACCGCGGCCACCCCGCCGCTGTTCGTGCGCGTCGCCCCCTCGCTCTTCCTCGGGAGCGCGAGCGCCGCGGCCGCCCCGGAGCTGCTGGAGCGCGCGGGCGTCACCCTGTGCGTCAACGTTTCGCGCCAGCAGCCCGGCCCGCGCGCGCCCGGCGTGACCGAGTTGCGCGTGCCCGTATTCGACGACCCGGCTGAGGACCTGCTGGCGCACCTGGAGCCTACCTGCGCCGCCATGGAGGCCGCGGTGCGCGCCGGTGGTGCCTGCCTCGTCTACTGCAAGAACGGCCGCAGCCGCTCGGCCGCCGTCTGCACCGCCTACCTCATGCGTCACCGCGGCCTCACGCGGGAGCGGGCCTTCCAGGTAGGGCGGGACTTTCTCGTGGGCGGGGCTTCCGGCGGGAAGAGGCGGGGCCTTCTGGGCGGGCCAAGGCTCTAGGCAGGGGCGGGGGCCCGCTCGTGGGGGCGGGGCTTCGAGGAGAACCCGGTCGTAGGGGCGGGGTCTCCGGGCGTTGGGGATGCCCGCGGAGCTTGCGACCAACGCTGCGCGGTGTCCAGCCAAAGCCTTTCGTTTGCAGATTGTGAAGAGCGCCCGCCCGGTGGCCGAGCCCAACCCGGGCTTCTGGTCCCAGCTCCAGAAGTACGAGGAGGCCCTGCAGTCGCGGTCCCGCCTGCCCGAAGAGCCCTCGGGCGAACCCTAATGGGTCAGCCCTTGAAGACGGCCCAACCCCAAAGGGGGGCGCTTGGAGTTTCCTGCAGCCTCGGGGTGGGAAGAGGTAGTTCACGCACTGACGGGAGGGTGGTCTGTCTTCTCCTGCCTCACGTCCCACGGATTTTTTATTTTCTGCAACTTCCTGAAGGTCTCTGTCCCCCCTTGACGGTAGGGCAGGGGTGTGTCCACCGAGGAGAGAACTGAGAATCGTTCCTCCCCTGGTCAGCAGGTTTATTAGACAGAGCTTGGTCAGGAACATCAAAACCACTTGAGGAATTTTAGCCAAAAACACATTTACTACAGAGAGATGGAGGCCAGGGAGCCAAGGTCGGGAGATGGGGAAGTACAGGAGTCATGGAGACCCGCCACCCTGTTCCTCGCTGCCTTCCACTCTGATGTGGGCGACTTCTGGGGGGCTGCTGGCAGAACCTCGTGCCTGCCACCTGCTCACGCCACAGTGGCTTTCCCAAACCTCACACTGGTCCCATCACAGAACGCAACATGGGATCCAGCTGGTGAGGGCCCAGTTTCCAGACTTGTAGCTGCTGTGACACACAGTGAGGGTTCGAGGCTGTGTGACAGACCACCCAGTGTGGGCACCCTTGGGGGTCTCAGTGTCCGTACCCACCTCCTACCTTACTGGCCTCCCAGTTTCAGCAACAGCAGTGAGTCCCAGCCTAACATCCTGCAGCCAAGGTCATGTCAACAATGCAATGACCACCCATGTGTCTGAGCTTGTTGATTCCTCTTCTGGTTCAGAGGCACCCCACTTGGACACGCTACAGCCTAAAGACTATACTAGAAAATTAATCACCACCAACACTGCTTAAATAAGATAGTGGGGAAAGAGTAAAGGAAAAATTGGGTAACACATATGAGTTACAGATAATATAATACCGGGTTAATATACAAATATATACATAACAAGGTTATGAATAAAATACTGCAGTTGATGTTTATCATTTTCCTTGACCCTCAGCCAATGCCTCAGGTCCTGGTCTTTCCTAGGTGGGTGTCTGGAGCCTTCATCCTGAAGAGCCCTGAGCGGCCCTGCCTGCACTGGCGCTGCGGCCTCGGCGACCTCTGCCGTACCACCAGGGAGTCCTGGGAGGCATCAGGAGAACGCCCTGAGTTCCAGCGTCCTCCTCCTGGCCCCCCTGAGCAGCAGCAAAGCCCTGCTGCCCCTTGAAAGTCAGGATCAGGGAATTCCCTGGCGGTCCAGTGGTTAGGAGTCGGTGCCTTCACTCCTGGGGCCCAGGTTCAATCCCTGGTCAGGGAACTAAGATCCTGCAAGCCGCATGGTGTGGCCAAAAAAAAAAAGAAAAGAAAAGTCAGGATCAGTCACCTCACCCAGCAGAGCAACTCCTGATTTGAGGCTTGAGCCCCAAATGGTTAAGTGGTGTCTCAGTCCCCCGTCCAGGTGTGTCCCCAGATGGAAGCATCCTACCTGCAGATGAAGACCTCTGACCCAGCAGAGCCCAAAGTTGTGGGGATGGGAAGCTCACACTCTGTGAGTGAGGCACTGGGGTGGTTGTGAAAGGGTCTTCCTCCTCCCCAACCCTCTTGCTCCTGCACCTGGGCTTCCAGCTGTGACGGTCCCTGGCTCAGAGCACACACCACACCCTGCGGGTCAGCACCCAGCCTGGTGCTATGTCACCAATCGGCAGCCCCCATGTCCGAGAGCCACAGCCCTCGTCATAACCCAAATGCAGCTCTTCGTGGCTAACCCGACTTTCACACCGTTATGGAAGGCTTGCCAGCTGCCACTTACTCCCCACAAGCCCCTCATAGCTCGTGTCACTTTTTCATCAACCCCGTAAACAAGCTCCTGCTGTTGTCTCCACGTGGCGGGTGAGGCTCCAGTGGCTCCACCTGTAACCTCAGGTGAGCTGAGCGGTTTGCCCAGCTCGGAGGTGCGGAGCCAGGACCTGAGCCCACATTTTTACCCTGTGTGCTCATGACACCCTTGCTGGCACACCCCCTCACCTGCTGACCTGGCCCTGGGTGACAGGGCTGCCAGGATGTCAGAGCCTGGGCCAGGCTGAAGGACATCTGTGGGTCACATCAGCCTTTTGTCCCACCAGCTCCATTCTGAGAACCATCCAACTTTGGCTGCCACCAGAGGCCCAGGTATCCCTAGGACCTCTGACCCAGGGACAACACAGCCCCCATCTGAACACCACAGGCTTCCTGGAAGCCCTCCTGCCTCCGTGTCCACCCGCTGGCAAGTGAGGCCAGGGACCCACTCCCCTCCCAGTGCCAGCGCACTTGAATAGGGGTACCTAGTCCACGTGCATCAGGGGAAAGCTGGGGTGCAGGCGGAGTGTCAGCTGCATCAGCCCACCCAAACCAGCCAGGATTTGATCATCAAAAGGCTGGTGTATGAAAATTCCTACGGGAGAAACCCCAGCCTCTAGCAGTGCCGACTTGCAGGTTCCTCTCCCCTAAGCGGTTTGGGCTGGAGCGGGAGGAGGACTGCACCGCAGCCACCCTGGACCTTTGTCAGCAACGCGGTGCCCCCGCCCCCAGCACTGAAGGCAGTGTCCTCCACAGGACAGGAACAGGGTGGAGAGTGGAGACGACCCCTGTGGCCTTCGAAGTGGTAACAGCCCCTCTGGACCTGCAGGACTGCCCCATTCCACCCCTTCTGTGTGCGGAACTGGCCGCTGGGAGGTGCCCAGGAGAGAAGGGATGAGACCCAATCCCTGCTCACCCAAGTCCAGGGGACCAGGAGGGCGAGAAGCTCCCTGATGTTAACTTACCCTGTGTGCAGGTGGCTGGTAGACCTGCCTGCGGGTGCCTAGGGCAGGCTAGTGTGGGTGCCCACACACGGTCCTCCTGAAGGTCTTCTAACTCCAGCCCCACTGGCCTGGTGGGGGGTGGGTGGCTCCAAAAGGCTGGTCAAACTGGGAGTGCCATCTAAAGCACTCTGTCCTTGGCACCTGGGCAGGTGCTGGGCCACCTGAAGGCACAGAGGACTGATCAGACCCCAGTTCTCTTCCCTCTTGAGTCTCGGATGCAGGACTGAACCCCCTCCTCCAGGTGACTGGCGAGTTTGGGGTGGGGCCCCGATAAGGAGATTGTGTCCCCCCCCAGCTAAGATGGCACATAGGAAAAAACTGAAGAGATGCCTCGGTGCAGGTGCTCTGAATCAGTGAACATGTGTCCTCCCACTCAGGCATCCTTCCCACCCAGCCCCCCACCCGGGGAGGAGGGCAGACAGGATCACATGGATGACAGATTGGGATACTGAGCCCAGAAGGATCAAACGCTACTCGGGGATGCCATCGAGGTCAAGTGCGTTGTCAGTCAGGCCCCAACTTTGCCACAGGGAGACTGATCAGGGGAGAGAGGTGGGTTGGATTCCAGGCCAAAAAGCCCCTTCTCCCTAAGGGTCTGACTTCTTACGCGATGATGACAGCAACATCTTGGTGCCCCTCTGGTTCCATGGCTTTGAGATCCCCCTGATGCTAGCTCTTTGAGCACCCTCGCTGGTCTGCAGGCATCCCCTCTGAGCCTAAGTCTCTGGACAGACCTGGGCGAGGTGGAACGGGGACAGGCAGGCCAGGTCCTGTTACTGCCCAGCACTCACCTATACAATCTTCCTCCAGGGCCCCGACAGCCCTTAAGGCAGCACTGTCCAGCACAACTCTCTACAATGATAGGCTATCTGCTCTGTCGAGGATGGCTACCACTAGCCAGACACTACCCTCCAAACACACACGGAGACCTTGAAATACGGCTAGTGCAACTGAGAGACTGAACTTCTAATTTAATTTAAATCTAAATAGCTACACTGGGCTTCCCTGGTGGCGCAGTGGTTGAGAATCTGCCTACCAATGCAGGGGACACGGGTTCGGGCCCTGGTCTGGGAGGATCCCACATGCCGCGGAGCAACTGGGCCCGTGAGCCACAACTACTGAGCCTGCGCGTCTGGAGCCTGTGCCCCGCAACAAGAGACGCCGCAATAATGAGAGGCCCGCGCATCGCGATGAAGAGTAGCCACAACTAGAGAAAGCCCTCGCACAGAAACGAAGACCCAACACAGCCAAAAATAAATAATAAATAAATAACAAATAAATTTTAATAAATAAATAAATAAACAAATAAATAAATAGCTACACTTATCTGACAGCACAGCCTTAAGGTTCTCGAGCACCGCCATGCACCATATGGCACGTAACACAGACCACTGGTCTCACAGAGGATTGGGTCCGGTGTATGGGAATCATTCCATCATTCCTGGGGCCAGAGGTTCCCGAATGGACGAATAACACAGTTCCAGACGCCACACTTCCCAGCTTCCCTGACCCAGGTGTCCCAGCAGTCGCTGCCCCAGGAACCTGGCCCGCAGCATCGCTGAGGGATCGGGCATCCTGACTCCCGGGGTCTCCCAGACGCGAGCCGGGTAGGAAGCGCAAAGGGCTGGGGAGACCGCAGGGCCACTCCGCCGCCCGGCGCACCCCGGCTCGAAAGCGCCCCGCCCCCCACCCCACCCCCAGCACAGTGCCCCGGCCACCTGCACACGGCAGCTGCAGCCCCATGCACCGCACCGGCTCCCGGCCCAGCCCTGGCACAGCGCCCCCGGCCCCACGCACAGTGCCCCCGGCTCCCCTGTGCCCCCGCCCCGCACAGCGCCCCGGGCTCGCGGTCCTAGCCCCGCTCTCGGCTCCTCGGTCTCCCCGTTCACAGCGCCCCCGCTCACTGCGCCCCCGGCTCCCCGGTCTCCCCGCGCACAGCGCCCCCGGCGGCGGCCGAGCGGAGCCCGAGCGGGGCGGCGCACGGCGCGGGGCCGGGCCGGGCGGCTCCCGGCGCGACTTCCTGTTGTGCCCTCGCCCCGCCGCCACCGCCGCCGCCGTCTCCCGGCGCCCATCGCCCGCTCCCCGCGGCCCGGCGCGGCCGCTGCCCATGGATTTCACCTAGCGCGGCGGCTATGGCGGCGCAGTGCTGCTGCCGCAAGGCGCCCGGCGCCGAGGCCGCGCCCGCGCGTCCGCCGCCCGAGCCGCCGCCCGCCCTGGACGTGGCCTCGGCCTCCAGCGCGCAGCTCTTCCGCCTCCGCCACCTGCAGCTGGGCCTGGAGCTGCGGCCCGAGGCGCGCGAGCTGGCCGGCTGCCTGGTGCTCGAGCTGTGCGCGCGGCGCCCCGCGCCCCGCGCGCTCGTGCTCGACGCGCACCCGGCCCTGCGCCTGCATTCGGCCGCCTTCCGCCGCGCCCCCGCCGCCGCCGCCGGCGAGCCACCCTGCGCCTTCGCCTTCGCTGCACCCGGGCCGGGTCCCGCGCCGCTGCCCCCGCTGCCCGCCTTCCCCGAGGCGCCCGGCGCGGAGCCCGCATGCTGCCCGCTGGCCTTCAGGGTGGACCCTTTCACGGACTACGGCTCCTCGCTCACCGTCACGCTGCCGCCTGAACTGCAGGCGCACCAGCCCTTCCAGGTCATCCTGCGCTACACCTCGACCGACGCCCCCGCCGTGAGTCCCCCGTCGCCGGGTGGGCGCTGGGGCGGTGGGCTGGTCGCCGGGTCGTTTCCAGGCGGCTTCTCCCCGCGCTGCCGCCAGGCTAGGGAGGGCGTTAATGTGGGCTCTGCGCCTGAGGCACCTGCGGAGAGATGGGGCCGGCCTGGCACTTCCCCACCTGGCTCCGGAGTCCTGTCCAGGTGCCTGCAGTGCTTCCCAGCTGGTGCCCGGGGAGCCCGTAGGAACCTTGGACCGAGCGAGAGCCTGGGTGCTGGCCCTGGACCGTGGGGACAGGGGACAGCATGCCACCACGGGAAGCCTCTCCTTTCAGGTGTGCAGGGACTGTCCCTGCCTGGGGACAGGGACAGCTTCTGGTGAGCACACGCCAAGCCATACATCTGAGGGAGCCTGGCACTGAGAAGCAGGCCAGGCAGTGTCAGATGTGGAGGGGCCTCCGTGTGACCTGGCCCTCAGAGGACTGTTCCCTGGAGGTGGCAAGAGGGACAGACCTGGCGGAGTGGGAGGCGGAGAGGCCCGGGATGGCTCTAATGCTTCAGGCCCCCTGGGGACCGGCGGGTGCATCGGCAGGGTTGCCCCATGTCCCCAACACAGACACAGGTAGGCTCTGCGGGGCTTTGGACGTGGAGCACCTGCCGCCCCAGGGGCTCAGCAGGAAGGCTGGGCGGCCCAGGCTGGGTCCTGTGGCTGCAGCGCTCCTCCACCTATGCATAGGAGGGCTTTCAGGATGGAGCAGGGCCTTCCGTTCTGGCAGCATGGGGGTTCCTGGGTCTCCGTGTGAACAGCACACTGTGACACTGCCCGCCCCAAACACACACACACACACACACACACACACACACACACAACATACACGTAGCTCTGGGCGGCCCCAGAAGTTTCCATGTGTCAGTGCCCCCGGCATGTAAATGGATAGGGTGATGCACAGGTGGCACAGAGGCATCAGGTCAGAAGCCATCAAGGTGACACCTGGACAGGAAGAGCCTAGAGCAGACACACACCTACGGGCTTCCTGCATGATTCCCAGGAGCCCTCAGCTGCCACCTCACCTCCTTTGTGAGCTTCCGTGGGTGTGCTGGCCTGGCCCTTGGCCTGCTGGGTTGGCACCTGCTGGGGTAGCCTGGGTCTCTGACAGCGGCATGTGTGCCTCCCACTGCAGCCGTGAGAACAAAGGGGTATGATCCTCCCTGACCTCGATCTGTGAACTTGGAGCCCACGTGTCTGGTCCACCCAGGACTGGCAGAGTGGTGGGACTAGGGCCCATAACAGGCCACCCTTGCTGGCCTGACCATACCCCCAGCAGCCTGACCATGGGGGCCTGTCCCCAGCATGAGCCAAGGGCTACCTGCAGAAGGACCCACTGCGGGGGGAGTCTCCTTAAATGCAGATTCCTGGGTCCCAGCCCCAGGAAGCTCTTTGGCAGGGCCCAGGAGTCTGCATTTTTGAACAGGCTCCCCAGACAGGCCTTCTGAACATCTGGGGCAGCCCTGGGGGTCCGCAGAAGAGGAAGGTACCGCTGCAGACCCCTCACCGTGAGAAGACAGAGACATAGCGGCCCAAAGGAAGTTTTGAGGACGTCTGTGAACGCTGACAGTGGTCTGGCTGAGTCTGCAGGAACTGGATAGGCAGCCCTGCCGAGCCTGGGCGTCTGCTAAGATCTGGGGTCTGCACGACAGGCAGCCCCTCCTGGGTCTGGGGTCTGGGGTTTGCGGGGTAGGGAGCCCCACTTGGGTCTGGGGTCCTCCACGTCTGTGGTCTCAGCACAGACAGCTCGCAGCGGCAAGCGGCTGTGGTTACGCTCAGCCGTGGATTGCTCAGACCTGTCACTTGCAGGGGGCTGGGGTCCTTCCGTAACGGCCCTGGGAGAGCCTGCGTGCGCTCGGTCACTAAAGTAGACGAGGGACAGTCCAGTTGGCTTCAATGATCGTGTCGTCCCGGCAGAGGGGGCGTGAGAACAGATTTGGGGCCCCACGGAATGGCTGCAGTTGGGTTGGGGGAGCTCCCCCAGGCTGCGTGCGGACCTTCCTGGAGACCCCGGAATGTTTGGCCGGAGTTGAGAGGGGGTGTCTTGCAGTGGCCCTAGGGAGGCTGGGGGCAGTGGTGGGCACGAGGGTGCGAGGGAGGGCTCCCTCGTGGGGGTGGGGCCTGGCCTCGGCATCTGGGGGGCGGTTGGCTGCGAGGGCGACAGTGTCCGGCAGGCGTGGAAGCAGGTAGGCGGCACGGCACCGAAGAGCACCCCCGTCCTGGGCCCCCGTGGCGTCCCCGGGCCACCAGCGCCGCGCAGTGGCGGCATCTTCCGGGCAGGGGCCGTTTCCTTGCGCAGCGGCCCTGCAGGGCGTCCTCCCCACTCCTGCCCCGAGCCCACGCCCGCCCCCGACGGCTGCCCTTCCCGAGGACACCGTGCGTGGTGTCAGGTCCTGTGCGGAGGTCCCCGTCCGTCCTGCCGACGAGCGAGGCACCCACCAGTGCTGGCCCGCCCGGGAGGTGGGTGCCTGGGCGCTGGTGGCCGCTGCGGGGTCTGTCCACAGGGCTCCGGCCGTGGCCCCAGCGGCCCTCCCCCGGGCTGCCGCTTTCCCGCCCGTCCCCTCCGAGAGCCCGGCCTGAGCTCCCTGCCCACAGGCCCTGGCCTGGAGCCCTTCTCCCCACGGGGGGGGGGGTCCCTCCCTGTGAGGCTGCGCCATTTCCAGGGGTGGCCCTGGGCTCAGGCGTACGTGGGGGTCACCAGGAAGCACTGCTTTCCCCGCACGTCCACATTCCCAGCTCCCTTTCCTGGCTGAGACCGGGTTTGCTCCTGCCTGTGAGAATTTGGACTCGGGTGCTCTGACCGTCTCAGTTTCCCTCTGGCAGCTGGCGTGAGGGGCACAGGCTGGGGGACTCCCTGGGTGCACGGCCTCCCACCTGGAGAGACGCCTGGCCCTGGTGGTGAAGCACAGGCCACACTCTGTGTCAGCTGCCCTGCCTGCCCAGGGTGGGCAAGCGATGGTGCCCAGGAGCTGCTGTTGGCCCTGGACGAGCCCAGTCAGGCCATCCCCTCCTGGGCCCTTCCTTATTCCCTCCCTCTCCAGCTGCTGCTGGGGCAGCCCTGGGCCTGGAAGCCTGAGAAGGACAGGGGGGAGGGGGCCACTTCCCAAGGCCTTGCCCTCTCCAGGAACTCGGCTTAGCTTTCAGGAATCAAGGCTGGGCTGGCAGGGCTGTTCTGGCATCCCCACGTGCTGCTCTCTGTGGGGCAGGGCCCCCAGGCTCCCCCCATTCCCTGTGTGCCTCGGGTGCCCCCGCCTCACTGGTACAATGAGGGCCGTCAGCCAGCAGCTCTGGTCTCCAGGAGGCCTCAGCCCACGTGATGGGGAGGGCGTCACTGGCCAGAGCCCAGGGGCCGTCGGCTGATACCCTGCCCACCGCCCACTGCAGATCTGGTGGCTGGACCCAGAGCTGACCTACGGCAGTGCCAAGCCCTTCGTCTTCACCCAGGGCCACTCCGTCTGCAACCGTTCCTTCTTCCCGTGCTTCGACACGCCCGCCGTCAAGTGCACCTACTCGGCCGTTGTCAAGGTCAGCGCCCACCAGCAGGCCCCGCTCCTCACTCTTACCTGCCCGAGTCTGGCCCCAGCTGCCACCGGGACCACTGTTCTAGAAGGAGCCCACCCTCCTGACTGTGCAGGAGGGGGCAGCCTGATAGGGTCGGGGTCCTGGACCCAGGATGAGCCAATAGGACCCTGACGAGGGGAGGGCACAGACGGAGTCGCTGGGTCCCAGGGCTCCTGGCCTGAGCGTGGCAGCACCCCTACGCCCACCCGACTCCCGACTGGGGCAAGAGGTGTGCAGACCAGGAGCGTGGGGTTCCCTGAATAGTGTGGGGGGACCCCTGATGGGGCTGAGAGGGTCCCCGACAGTGACGTGGCTACCTGGTCCAGGTGGCAGGGCTTCCCGTCGGGGACGTGGCATCCCCTACCGTGAATGTGGGGCTTCTGACCGGGCTGTGGACTTCCCACCGGGGACACGGGGTGCCCTGACGGGGCGTGGGGCTCCCCATCGAGGACACAGGGTGCCCTGATGGGTGGGGCCTCCTCGAACACAGGCCCCGTCGGGGGTGCAGGTGCTGATGAGTGCCACACAGAGCACCTACGTGGAGGAGGAGGGCGTCTACCGCTTCCACATGGAGCACCCCGTGCCCGCCTACCTCGTGGCCCTCGTGGCCGGGGACCTCCAGCCGGCAGACATCGGGCCCAGGTAGGGCCGCCTCTTGCTTCCTGCAGCCGCTGCTGCCGCCCGGAGTCCAGGCCTCGGGGAGATCCTACCGTGGGCCGGGTGTGCGGCCCGCGTCTGCAGCTGCCCGGCGGAGGACCCCACATGCCATATCGCCACTCCCCGGGGCCGTCCCTGCCAGGCTCCTCTCACTCCCGTGCACCCCCAGACCTGGAGGCTGGGCTTCCGGCCTCCCCAGCGCCCTGCGCAAGCTGGTCCTCCTGCCGGGCCGGGCCGCCGCTGGACATAGCCTCACGCCTGTGTGGGCTCCTTCGACTCAGAGACAGAAGGAGCCAGCGGCCCCTCGCGTGTGGCCTGGCCCCCACTGTGGGAAGGGCCTGCGTGGTGGCAGTGAGTGAGGCAGGGCGCGGGCAGCAGCTGGGCGGTGGACCAGGCCAGACTAGGTGTAGGTGGTGTTTGAGCCCAGAAGCAGAGGGAAGGCCTCGTGGGGTGAGCGGGATGGGGGCTGGTCGGCCCCCACCCACCCTCTCCCCTGTGACAGGAGCCGCGTGTGGGCTGAGCCGTGCCTCCTGCCCACGGCCACCAGCAAGCTGTCAGGCGCGGTGGAGCAGTGGCTGAGCGCAGCCGAGCGCCTCTACGGGCCCTACCTTTGGGGCAGGTACGTCCTGGGGCACCTGGGAGCCTGGCTGACTGCAGGAGGGGTCAGAGGGCAAGTCCCCACCCTACCGAGAAGCAGCGGGAGCCCCTGGTGGGGGGCCTTGTCTGACCTGGGGAAGAAGTGATGCTCACTGCCTGGGCCCCGGCCCTCTCATGGTCGCCCCCCACCCTGGGCAGGTATGACATCGTCTTCCTGCCCCCCTCCTTCCCCATTGTGGCCATGGAGAACCCCTGCCTCACCTTCATCATCTCCTCCATCCTGGAGAGCGACGAGTTCCTGATCATCGACGTCATCCACGAGGTGGCCCACAGCTGGTTCGGCAACGCCGTCACCAACGCCACGTGGGAGGAGATGTGGCTGAGTGAGGGCCTGGCCACCTACGCGCAGCGCCGCATCACCACCGAGACCTACGGTACCGCCCGGGCCGGAGGAGGGGCGGCAGGGGCACCGCCGTGGCCTTGTGCAGGCTGGGCTACCAGGGCCATCTGGGCACTGTGTGCGGGGCTGGGAGCCCAGCCTGGCCCCCGGGGTGCGGTCCCCCTGCCGTGTGTGTGTCCAGATGGGTGGCCGGGGGTCATCTCCACAAGGCTCAGGGCAGCAGCCTCCACCTGCCCCGTCCAGGTGCTGCCTTCACCTGTCTGGAGACAGCCTTCCGCCTGGACGCCCTGCACAGGCAGATGAAGCTCCTCGGTGAGGACAGCCCAGTCAGCAAGCTGCAGGTCAAGCTGGAACCAGGTACCCACTGCCACCGGCCCTGCTCTGGGCCCCGGACACGTCACCCTGCAGGGCCTCCTTGCCCCCCCCCACGCTAACTCTGGCTGGGCGTCCCTGTCCCCACCGTGGCATCCCTGCAGAGGCCAGGTCAGGGGCCCCTCAGCCTGCCACTGCCTCTCACGGGCTCTGAGCACCCGTCACCGTGGTGTGTGGGCTGAGGTCTCCACCGAGGCCCCCCGGGTAGGGCGGGCCCCATCTCCGCACTCCTGGGACATCCAGATGTGAGGGACAGCGGCCCTCTTCCCGCTCCACACAGCACCTGACCGCCAACCTGCCCCCGTCCCTTGGGACGTGGGAGGGTCAGGGCACTGCCCAGAGCCATGGGTGTTCCGCTCACAGGGGTGAATCCCAGCCACCTCATGAACCTGTTCACTTACGAGAAGGGCTACTGCTTCGTGTACTACCTGTCGCAGCTCTGCGGGGATCCCCAGCGCTTTGACAGCTTTCTCCGAGTGAGCGGCCCCCTCCCTGAGACAGGCCCCGCACGCCCCCCTCGTCTCTGCCCCAACTCCCAGGGCTGCCCTTCTCCCCTGGTGGTGGGGATGGAGTGGCGGGGGCCTGTGAGCGGAGCTGGGACGAGGCCTTCTCTCCGGGCAGTGCCTGGGGTGCTTCCTCCCCTCCCTCCCTCCCTCCCAGTTCTGACCACTTGGCAGGGCCCATGGGGCAGCAGCGGGTGCCTCCGCGGCACCCTGGGCCCTGCACACCGCTCTGTGCAGACGCCTCAGTGCGGTGGCCCTTTCCGGCTGTGCAGGCCCCAGCTGTGGGGTGGGTGGTGGGATGGTGGTGGTGTGCCCAGCCCCCAGGCCAGCCGAGCCCTGCCCCTGCCCCAGCAGGCCTACGTGGAGAAGTACAAGTTCACCAGCGTGGTAGCCCAGGACCTGCTGGACTCCTTCCTGACCTTCTTCCCGGAGCTGAAGGAGCAGAGCGTGGACTGCCGGGCAGGTGAGGCCCACCGCCTGCCACGGGTCTGCAACCGGCTAGCCCTCGGCCTGCCAGGGAGGCGGCGGGTGTGTGGGCTCCACCGCACAAGATGCCCCCTCTGCCTGGAAGAAATTCCCTCGGGTTCATCCGTCCTTCCTGCAGCCACCCTCGCTGGACAGTGTGGGCCTCGGGCTGGACACCATAGGAGCAGAGAGGAGGGTGTGCTTCCCAGCACGGAGGTGGCAATTAGCCCAGGAAGACCTGATTAAGCAGTCCCAGAAAGAGGTCCCCGGAAACTGCCAAGGGCCTGGGGCAGGATCTGCGAGACAGAGAGAGGTTTGCCTGAGAGCTAGCTGAAGGCAGCTGGCCTGCGTGCGAGGCTCACGGGGGTGTCCCTGGTCCAAGGGCTTGGGGGCCAAAGAAGAGACTGGAGAGTCTGACGTCTAGGGAGAAGCCAGGGCTTGCTCTAGGGCAGTGAGGTGTGGCTGGGAGGTGTGGGCAGGGGGACCCTGTGTTTGGGAAGGTTTGGTCAGTGCTCCAAGCGCTTTTGGGAGCGGGCGATGGGCAGAACCTGCCCCCACGGCTGCCCAGCTCCAGGGTTTTAAAGCAGGAACATCGTTTTCGCAGGGTGGTGCCCCCTCCCCCTCGTGGGGCAGAGCCTATCCCGCCACCTCCCCTCCATGGGTTTACAGTGCCTCCTTGTCTTCTACCCAGGAGAGGCGTGGAGGGCCAGGGATCCCTCAGTCACCAGCTCGAGCCTCTGTGTGCCCCTTCGCCAAAGCCGCCCCAGTGGTTTGGAGTGGCAGGGGCTAGAGGTGACCCCAGCCTCCCCAGACGGCCCCCGCCCTCGGGGCTCCCAGGCCCCAGAACAGTCACACCCAGGCACACCCTCGGGGTCTGGGGTCTCCTGAGCAGGCCTGCTCGGGACCCCAGGGTGGCGTCTCCCCTGCAGGGCTGGAGTTTGAGCGCTGGCTGAATGCCACGGGCCCCCCGCTGGCCGAGCCAGACCTGTCTCAGGGATCCAGCCTGACCCGGCCCGTGGAGGCCCTCTTCCAGCTGTGGACCGCGGCGCCCCTGGACCAGGCGGCCGCCTCCGCCAGCACCATCGACATCTCCAAGTGGAGGACCTTCCAGACGGCGCTCTTCCTGGACCGGCTCCTGGACGGGTCCCCGCTGCCCCAGGGTGAGTCCTGCAGCCAGCGGGGTGGTGGGGGAAGGGAGGGGCCGGTGGTGGGAGAAGGGAGGGGCCGGCTGGCCTGACCTGCCCGTGGCCGGCAGAGGTGGTGACGAGCCTGTCCAAGTGCTACTCCGCCCTGCTGGACTCGATGAACGCCGAGATCCGCATCCGCTGGCTGCAGATCGTCGTCCGAAACGACTACTACCCCGACCTCCACAGGGTGCGGCGCTTCCTTGAGAACCAGGTGCAGCCACTGGCGCGGGCCCCGCCCCGCCCCGCCCCGCCCCCGCCCCCGCCCAATCAGACTGGGCATCCCAGAGAATGGGGTGGGGAAGACGTTGCGTCGGGGCTGGCAGTGGGGGGAAGAGCGCACACCCCGCGGGGCCTTGGGGAGGCGGTGCCCAAGGGCCAGGCTGGGAGCAGAGTCCGGGGTGGGGGTCTGGGCCCACTGGGCCCTGGGCGTGGACAGCCGGGGCATCTGAGCTCCTCAGAGGCCCTAAGACCCCAGGCCTGCAGGGGCCCGGCCTCCCCACTCCCCAGACCTGTCCCCCGGCAGTGCCCCCCTAGCCCTAGCTCCCTGGAGATGGGGCCTCTACAGAGGCCTGCAGTGGCGGAGGCAAGGACAGTGGGGTGCGTGCTGCGGCAGTGTGAGTGCAGCCCTGGGGCCGGCGGGCGGGAGGGGCCGGGGAGCGGCCAACGTGACAAGCGGCCGCCCGCAGATGTCCCGCATGTACACCATCCCGCTGTATGAGGACCTCTGCACCGGCGCCCTCAAGTCTTTCGCCCTGGAGGTCTTCTACCAGACGCAGGGCCGGCTGCACCCCAACTTGCGCCGGACCATCCAGCAGATCCTGTCCCAGGGCCTGGGCCCCGGCACAGAGCCCAGCGTGGAGCAAGGCGGGGCCAGAGCGGACTCGGAGGCGGACGCGGGTGCACCAGCCCTGCTGCTCGGGGACGAGGCCCCCGGCAGCGCCATCTCTCTCAGGGATGTCAACGTGTCTGCCTAGCCCTGACTTCCCGACACCACGATTGTGCCTTCTGGGCCCCGGCCCACCGTGACCGCGCCTCAGCCTGGCCGGGAGCTCTGCCGGGCCCGCGCACCCCTCCTGCAGGCTCTCTGGGGCCCCCCCGGGGCCGGCCAATGCCAGGGGACCTGGTCCCCCCAGCCCTCTTGCACTGCAGGCCTGGAGCGGCCAGCACACGCCACACCCTCCTGTCTCAACACTGACTGCCAGGCGCTGCCCCTGGGTCGATGGCGACCGCCACACCGTGCCTTACATCTGCCGAGGGCCCGGGCCACGCTGTCCCCCCAGCGTGCTTCCTCCCCGCGGACCCCACCCCCCACCCCCGGGGATGGCAGCCTCGGTTGGCCCCCGGCAGAGGACGCAGACATGCCCTCCGTGTGGGGGGAAGGGACACCGAGGAGAGGGTGGATGTCCCTGGGGAGGGGCCCCCGGAAAGCCTTAGCTCCTCAGGGAACACGGGATCACAGGATCCCAGGCCCCAGGGGGAGTGGGACGGGACAGTCTGTCTTGGGGCTGCCTGGGGCCAGTGCAGCAATAACACACAGGGAGGGGCAGGCGGCGCTGGTGCTCTTTCTAGGCCCACCCTGCTGGAAGAGGCCTGGGGAACCCAGTGCTTAGAGCCGGGCCCCCCAGGGGACCACTGTGCAGGGTCACCGTGATTGTCCCATTAAACCTCCACTCTGCAAACTACCTCCCGGCCTGTTCGTCCCAGCTCCTTCACACCTGCCCAGCTGCCGTGGGGCGGGGTCCTGAGCTGGTCACCGCCGGACACTCAGGCTCCCGGCCAGAGGCCGGAGGGGATGGGTAGGGCTGAGGCTCTTCTCTGCCCCCAGCCCCTCCTGACCATCCCAGCTCTGCCCTCGGAAGCCCCCGATCCTGCCCGGCAGCCCTGGGGGTCTGAGCACCAGCGGCACCCTCCACCCTCCCCAGCCCCTCCCCCCCCAGCCCCAGACCCCCAAACACCAAAGCAAGGAGGCCACTTGTCACCACCCTTGCTGTGGGCCTTTCTCAGCAGTGGTCCTCCATCCCAAACTGGAGTAAAGGAAGAGGTGAGTGTGACTTTGGGGGATGGAGAAGGAGGGATGTCTGCAAGCACAGGTGCAGTCGAGGCTGCAGGTACTGGTGGGGCTTGGAAGAGGGAGTGAGGTTGGGCACTCCACTTGGGGCATCACCACGAAGGATGGATAAGCTGTGGGCACTGGGATTGATGCAGCCACTGCGACAAAGGGCAGCGATCGGGCCCTGCTCCTCCTGGTTGCCTGCGGGGTTGGGCTCAGGTGGGGCTCCCCAGCACTCGTGAGCAAATGGTGGGCCAGCAACCCTGGCCCTGCCACATCCGGCTCCGAGGTCACCAGATGTCCCACTGACTCTCCTTCCTGCACTCAAGATCCAACCCCTCCACCGCACCCCCCTGCCCCGGCCAGAAGCTGACCTGGCCCCATCCAGTCACGGCCCAAGGTCTCGGGGGGCTGTCCCAGCACCAGGGCCAGGTGGGGCTCCCCTCGGCCCAGCCACTCGTGAGCTGGAAGGCCAGCCACCCACCCACGGGGAACAGGGACAGGGCGGCAGCAACAACACCCTTGCGGAGGGAGAAACACGGGGGGCCAGAAGCCCCCGCCCCATAGCAGTGTTAGAGGCCCACCAGGGACCCCATCCTGGGCCAGGCTCCCCCAGGCCTGGGTTCTCTGTGGCCCTTGGCTCTGCCCTGGGAAGGGTCCGTCCTCCTCCTGTCTAACTGACCACACCTGAACGTGGCATTGGCCAAGCCCTCTTTGGGGGCTGAACTGCTTCCTCGGCCTCTTCCCCACCAAGGCCACTTTCAAGTCTCTAGTCACAAACTTTTTAGTCCTAGCCTCCTGGTTTCTTTGGCAGTGCAACTCTCAAAAGCACTGCGGTCCCCCAAGGTCCTGACATGGCCTCTGTGGGCGTGCCGCCACACCCGAGGCGCCTGCTTCGCTCCCCCCGGCCTCGCCCGACTTCGCGAGGCTCAGAAGCAAGCCCCACAGTCTCACCGGAGTGACGCCCACACCTCGGTGTTGTCCTTGCCACACTGTCCTGACTCTGATCTGCCCTCTGGGATGAGCAGGTGCCCTCTCAACCCCATGAGTCCCTGCATTCCTGCCTGTCTCGATTCCTTTTCCTCCCAGCTTGCAAACTGGGAATGTTTTTTCAGCCTCTCTCTTCCTTGTGGTATCTTGCCAAACGCAGCCTGTGACCAACACAGGCTGCCAGGGTTTCCCAACCTCTTCCACCAGACCTGTGAGTTATTTTGGACATCGTTTGCCTCATGGGTCATCACGGTTGAGTTCTACCAAATGTTTTGTGGCTGTATACCACAGCTTCCAGTGACGGGCCCATGCCAGCCCCCGGCCTGCATCCTATGTCCTGATACAGCCTCACACCTATTCTGGGGCCGATGTCTGTGCTCTGGCAACAAACAGCTCTAAAATACCAACGTTTTATTTTATTTTATTTTTAATTAATTAATTTATTTATTTTTGGCTGTGTTGGGTCTTCGTTGCTGCGTGCGGGCTTTCTCTAGTTGGAACGAGTGGGGGCTACTCTTCGTTGCGGTGCACGGGCTTCTCATTGCGGTGGCTTCTCTTGTTGCGGAGCACAGGTTCTAGGTGCCCGGGCTTCAGTAGCTGTGGCTTGCGGGCTCTAGAGCGCAGGCTAAGTAGTTGTGGCGCACGGGCTTAGTTGCTCCGCGGCATGTGGGATCTTCCTGGACCAGGGCTCAAACCCATGTCCCCTGCGTTGGCAGGTGGATTCTTAACCACTGCACCGCCAGGGAAGTCCCTAAAATACCAGTGTTTTAAATGATGAAGTTTTATCTCTCACTCGTGCCTCGTGTCCACTTCAGGCCAGGCGGGGGTGTGGGCTTCCTGTCACTGGTTCCTGAAGGACCCATGCTGATGGACGAAAGCACCTCGCCAGAGGTGGGGCTGTGACGGGGCTCACACCAGCAGTCAGATGCGCTGGGGCCACGCGCCACGTCTGTCCACTCCTGCCACGTGCATGGAGGTGGGGGGTTTCGGCCAGCGGCAGTACTGACCACCATAGGGGCTGAGGGCAGTGTTGGGAGACAGAACTTTCGGGACAGAGAAGGGAGCAGTCAGGTAGGAGAATGGGGCCGAGGGGGGTGACGTCCGGGATGGGGATGGGAGTGGCCGTGAGCATCGGATCTGCTGGGGCCAGGGAAGGTGGGGCAGCGAGGAGAGATGGCGTGTGGAGAGCTGATGTGTGAGGGTTTGCGCGTAGAGCCCCGCGCTGCCTGGAGCCTCTCTGGGGTCCAGGTACGGGCGTCTTGAGTCCCTCAAGCCGTGTCCTGTGCGGTCCAGACTCGCCTTGGGGGCGCTTCTCTCCCCTCCCCCACTCTTACTGGGACTTACTGGGGGTAAGCCCCCCTCTCTCAGGCCAGATGCCTTGGGTGGAACTTCAGATGTGAAGATAAGGCCCAGTCAAGCACCCACCCAGGAGGGCACCAACCACGTGCACGACGGCCAGCACTCACCAGCCCAAACTGACCCCCAGGGAAGCAGGGCTAACAACGTAATCAGAACAGAACTAACGTCTCAGCCACACAATGGCGGGGTGAGGGTGGTTTGAAATAAACCCTAAGACAGGAACAGGCACCTGTGAGATGACCGGGAGTCAGGAAAAAGAACCAGTCAGAGGCCTTGGAAGTTTCTTAAAGGGACAACTTTTTAAATTAAAAAAATGCAACCTGAGAAGAATGGTCACAATGAAGACGGGACTCACGGATCAGAGGATCAGACAAAGAGCGCTCCTAGCGTCAGCAAAGGGCCTTACGAAGGGAAAGTACACAGGAAAAGCGAAGCAGTGGAATTCGCCCAAGACCCGGGGTCACGGAGAGACTGGGCCGCACAAAGCAGCTCAGGCTGATCAAGGCATCCTCGCCCTCAACACGTCCGGGACTCCAGCCTCCTTTCCTTAGCCGTTGCCCCCCTCTACCCACCATCAGACCTCCCCAGCCAGGCTGGGCCACCTGAGGCCGCCACGCCCCAGGCAGCCTCCCTAACCCACACACCCTAACACAGGCTGTCCTTTCACCAAGAGCAATCTGATGTCAGCTGTTAAGGGTTTTTTTTTCCTTCTTCACTTCCTTTCTAAATAATCACTGACCAGACCCTGGGAGGATGAAGGCCAAGAGTAGGGCAAGGACCCGAACGTGGGGTGCGCCAAGGCTGCCCACAGGGCTAGCCCGGCATCCGAGAGGGGCTCCAACGGGCGCAGGGCAGGGCGCTGAGAGCGCTCCCGCCCACCCACCCAGGCCCGGATAAGCCGCCCTTGTTCAAAAACGCATGAGCGAGCAGAGAGGAAAAGACTCCACGACCTGAAGTGAATGCAACGCCCGCAGTGCAGAAAATATCCCACTTTGGAAATATGGTCCCCTCAGAGGACTGAAGTCAAGGAAGAAATCACCTGTATTGTGTTCAAAATAAAATTTAAGAACACATGACCGTTTTGGAGCAGTAGTTAAGGGGGAAAATTCCTATAAGGAGCATGTATTATTTTTAACAATGAGGTTAAAAAAAACCCAAAACTTAATCTAAAACACCACCCCAAAAGAATCCATTCCTCTGTCAGCAAGCAGAGTGACCTGGGCCCGCCTGGTTTCGGAATGCTGGCTCCGTCCCACGTACAGCTGCGGGGTCCTGGGCTGTCACCTCCTCCCTTTGAAGTTCAGGTTCTTTGTCGTAAAATGGGACAGTGACACCTACCTCTGAGATGCGTGAGGATCATACACACTCCACGTCTCGTCATTGTCAAATGCACTTGACCCTTCAAGCCCTTAGGGGCGGAGCCTTCCTCACTTCTGTTGAACAGATTGCGGGTTGCAGGAAAGACATGGATGACTTTGTTCCAGCCCTGCCTGGGAAGATTCCTTCAGCTGGAACCTTCAGACAGGGGCAGGGGAGAGACCCAAGCTTCCAGAACCCACTCCCACTCCACCCCAGCTAAGACCATCCCACGGAGGAACAGTCCACATTCGTGGCCCTCACTGACTGCCCTCTCGGCCCAGGCCCAGCACTGTGTCTCACTCAATCCTCAGCACGCCCCAGGGCCTCTGCACTGTGGGGTTTGTAGCTGGAGACCGGGGCCCAGAGAGCAGCTGGGACAGCTGCCCAGCAGGGCCAGGTTTCCGGTGATTCTCGCTCAGGTGACTTCAGGCTGCTCCTGGCTCGGGGGCCCTGGGCTACTGTTCTGCGTGCCTCCCGGCCCCGCTGGGGTGGAAGCCCGTGCTCCCACCGTCTCTCAACGCTCAGAGGCCGGAGTCAGCTCTGGGATGTGCATGGTGGACGCTGGTCCTACGGGCCCAGGGCCTTGCTAAGGTAGGGGACCTCCCACCTGTCCCGCCCCCTCAGGAGGAGAGTCCCGGAGAGAAGGGCTTACTCAGAGGGACAGGCACCCCACTGCCCGCAGGCCCGGGACACGAGTCAATCTCCGGCTGCCTGGGGTGGGGCACATGGCCTTCACTGTTCTCTGGGCCTGAAACTGCCTTGCAATTCAGACGTGTCAATGTAACTGAGAACGCGTCTCAAGAGCTTCCTAACCTGAGGGGCCCGAGGCCAATCCTTCTTCCAGCTCCACGGGGCCTCCCGATGTCTCACTTGTAACCGTCAAACAGCGCTATGACATGGAGCTGGTGTTCCCGCCTTACAGCGAGGGCCCTGAGGTCAGACTTTAAATAACTGCCCATCCCAAGACCTGCGGTTGTGGAGACTGGGGTTGTGACCAGCTGCCCCCAGAACTCCTCATCTTCCCACCCCAGGCTGCTTCCAACGCCTCCTGATACCCACAAGCCAGAGGCTCCACTCTGCACAGGGCGGGGGGCGGAGGGAGGGGGGCCCAGGAGGGAGAGGGGCTACTGCCAATTGGCCAAGGGGTCATCTCTGCACCCAGAGGTGGGGAATGGTACCACAGGGCTTGTGGGGGTAAGTGTGGCCCAGGCCGAGCTGTGCCCGCAGGCCGACAGGAGAGCTGCCTTCATGCCATCTCAGTGTTGGTCACGAACCAACACTGCAGACCTGGGCTGCTGCCTACCCAGCACCAACTGTCTCCTGGCCCCTTCTCTGGGCATGGGCCCCGCTCTGGACGCCAACGCGCCCACAGGAAACTGCCTGCTCCCCAGAGCTTGCACGCCTGGCTAAGGGACACAGCAGGGGCCCCCACTTAGAGTCCAGATCCTGCGCTGGCCCCAGCTCGCTGCTCACCACCCCAACGTGGTACCTGGAGCAGACCAGTTGCCCAACACCCCACGTCAGGGAAATTTGTCTCAGTCCTTCAGGACACCCACATGAAGCAGAGCCCAGGCCATTCCTGAGTCCATCCAGCTACGGTGCAGCCTCCAGCTTGCCATAAACATCTTCTGGGAGAGTCAGCACCACGGGGATGAAGGGTCATGAAGTAAGCATCCCAGAGAGAGATGTCAGACGATGCGGTCACTCCCTTCTCTAGAACCGCAGCAGAGATGAGGACCCTAGGCCTCCAAACCAGGGATCTGGGGCCTGGTGGGGTCAAGATAGCCCATATCATGCCACCACTAGCAGCTGCTACTCATGCAGGCCTTGCTGGGCCTCTCAGAGGGAGAAGCCGCAGCTGTCACAGCAACCGGGGGCTCTGGAGCAAGAAGGTCGAGGCAGGGGCTTTTGGACCAGGCTCCGTGTCTCATCAGCAGTGGGGACTTTTTGGATTAGATTGCAGAAGGGCTTCGATCTGACCACCCTTCCTATCTGGGAGGCTGGGCAAAAGCGGCCTGGGAATACAAAATTTGAGAAGCTCTAGTAGGTATCAGAGAGTTGTCCTAGAAGGATTGTGCCCCACCCCACCCCATCTCCTCCCCTGTGCGGCCCTCTGTGAAGGCTCCAGCCACAGTGAAGCAGGCTTGGAGAAGCACTCAGAGAATAAGCCTCTGGCTGGCTGGCTGCCTTCCTTCCTGGGAATGGGGACGGGGAAAGGCTGGTTCCTGCAGCAAAGGTGAATCCTTGAGCAGATCCTGAAGTCACTGCCCTCACCAACCCGCAGCACTGAGCGGCCATAGGCTGTAACCTTAACTCCAGCGGGTCACTGTCCAGCCCACCAGGACCAGATGCCCGGCCATCTGGGGACCAGGAGGATGCTCCAGCCTCATCGCCTGCCCGACTCCGGATCCAGCGCGTCTGATCCCAGCCTGCCTTGAGACAGCCTCCCAGGCCTGGGAAGGCCCTCCCGGGGCCGTAACATTCCCCAGGACCCCAGCACACAACCACAACAGTGGCGGACACCACACGGTCCCTGACGGCCCACAGCTCCCTTTCCCGAGTCTCATTGGCTCTCCCGACACCAGGTGGCCGGACCCACCGTCCCCGCCGGAAGAAGTGCATTCTGGAGGCAGCGCGGCATGCTGGGACCTGTAGTTCGTGTCCCGACCTCGGCTGAGACTGCCTCTCTGGTCCCTTCAGCCTCAGGAGGCAGTCCCGACGCCCCGACCCGAACCACACCGGCCCGAGGACAAGACGCTGCCAGCCTCCCAGGTGTGAGTCTCGGCTGAGACACCTCCGAGCCCCCCGGCCCTGGAAAGAGTAGTGCAGCCAAGGCGACTAACCGGCTTCGCTGGAGCCTAGATCGAGAGCCACGCCCTCTGGGGGGCTGGGACTCTGGCGCGGACTTCCCAACGCTCAAGTGGGATTGGGCCGTTCTGTCATGTGATCAGGGGCTACTCTCCTGGTTGGCTGCAGCCTAGATCGACGGTTACCGGGGCGACGGAGCGGGCGGGCACCGGGGCCGGGTGGTACTGTGGGTCCAGCGGGGCTGGGGGGCCGGGCCGGAAGGGGGAGGCGCGAGGCAGGCGGGACCGCGGCCGGTTCGCGCTCCCTCCGGGGCTGCGCGCCCCCTCGGCTGCGCTCGGCACCGGGGTGCGGACAGCAGATGGGACCTCGGGGTGCCCAAGATGCGGGCGCCGGCCAGGGAGCTCTTCCGGGACGCTGCCTTCCCGGCCTCGGACTCCTCGCTCTTCTCTAGCTTCTCCACGCCGCTGGCCCAGTTCCGGGAGGAAATCACGTGGAGGCGGCCCCAGGTGGGGCAGGGGGGCGCGCGGGTCTCACGGGTCTCGCGCCAGGCGTCCAGGCGCTCCTTCCTGCAGGGGTGCGAGCGTGGCGGCCGGGGTTAGCCGGGGCTGGGTGCACGGCGGTCGGCAGGGTCTGCCGCCGCTGTCCTCCTGCGTGGGCTCCCAGGCCCCCTCACCAGCCCACTCGGGATGTGCTGGACCGGAGTTTACGGCCCCTACCTGCGAGAGCTCCATTCAATAGGAGATTCAAGGCACAGCGAGAGGGGCGTTTTAACAGACGCAAACTCAGCCCCACTTGCGTCTGCTTTGAAGAGCTTCTAGTCTGCATGGCTCTTCTGGCCACAAGCGGTCTCGTTCTGTTTCTCATGCTGTTCTGGAAGGGCCAGGCTGAGCCTACAAAGCAAAGCCGTTTTGCTCTGCACGTTCCTGTCTTGGACCTCGTGCACTTGCACTTTCAGATGTAACTGTTTTAAGGTGGCAGTTTAGAGGGATGCTCTGGCCTAGTGCTATGCTGATATCTTTAGAAATGGTGTATCAGCTGAATAAGACTGTCCCAGGAACAGTCTCTCCCTGAGCGTATGCAGTCTTAGTGGGGACATCTGCGTGCACCAGCCCTGGAAGAAGGCCAGACCTGGCTTTGGCTGTTAAGGTGCTTTCCATGGGCAACACTGAGAGGGCATGTTTGGCATGGAGGTGCCAAGGGCCAAAGAGCCTGATTGGCCATGCCAGTGGAATTTGGGTTAAAAAAAAGTGGGGGCGGATTTTAGGGACAATGGGAGGCCATTAGAATGTTTTTAGTAGAGGAGTGATTCGATTTGATTTATGTTTTAAGAAGCTCACTCTTACTGCCAGGTGTGAAGTGGATTGTTGAGGCAAGAATGCAGGTGGCCATTGCAGTGGTCCTGAAGAAAGATGAAGGAGCTCAGATTAGTGTGACAGCCGTTGGGATGGGGCTTTGGAGTGGATGGATTTGAGAGATATTTTGGAGGGGGGATTGATAGGTCTTAGTGACCGATTGGAAACTAGAGCTGGGTTCATGGTGGTCAGGAAATGGGAAGAGAAACATATTTACATAACGCTCATTATATGCCAGTAAAGGCTAGGTATTGTATGCGCACAGAATTTATGCTCTTGATTTTATTTAGCCCACCGAATAATTCTATAAGGTTGGTACTTGTATCTCCATTTTACAGATCAGGAAACCAATGTTAAGTCAAAACGTTGCCCAAGGTCTCAGAACTAAGAAGTGGCAGAGGTAGGTCTGAGACCCGAGTTTGTCTTAGTGACCGATTGGAAGTAGATGGTGAGGATGAAAGAGGGACCAAGAATGACTTCTAGATTTCTAGCCAGAGCACCTGGGGGGATGATGGTCCCGGTTGATGTGCTGGGGAAACTGGGAGGTGGAGGAGAGCTAGGGGTGGAAATGTAGGCTTGGGTTGTGCTCTCACAGGTTGAAGTGGAGCTAACAGTAGGCAAGTGGATATGAGAGTCGGGAGCTCAGGAAGACCTGGGCTAGATGCTCCACCTGGGAGCTGGGACTGTAACAGATGGCTTACTGTCCAGGGTCTGGAAGGGTATCTCAGGAGAAAGTATGGGCAGAGAAGAAGAGGCGGCTTGGAACCGAGCCTTGAGGAACCGCAGGTGCCTTGACAGGTAGACTTGAGTAGTGGCAGGCAGTGAGGGGAAAGGACAGCCAGAAGCCCTTGGAATCATGGAAGCCAAGAGGGGACTGCTGGGGCCGGGGGCAGCCACTGCTCTGATGCTGCCGAGTGTTGGGAAAGACAAGGACAGAGGATGCCCGTTGGAGGTGACGACACGGAGGTGACATTGATAAAAGCGGTTTTGGGGGCATGGCTGGCTTAGAAGCAACGAGGTGTTGCAAGGAGCCGGAGGGAGGAAGTAGGGGCAGCAGCTCTTTCGAGAAGTCGGTCAGTGACGGGCCTAGAGGGGAAATAGTGCCCAGGGACAGTATCTTAGAGAAGAGGAGACATCCTCTCCCATGCCTTATGCTGGCGGGATCCTGCCTGCAGAGAAGGAAGGAAGCGGGGATGGTGGGAGGGGTCAGATACTGAGGGCAGGAACGGGGTCAGGTCAGGGGGCTTCTGACGGAGCATCAGGTGAGGCCATCCGCTCAGAGGGGCGACGGTGTTTTGAGAAGAGAAGGAGGAAGGAGAAGGGGTAAACTAGTCTGGGGTGTGGAAAATTGAGCCTTTTAGAGAAACAGTATAGAGGACCCACTTGAGACTTGCCTTTATGAATTTAAAGTGAGACCGTTTTCTAGACCAACATTGCACTGTTTTATGAAAGGGGGGGTAGGATTCATCCACAGTTGGGAGTTTTGCCAATTAAGGAAGGTAGACAGAGACAGGGACCCCGGAATCTAAGTCGGATGCGATGATCTGAAGCCAGGAGGGGCTGGCGGATACTGGCTGCAAGAAGCCAGCTGCTTCCCGTCCCCTCTTAGGCAATGTGGATGACCAGAAAAGCTCCTCCCCAGCCCCTGTCACATAGATCCTGTGTTCTTAGTTTTAAAGCTAGCCACAGGCATGAAGTAATTCTGGACGATTTTCTTTATTTCAGGAAATCTGCGCCATGCCCCAGCTGTTTGCAGACCGCGCTCAGGAAGGGCAGGTGAAGCAAGGGCTGCTAGGGGACTGCTGGTTCCTGTGCGCCTGCGCCGCCCTGCAGAAGAGCCAGCACCTCCTGGACCAGGTGTCTGCCACAGTGCACTTCCTCTCCGACCCTTGCTTCCTGTCTGCCCGCGTTGGAAGGAAGCAGGAGGCAGCCAAGCTCTTGCTCTGCGGGGCTCGGCCCTCGGGCCACGGGGGCTCCGAGGCGCAGACGCAGTGACCCCCTCCCGCAGGGGCCAGCAGGGGTGCTTTCTGCCCTGCTCTGCCATCTCCTGAGCCCTGGGTCAGGCAGGCATTTGGAATAAAAAGGCAAACATGCCAGCCCAGGGTAGGAAAGGGTTGGCTGAGAGGTCCTATGCTGCTTTGGAGTAAGCTTCCTAGCCAGTTGCGGTTGCTTTTTTTTTTAACAGGTTTTGAATATAAATTGGCAAAAGGTGATTAAAACTGTTTCCAATGCTAAGCAGGTACCACAGTTATAGAAGGCCTGTCAGACTCCTTCCCCAGGAGCCCTCACGGCCTCGCTAAGTGTCACCGATACAGGCAACAGCGTTGATGGTGGTGACCCCTTTCCGAGCCGCTCGCACGTCCCAGGCCCTGTGCTAAGCCCACCCCAGTTGCTGGCTTTCATTCTCACAGGCCTTGCTGGCTTTGACCCTTTCTTACAAACAAGGGCACTAAAACCATTGTCATGTTCCCAGCTAGTAAGGGACAGAGCCAGGCCCAGACGAGGCCATCTGGGTCCAGAGCCTGTCCTGTCTCTCAGCATTAGGCCAGAATCACAAACCCAGCAATGAAGAGCGGGCCGGGCACTGTCAGAGTTTCTGAGGTCCCAGGCTCCAGCCATAGGTCGCTGTGCCTATGGTGACCTGCCACCAGCCGCTCTGTCGAGAACTGGGTCACTCGGGCCTATAAAAGTCACATTTGTTTTGGATTCAGGTCGCGTGTTGACTGGGGACACTAGGACATAATGGTTGACTTTGACCTCTGGGAGACAGTCGGCTCCTCAGTGTGGCCCTAGCCTCTTTTATTGAAAGGTCTATTAGTCTTCTGCCCAGTGAGCGGGTTTTGCACAAGCACTGCCAGCCAGGCGTCGGGGGAGGTGGAATCCTTTGCGCGACGGGAGGGTACCGTTGAGCACGGTCACGCTCTGCTCGGGATGCTGGGAGCGCGCCGCGTGGTGGCTTCTCTCACCGTCTCCTTTTGCCTCTCCCCACGCGCGGCAGGTCTTTCCTCCGGGACAGCCGAGCTGGCTCGACCAGACGTACCGCGGCTCCTTCACCTGTCGAGTTTGGCAGTTTGGACGCTGGGTGGAGGTGACCACAGATGACCGTCTGCCTTGTCTTGCAGGGAGACTCTGCTTCTCCCGGTGCCAGAGGGAGGATGTGTTCTGGCTTCCCTTACTGGAGAAGGTCTACGCCAAGTACGCACGCTGGGGGCGGAGGGGCCGGGCCAGGCGGGCTGGGGGCCCGGGAAGCACATCTGCTCGCCCTGGGCTGCAGCGTCCTTGTCAGCAGCGAGGGCCTGGTGGCCAGCCCTGGGTGGGGCGACCCGTCCAGAGACAGAAGCTCTGAGACTTGGCCTGTGGTTTGCTCTCCCCTCTGCCCACTCCCTCTTTCCCTGCCCTCATTTCAAAGTCGGGCATGAAGGCCTCGCCTCCAGAAAGAGGGTGTGTGTCTTCCTCTCTCTTTCTTCAAACCCGAGCGAGAGAAATGTCTCCGTCTATCTGTGTCACCACTGGGGACAGGCGGCCTCTGTGCAGGTTGCTGGGAAGGAATGAGGCCGCTGAGGTACCATGCTCGTTTATCGTAGTCCCGAGGCCGAGGGCTTGCTCCCCCGGTGTGCCGATGGCCGTGCTGAAGGGCGCTGGGCCGGTAGGCAGGCCTCCGCGGCGGGAGTGAGCCCTCCACTGCTGCCGCTGGCGGGGCCGAGGGCCTCGATCACGACAGACGCAGGAGTGGGAGCGCACAGCCTCTGTGCCCGCCTCCCGCTGGTGCCCCACAGGGGCAGAGGCAGCAGGGCACCGCGGGGTGCTGTCCCTTATGGCCTTGGAGGCGAGCTTGTGTCTGCACTTGGTGAGGACAGGGTGGGAGGGAAAGAGGGGAGGAAAGAGAGGCGACTGAGGTGGGTAGAAGGCAGACCACAGGGTGCAGGAGAGGGGCAGGGGGCCTGGTGCCGGAGCCTCACGCCCTCCTGGCTGTCTCCCCAGGATCTACGGGTCCTATGAGCACCTGTGGGCGGGACAGGTGGCTGACGCCCTGGTGGACCTCACTGGTGGCCTGGCCGAAAGGTGGAACCTGAAGGACATGGCAGGAACCAGCGGCCAGCAGGACAGGCCGAGGGGCGCGGAACGTAGGACTTGTCGGCAGCTGCTCAGCCTGAAGGACCGCTGTCTGCTGAGCTGCTCGGTGCTCAGCCCCAGAACAGGTAGGGCGGGAGCGGGCGGCGGCACGGCAGGCCTGCGCACCTGGGCCCTCTCGGCCTCCCGTACGGAGCTTTTTACTGTGGTCCTATACGGACTAAGTGGAAAGCAGGACCTTCGGAACTGGTGTCTGGGTGTGTGACCTTCCCTACTGACCGTCCCTCTCTGGAGGGAAGTGTCCCCTTTCCCCTTGACCAGGGCTGACCCCTGTGGGGAGACAGGAGCCTGTATCGGGGTCACTGGGAACCAGGTGGTGACCTGGCAAAATCGACACTCAGGTTTTCACTTCAGTAATATATCTGCTCATTGAAAGAAATCCGTTGAAAGAAAAAAATCACTCAGATTTGACTACTTTGGACTTTTTAGTCCCCTTTCTCAGTTTTTTTTTTTTCCAAAAAGATGTGTACGTTTTGTATTCTATATGATATACCATTCTCTGTGTTGCTGTGTACACTTGGCAACGTCTTATTTTATTAGTGTATCTGCTGTGCTCTTCTTAATCCTTCCCTTGATGTTGGATATTTAAGGCCTTTCCCATTTTATGCTATTATAAATAACATTGCAGTGGACATCTTTATGCACAATTGTTTTCATATTTAGGATTATTTTCATAACGGGATTTTTGTCCGAAGAATAAGAACATCAAAATAAACGGCCACGTGTTTGACCGTTACGCTGCGCGGCACGTGCGTGAGCGTCAGCACAGCCCCGGTCTGGTTCCCCCACCTGCAGACCTCAGGATGGGGGTGGGGAAGCACACTTTGGGGGTGAGGGGGGCCCACAGAGTGCTGTGCTGGGGCGCCGCGCGAGACACGGCCTCAGAGGGTGGCCTGTAGAGCATCAGCTGCCCCCAGGGTGGGGTATGGCTAATTCTAGGCACGTCAGGCTTTGGGGGAACCCCCAGGCAAAGATGGAGAGCAGCTGGAGCCCACCGAAGTGGCAGGGGTCTGGGGACGTGGGCGGGACACCCAGAGTGGCGGCTCCAGTGCCTTTCTAAGCAAAGCCCTTAAAGACATTCCAGGAGTTTCTTCTCCCGTCTGGACCGCCCCTTGCCCCCCCACCGGTCTCTGCTTGGCCCCTCCACTTCTGCGCCTGTCTGTCCCAAGACCTCTGGCCAGGTGGAGGGTCTCCCACGGGCCTCCAGCTCTCCCCACCGGTTTCTGCTCAGACACTACCTGACGCCCCGACACCCTAGCGGGCCTCGCCGAGAGCAGGTTTCGCCAGTTTCTGGCGTCACAGACCCGCCCCTGTCGGTGTTGGGAGCAGCCCTTTCGAGAACCTCCCTCATCATCCTCAGCGAGGACCGCGGCCCAGAGAAGGGAATGACTTGCCAGTCCTGGTGGCAGCCGAGCCAGAGTCTAAACCCAGGTCCTTCACTGTGACTCACGCTGCATAAGGCCACCCCTGAGCCGACTTGTCTGCAGCGGTCAGGAAAGGAGCCCCTGGTGGCCCGCGGGGACCCGGGTGCCTGTGCAGCCGCAGTTGGGTGGGCTGGGGCGTCCCAGGGAAGGAGGCGGACCTGTGCGTCTGCGCGGTTTGGGGACTTGCTGGCTGTTCCTCACCCAGGTACCAGGGCGCTGGGGGAGTTTCACGCTTTCATCATCGCGGATCTGCAAGAGCTCCGGGGTCAGGCTGGTCAGAGCATCCTGCTGCTGCGGATTCAGAACCCCTGGGGCCGGCGGTGCTGGCAGGGGCCCTGGAGAGAGGGGTGAGTGCGGGCCAGGGTGCGCTCTGGGTCATCGTGCCGGTCTTGGGGGGGGAGGGTTGCGGGTCCCAAGGGGCCGCCCAGAGCCGCCTCGACCGTGTGCGCGCCTGGTGTCCGAGGCCGGGCCGTGGTCAGGACAGGGTTTGGTTGCTCTCCTGCTCGTGGGCCACCGTGCTCTGTGCTCGGCCCCAGATGGTCTGTTGAGGCCGGCTTAGTGCTGGGCCCTGTGACCCAGGCGAGCCGGGGCGGTCGGGGCCTGTCCTGAGGGCACCCACGGACTGGTGGATGCCCTGCCGGGCTGCGGGTGACAGAGACCCACGGGACGCCTGCACCCAGACCTCAGCTCAGCTTCGAGACCGGGACCGGGGCCGCTCCCCTTCGCCGGCCCAGGGTCACAGAGCGGGACCAGCACCCCAGCCCGCCCCCGTCATCCACCCAGCCCGGCAAGGGCACCTCCTGCCCTGCTGCCTGGGCACTGCTGTCGCTCTCAGGCGGGAGGCCTCGACTGAAGGGAGGTTCCTTCCAGGGGTGAAGGGTGGAGCCGGGTGGAGCCGGCGGCCCAGTCTGAGCTGCTGTCGCAGCTGCAGGAGGGGGAGTTCTGGGTGGAGGAGGACGAGTTTCTGCGGGAGTTTGACGAGGTCACCATTGGCTTCCCCATCACGGAGGCTGGCCACCTGCAGAGCCTCTACTCAGGTAAGGGAGGCCTGTGCCCCTGGGGAGGCCTCGTGGGGACGCGGTGGCCCGGACGGACTGGCCCCTGAAGTCAGGCACCGCGTCCCACCGCGGGGCGCCTGGGCACCCCTCTTGCCCCTTGGCTTCTCTTCAGAGCGGAGCAACGGTCGCACCTCCCCCTGCCCTGGGGGGACAGGTGGCGGGGTGGGGGCCCCCTGCCAGTGCAGGGGGCGTGAGGGGGACCCTGTCCCTGCGGCTGACGTGGGGGTCCCCGCCCAGGAAGGGCACTGTGCCACACTCAGGAGCTGCCCGGGGCCTGGGTCAAGGGCCAGTCGGCGGGAGGCTGCCGGAACAACAGCGGCTTCCCCAGCAACCCCAAGTTCTGGCTGCGGGTCTGCGAACCCAGCGAGGTATACGTGGCCGTCCTGCAGAGACCGCGGCTGCGCACGGCGGGCCACCCAGGCAGGGACTACCAGGCCGTGGGCCTGCACCTCTGGAAGGTAACCCGCCCGGGCCCAGCACCCCGCTCTGTGGGATGCAGGCACAGGGATGAGGAGGCCTGAGCCCCAGGAGCCCCCGTCGTGCCCCTCGCCCCCCCGGCTGTCGTCCCACAGAGCCCGCTCAGATCTGAGTCCACAGGACTCACCCCTCCCTGGCCCAGGGCACGCCCTTTGGCCAGAGGCCAGCCACACAGAGGCAGCCGCTAGCAGAGCTGGCAGAGGGTTCGGGGGGCTGTGGGGGGCGGCCCGGGGCCTCCCTCAGCCCCCTCCCTGCAAAACGGGCATGGGGTCGTTGTGTTCCCCTGGGTCGTCTGGGGGTCTGAGGGTAGGTCTGTGGCTCCCGATGGAGACCCCTGTCCTGCTCTCCGAGGGGACGGGAGGGTGGCCGACAGGGGACCGCGCTGCCCGTTGGCTTGCCCAGTCGCTTGGTGTTTAACCCTGTATGTGCTGACGGGGTCTGACAGCTCACATCGCACTGTTCCCCGTCCCTGCGCGGCCACGGCCTGCCTGGCGTTCCTTTCCTCCTGCAGAAACTGCTGGCAGGCCGTTTGCCTGGCAGTCCCCAGGTTGCATCAGCCACCTGCCTTTGTGGGCGCGGCCCTGTCTAGATTTGTCTCTTTCCTCCCAGAGCAGGAGGACTTGCAGGCTTCCGTGTGGGACGGAGCCGCTGACCCCAGGGCTGAGGGGAAGGCCCGGGTTCACCGGGGATGGGGGGAGGGACCCGTAGGCCTGGGTGCTTCGAGGGGGGCCCTTCTGTGACGGGTGCACGCGGGCCTCCCCTGCAGGTGGCGAAGCGGCGGGTCAGCCTGCCCAGGGCCCTGTCCGCGCCCCCCGTGGCGGGCACCGCGTGCCACGCGTACGACCGTGAGGTTCACCTGCGCTGTGAGCTCGCCCCGGGCTACTACCTGGCCGTGCCCAGCACCTTCCTGAAGGACGTGCCAGGGCAGTTCCTGCTCCGGGTCTTCTCCAGCGGGAGAGTCTCCCTCAGGTGAGGGCGGCGGGCGGGCCAGGGACTGGGGCAGGGCCGCGTGCGTTCGCGCCACGGCCGCCTCCTGTGCTTGTCTCCCCGGCAGCGCCATCCAGCCGGCAGCCCAGAGCGCTGCCCCCAGGGAGGCCCTGCCCGTGGGCGAGTGGGAGACCGTGAGGCTGCGGGGCTCCTGGAGAGTCGGCCGGACGGCGGGGGGCAGCCGGAACTTTGCCTCCTACCCCACCAACCCCCGCTTCCCCCTCTCGGTGCCGGAGGGCGCGGGCCCCCGCTGCGTCCGCATCACCCTGCGCCAGCACAGCCGTGACCACGAGGGCCTCCCCATCGGCTTCCACGTCTTCCAGGCAGGCGCCCCTGCTCCCGGGCGTCCGGGTGGGGTGAGCCGGGGTCGGGGCGAGAGGCCCCCCGGGGTCTGTCCGCGTCATCCAGTCACACGCAAGACTCATTTCTAGGTTTCCTAAAGTCCGTAGCTCACTGGGGGTCACAGCTCAGCTCAGGCAGCCCCTCGTCCCCTCGCCCGGGCTCAGAACAACTGGACACTTGTGTCCTGAGCCGCCCGCAGCACTGCACCTCCAGCCAGGATGCCCGAGAGGGCGCAGCGGACGCCGTTGTCCAGCAGGAGCCGCCCTGAAGCCGCATGAATCCTCCCCGCCCCAAACCCCGTGCCTGAGGCTGGGACCAGCGAGGGCCTGGGCTCGTGGGGACCAGCAGGAAAGGGAGGGAGGGGGGCCCACACCCGCTGAGACGCGATGGACGGTCGCGCCACCGAGCGAGGGTCTTCAGATCAGAAAGAAAAGACAGAGCTGGGGGTGAGGAGCTGAGAGCGAGGCCGAGGGGCGGGGCCGAGTCCCAGGCAGTAGGAGGGTGGGGTGGCCTTCGGGAACTCGGGAAAGTGTGCCGGTTGTCCCCGCAGAGGAGAGGCTGTCCCCCGGGGTCATGGGGTCCTGGAGCTCTGCCCACGGGTGGCCGGAGACTGTGGAGGCCAGGCGAGGGCCAGGGGCTCACAAACGCCGCCCCGAGCGCCTTCCCCGGCCTCAGTCTGCCCTTCCCCTCCCGGCTCGTGAGCAGGGTGCACCTAGCGGACCTGTAGCTGGAGGAAGCGGGGAGGTGAAGTGCCAGAGGTCAGAGGTCGCGAACCCAGATCCCGTGGTGGCGGTGTGGCCCCCCTGCTCCTTCTGGGGGCCCCGCTTCAAGATGGGCCTGGGCAGCGGCAGGTGCCCGAGGAGGGCATGGGCTGGAGGATGGCCCGGAGCCGTGCCATCAGGGGCCCGTCGTGGGGCCGGGCACGCTTAGCCTGCGGTACCGACGACGTGGGGGAGGGCAGGGTCGGCTCCTCTCTGAGAAGGTTCTGCGCCCTCAGGATCCCAGCGGCTGAGGACGCGCTCTGGAGCCTCGCTCCACCGCAGGCCACCCCCGGGGCACCCCCCTGGCGCTTCGAGAAAAGTGCCGGGGCCGGGGCCAAAGAGATGAGTCCCAGGGCAGGGCCTTGCGCAGTGGGGGCCTCCTGGTGCCCTGGGTCTTAATTCCCCCACCTAGCTCCTCCCAGCGGCCACCCGGAAGGCTGGGCTGTGCCCTGGTCTCTTCCCCTGAGAGCCCCAGGCAGAGCTTCTCGGGGCCCAGAAGCTGGGGCTGCAGTGACAGCCCCTGGAGGACGTGAGGGCGGGTCTTCTGCTGGTCCCCAGGCTGGGGCCCTCGGGTGGTGGGGCCCCGGTGAGTGGCGAGTCCAGCTTTGGGGGCCTGGCACGTGTGACGGGGTCCAAGCAGACTGCACCGGGCTGCTCCCAACCCAGGCCAGTGCTGCCGGGAAGGGAGCGAGGCCAAGGCTGAGACAGGGGACTTGCCTTCGCCGTCCTGGCGGGCACAGCCGATTTGGTCCGCCCACGGGCAGGCCGCCCGGTCTGAGCCCGGGCCTCCCCCAGGTCCCGGCGGACGGCGGGGGCCGGGATGCGCCCTCCTTGCTGCTCCAGGAGCCTCTGCTGAGCTGCGTACCGCACTGCTACGCCCAGGAGGTCAGCCGGCTCTGCCACCTGTCCCAGGGGACCTATTGGATCGTGCCCTCCACCTACCTGCCGGACACAGAGGGGGCCTTCACAGTGACCGTGGAGACCAGAATAGACAGGTGGGGCGCCGGGGCCGTGTGTGTGTGCGTGCGTGTGTCGGTCGGGGGGCCGTGGTCCTCAGCATCTTAGCGCCCCTGGTTCTCTCCCGCCTGCCCCACACATCCCAGCTCTCACTGTCCTGGCAGAGCCCAGAGGCCTGTGGGAGGAGAGTGCGCCGTCTAGAGAGCAGGCGGGCCTGGAGCGTGGCTGCCTTTCCAAGTGCGCGGGGAGGGACCCAGCGGGGTGACCGCGGCGTCTTCTCCCACAGGCGCTCCATTCACAGCCAGGAGATGCTGGGGCAGCTCCTCAAGGAGGTACGTATGGGGCCCGGGAGGGCCCAGCTCACTCTGCTTTGGGACCTCCTCGTGCCCTGGGTCTTAATTCCCCCACCTAGCTCCTCCCAGCGGCCACCCTGAAGGCTGGGCTGTGCCCTGGGACACGAGGTGCCCTGGTCTCTTCCCCTGAGAGCCCCAGGCAGAGCTTCTCGGGGCCCAGAAGCTGGGGCTGCAGTGACAGCCCCTGGAGGACGTGAGGGCGGGCCTTCACCCCGCCAACCGGGGCAGTGCCGCCAGCCCTCGCCATCTCCTCCCGCAGGCCTCCTTCGTGGCAGTGATGAAAGCCTAACCGGGTGACCCTGCGTGTCGGCTCCGGTGACCGGGGGTCTGAGGGGCTCCCAGTGGCCCACACGCCAGTGCCGCGGCGGCCAAGCCTGAGCGGGTCCTGGCAAAGAGCCCCCATCCCGGCAGGTGCTGCAGGAAGGGCAAGAAAAACTCAGGGTGGGCACCTTCGTTCCACGCCGCTGAGCTGACAGAGCCTCCCTGAAATCCTCCACGCCCTGTCTCCTTGGCCCCGGAGAGAGGCCTTACAGCGCATCGGGACAGATCTTGTTTAAAACTATTTATTAGAAACGTTTTTAGGATGTAACTTTATAAATAAACATGAGCACTGAGCAGCTTCCAGCTGGGTCCTGGTTCAGGTAGCCAGCGGCTTCATTGGCTGTCACTGGGGGAGCAGGTGAGGGGCTCCCGCCCGGCTGCTGAGATACGGGGGGGTGACCAGGTGGCCCGAGAGGGGCAGGGCTGGTGTAGGGAAGGAGGAGGTGGGTAGTGAGAAGAGAAAATTGGAGGGGCGGCACACAGCAGTCCGCGAGTGGCCGAAGCAGCACAGTGCCATCGACTCCCCATCCACACTGGGCCCCCCGCCTGGCTGCCTTCTAGTCATCTGGTCTACCAGCCGACGGGCTCTGGTGTGAATGCTGCCGCCAGTGCCCAGCGGCCTCCTGCTTCCTTCTAGGAGGTGCGGGATGAGGTCCTCTGCTCTTGACTTGGGAGGGGGTAGCCCGCAGGCCTCCGACCCCGGAACCCCTCAACCCCTAACCATTTCTGGTGCCCCAATCTTGGCCTGGTTGTCTCCTGCCCCATCTTGCTCCTCTGACTTCAACACCGTGTCGTCACCGTGATCGGGGCGTCTAGCCAGTTGGGTCTCTTTGTCCTGTATTACAACATAGTTTCTTGGAAAAAACGACCAGTGCCTATTCCATTCCGCGAAAACGTGGGCTGTTCCTCATCTTCCTGACTTGCTCCGTCCCGGAGCACTGCCGTGCCTGACGCTGCCCTCGGGGAGCAGGAGTTGTCCTGGGAAACCCGAGTTCTGAGTCAAATGGAGCTAGGGTGGGGCCACCACCCCCGATGGGACCACCCCTGCGTCTTCGGGGACTCAAGGGGGGGTCCCAGTCTCCACCCTCCCCCGAGGTACCGTTTGTGATTCGTTGTCTGGGGCGGGTGATGGTTTCAGTCTCGCCCTTGGCCTTCCTGACGGGCGCCTCTGACCCCAGAGAGGGTGTTGGTGATTTGCACGTGTGAATCCCAGTTACATGCTTGGAAACCAGGAAGTGACGCCAGCGCCCGCTGGGAGCCGGTCCTGGCACGATTCCACTGTCAACGCCTCCTGTGTCCCACCCTGGAGGGCCCGTGAGGATGCACCAGAGGCCAGTGTCAGCTCAGGACCTGAATGCCCAGTGGTTCTCGAATGTGTGGACGTCCCCTCCCGCGTCCTGAGCACGGCCAAGGAGGAGAGGGCCTAAGGGCCAGGGGGGCGGGGGCGTCTGGGGGAGTCTGCTGTGCTCACCTGCTGTTGGGGGCGGGTCCTTCCTCTTGGAGCCCGGCCGCCTCTGCAGTCAGTGGGCCCAGGCCTGGCCCTCTCTGCCCTGCAGCTGGAGCTTCTTCATGAGTGACCAGAGGCGGCCTCACACCTGGCCCCCAGCCACCTGCCCTGTCACCCTGCTGTCCGTGTATCTCAAACCCCCGGACGGGACGAGACCACCACCTGTGCCACCAGAGGCAGTCCCCCGTCGCCAGGCGCAGTGGGTGATCCAGCTCCAAACCCCGGGGTATCAACTCTTCTTGGACCTCGGAGGCCGACACGAAAACAAGTTTGGGGTGCAGGATGTTTATAAGGGAAGGAGGGGAGGTCTGACACGTGCATCCAGAGTCCCACATGGGGCTTAAATGCAGGGTGTTTACACCCCACCCGGCTCAGTCTCCCCGGCAGGTTACCCCTTGGGTGTTCTTAGAAGAGGTAGCAGAGCTTCATGTGAGGACACAGAAGGCGGCTCTCGCAAGCCAGGACGGGGGCCTCCGCCAGGAACCAAATTGGCCAGTGCCTTGACCTTGGACTTCCAGCTTCCAGAATTGGGAGAAATCAATGTCTGTGGTTAAGCCTCTGAGCCTGCGGTGTTTTGTCCCGGCAGCGACTGAGACAAGCTGCTCCTGATTCTTGAGCCGCGGCCGCAGGCTTCCCTGGAGTGGACTTTCTCTCTAAGTCTCCACAGGGTGCGTGTGCTCTCTGCAGCTGCCACTGCCTTGGAGAGCCCTGTCCCGAGATCGGCTGTGGCGGGGGGGAGGGGTGCCTCCAGACCCACACGTCCCTGCCCAGCCTCAAAGCCCTTCTGCAGTCAGCCAGCTCACCCGATGGCCCCGCCTGGACGACCAGTGTCACTGCCAGCCAGCTGTGTGCCGGACACCTCTCCCTCGGGCCAGCCTGGGGCTCCCTGCTCCACCAGGGCGGTCTGGGGAGGCCTCCGGGGGGCGCACTCGAGCTGGGCCGCCGCGTCTCAACTCTTGTCATCCACTGATCCCCTTCCCTTCCCTACTTGCTTCCCTTGGAGGCACTCACTTCATTTACATGAAAGTAGAGAAAGTCAGTGCACTGTCTCACCCCGTGAGGGTTCAGACAGGGGCCCTGCGGAGCGCCACCCTTCCAAAGGGGCCTGAAAAGTAAAATGCTGCCAACTGCCCCAACACCATCGGCCTCCCACCCTGGGCAAGGCGCCAGGACTCCCAGAACCCCAGAAGGCAGGGGTGGGCCTTCCCGGGGCAGAGGGCGGGACGCTGCCGGCTTCTCCCCAGGAGCCCGTGAGGTGACTCACGGTTCCCCTCGGCCAGACACCCTCGCTGTGCCCGTCTGGGGAGAGTCCTGGTCCCTCGCTGGCCGAGGGCCCCGTCTGGGTCCCACGGCGGGGTCGCTTGAAGGCCAGGACCGCGGCCGCTGCAGACGGGAAGGCGCCCACCACCTGGGCTGCTAGGCCACAGCTGGCGCAGCGGGCGCTGGCCTCGTTTACTGAGCCAGAGGAAGCAGAGTCTGGGCACTGAGAGGCAGGGCGCCGTCGGGGGTGGCCTCCGTGCCCCAAGCCCCAGGCCCCCTCCTGCCATCAGCCCCAGCCTTGCGCCAGCTGTTACATCATCCCTTCACAGTGGCCACCCGCCGGCTGAGCTGAAGGGCGCCCTTCCCCAGGCCAGCCTCAGGAGCCAGGAAGGCCCGGTTCCACTCCACGCGGTCACCTCCTAGCTGAGCCACCGCCAGCGCAGCTTGTGTTCTCTGGGCTCCAGTGTCCTTGCTGTCCAGGCTCTGGCCACACTGACAGGGTGTCCCATGTCCGCTCTCTGGCCCTATGGTTTGCCCTGGAGTCCTGGGTCTGGATGCGTCTGCTTGGGTGGGGTCCGGCTCAGCCCAGGTCTGCCGACGAGGGGCGTGAAGGAAGGGGACCTGCTCCCCGAGGTCTTGCAGAGTCTGAGCCCGTCCAGCTGCGGTGGCCGTGCCCCCTCCCGCCCGTGGTGGAACTCCTGATGCGTTAGAAACCTCGGGCCTTGCTTAATATCATGTCTGATGCTGGCCCCAGGCCCAGTGCAGCATCCCCCGGGTTGAGGGGGACTGCAGAAGGCAGGGCCCCCGCAGGCTCTGGGAGGGCCTGGGGCCCCAGGGGCGCCCACTGCTGCCTCAACCCTCCACTGTATTGACTGACACAGACTGGGACCCTACTCTGGGCCCACCTGGGCTCCACGGAACCCACACCGAGCTGAGTGCCCGGGGCTGTGTCCAGGGCCAGGCGCTGCCTGGGGTCCCTGTTCTGTGGACATGCCACTGGGTAAAGACCACCTCCCTCCTATATGCCGTGGCCCTGGCTGACCCAGATGGGCGGGCCAGGGGGTGTGCAGGTGAGGATGCCTCCTTTCCCGGGCTTTCCCTGCGGACTTTGCCCTGAACCACCTGCTTGAGTTTTGTGGTTATCACTTCCTGCTCCAGGCATAGCAGGCAGTGCCTCGTCAGTGGGAACCGAGCCCTTCTCAGTCCTGATCCTGGATCTTCTCTCTCGCCGTCCTCCCTCCCTCCCTAGGCCTGGTCAGCCTTGGGGGCGGCAGAGCTTCTGGGGTGAGTATCGAGATCCTGGTGCCCTGAGAGCAGATTGTCAGGGAGGGGGCCCGGCGGGGCAGGGCTTCCTGAGCAGGAGGCAGGATGGGGCCAGAGTGAGCTGGACAGGCCCAGCCAGGCCAGGGCCAAGGCTCTCAGATGCTCCAGGCCCTTTTCTCTCCGTCTCTACCTCTCTGTCTCTGTCTCTGTCTCTCTCCATTCATAAGTATGCCTTGCGCAGTGTCCCATGTATGCCTCTTTTAGTTTTACTGAATTTTTTTTTCTTCCCTGATGTTTAACAGATTTAACCTAGCTTTTACTGCCGTTTGAAGTGAAGGGAAAAGTCACTTTGCTCCTGGGGACACAGCACGTGGCCTTGGGCATGGTGCTCCGTCAGAGGAAGAGTCTTCTCTAGTTGAGAGGACGAGCTTTGCGGGCAGGCTGGGCTCGCCAGTCCCAGGAGTGCGCAGCTCTGCCGCTCCGGGGCCCTATCCGTCTCCAGGGTTCTAGCTGCAGCCCGGGGGTGGTCCAGTCTGTGCAGCGACCTTCAGGCCATTCCTCTCTGGTTGCTGGCGAGTACAGGCTGCGTCTGCCCAGCCTGCACAGCCCCGAGTATGGCCTGGAAGCCTGCTCACTCAGGGTCCCTGGGACCAGTGGCCGTGGAGGTTTAGTCAGGGCCCTCTTGTGCACGATTTCCTAAGCCTCCTGCCTCCCACCCCGCTGCCCCGCCCCCCCCACCCCCCCACCCACCCTGCCACAGGGCCAGGGCCTGTCCTCAGCTGCCTGGGACTGCTGGTCCCTTCACAAATCACCCAGGAGGTGAGGCTGCAGGGTGAGGAGCCAGCACTGGCTTGGGCTGGGCTGGGGCTGCCCCGTCCGGGGCCAGGCCAGGTCCCCTGCAGGTTCCGGGGCCTGGGCAGACGTGTGCATGTCTCTGTGGGCTCCCCCCTCATCCCCCAAGCCCCATGGACGGGACCTGCCGGCATCTGCGATCCCTGTCCACCACCTTGCTCCCCTGGTCCCTTCACGCTGAAGCCCCTCTGTGAGCACGTGCAGCTTCAGGCATGCAGGGTCCTCAGGTTGGACTGTCTGCACACAGGTCACCCAGAGTCATGACAATGAGGTGATAGATGACGCATGAAAGTTATTTATTTTCAGAAAGTCTTTAAGATTAGCCTTATTTCATCCTCAAATGTTTGATGGAATTCACCAGTGACATCATCTGGGTCAGGAGTTTCCTTTGAGGAAAGGTTTTTAATTATAAATTCAACAACTTTAATAGATACAGGTTATTCAAATTTTATATTTCTTGTACAAATTTTGGCAACTTATGACTTTCAAGGAATTTGTGAATTTCAACTGAGCTGTCAAATGTCTCTGCATAAAGTTATTAATAATGTTCCTTTATTATTCTTCTAATGTCTGTAGGATCTAAGTGATGTGTCCTCCTTCATTCTTGATATTAGTAATTTATGGATTTTTTTTAATTTAATTTAATTTAATTTTATTTTTACAGCAGGTTCTTATTAGTCATCCATTTTATACCCATAGTGTATACATGTCAATCCCAATCTCCCAATTCATCCCACCACCACCCCCCCGCCATTTCCCCCCTTGGTGTCCATAACGTTTGTTCTCTGCATCTGTGTCTCCATTTCTGCCCTGCAAACCGGTTCATCTGTACTATTTTTCTAGGTTCCACATATATGCGTTAATATATGATATTTGCTTTTCTCTTTCTGA